>NC_092341.1:73430000-74630000 GCF_046630445.1 Rutidosis leptorrhynchoides
ATATATGGAAGAAATCAAGGATAAGCATTTTTTTTGGGATAAGGGGATAAGTAATTTGTTATTTTTATAATATTAAAATTAGAGTTTAGAATTTAAATTTGTTAATTTATGCGGTTACTATTCATTGTGTAATCCTAGCGTTTAGATGCTCCAAAATACCATAGAAAGCTGTAAAAAACGTAACCCTAGCTCCAAGTTTCGTAAAAGAAAAAACTTAATAAAAAGTTGGGGTTTAATTCCTATTTATAGGGAAAAATTTGGAACTGCTGGCCGACCTAAACCTCGCGACCGCGACCCAAAACCTCGCGATCGCGAGGTGCTGATAACATGACTTCGAGACCGCAATAAATAACCTCGCGACCGCAAGGTGCTTCTTCTTTGGTTTCTGAACTTCTGTTGAAATCTCGCGACCGCATTACTTAACATCGCGTCAAGATTAGAAGGCTCACGACCGCGAGATATAACCTCGGGATCGAGAGATGTAGCAGATACAACAGCTCTCGTTTTCTTCTTGTCTTTTCACCTAAACTTGTTCATTTGAAATCGAAACTTTCCGAAATCGTCAAAAATACCAACACTAAGACTTCTTAGCAGAAAATATTATTTCTAACATAACCTCGAACCAAAGTCTTCAATCTTCATCAAAGTAATACCAAAATAACCCAAAAGAATTCGATATCGCGAATAAATAAATGTATAAATGAGCAGATATCAATTATTAAGAGTCCTAAAAGCGAAAAGTTACAATTATTAAAAATCCCATTCTATCGACGCTCCTGATTCGAAACTACTTCCAGAATTGGAAGGGACCAGATTTGTTTTTCACGTGCTTAAATCCATAGCATACAACTGAATTTGATTACCATTTTTCCATGGCTTGTGTTTTAAGCTCCTTCCATACATCATCACACGAGAACATCACTTTTGTCTTCTCTACCAACGAGCTTCTAGCTCAGTGGTACCCGATGACTTTGATCCTTGGGCCCACAGTGGGGGAAGCTTTGACCCAACATAAGGCGCAAGTTCGATTCTCAGTCTGGGCGCCCCGCATGGAATTATTTCTCCCTCCGGGGGGAATATGTGAAGTGCTTCGGGGGACTAGCTAGTTGGGGTAAAGATCGCCTTGCCGCCACTGTGGGTACTGGGAGGAGGTACTTTTCTGGCACAGGTCTCTTTCGGGGTGGGATTGGTGGGTGCTACAACACATAGAGTTAGCGTGTCTCTGCCAATATACACGTTTTGACCCAACTTTTGTCTTCTCTTCATCTAAAATACCAATTACTCGGAAATGGGATTGGTATTTCTCTTTTGAGTAACTTCTCCAACTATGAAAAATCAAAGTCATTAATGTAGAAGTCGTTAAATTCCATTTTCGCCAACGTATGACTTCCAGTCGCTCGTTGAATTACCTCTAAAATGAACGTCGAACGAAGCCCTCATCGGTGCCATTGATGATGTTGTGTATGTAGCAGACTCTATATTTTTGTGTATGTATGTAGCAGAATGTATATGTATGTGTATATATTAGCAGATCAAGATCAAGGGGTATAAATGTATATGTTAATTCAATTTGCAACGGCTCAAATATGTAACCAATATATCATTGCCAAGTACACAAAGCGCCACAACTTCCTCCGTGCCATCTTCCAGCACCCCACCGCCGGAAACAACCAGCACGCCACGTTGGCAGCATGCTTCTGGCGTGTTGGTGGCACATCACCTCTAACACGGGCGCGTTAATGATGGTCTTATATGTGTAGAAAGTTGTATGCGCATGTTAAAGTTCTAGTATTGAAACTTTTAGGTCTAATAAATGGATGTTATTTGTTGTTGTAATAAGCTAGTATAAATACCATGTATCTAGCTTAAACACCAAGTTTTTCCCTTCACTTGTCACTCACACTTATACATTAATCTTCACCTAGTTAACTGATGCGTGTGGAACAATACATCAATTACCCTCAAGTTTATACAAGATTCAAACACTACAAATAAGCACACACAATGTGACGACCCGAAAATTTCCGACCAAATTTAAACTAAATCTTTATATGATTTCGACTTGATAAGCAAAGTCTGTTAAACTGAGTCTACAAATTTTTGAACCATTTACATAGATTCATTTGACCTTTGATTATTCTCGACGATTCACGAACAATTATTTGTAAATAAATATGTAAATATATATATATATATATATATATATATATATATATATATATATATATATATATATATATATATATATATATATATATATATATATATATATATATATATATATATATATATATATTTATAGAAATATATAAATATAAACATAAGTGTATATATAATAATTTAAATTAACAAATACACTTAATCAATTGGAGTTAAAAATGTAAAATAATAATCTGAGGTAATAAAATACACTTTAGTCAATTGGAATTGAAAGTAATAACCAGAATAATCGATTACTATTAAAAATGATTATATATAAATATATATATGATATTATCATCTATATGTATATTTATGATTCAATAAATGTTATCATAAGATATATAATATAATTATTAAATATTACATAGCTAATAAGATATAATATCAATATAATAAACTTACTTGTAAATAAAAATATAACTGTTATAATACTTTCAATATTAATAGCAATATTTGTATTAATAATATTATTGTACATAGCATTTAAATATGAAATTTGATATATATATATATATATATATATATATATATATATATATATATATATATATATATATATATATTGTATTATTATTATTATTAACATTATCATTAATAATATTAATATTGTTATCAGTATAATATTATTATTGTTATTATTGTTATAATTAACACTATTAATTTCTATTAATATCATTATTAACATTATTAGTAATAATTATTATTATTATCAGTATTATTAATATTATTATTATTATGATAATTATTGTTATTAATATTCATGGTATTAATATTATTAATACATTTATTTATTTATTATTATTAGAATATATTAAAAACGAATATACATACGCGTGAGGAATTGTACCTATCATTATCAGATATATTTTCTTGTTTATCTCTGTTTGCTCGTGAACCATGGTCGACTAAAAGCTGAATTTTATATATTCATCAACTGACTGTTATTCTTGGCAGATATAATTTTCTTTTTACTATCAAATACGGATTATAAACTGATGCTCCAGGATGTTTTAAAAATATATATATACATAATAAAATGGAAAAACTGCTTCGGTGCTCGCGACAGGTTAGAAAACATTATACAATCTCGATTCAATTTTTTTTTTTTTAAATTAAACTTTCGGTTGTGTCAGGAATCCTCAATTCGAACTATCTGCAAATTTTGACTCTCTAATTCCTCATATTGAATTTTAATTTGAGAGTCAAGGTTAAAGATTTAAAAGTCAACCACTTCCTTAAAATTCAAATTCGTAATTCTGAGTTATAGTTCTGATAAAATTCAAAATTTACAATAATCCTATGAATGATTTAGTACATAAGTCAGGTAGTGAATATAATTTAAAAGTTTATGAATTTTGAAATCAAATTTCGAGTTTAAAGATATATTTTTTTCGTATCCAGTAGCAACCGGCTGCTTTTATTTTTATTGTTTTTGTTCCTATTAATTCCAATTCACTTATAATCAGGTTATATCCATTTCAGTTGCAAAGTCCTAAGGCGATTGTTTATTGTTGTTAAGATTACATGGATGTTTGATTGAATGGATAAATGAGAGAAGAAGAAACACTTAGACAAATAGGACATATAGTTTAAATTTGATATTTAAACAGAAAAACGATAGCAGAGCAGCTGGTTTGTTTAAGTTTCTGTGAACAAGAGGTCTTGGGTTCGAATCTAGTCTGGGGCATTTCTTTTTAAACAAGCTTTTATAAGGGTATACACTTTATTTTTATTTTTATTGTTATTATTATTATTATTAGCATTATAAATACTATTATTATTATTATTATTATTATTATTATTATTATTATTATTATTATTATTATTATTATTATTATTATTATTACTTGCATTATTATGATGATGATTATTATTATTTTACTATGAATATAATTATTGTTATTATTAGTATTATAATTATAATTATAATTATTATTATTATTATTATTATTATAACTAAGTATTAGTAAGTATTATCATTATTGTTAGTATTATTATTATTATGTATGACGAATTTTAGGATTATTAGTATGATTTTAAGTATTAATTAATGTAATTATCAATATAATTATTAATATGTAAAATCATTATGTATTAGTAGTATTATCATAAAAATGGTTATTATCATCATTAATATTAACATTAATGTCATATGTATGATTATTATTATCATTCCTATTATGAATATCATAAAGTATCTTTATCATTAATATTAGTATTAGAGTACCATTTAACATTTATTATAGTATTATTAAATGTATGATCATTTAAATTTCTATTAAAACAATAATTATTATTAAACTTACCATTACTATTAAAATTTTATTTTTACAAAGACTATTATTTGTACTTTATCATAATTAGTAAAATTACCATTTTTAATAAAATTATTATTATTACTATCAACATTATTATTAACATCCTTAGTCTAACAATTACTATAATTAATAATTTTACAACACAAAAGATAAATATATATATATATATATATATATATATATATATACATATATATATATATTTATTTATTTATTTATTATATATAAAGTATACTAATACTATATAAAAATTTCGTTTTAACCACTAACATTAATTAAATATCAAATATGTATCATAACGTAATATAAGTATTGATAAAAATATTAATATTAATACATAAAATAATATGTATACACTTGTTTGATTACGATTATATATATTAATGAATCCACAAATAATATAGGTTCGTGAATCCGAGGCCAACCTTGCACTTGTTCAATGTCGTTATATGTATTTTTACTACAAAATACAGTATGGTGAGTTTCATTTGCCTTTTTACCCTTTATATATTTGGGCTGAGAATACATGCGAAATTTTTATAAATGTTTTACGAAATAGACACAAGTAATCGAAACTACATTATACGGTTGAATGATCGAAGCCGAATATGCCCCTTTTTCTTGGTAACCTAAGAATTAGTAAATTGATCTAATAATTGACGTGAATCCTAAACATAGATCTATCGGGCCCAACAAGCCCCATTCTGGAATTTGGAATGCTTTAGTACTTCGAGTTTATCATGTCCGATGGGTGTCCCGGAATGACGGAGATATTCTATATGCATCTTGTTAAGGTCGGTTACCAGGTGTTCAATCCATATGAATGATTTTTGTCTCTATGCATGGGACGTATATTTATGAGAAATGGAAATGAAAATCTTGTAGTCTATTAAAATGATGAAAATGATCGATTATGATAAACTAATAAACTCACCAACTTTTTGGTTGACACTTTAAAGCATGTTTATTCTCAGGTACGAAAGAAATCTTCCGCTGTGCATTTGCTCATTTTAGAGATATTACTTGGAGTCAATCATGACATATTTCAAAAGACGTTGCATTCGAGTCATTGAGTTCGTCAAGAATATTATCAAGTCATTTATAGTTTAGATATATTATGAAATGGTATGCATGCCTGTCAACTTTCGATGAAATGAAAGTTTATCTTTTAAAAACGAATGCAATGTTTGTAAAAAGTATCATATAGAGGTCAAGTACCTCGCGATGTAACCAAATGTAATGTATTCATCCAGATGGATTAGGACGGGTCGTTATAGGTGGTATCAGAGCGGTGGTCTTAGCAAACCAGGTCTTGCATTAGTGTGTCTAACTGATAGTTGATTAGATGCATTAGTGAGTCTGGACTTCGAACGTGTATGCATGTCAAAAGTTTTGCTTATCATTTCGTGTCAAAAATTTCCTGCTTATCATTCTTAGGGAATCACTTGCTTATCATTCTTAATCTAGACATATCTTACTGTCTGGATTGCATGAATAGTGTATAGACAAAATTCATATCTTAGCGTATCTGCTAATTCATATCTTAGCATATCTGTTACTGTAAACTTTGCCTAACATATTCCGTAGATTCCTCCATAACTTATGGGATTTTAGTATTATATATGCATATGTAAATTATGTATTGCAGGGTACTAATCTACATCCTATAATCTAATTCTTATCGAAAATCCTTCATCTGATCGTACAAGATGAATCCTGCAACCAGTTCAAGTCCCTCAGATTTCGATAGCTATTCCGATAGCTATTCCGATAGTTATTCCGACAGCTATTCCGACATGGATTTTCACCTAAGCTCCGAAAGCAGTGTGACTAGAATGAATCAACCAATTCATTTGATAGGTTCGTAGCCTACTTAATCATTGGAGACAAAAAGAAGGTGATCCTTTCCATCAACCAAATTCACCTCTTGGCGAAGAACCTGAAGCACTTACCGGTGAACCTATTCGAAACACCATTTTCACTCTCATTTCCCGAATATCTCGCCACAATTATATTCTATCTAAAATTCTAAACCTTATTCATCCGCTCGTTCCAACCGACAATCATCCCGGAATAATAGAAAAAGTAAACGAATTTCGCGCTCGGGTAGTGACTTTGGAGAATATGGTGCAAAAATTTATTAGCCTCAGCCACATCACCAGCACCAACATCAATACCAGTACCACCAACAACCCAAGTTCAACATGACAAACCTCAACATCTCATTATGTACCTTGAGCATAATCAACAATCTGCGAATCGTTCTACATCATTTATCTTCGTTCCACATGGCGATTATGTAATCTCTAATGTTTTAGAGATTATATATTCTTGTTCTAACGGTAAATCAAATGAGTTTAATATCATATTGACTCATTAAATACATGATTACATCTGAAGAAAATATATATATATATATATATATATATATATATATATATATATATATATATATATATATATTCATAAAGATTGTAATTAAAAATTATTTCGTACAAACTGTTAATGGTGAAAATATTTTAACGGGTAGGTAATACCCGAGGAATATTTAGATTTCACATTAATAAGTACACTGTACATTCTTCGAATCTGATTCAACGGTCAATTACTATCCTACTTACATCCACTGATATACGTATCCGTTCACCACAGAATAACCATTTTCATTCAATTTCATATTTGGATTTTGACCTATCAGAATCCAACAAGTGGCATAATGAAGAAAACATTGGACAAAAATAAAATTTGTTAGAAACAAACAAATTAACCATGAGAAAATTTTGTTAAGAATCCACGCTAACAAAATCCTAGCCAACTGTTCCTAGCTAACTGTTAATTTCTTATTACATTTTATTATCGCAATTTATTTATCGCAATTTTAATTCTCGCAATTTTATTTATCGTCATTTAATTTCTGTTATTTATTTTACGCACTTTAAATATCGGGACACGTATACAAGGTTTTGACATATCATATCGACGCATCTATATATATTATTTGGAATAACCATAGACACTCTATATGCAGTAACGCTAGAGTTAGCTATACAGGGTTGAGGTTGATTCTACAATAATATATATAGTTTGAGTTGTGATCGAGTCTGAGACATGTATACGGGTCACGATACGTATTAATTAATTCGAATATTATATATTAAATTATATATGAATTATTGGACTGTTAATTGTGGACTGTTAACTATGGACTGCCAACATTGGACAATTAAAATGAATTAAAATATTGATTATAACATATGAAACTAAACATTTCTTCAAGTTTGCCACTTGATTTCATCTTAACCCTCATTTGTATTTTGACGATTCCAATCTACGTTCAAATTTTTCATGATTCTTGAGAATATCTCAATCGAGAGGATGAACCAACCGCACATCATCTACGGAAGAAAAGATTGATGCGTATAATTATGCATCTGAAAACACTCGGAACCTGACTAAACGTTTCACACGTATCTGTGCTAGCTCCTTTGGCGTTGTTATTACCGAAAATAACTTTGCAATCCCTTTCCAAATTAGCCAATTTTGTCACAGCTCCAGCAAATCAACTTCGACTTTCATTCGAATAAGCCTTATTATAACTTTGATATATAAGTTTACCTTTCGTTATCATTGCCAAAGAATCGTTTATATTTCACCACATTAGCAGTAAACTTATCAACAACTTCATTGACCTTTGACTTTTCGAAAAACCATTATATTCATTAAAACCCTATCATATACTCATCCACATCTTGTAACGAGAATTGTCATACCAATTATCGAGAATCAATAAATCAGTATTTCAAATCTCGCAGCATGTCTACAGCAACAGTTATATGTATTCATATAACATTTATCTCTTAGAATTATAATCTTCCATTATGAAATTCTGAAAAGCACCCAGTCTACAAATCAATACTTCAAATTCTGAAAAAGCTGAATACAGCAGCAAAAACTGTACACGACCTTAACGGTCAAAGGTATAAAGATAAAGAATAAATGTGTTGGCAAAGCTCAGAAAAGTTGGAACTGGAAAATGGATGGAGCAAACCATGAAGGAGACCAAGGACAAATACAAGGACCAAACCCTATATTCAAAGGATCCAGGTAATTCTGGATCCGATGAAATCTTTAGAGAATATCTTGCTCCGAGGTCATGTTAAAATCTTGCGGAAAATCTTTCTTCATCAACCATAGAACTTAGAAATTCCAAAATATCATCATAAATATCTTCGATATTTCTGAGGATATTTTTATAAATATTCTCGTCCGAAATTATATACCTCTTCGTGCTATCTGTAATACATTATATTGGAAATTTCAGTAAAAGTTAAGTATAAACTATGAATGAATTCTAAAGAAGTGTTGGGAATTGAAGCATGGATTAGTATAATATAATGACACTTGACCAACATGATTAAATTACAGTAAGTCATGGTGAGTTTATAATGGGACGTGATGATTCACAGATCATAACATCATCATGTGCCATGTTACATAACTCTTTCATTCTACTTAACCTCTGAACTTAGCAAGAAAATGTATTCTTGATAGTTCTATCCTCTGTGATTCTGGTAATTTACCAAAACAAATCATGCTATTATGTTCCTTCCTGCTTAGAACATTATAATAATTCGAAACTCTATATCTACAAATTCTGGACCATTATTCGCTTGACTTCAAGTAGTAAAAAGAAGACAAGAGCATGAAACTCGGATATATAAGGGAAAATACAAAGCCCAACAACAATACCGAAATTACAAACCGTGGATATCAGTGCGTATAGCAATATAAAGACACGGGAGGATTATAAATACAATAATCACTAGAGCATAGTAGAAATAAACAGATTCTTTCGGTGGGAGTTGGAAAAGAAGGACGATCATTGCGATAGTCAGAATGAGAACAAGGATTAGAACCGGATTGAGCATTATTATAATCTTTTGATATATGAACTGAAAAAGAAGGTATAGAAGTGGTGAGAATAATAAAACGGAAGAAGTTAATTTACAATTGAAACATCCGACATAGCAATCGAAACAAATGATCGCATTTAATTAGAGAAATCCCGATTTCCTAATTCGCCGAAGGATCAGATCTTATAGATTTCCAAATATTTTCTTTTAAATTCCTTAAATTCCAGAAATCCACCGTAACTACGTCAAAAGTTAAATCTCTATCTCAACCTTTTGTGATAGCTTCATTCGTACACTTCGAATAATCGAATTATTTTATCCATATTACTCAATGATGATAAAACTCTATTTATCAACTCATATGTGTCATGAAAGCATACTTATTGTCATCCATGACTACTCCACTCAAATTTCGGGACGAAATTTCTTTAACGGGTAGGTACTGTGACGACCCGAAAATTTCTGACCAAATTTAAACTAAATCTTTATATGATTTCGACTTGATAAGCAAAGTCTGTTAAACTGAGTCTACAAATTTTTGAACCATTTACATAGATTCATTTGACCTTTGATTATTCCCGATGATTCACGAACAATTATTTGTAAATAAATATGTAAATAAATATATATAGAAATATATAAATATAAACATAAGTGTATATATAATAATTTAAATTAATAAATACACTTAATCAATTGGAGTTAAAAATGTAAAATAATAATCTAAGGTAATAAAATAAACTTTAGTCAATTGGAATTGAAAGTAATAACCAGAATAATCGATTACTATTAAAAATGATTATATATAAATATATATATATGATATTATCATCTATATGTATATTTATGATTCAATAAATGTTATCATAAGATATATAATATAATTATTAAATATTATATAGCTAATAAGATATAATATCAATATAATAAACTTACTTGTAAATAAAAATATAACTGTTATAATACTTTCAATATTAATAGCAATATCTGTATTAATAATATTATTGTACATAACATTTAAATATGAAATTTGATATATATATTGTATTATTATTAACATTGTCATTAATAATATTAATATTGTTATCAGTATAGTATTATTATTGTTATTATTGTTATAATTAACACTATTAATTTCTATTAATATCATTATTAACATTATTAGTAATAATTATTATTATTATCAGTATTATTAATATTATTATTATTATTATTATGATAATTATTGTTATTAATATTCATGGTATTAATATTATTAATACATTTATTTATTTATTATTATTAGAATATATTAAAAACGGATATACATACGCGTGAGGAATTGTACCCATCATTATCAGATATATTTTCTTGTTTATCTCTGTTTGCTAGTGAACCAGGGTCGACTAAAAGCTGAATTTTATATATTCATTAGCCGTCTATTATTCTTGGAAGATATAATTTTCTTTTTACTATCAAATACGGATTATAAACTGATGCTCCAAGATGTTTTAAAAAAATATATATACATAATAAAATGGAAAAACTGCTTCGGTGCTCGCGACAGGTTAGAAAATATTATACAATCTCGATTCAATTTTATTTTAAAAATTAAACTTTCGGTTGTGTCAGGAATCCTCAATTCGAACTATCTGCAAATTTTGACTCTCTAAT
This sequence comes from Rutidosis leptorrhynchoides, assembly GCF_046630445.1. Lineage (NCBI taxonomy): Eukaryota > Viridiplantae > Streptophyta > Magnoliopsida > Asterales > Asteraceae > Rutidosis > Rutidosis leptorrhynchoides. The sequence continues at coordinate 73,441,087 of NC_092341.1, forward strand.
TCCTCATATTGATTTTTAATTTGAGAGTCAAGGTTAAAGAATTAAAAGTCAACCACTTCCTTAAAATTCAAATTCGTAATTCTGAGTTATAGTTCTGATAAAATTGATGATTTACAATAATCCTATGAATGATTTAGTACATAAGTCAGGTAGTGAATATAATTTAAAAGTTTATGAATTTTGAAATCAAATTTTGAGTTTAAAGATATTTTTTTTTTCGTATCCAGTAGCAACCGGCTGCTTTTATTTTTATTGTTTTTAGTCCTATTAATTCCAATTCACTTATAATCAGGTTATATCCGTTTCAGTTGCAAAGTCCTAAGGCGATTGTTTATTGTTGTTAAGATTACATGGATGTTTGATTGAATGGATAAAGGAGAGAAGAAGAAACACTTAGACAAATAGGACATATAGTTTAAATTTGATATTTAAACAGAAAAACGATAGCAGAGCAGCTGGTTTGTTTAAGTTTCTGTGAACGAGAGGTCTTGGGTTCGAATCTGGTCTGGGGCATTTCTTTTTAAAGAAGCTTTTATAAGGGTATACACTTTATTTTTATTTTTATTGTTATTATTATTATTATTATTATTAGCATTATAAATATTATTATTATTATTATTATTATTATTATTATTATTATTATTATTATTATTATTATTATTATTTCTTGCATTATTATGATGATGATTATTATTGTTTTACTATGAGTATAATTATTGTTATTATTAGTATTATAATTATAATTATTATTATTATTATTACTATAACTAAGTATTAGTAAGTATTATCATTATTGTTAGTATTATTATTATGTATGACGAATTTTAGGATTATTAGTATGATTTTAAGTATTAATTAATGTAATTATCAATATAATTATTAATATGTAAAATCATTATGTATTAGTAGCATTATCATAAAAATGGTTATTATCATCATTAATATTAACATTAATGGCATATGTATGATTATTATTATCATTCCTATTATGAATATCATAAAGTATCTTTATTATTAATATTAGTATTAGAGTATCATTTAACATTTATTATAGTATTATTAAGTGTATGATCATTTAAATTTCTATTAAAACAATAATTATTATTAAACTTACCATTACTATTAAAATTTTATTTTTACAAAGACTATTATTTGTACATTATCATAATTAGTAAAATTACCATTTTTAATAAAATTATTATTATTACTATCAACATTATTATTAACATCCTTAGTCTAACAATTACTACAATTAATAATTTTACAACACAAAAGATAAATATATATATAGATATAAATATATTTATTATATATAAAGTATATTAATACTATATAAAAATTTCGTTTTAACCAATAACATTAATTAAATATCAAATATATATCATAACGTAATATAAGTATTGATAAAAATATTAATATTAATACATAAAATAATATGTATACACTTGTTTGATTACGATTATATATATTAATGAATCCACAAATAATATAGGTTCGTGAATCCGAGGCCAACCTTGCACTTGTTCAATGTCGTTATATGTATTTTTACTACAAAATACATTATGGTGAGTTTCATATACCTTTTTACCCTTTATATTTTTGGGCTGAGAATACATGCGAAATTTTTATAAATGTTTTACGAAATAGACACAAGTAATCGAAACTACATTATATGGTTGAATGATCGAAGCCGAATATGCCCCTTTTGCTTGGTAACCTAAGAATTAGTAAACCGATCTACTAATTGACGCGAATCCTAAAGATAGATCTATCGGGCCCAACAAGCCCCATTCTGGAATTTGGAATGCTTTAGTACTTCGAGTTTATCATGTCCGATGGGTGTCCCGGAATGATGGGGATATTCTATATGCATCTTGTTAAGGTCGGTAACCAGGTGTTCAATCCATATGAATAATTTTTGTCTCTATGCATGGGACGTATATTTATGAGAAATGGAAATGAAAATCTTGTGGTCTATTAAAATGATGAAAATGATCGATTATGATAAACTAATGAACTCACCAACCTTTTGGTTGACACTTTAAAGCATGTTTATTCTCAGGTACGAAAGAAATCTTCCGTTGTGCATTTGCTCATTTTAGAGATATTACTTGGAGTCAATCATGCCATATTTCAAAAGACGTTGCATTCGAGTCATTGAGTTCGTCAAGAATATTGTCAAGTCATTTATAGTTTAGATATATTATGAAATGGTATGCATGCCTGTCAACTTTTGATGAAATGAAAGTTTGTCTTTTAAAAACGAATGCAATGTTTGTAAAAAGTATCATATAGAGGTCAAGTACCTCGTGATGTAACCAAATGTAATGTATTCATCCCGATGGATTAGGACGGGTCGTTATACATAACTAACGAGCACTTAAGACCCGATTATTATAGCACTCTTATGCAAGTATTCGTTTCAAGTTCGTCCCAAGAGAGCGGTGTAAGTCGAATAATTGAAACTATTAATCGTCCTAGGGTTGTTTGATTGGGGGGTTTTGATTGATTTTAATTAACAACTAAAATGTGCACAAGTAAACAAACTTAAACTTAACAATTAAATCTAGCAATAAGTAGCAAGTAACTAAATATTGAGATCTAAAGCAATTAACTAAGTAGTGTTCACTTACCTAATCCTCTCTATGCTTGGATTGTTACCCAATTTGCTATCGCATTAGTTGTTGAACTATTAAATGTTTAGCATTACTACCAAACCTTAATCAAATTACACTTTGCAAACTCACATAAGCATTGTATTCTAAGATCAAGTTAAGTATGAGCGGTTATTGAGATTATGCTTGGGTTGAAATCACTTAAAACCCTTCAACTATCAAAATCACTTAAGATAATCAAACACCACTATGTTGACTAAAGGCCAATTGAAAACCAACCTAAACTAATAACACAATCACTTGAAATTCCCAATTTAATTGTCTGATAACTCCTAAATTATACAGTTTTTTGATAACATTTTAAGGAGTTATTTTAGTATTTTTAAGACATTTTAAACCTAAAACACACTAAAATGGGTAAAATGGGGAAAAAGATAATTCTAATAATTTTTTCAAAGTTATGTATCAAACAGGATTAAAAACAAGAAAAATTGCAAGAAAGGCTATGAAGCCGCAGACCAGGGTTCAAGGAAGCCGTCGGATTGGAGTGAATATACCAGAATGTTCTAGAATTGCTCGCAGAATTGGATGAACTTGTTGACCAAGCAAAATACAGCTAAAGTCGCCGGCTTCAAACTAAAGCCGCCCGCCGGCCTTAGTGACACGGTTTCTCAACTTGTTGACCAAGTTCAAGTAAAAATGGAAACAAAATCAGAAAGATTGCCGGATCACTGAAGCCGTCGGCCTGCTATCAAAGCAGCTGGCTCAATTATGACGGTTACACGTTTTGTGCATGTGGATCAAGGTTAACTTGCAAAAGGAGTCACCGACCCAAGGAAGCCGCCGGCTTCACCCTGAAGCCACCAGCTTGGCAACTATTTCTAAAAAGTATAAATAGAGGCCTCCTGTTTCAGTTTTCAATGTACAATACAACACTTTCAATTTAGTTCCGTTTTTCTTTTAGGGTTTTCTCTAAAACCCTTAGATTAGATTTATTTTCCATTGTAATCAAGAATTATTCAAGTTATTTATTCAAGTTCTTTTCATCTACCTTTTAAGGTATGATTCTATCTTTATCTTATTGTTTATTCTGTTTTATTTACTTTAATCGTTTCTGTTCGTCTTCCAGTATGAACTAGACGTTTGTAGTTGTTACGTGGATGAAAACTAAACTTCATCTGGGAATCAGATGAAGCCACCGGCTTCACCAGTCCAAGCCGCCGGCTTGGCTAGAACAAAGCCGCCGACTTCGTGCTTCATCCATACAATTTCTGGTTCTTCTCTAGATCTGTATGGTCGAGTTTTTGTAATGAAATTTAAACTATTTTGAATCTGTTAGGCTTTAATATACTTGTTTGCCATGCTTAATGATTAAATAACATGATTTTAGGATTGATTAGTACTTGATCCGATGATCTATTATTCGATTCATGCTACTTGTTTAGATCTAGTCCATCAAACTTGTTAAATTGAATTGCATGCGACTAGGTTAAACAGCATCGTAGTGATAAACTTGTTTAATTGGAATTACGCTTATATAATAGTGATATTGCTAGGCTTAATCGAAGAACCTTTGTTTGGATTTGTTTAATTTATGATTTCATGAGAACTTAGTAGTAATTGACATTCAGCTAGTAACTTGAGTTGATCTACTTGGTGTTTAATAGCTTATATAATTTGTCAGTCTATTTGCATGTTGATCCTCATCACAAGTTTAATATGTATCATGTAATTGAATTAAATATGAAGAATTGAGATGGTAGTCATGCACATCACGTGTCTAGCATATGCTCCTACTTATTGAATGATATGCAACACTTAGCTTAGCCTATTGAGGGATAATAGTTGGCCTATGATTATTATTCTACTTTGTGTTAATATGAGTCATGAAACTTGTTAATATGATTCTCGTATGAGTTATTCGTTCATGTAACTGATTTTATTTATAACTGTTTATTTTGAATATTCAATTCCTTATTATTTCATTATTGTGTTTATCTTTAAAGCATCTCTTTCCTAAGAGATAAGAATCTATCCGATAGAAAGACGTAAAAATCTATCTTTAATTCTTTAATAAGAATTAAATAATAAAAAAACTATTATCCACATCTACGCTCTCTTGGGAGGATAACCTAAAATACTACATCTGACCGAGTTTTGTAGCTCGTTAAGGTGTTAAAAGTAAAATAAAGATTTTATAAATTTAAAATTTGAAATAAAAGATAAAGCACTACTGCACACACTTTTGACACATCATTGTCTAGATCACTTAAAGTGTTGAAGCACAAATTGATTTACTTCTCAAATCACTAAGAGAGCTACACAATCTATGTAATCAAAGTAAAGCCTAAAACAATGCATAGCAATGGACCTCATAGCTAACACAATAACACTTGCTCATGTATTTCATTCAAACAACTTTCAATCAATAAATTTAGGGCAAATCCTTACACTAGAGATTCATAGATAAGCAAACACAATCAAGTTAGCCAAGCATGGCTAAGATTACACTAATCATAAGCATTGAAACACAAATAAACATCATATTAATCTATTACAAGCATTCAATTCAAAACTAGAGAAATAAAGGTGGAGATTACAACCCAAATGATAAAACTAGATAGATCTAATGATAAGATTGCTTGAGCTTTTGATTGATCTTCCAAATTAGCCTTAATCTCCTTCTTGATGATGAAATTAGGGCTTGATGATGAAAAATAGTGCTAAAAACTGCAGCTCTCCCCATTTGAAACCCTATCTCATCCTTTTATAATTGCCAAAAATTCTGCCTAAAAACAGCGAGGTGCGCCGCACCTATAGCAGGTGCGGCGCACCTTATAACGTGGGAGGAGGTGCACGGTACCTTATAACTGAGATTTTGATCTTCAAGTTCTGAATCTGAAATTTGACTTTTTAATGTTAAGGTGCGCCTCATTTTGAGTCTGGTGCGCCGCACCACTGAACTGCATTTCCAAAATCTTCATTTTTCACTTGGAATTGCCCCTTTTGCAATCCCTTTCCACTTTAGATCATGCCCTGAACTTTGGTTCACTAAATAGGCTAGGTTTTGGTCAATTTTACACCAATTTGAGGTTTAAGCCTTGAACCGACACTTTTGCGCAAATAAACAACTTTCGAGCCCATTGATCCTCAAAACCTAATGAAATGAGGGAGATATTGTGAGATAAAAGGTGTATAAATAGAGCAATATCAAACCCCCTAAATTTGAACCTTGCTTGTCCTCTAGCAAGAAAATCAAGACTTAGAGACAAATAACATTCAATGATCAAAGCCAAAGTTAATAGTTGGGGCAATGAATGATACCTCTATGGATGAGCACTTTGATAGCTAGAAAGAACTCCAAACACTTGCATTTGCTAAGGACCATGCACAACATCATCTCTTCTTCTACTACTAACAAAAACTCAATGCAACGCTTCAAGCAATCTTCAAATATCCCCAAAATCGATCACAATTCAAGCCTAAACTAATAATCTCCACATCCTCTCAACTTCTTTTTAGGAGCTTCTTCAAACCATAGAATCAACGAGTTTTCATCTCCACCATCTTATTCTTCGAACCGCAATCGATCAAAAACTACCCACAAGCTTCACATTGGTTAAATGGAGCATCAATTTGCATGAGTCACCCAAGAAAAATGTTTAAGCCTTAAGGAAAACAAGGCTTTTAAAGAAAACCATTTTCGTTTAAGAAAGGGAAAACGAGCCAAGTTGTGAAACGAGACAAGTTTTCTGAAAATTTTGGTTTAAAGCTATGTGCATGAAATGACCCGTTCATATCACTATAAACGTAGTACATTATTCATTGGTCCCATAGTGAGGTATTTGACCTCTATATGATACATTTTAGAAAATATTGCATTCGTTTCATAAAAAGCACACCATTATTATACATAATGCATGTTTTAAGAAAGTGGGTGATTATTTAAGAAATAATCCCCATAATACATCGGTTTCCAAATACTACACACGTGACATAAAAGTCGAATATAATACATGACAAAGGTTTTATTGAATGCAATACTTCATTTAAACAAAAACATGAGACTCCATGCACAGCTTGCTCAGATAATGCAACAGCGGAAGACTTTCTTAAGGACCTGAGAATAAACATGCTTAAATAGTCAACACAAAGGTTGGTGAGATATATAGGTTTAGCATCGATATAAATATAGACCACAAGATTTTATAGTTATAAATATATGTACACTCGCAAGTGTATAAAAGTATTCTATAATTTGTTGAGTGCTTCGGTAACCATACTTAACCATTAATGTGGCATATTCCCTTTATTATGAAATCTCCCTACGCTGTACCAAGTGTAGTAAAAACGAAGTACTATGCAACCATTTACGATACTAGAGCGACTAGCCCGGTTGGGGTTGTCAAACCCGATAGATCTATCAATAAGATTCGCGCTTACATGTTCTTACAACATGTAAATATTAGTTACCAAGCTATTAGGGAAGATATGCAAGGTGGTACAACTCAACGTAGAATATAGTTTAAGTACTTGTGTCCATAGCGTAAAACATAAAATGCATGTATTCTCATCCCAAAATATTTTTAGAGTTTAAAAATGGGACTATATACTCATAGTAGTAAAAGTATATTAATAATAAGTTTTCAGCTTATTAAAAATATGGCCATCGTCCTTGGATTCACGAACATATAACAATAATAATGATTCAGATAATAATACGACGTGTGAATAAAATAAAACAAGTTCATAGAATACTTATATATTAATTTTTAACATTTTTATGTAAGTAGTCCAAAATAGTCCAAAATGTCCAATAGTCCAATAATCGGATATATATATATATATATATATATATATATATATATATATAATCTTAGAATTACCCCACGACGTATTGTATACGTATTGTCTTTGCATCAACCCAGAGACGTATTGTATACGTATTGTCTTAGAATTAACTAAGACGTATTGTGTACGTATTGTCTTAGGATTTATCAAAACGTATTGTATACTTATTGTGTTAGGACGTACCAAGAATATTATTATACATATATACAATCACAGAATTAACCAAGATTATAATATTTTGTTATACTACTGATAACATGTCCAAATATATATAGGATATAGGAAAAGTTAACAAGGATATGGTTAATATAGTTTTTATAATATAAATTTCGTCCATACAACGTTAATTTTAGCAGATTTTGTTTTGCTCGCCAAATATTCATTACAACTCCGTTTAAAGTGAATCAAATTGCTATGGATTCATTAAGAAGTAAATTTTACAAAACCAATTCGAAAAGTTCATCCCAAGTAATAATTTTTAGAGCTTTACCCTCTTTTTGTGTCGGTGGACAGATTTGGAAAAATCCCGGCATCCACCCAATATATGATTTTTGATATAATACTTCCACTTTGTCTAAAATCATGAAAAAAATACTGGAAGTCTTATTTGCATATATTAACATATTTCCAAAGTCTTAGCCTCGAAATCAAAGTCTAAGATATGTTTTTAATTCCCAACCCAAAACAGTCCGCTTTTTACCGAATGGAGATTAAAGGATATATGTTAAGTTTCAAGGTGTTCTTCATATGTACAAGTTATAAGTTCTTATATTAACTTAATATAACATCATAATACATATAAATAAATGTTATTAGAGTTAAGTTAGAAAGATTAGATTAGTTTTTCAAACAAGCTTGGTGTTCACCAAAATAAGTTCTAGTTTTTACAAGTTTTATAAGTATAATAAGATAGCAACTATACAAGGAATTGAACAAGGATTTTGAGAAGTATTTTACCTTGATTATGAAGAGGAAAGTTGCTGAGATTAAAGTATGATATGAGAGCATTCAAGTGTGTGTTTTTATTTTAAGAAAATGTGGAGTAAAAATGAGTTAAAATGGTCCTTATTTATAAGCTTATAATTTTGGCTTTTAGTGAAAATATCTAAGATAAGTTAAATTGTATTAAGTCATGCATGACATATTAAATTTATTAGGTCATGGATGACATATTACACAAATAATTACATATTTCTATTGGTATATACCAATAGTAAATACTTCTAGAATCTGTGTATAATACGGGTAAAAATACCGTATGAATACGAGTAGAATTCTTGTGGAAATTGAACGGAAATATGAGTATAGCTATCCTTTATATGTATTGGTATATTATAAAATGTATTCAATACTTGTAAGGATGTATTTACACTCGTAATACATTATATGTAAATACATTTTAACATATGTTAATTACGTCGTTTAAATAGTAACATATATATTGTTTGAAAACTCTTTAAATTCGTAGTATGAAAATATATATATATATATAATACTTTGTTAATATACTTAAATAGATATTTAATTATTATATTTTCAAGTTAAATATATATAAATCCATATATATACACAATAATTAAACAATTAAACAATTAAATCAAGTTATGACGTTCGTGAATCGTCGGAATAAAAGGGTGACCAAAAGCTTGTGTAAAAATCTTTTCGAAGGTTCAAGATTTATTAAAATTCATTGCTTATCAAGTCGGAATTATATAATGATTAAGTTTAATTTTTGGTCAGAAATTTTTGGGTAGTCACAGTACCTACCCGTTAAAGAAATTTGTCCCAAAATTTGATCGAGGTCGTCATGGCTAACAATAAGAATGTTATTATGACGAATATAAGTTGATTCATAAGGTTTTATCATGATTGAGAAATATGGATAAAATAATTCGATTACTCGATACGTATGAGTGAAGCTATCATAAAAGAGTGAAATGAGAAAATAGGGATTCGTCTTATCTTTTGACATCATCACGGTTGATCTTCGGATTAAAGAAAATATTTGTAATCTATATAAGATTTAATTCTTTGACGATTAAGAAAATTATGATCCTCTTCAATTTAATGCAATAATCTGTCTCGATTTCTCTGTCGGATATTTTACTATAAATCAACCTCCTACGTTTCCTTATTTCCACATCTCCCATCTTTTATACTTTCTTCCTTTCTTTGTACTTCCAAAACATTCATCAATATGCTCCATCCAGTTTTAATTCTTGATATATTCTTGACTATCACATCTGTCATTCTTCTTTTTCATCTTCCACCGGAGGAATCCGTTAATTTCTGCTATGCTCTTGGGTTTATAGTGTTCTTAGTTTTCCCATGTCTTTATATTGTTATACGCATCGATATACACGGTTTGTAATTTCTGCGTTGTCTTCGTGCTTATATTTTTCCTTATATTTTGGAGTTTCATGCTTCCGTCTTCTTTTTCCGACTTCAAGTCAAGTGAATAATGGTCTAGAATTCATAGATATTGAATTCAGAATGAACATAGCTAATGCTCTAAGAGAGAAATTGTAATAGCACAATTTGACTTGTGAAATTACCAGAATCCAAAGGAAAAGATAGAACTATCAATAGAATATGTTCTTGATATGTTTAGAGATTAGAGTGAATGTAAGAGTCATGTAACATGGCACATGATGACGTTATGGTCTGTGAATCATTACGTTCCATTTAGAAACTCAACATGACTTACTGTAATATAATCACGTTGATCAAGTGTCATTATATTATACTAACTCATGCTTCAGTTCCTAACACTACTTCAAAACATTCATATTTTAAACTTGAAGGTTCCAGAATTTAGAAACTAAAATAGTTTCTTTTATGATGTAACATAGATAGCGCGAAAAGATGAATTATTTTAGATAAGAATAGTTATGAAAATATCTTCAGAAATATGGAGGATATTTATAATGAAAGATACGATGATATCTTAGAATATCTAAGATCAGAGGATGATGAAGAATATTGTCCACAAGGGTTTAGAGTAAGGAGCAAGGTATTCGCTAAAGACTTCAGCAAACACTGAATCATTTGGATTCTTTGAAGGCAGATTTAGTCCTTATGATTTATCCACAGCCTCCTTCAGGGTTTGCTCAATCCGTTTTCCAGTTCCAAACCTTCTCTTTTTCTGTGCTTTGCTAACACAATATTCTTTATCATCAACTTTTGACTATTACGGTTGTCTACAGTTTATGCTGCTTCATTCAGCTTTTTCAAAACTTTATAGTACTGATTCATAGGCTGAAGTGCTATTCCAGATTTCAGAATTATAATTCCAGGAGATAACGTTATATGTATATGCAGAAATGATGTGAGATTCAAGAATAATTATTGATGCTTCCTGGGGTTTGGTATGGCAATTATTGTTACAAGATGTAGATGGGTACATGACAAGGTTTTATAGTGATCTTTCAGAGAGATTTAAGTCAAAGAGCAATAAAGTTGCTGGTAAGCTTACTACTAATGTGGTGGAATATAAAAGGTTCCCCGTTAACAATGATGAAAATGGCAACATATACATCAAGGTTATAATAAGGCTAGTCTGACTAAAAAATCAAAATTGATTTGCTGGAGGTGTGACAAAATTTGCTACTTCGAAAAGGGATCGTAAAGTTATTTTTGGTAATAAATGCCAAAGGATCTGATATAGATATGTGTTAAACTTTCACTTAGGTTCTAAGTGTCCTCCAGGTGCATATATTCTTCGTATGTATCATGTGATTGGTTCATTCTCTCAATTGTTCCTTAGTTGAGATGTTTTCAAGAATTTTGAAGGGTTTAGACGCAGGTTGTCATCGTCAATATCCGTATAATGAATTCATCGTGAATCTTGAATGATATGAATATCTTTATGAGTTCTGTGAATGAAAGTGATGTTCTAGTATAGTTTGAATTTAAAGTATGATTTTGAAGGATGTAGGAATTTAAGATTGATGGCACTTCTTAAATCTTGACTTGGATTTTGATCTATCAAAATCAGAATATGTAATTGAATTGGTATGGAAAATGGTTGTCATGAATTTTGTGAAATGATGTATATTGCTATGAAAGGAGAGAGTATAATTAACGATTGTCAAAACACCATTGAAAATGTACAGTATAACATATTAATGTGAACTTAAGTATTTCTCGGATATTACCTACCCATTAAAATAAAATTTCACAAGTAATATTTTGTACAAAAGAATTTTTATATATGTATGTATATTTTCTTCAGATGTAATATGGATTTAATGAGTTAATATTATATTAATCTCATTTGGTTTACGGTTGGAACTAGAAATGAATAATCCCTAAAACTTTAGAGATTACATAATCGCCGCGAAATATTTGTTCAACGTAAATGAAATAATGAATTAATACTTCATCACTCATTATTGTTGGTATCCCTCAGTGCCTGCGGTGCGTATGATGTTGATGCTCGTAATGCGAATTGCGATGTTGAGGCTTGTGATGTTGTTGGTACTGCTGCTGTTGGTGCTGGTAGTGGTTTGATGTGAGTATAGATGATGGGAATTTGTTTTGTTTTGTATTGTATTGTGAAAGAAGATGTTTAAAGTTTCTTGAATAAAAAGAGAGGTCAAGAGCTTTATAAAGGGAATGAAATGATGTAGGATGCACTTGCTAATGAAGTTTTGCTTTTCATGACAGTAAATAATTCACCATGTAAGATACGAGTAAAGGTCGGATAGCCTCAATAATATTAGTAATATTATACTCGTTGCAGCATATCCTGGAAAGGAGAGAGAAAATGGTGTTACGAACGGGTTCGCCGGTAAGTGCCTCATGTTCTCCACCAAGAGGCGAATTAGATTCATGGAACAGATCGCCTTCTTATTGTCTAAATTGATTAATTCATCCATGAACCCACCCTCAATTCATCCAGAAGAGGTGATGACTAATTGGTTGGTTCATTACGGTTAGACTGCTCTCGGAGCTTAAATGAAATTCCATATCGGAATAGCTTTTAGAATCCGATGAACTCGAGCTTTGTGAAGGATCCGCCTTACACGTTCAGAGGAATGATTGTTGATATGAAAAATATTTAGGACTTATATTGATATTCTTAATACATAATTTACATATGTATATTTAATACCAAAATCCCATAAGTTACAAAGGAATTTACGGAAGATGTCAGGCAAAGTCTACCGTAATAGATATGAATATTTGTCTATACACTATCTATGCAATAATTGCAGTAAAATGCATCTAGACTTAAGATGATAAACAGGTAATTTCCGACAAGAATGATAAGCAAAACTTTTAATATGCAGATAAGGTCGAAGTCCAGACTCACTAATGCATCCTAACAACTCTCAGTTAGACACACTAATGCACACTGCAAGAAAAATGCTCCTATAGGACCCCCAATTTGGTCATATAAAGCCACTTTATAGGACCTTTGGGCTTGATAGGACCTACCAATGGGGGTTGTATCTAACGCGGTCGTATAAAGTATTGAAATTAAAAAGTGTCCTAAAAGGTCATAAGATTATGAAATCAATAATCAGGTCCTATAATATAATTAACAACCACAAAGAAAGGTCCTTAAAATACATATTAAGAGTCACTTTTTTGAAAATGGGACATACACAAGGTGTCCCAAAAAGTAAAAATATATGATATAAGTACCAACAAAAGTGTCCTAATAAAAAGTTATAATTCGTAAGGACCAAAATAATGGTCCTATTGTAAAAAAAAAATACATTAGTACCAATAAACAAAGTCCTAATCTAACGATACACTAGTTTGGTACCAAAGGAAAAAGTCCTAATATGCACATATTTTACTTTAGTACCACATAAAGGGTCCTAATACAATGATTTTTAAGATAGAACCACTAAAAGAAGTCCTAATGTAAATATTTGAAACGTTAAAACCACAAAATAGGTCCTAATATATAAAGATATGATACTTTAGTACCACATAAAGGGTCCTAATATAATTATTATTAAGGTTAGTACCACTAAAAAATGTCCAAATAAAAATATTTCACACCTTAAAACCAAAAAATGGTTCCTAATAAATAATAATATGATACTCTAGTACCACACAATGGGTCCTAATATAAGGAGTTTTAAAATTAGTGCCACTAAAAAAGTCCTAATATAAATATCTCAAAAACCTTAAAACCACAAAATTGGTCCTAATATATAAAGATATATTACTTTAGTACCATATAAAGGGGTCCTAATACAATGATTTTCAAGGTTAGTACCACTAAAAAAAAAATCCTAAAATAAAAAATATTATTAAACTTTAAAATCAAAAAATAGGTCCTAATATATCAAAATAAGATGTTACTTTAGTACCATGAAAAAGGTCCTAATATAATGATATTATATAAAGTTATTAAGATATAATAATAGGGTGTCCTATTAAGTTATAGTAGTTTTCGATTGGTTTCAGATTGATATTCGGATATTTGATTCTGGTTTGGATTCTGTTCCGATTCGGGTATTCGGATCCGGTGTAGGAAATTATGACCCGTTTCGGGTAAGCAGATTCAAATAGGACATTCAGATCTGATTAGCTTAGTCGGGTCCGGATCGGGTATTCGAATCCGGTTTCATATTTGGATTTCGGTCGGTTTTTACGGTTTCGGGTTTTTTGAACATGATTATGGACACACAATTAATAATTAATACTAAAAATCAAAAAATATGAAATAAAACATATTTATAATTCCCAATAAAATTCTCATAAACATGAAAATCACCAAACATAACATATTCTTAAATAATGCAAACATAAAAAGAAATCGAGTAGCATTTGAAAACGAAATTAAAAATAATGAAAAGCAACACCAAACGTCTTGGATCAGCAAGTGTCTTTATTAATCCAAAGGTACCACCTACAAATTAACCAAACATATATTTATAAGCATAAAGTTACATATTATAACAATTAATAAATATATTATCACAAATTTGTGGTAGGAGTACCGATAAATATGTGGAAGGCCACGCGATACACGCGCCTCCAGCATCTTCAACTCACATAAACAGATCAAATGGCCTGACCAATAATGAACCCCTTTTAATGATCCCTTGAACTTCTAACCAATCCTCTCCAATATCAATACCGCCAACTTCCGTTGTTGGATCCATGCTCCTCAACCATGCTTTTGCTACCTTCTCGTACGTAACAATGTTGTGGAGAAAAACTTCATCTCCGACCTAGAATACTGTTATCAACAAGCATGTATGAAGGTAAAAAAAAAATCAAACACATTGTAGTTTTAAATATAAAAATACCTTAAGACGTGGACGTGGAGGTACAATGACTCTAATGGAGCCCTGTGATCCCGTGTTATCTTCAACAACTGAACCATTGTTACAATGAAACAGTTTTACACTAATCAAATAGATCGAAAATACAAAATCATGAACCTGTTTTTACAACGAAATCGATAAGGAACTCACACCTAGTTTCTTTGATAAAATACAGTTTTCAGAAGCATTTTAATTGATCCTAATATCGTTTGGTGCCTTTAGATCACAAAGTGAAACTACTGCGCATCATAAGCTAATGGATTATGAATGAATACAATATGATAAAACAAAATACGTAGGTTGATCAATTAGAAGTATCATATTAATATGTGTTTCTTATAAAAAAAAACATATCAACTGCGCATAAGAGATGTTAATGTAAGCATATAGAATGATAAATAGAAACTATTTAGGAAAATATATGTGCCAACGCCAAAGTATAGTAACCAAATGGTCGTTGAACTCTTAACACACATAGACACAGGTTAACTTTGATAAACATGTTAAGCTGGCAACATATATTACCTTGGTTCAAACAGTAGAGAAATTTATCTCTAGAACAACAGATATTGTCAGCATGTTTCCATCGACATGTGATTGCATCTCTTTTGTTGTGCCTTCCATATGAACCTGATAAATATAAATTCAACACTGACGCTAACTCTTTGTTTGCAATGGAAAGGTTTTATATATTCTGCAATTGAAGAACAACATCATGTTAGCATACTTAACAAAATCACAATTCACTAAATGCTAACAAAATAGCACCATAAAATACCTGAGCTATGGGATCCTTCATTGACTTCCTAGTAACTCGAAACAGAACTCCGAATTTCTCAAGCTGCCTTAACAAAACTGCAATAATAGCAGCTGAAGTCTGTAGGTCATCTTCAAATTTTCAAAACTCTGAAAAAATTAAAAGCAGAAGAACTCAGTTTACTAATAAAAACTTCAGAAAAACTTTAGATACAACTAAAAACAAACTTTAGAGAAAGAACAGCAGAAGAAACATGACAAATAAATTTAGCTACAGATACAACTACGGTTAAAAAAATACGAAGAAAGATAACAATCAAGAGCAAATACCTTAAATGTTGCAACAGCTAAACATTCACAAATATTCACAACCTTAAATGTTACTCCGTATATGGTAGAAATTAAAAAAAAAAACTTTCATGTTAATGCAAAAACACCAATAAAGATAAAATCGACAAGTCGATTCGGTCATTCACAACATCGAAATTAATTGTAACACAAACAATCACACACACATGAACAATGAATAAAAAAATCAACACTAAAATCAATCTTGAAATATAATTGAAGTCAGAAAATCAAAAAGCAGAAAACCACGGAAGATTTCAGGTGAATATTGATCAACTTTTAACCAAAAAAGTATTTCAACATCAGATGAGAAAAAACCTAAAATGAAACTGAATAGTTTTCATGGCGTGTGGATCAATCCGTTGATTGGCGGTGTTAGCGTTGGTGGCGGTGTTAGCGGCGATGGCGGTGTTAGCGGCGATGGCGTCACTGATCGCAACCTATGGGCATGGCGATGGTGTTGAATAATTTGGGAGGATGGCTGATGATGCAGGTCGTGGTTGAAAACCCTA
Organism: Rutidosis leptorrhynchoides; assembly: GCF_046630445.1. Lineage (NCBI taxonomy): Eukaryota > Viridiplantae > Streptophyta > Magnoliopsida > Asterales > Asteraceae > Rutidosis > Rutidosis leptorrhynchoides. The sequence continues at coordinate 73,457,464 of NC_092341.1, forward strand.
CCTAGAATAACTGGAAAAAAATACTCCATAATAAAATAAAAATAAGAAATGTTTTAAAAGTAGAAACAGCCCATATGGCCTATGGGCCAATAAACGTTTACGGTGATTAGAATTTTGTTGAACATTTACGGGTGTTTAGTATTTATAAATTTAATTTGTCATTATCTATTTATTACGGAGTATTATTTTTTTACGAAAGAAAACACACGAATATGATCACGAATATACATATACTAGTGAAATGATCAGTGAAACCACATGTTTGTTTAAACGAAATAGTTTAATCATATGTTTTAGGTATTAAGTGAACGTAAACGCTAAAGTTATTTAGTTTAGTGACCCGTGAAACCACAAAGTCCGACTAAGAAATTCTTCAGCCGAACATTTCATCAAACACCTAAAATGCATATTAAACAATCCACATCCAATCATAAGAGATAATATTGGTTGTCATTTTATTTTAAAAATGTAAATTAATATATAAATTTAGAATTGGTTTAATTCTGCCTAGATTTTATACCTTCTCGTACTCAATTTAAAATAATTAATTAAAATAATTCAACATTATTTAATTCTAATAATTAAAATAATTACTAATAGAATTTAATAATAATAATTAATTAATAAGATTTAATTTTAATTCAAAATTATTTAGATTAATGACATCACCCACCATGCTTAGATTTTTTTTTTTCTTTTTGATTTTTTCTGAACAAAAGAATTAGCCTAATAATAACATCATCATTATATGATGTTAATATTAACTATAGATAGAGTGTGAAACATTGTGCTTTAACTCATAACTTAATAATATCAAGGTACCTAAGATCAATTTTAGTTTTATGTAGTTTTTTGGTGTGTTGATCGGTGCGGTGAAGTAGTTGACATAGATTTACAATATGATTGTACCACTCGCTCGTATTTATTTTTATTAAATTACATTTTTGTTTTCTTTACAAAGTAAAAATATTATAATGTTTTATTGAATATTAAATGGATATTCATTAGTTCGCTTAATCCATTGAGTATGAATGTTAATTAATTAACTGAAATTACATGGATGTGGATACGAATATGAATATGGATACACAATAATTAAATATATATGATATTACTCTGTATCTCACTTGATATAACATAAAGATTAACCGTTGAATGATTCAAATTATTGATGTTTCAAAGATTCTTATTAAACTTGGCTCCGGACAACATGGTTGATAGGAGATGGTGGTGATGGTAGGTGGTTATAGGTGGTGGTGGTAGTAGTGGTGGTAGGTGGTGGTCGCGGGTGGTGGTAGTTATGTGGTGGTGGTAGTTGTGACGATCGCTCCAAATCCACTTTGGACGAATACATCATTCATTGATTTCATAGTGAGGTTTTGACCTCTATATGATACGTTTTGTAAACATTGCATTCTTTTAAAAAGGCACACCATAAATGAATATATAAATCCAAGGTTTTCGACGTCTGATGATTTCTACGTATAGACAATTACTGTATATAATAGTTTACAATACTACATCCGTTGACAATGCAGTCAAAATAAGATACACGGTGATGATTTTGGAATGCAAAGTTTTCTTGAATAAAGCATGTATGACTCCATGCACATAGATTGTATAACGTATAAGCGAACAGCGAAAGACTTCTAGAAACCTGAGAATAAACATGCTTAAAAGTGTCAACACAAAGGTTGGTGAGTTCATAGTTTTAATGTTGCACATAAATCGTATGTAAAGGTGGATCACAAGATTTCAGTTGTTTCTTCCAGAAACGTTTATCAAATGATTCTACGAAACAGAGCACCCTGGTAACTAAACTTAACGTATATATAATTTGTACCCTTTGTATAATCATCTTAATAATACATGCAAACCAACATGTACGCTTCTCAAATAGTATACGTTTGTTAAAAGGCTAGTGCTCTAGCTCGGATGGGGATATCAAGCCCTATGGATCCATATACTACTACTCGCGCCCACCAGTTCTTATAACCGACAGTTACTAGTTACCAAAGCTAAGGGATTTTCGGTTCAAACTCAGTATAGAATTTAGTATGTACTTGTGTCCATTGTTTAAAATAAAGTGCATGTATTCTCAGCCCAAAAATATAGATTGCAAAAGCAATTAAAAAGGGAGTAAATGAAACTCACCTTAGAAGCACATAAGGTCATTTACCAAAAAGTGACCGAAACTCGAAATGCAAAATTAACCGTAGATCTCAACCTATAGAACATATGTTGATCAATACATGTCTAATAAGCTAGGTTGGGTCATAGTGTATCACAATCCTAATGCTCGAGATTCACATACACAAGTTATCAAAAGTCATTTCAAAAAGTCAACCTGACCCAATATGATCTTTTAAAATCTATACTATAGTTTGAATGATCATGGTAATCGAAAATAGTTTAACATTTCACATGGTTTCCCAATTCTTGAATAATTAGACTATAGTTTTATAAAGCTTTAAAATATGATAAAACAGTCAATTTTGACAATTGTTCAACAAATCGAGACGTGCCTTATATAGAAATTCATTTACTCGATTAGTAATATTTGAAAATCCAAATTATCAATCTTATAAACAAGTTGTTTAAATATAAATTGCAGATTCAAAAGCAATTTCAATTAATGTTAATCATAATTCAGTTGTCCATATCTTTTAATTCGTTCATCGAAATTACTCGATCTCTAAATGAAAAGTTATTGATTTTTCGTCAGTTTTCCAAAAACATGCATATCATATACCTTATATCAGTAATATATGTATTAAATTCGTGATCTATTATAAACTATTTAATGACAAAATTAATCGTACTAGCATGCATAATCCTATATACTCGAGCACTAGTCAGGGATATACTATTAATATATAATAGATAAGATATAAATGCTTACGTATCAATATTGTAGGAAAGTACGTAGACGCAACGGAGATGATAAATACTAGTTTGACTCACGAGCAAAACCCTTGAACAATACCCAAAACCTCTTTAGTAATAACCCATAGTTTCCTTAGCTCTATCCCGCTTGAAAACCCATTTTGAAAGTGACACGCTCATGACCTCGTCGTAGTATTTTAAGTGATATAATTAGTAATAATAATAATACTACTAATAATAATAAAATAAATAATAATAATAATAATCTTAATAATAATAATAATAATAATAATAATAATAATAATAATAATAATAATAATAATAATAATAATAATAATAATAATAATAATAATAATATTACAGAGGGAGTAGTATATGTGTAAACAAAACTCGAGCAGAAACTGGCCTTTTATAGGCAACTTTTTGGAATCTGATGCCCATGCGATCGCATGGGTTTTTAGTGTATTTTCCATGCGATCACATGGCCGCCTGATCCAGCTCAAAATGTTTTTGTTTTCTTGTTTATCGACATATTATTATATAATATATATAATATATAATTTAAATAATTAATTATATATTATATTAAATTCATGTGCATAGTTGACTTGTAATTTTTGTTCCGATGACTCATACGTTGTCACTCGACTTATGTCCCGGTTCCAGTTTCTCGAACGCATTTTCGTACGCTTAGAAAACTCGCAATTTACGTTTTGTGACTCGTACCTTTGTCAAAATATAGTCTTAAATTATCAATAAACTATATCATTCAAAGTGTATCTTAAACTTTCGAGTGTTTTGGTCATTTACTTCTATAAATCATTGTCTCGCTATTTGTTAATATATATATAATAACAAATCGTTTTATGACCAAGTTAATATATATTTTCAACATTCATAAACACGTTTTAAATATACGTCGCAAGTTATTCACATAATTAATATTCCAACTTATCATATATATTCAACTAAATATTTAAACCAATAAGTTTAATGTACGGTATCAAACAATTAATACATTGTTACGTTTTCAAGTTATAGTATATATATATATATGTATCTATATACATATAATTGTTCGTGAATTGTCAAGAAAAACCGAAAGGTATTTGAATATATGAAAGTAGTTCAAAAATTTTGAGATTCAGTTTTACAGACTTTGCTTATCGTGTTGGAAATGTTAATCATACAAAGATTAAGTTTAAATTTGGTCAGAAATTTCTGGGTCATCACAGTACCTACCCGTTAAAGAAATTTCGTCCCGAAATTTGAGTGAGGTCGTCATGACTAACAATAAAAATGTTTTCATGACGTATATGTGTTGATAAATAGAGTTTTATCACCGTTGAATAATATAGATAAAACAATCCGATTATTCGAAGCGTATGAGAGAAGTTATCGTAATAAAGTGAAATGAGGGAATAGAGATTCATCTTAACTTTTGACGTATTAACGATTGATTTCTGAAATTTAAGGAATAGAAAATCTTCATAATCTAAATAAGATTTGATTCTTCAGAAATTAAGGAGATTAAGATCTTCTTTAATTAAATGCGTAATCTGACTCGATTGCTATGTATGATATTTTACTATAAATTGACCTCTTCCGTTTCATTTATTTTCACCACTCCTATAAGCTTCTTTCTTATTTCATACTTTCTAATAGATATTGAAAATGCTTAATCCAGTTATGATTCTTGATATTTTCTTGGCTATCGTATCCTTCATTCTTCTTTTTCATCTGCTACCAGAGGAGGTTATTTTCTTCTACTATTACCTTGGGGTTATAGTGTTTTTCATTCTCCCGTGTCTTTATATTGCTATATGCATTGATATACACGGTTTGTAATTTTGGGGTTTTTATCGGGCTTTTTATTCTCCATTATATTTCGGAGCTTCATGTTTTATTTTTCCTTCCCGACTTCAAGTCAAGTGAATAATGGTCCAGAATTCGTAGGTATGGAGTTTTGGATGAACATAGTTAATGTTCTAAGAAGGTAATCGTAATGGCACGATCTTGATTTGTCAAATTACTAGAATATCCAGAAAGATAGAACTATCGTGAAGATATGTTCTTAATATGTTTAGAGATTGGGTAGAATTTAAGAGTCATGTAACATGGCACATGATGACGGTATGATCTGTGAACCTTTATCACGTTCCATTAGAAACTCAGCATGACTTACTGTAATATAATCACGTTGATCAAGTGTCATTATATTATACTAACTCATGCTTCAATTTCCAACATTACTTTAAACATCCATTTTTTTGAATTTTTTAGATTTTTGAAACTATAATAGTTTCTTTCATGATGTAATACAGATAGCGCAAAGAGATAAATGATTTCAGATAAGAATAGTTGTGAAAATATCTTCAGGAATATCGAAGATATTTATAATGAAAGATACGATGATATCTTAGAATTTCTATTATTGAAGGATGATGAAAAAGACTTGTTCATAAAGGTTTAGAGTCAGGAGCAAGGTATTCGTTAATGACTTCAGCAGACACTGAATCATTTAGATTCTTTGAAGACACGTTTAGTCTTTGTAATTTGTCCACAGCCTTCTTCATAGTTTGCTCAATCCATTTTCCAGTTCCAAACCTTCTCTTTTTCTGTGCTTTTCCAACACACTACTCTTTATCATCCAACTTTCGACTGTTAAGGTCATTTATAGTTTTTGCTGCTTCATCAGCATTTTTCCAAAATTCGGAGGACTAGTTTCACAGTTTGGGGTGTTTTTCAAAAACTTCACATTCGAAGTAAGTAAGTCTAGGAGATAGACATTATATGTATATATATAACTGTTGGCATAGAATTGATGCGAGATTCAAAATAGTGATTGCTAATTCCCGGTAGTTGGTATGGCAATTATTGTTACAAGGTGTGGATGAGTACATGATAGGGTTTCTATGAGTATAATGATTTTTCGAAACATCAAAGATAAATGAAGTTGTTGGTAAATTTACTGCTAATGTGGTGGAACATGAAAGGTTCTCCAGTAACAATGATGAAGGGGTAATCGTTATAATAAGGCTTATTCGAATGAATAATTGAAGGTGATTTGCTGGAGTGGTGACAAAACTGTCTATTTTGAAAAGGGATTGAAAAGTTATTTTAGCTAATAAATGCTAAAGGGTCTGACACGGATACGTGTTAAACTTTGACTTTGATTTTGAGGGTTTTTCAGGTACAAGACTGCGGTAACATGTGGTTGGATCATCATATCGATGATTCATTATTTGAAGTGTCTTCAGGAATTTCGATGAATTTGAACATAGATTGTAATCGTTAATATTCATATGATGTTCTAGGAATTTGAATGATACAAATACTTTTCTGGGTTCTATGATGTTCTAGCACAGTTTTGAAGTCAAAGTATAGCTTCGAAAGATGTAGGAATCTAAGAATGATGTCTTTTGTTAAATCTTAACTTGGATTTTGATTTGTCAAAATCAAAATATGTAATTAAATTTGGATGAGGATGGTTGCTTTGATTTTTATAAAAGTATATATATTGTTATGAAAGTAGTGAGTATAGTTGAGGATTTGTTGAATCAGAATCGAAGAATGTAACATATTAATTGTGAATTTATATATCTCTCAGGTATTACCTACCCGTTAAAATATTCTCACCATTAACAGTTTGTACAAAAGAATTTTCTTAATTACAATCTTTATGAAAATATACCAACATATATATTTTCCTTAGATGTAATCATGGATTTAATGAGTTAACATAATATTAATCTCATCTGGTTTTCGACTAGGACTAGAATATATAATCTCTAAAACTTTTAGAAACTACATATTCTCTGCAAAATATTTCTTCGATGAAGTTATGAATCAATACTTCATCGTTTGTTGTTGTTGGTATTCCTTGGTATCTATGGTGCGTATGACGGTGATGTTCGAGGTACAGATTGTGATGTTGAGGTGTGGGATACGGATGTTGTTGGTGGTGGTGGTGATGGTACTGTTGGTGTTGCTGATGGTGGTATTGTTGCTGTCGGTGCTGCTGCTGGTGCTTGTAACCTTTGCACCACATTCTCCAAAGCCACTACCCGAGCGCGAAGCTCGTTGACTTCTTCTATTACACCGGGGTGATTGTCGGTTCAGACGAGTGGACGAATAAGATCTAGAATTTGAGATAATATATAATCGTGACGAGACACTCTGGAAATGAGAGAGAAAATGGGGTCTCGAATAGGTTCGCCGGTAAGTGCTTCAGATTCTTCGCCAAGAGGGAAATGTGGTGGATGGAAGGGATCGCCTTCTTCTTGTCTCCAATAATTAAGTAGGCTACGAACCCATCCCCAATTCATCCAGAATAGGTGATGGCTGATTGGTTGATCCATTCCGGTTACACAGTCTTCGGAATTCAGGTGAATATCCATATCAGAATAGCTGTCGGAGTTTAAGGAATTTGAACTAGATACAGGATCCATCTTGTATAATTAGAGAGATGATTTTTGATATGAAATAGATTATAGAAGTTAGATTGGTACTCTTCAATACATAATTTACATATGTATATATAATACCATATTCCATAAATCACGGAAGAATTTTCGGAAGATGTCAGGAAAAGTTTACAGTAACATATACGCTAAGATATGAATTTTATCTATACACTATCTATACAATCAATGCAATAAGACGCGTTTAGACTTAAGATGATAAACATGTAATTTCCGACAAGAAATGATAAGCAAAACTTTTAACATGCAGACACGGTCGAAGTCCAGACTTACTAATGCATATTAACAACTATCAGTTAGACACACTCATGCAAGACCTGGTTCGCTAGGACCAATGCTCTGATACCAACTGTGACGATCGCTCCAAATCCACTTTGGACGAATACATCATTCATTGATTTCATAGTGAGGTTTTGACCTCTATATGATACGTTTTGTAAACATTGCATTCTTTTAAAAAGGCACACCATAAATGAATATATAAATCCAAGGTTTTCAACGTCTGATGATTTCTAAGTATAGACAATTACTGTATATAATAGTTTATAATACTACATCCATTGACAATGCAGTCAAAATAAGATACACGGTGATGATTTTGTGAATGCAAATTTTTCTTGAATAAAGCATGTATGACTCCATGCACATAGCTTGTATAACGTATAAGCGAACAATGGAAGACTTCTAGAAACCTGAGAATAAACATGCTTAAAAGTGTCAACACAAAGGTTGGTAAGTTCATAGTTTTAATGTTGCACATAAATCGTATGTAAAGGTGGATCACAAGATTTCAGTTGTTTCTTCCAGAAACGTTTATCAAATGATTCTACGTAACAGAGCACCCTGGTAACTAAACTTAACGTATATATAATTTGTACCCTTTGTATAATCATCTTAATAATACACTCAAACTAACGTGTACGCTTCTCAAATAGCATACGTCCGTTAAAAGGCTAGTGCTCTAGCTCAGATGGGGATATCAAGCCCTATGGATCCATATACTACTACTCGCGCCCACCAGTTCTTATAACCGGCAGTTACTAGTTACCAAAGCTAAGGGATTTTCGGTTCAAACTCAGTATAGAATTTAGTATGTACTTGTGTCCATTGTTTAAAATAAAGTGCATGTATTCTCAGCCCAAAAATATAGATTGCAAAAGCAATTAAAAAGGGAGCAAATGAAACTCACCTTAGCAGTACATAAGGTCATTTACCAAAAATTGACCGAAACTCGGAATGCAAAATTAATCGTAGATCTCAACCTATAGAACATATGTTGATCAATACGTGTCTAATAAACTAGGTTGGGTCATAGTGTATCATAATCCTAAAGCTCGAGATGGACATACAAAAGTTATCAAAAGTCATTTCAAAAAGTCAACCTGACCAAATATGATCTTTTAAAATCTATACTATAGTTTGAATGATCATGGTAATCGAAAATAGTTTAACATTTCACATGGTTTCCCAATTCTTGAATAATTAGACTATAGTTTTATAAAGCTTTAAAATATGATAAAACAGTCAATTTTGACAATTGTTCAACAAATCGAGACGTGCCTTATACAGAAATTCCTTTACTCGATTAGTAATATTTGAAAATCCAAATTATCAATCTTATAAACAAGTTGTTTAAATATCAATTGCAGATTCAAAAGCAATTTCAATTAATGTTAATCATAATTCAGTTGTCCATATCTTTTAATTCGTTCATCGAAATTACGCGATCTCTAAATGAAAAGTTATTGATTTTTTGCCAGCTTTCCAAAAACATGCATATCATATACCTTATATCAGTAATATATGTATTAAATTCGTGATCTATTATAAACTATTTAACGACAAAATTAATCGTACAAGCATGCATAATCCTATATACTCGAGCACTAGTCAGGGATACACTATTAATATATAATAGATAAGATATAAATACTTACGTATCAATATTGTAGGAAAGTACGTAGACGCAACGGAGATGATAAATACTAGTTTGACTCACGAGCAAAACCCTTGAACAATACCCAAAACCTCTTTAGTAATAACCCATAGTTTCCTTAGCTCTATCCAGCTTGAAAACCCATTTTAAAAGTGACACGCTCATGACCTCGTCGTAGTATTTTAAGTGATATAATTAGTAATAATAATAATACTACTACTAATAATAAAATAAATAATAATAATAATCTTAATAATAATAATAATAATAATAATAATAATAATATTAATATAAATAATAATAATATTACAGAGGGAGTAGTATATGTGTAAACAAAAATCGAGCAGAAACTGGCCTTTTATAGGCAATATTTTGGAATCTGATGCCCATGCGATCGCATGGGTTTTTAGTGTATTTTCCATGCGATCGCATGGCCGCCTGATCCAGCTCAAAATGTTTTTGTTTTCTTGTTTGTCGACATATTATTATATAATATATATAATTTAAATAATTAATTATATATTATATTAAATTCATGTGCATAGTTGATATGTAATTTTCGTTCCGATGACTCATACGTTGTCACTCGACTTATGTCCCGGTTCTGGTTTCTCGAACGCATTTTCGTACGCTTAGAAAACTCGCAATTTACGTTTTGTGACTCGTACCTTTGTCAAAATATAGTCTTAAATTATCAATAAACTATATCATTCAAAGTGTATCTTAAACTTTCGAGTGTTTTGGTCATTTACTTCTATAAATCATTGTCTCGCTATTTGTTAATATATATATAATAACAAATCGTTTTATGACCAAGTTAATATATATTTTCAACATTCATAAACACGTTTTAAATATACGTCGCAAGTTATTCACATAATTAATATTCCAACTTATCATATATATTCAAATAAATATTTAAACCAATAAGTTTAATGTACGGTATCAAACAATTAATACATTGTTACGTTTTCAAGTTATAGTATATATATATGTATCTATATACATATAATTGTTCGTGAATCATCAAGAACAACCGAAAGGTATTTGAATATATGAAAGTAGTTCAAAAATTTTGAGATTCAGTTTTACAGACTTTGCTTATCGTGTCGGAAATGTTAATCATACAAAGATTAAGTTTAAATTTGGTCAGAAATTTCTGGGTCATCACAGTAGTAGTTAGGTGGTGGTGGTTGATGGTGGTGGTTGGTGGCTAGTGGTGGTGGATAGTGGGTTGTGGTGGGTGGTGGTAGGTGGATGGTGGTGGTAGTGCTGGTAAAACGTGGTGGTGGGTGGTAGTAAGTTGTACTATTGGTAGGTAGGTGGTGGAAGGTGAGTGGTGGTGGTGGTGGTGGAGGATGGAGATGGGTAGTGGGTTGTGGTGGTGTAGGTGGTGGTGTTGGTGGGTAGTTGTGGATGGTGGTGGTAGGTGTTAGTGATAGTAGGTGGTTGTATACGGGCCGGTTAATCAGTTATACATGCCAAATAAGTAGCAGGTAGTGGATTTTCTCACGGGTATCCGGACTTCATTTACTTATGAATTATCATGTAAATGTGTTTTTCACAAATATTAGAGTCTTTTTTAGATATACGGGCCGGGTAATTCGGTATACGGGCCGAATAATTGGGTTTAAGTGTCTGGTTTATCCGACACATACCTGACCCTAAACCCGTTTATCCGATCCGAACACGACCCAAAAATATAGAGTTTTGGATTATTATTTTTTTATCGGTAAGGTTTTTTTTACATCCTAAGTTTCATTGTATATTACCACTTAATAATCTTTCTTTTTCATTATATATATATATATATATATATATATATATATATATATATATATATATATATATATATATATATATATATATATATATATATATATATATATATATAGTCATTATCAAGAGGGAAACACTTTTTTGGGAGCAAATTGTAGTGACCCGGAAAATTTCGACTAATTTTAAACTAAACTCTCGATACGATTTAATATTTTTGACACGATAAGCAAAATCTGTAAAGTTGAGTCTCGAAAGTTTTGAAATTCATATTCATGTAATCAATTAACCTTTGACTATTCCCGACGATTCACGAACAATTGTTGTAAGCTAATATGGATATATATTTAAATATAAATAATACTATGAATAATAAACTGAGATAATAAACTACAATTAAATCATTAGAATTCACTATGTAAAAATAATGTACAAAATAAATAAGTGTAATTAAAATGAATGTATATATATAAATACATATATAATTTATAATCAGTTGTAATATATAAATATTAAATAAATGTTAACACATAATATAATATTGTATATTATATGTAATTATAAGTATAGTCATTATATTACTACATTCAATATTAATAATATTATTAAAACTTATTACATGAAATTTGATACAATTAAGTTATTATAATTACTAATACTATTGTCATCATTGTTAACATCATTATTATTATAACCAGTAATAAAATTGTAATTTTAGTTATCATAATTAATATTAGTGATATTATTAGATATAAATATTATATTGAACTTTAAAAATAATTAATAACATCATTAATAAGATTATTATTAACATTGTTATATTTATTATTATAGGTTTTATTATTTATTATGAATATAATTATTATGGTTATTATTGATATTATCATTATTAATATTAGTATTTTTATTGTTATTATTAGTATTCTTATCAAAATTTATAATATTAATGGATCTTTTATTAATAAATTGATATCAATAAATTACTTAAAATAACACATATAAATATAGAGATATATTTCGTATATATAGAAATACAAATATGATCAATATTATTAAGGTTATGATTATTAATATAATTTTAATTATTAATTATTATAATTATATAAGCACAAAAGAACGAATCCAAGCTTGATTCTTTTCACTTTCAACTGTATAAGATTTTGTATATTGTCTGTTAATTGGTACTAGCAATTGAACTAAATCACTAAAACGTCCAAAATCTGTTAGGAGTCTCAATCTCCTTTTCATTTTTATTTATTTATTCGGTACCTGCTTGAAGTCTGCTGTCGACATTAATTTTTTTTTTTTTTTTTTACACGTCCACTTCGAGAATCAATGTGAATCAATTATAGATTTTATAGCAGGAAGTAAACACTCTAGATAATGGGTCTAATGCAATTTAGAATGGGAAAACAAAAGTTTTTTTATAAAACCCGTCGCTGCCCTGTTCTTAAGTCACTTTGTCAAAACCTCGAAATCAAATTGTTTCTCAAATTGTGTTAATGCAGAAAGGTTAGTAATATATCGTTTAAACTTTCTGTAAAGTTTCAAAACCCAAATCATCCTAACAATCTCAAATTTTGGAAGTCAAAGTTTAAATTGAAAAAGTCAAACATCTTATCATGATTAAATTCGAAATGTTCTTGATGTTTTAAACTAAATGGATGATACAAAAAGTTTACACGATCTAAGTAGAACATTTTTCATGTTTTAATCTTTCTTTAAAACATACTAAATCTTCTAAATTGAATTTGAGTATACATCGAGTTCTAGCTTTCTGTTACAGCGAGTTTTATAATAATTTTGTGGTTTTAATTACTTCAGTACATCTCAACATGTTTCTGTGTCCCAAAACGAAATAGATAAAATGTTATTAGGATGATTTTGAATCTGGGGTCGATTTTTGTTTTGTGAAGAAGAAGGTATAATGATGAAAACAGAAAAGGGTTAAGTAAAGTCAATTGGGGTTTTAAATCAGATAAGCAAAATGGATCAGATGGTTAGTGTCGTGTCAGGTGAGCGGGAGGTCTCAGGTTCGAGACCCTGATGGGGCGGTTTGTTTTTTTGGGGACGATTTCTCTTGAAGGTAGCTTCCAAATTTCATTATTATTATTATTATTATTATTATTATTATTATTATTATTATTATTATTATTATTATTATTATTATTATTATTATTATTATTATTATTATTATTGTTGTTGTTGTTGTTGTTGTTGTTGTTATTCATTGTTATCACTACTAAATATTAGCATTATAATTACTACTAGTATTATAATTATTATAAGTATTATAACCATTATTATCATTAATATTAGTATTAGTAACATTTTAGATATATTATTATTATTAACAAAAAGCATTATTATTAAGATTACCATTCATAACAAGATTGTTATAATTATTATTATTATTAGATATTAAGTATTAATGACAAAATTATTATTTTATCACCATTATTATTAAATCCTTTCTTATATTAAAAACTACTGATATCATCATTATTAGTATGGTTATTATTAAAAACTATTATTTTTACAACTATATTATTGTTTAATGTATCATTATTAGTAAAACTATCATGTTTCATTTTTATATCTAAGTATTAGTATTATTATCTTTACTTTAACAATATTATAATTGTTAATATTACAAACAAAAGAGAATTATATATATAAGTATATACATACTATATTTTTATATGAAATATTATTAATTATAATAATAACTAAATTACATATAGTATATAAAATATTTTACGATATTATAAATAATAATATAAACACATATAAAAAAAATATATAAATATTAATTTTAAAACATTATATATACATAACAATAAGTTACAATTTAATAATATATTATAAAATTATAAATATATATACAACATTGTTCGATTACTATTTGGTGTTAATAGATATACAAATGTTATAGGTTCGTGAATCCGAGGCCAACCCTGCATTGTTCGATTGTTCACTATAGTCATATGTATTTTTACTACAAAATACATTAGGTGAATTTCATTTACCTTTTTACCCTTTATATTTTTGGGCTGAGAATACATGCGCAATTTTTATAACTGTTTTACGAAATAGACACAAGTAATCGAAATTACGTTCTATGGTTGAATGATCGAAACTGAATATGCTCCCTTTTTAAGTCTGGTAATCTAAGAATTAGGGAACAGACACCCTAATTAACGCGAACTCTAAAGATAGATCTATCGGGCCCAACAAGCCCCATCCAAAGTATCGGATGCTTTAGTACTTCGAATTTTATATCATGTCCGAAGGAGGATCCCGGAATGATGGGGATATTCTAATATGCATATTGTGAATGTCGGTTACCAGGTGTTCAATCCATATGCATGATATTTTTGTCTCTATGCATGGGACGTATGTTTATGAGAAATGGAAATATGAAATCTTGTGGTCTATTAAAATTTATGAAATGATTATTTATGTTAAACTAATGAACTCACCAGCCTTTTGGTTGACACTTTAAAGCATGTTTATTCTCAGGTATGAAAGAAATCTTCCACTGTGCATTAGCTCATATTAGAGACATTACTTGGAGTCATTCTTGGCATATTTCAAAAGACGTGCATTCGAGTCATTGAGTTCATCAAGATTGTTATTAAGTCAATTATAGTTAGATGTATTATGAAATGGTATGCATGCTGTCAACTTTCGATGTAATGAAAGATTGTCTTTTCAAAAACGAATGCAATGTTTGTAAATATATCATATAGAGGTCAAGTATCTCGCGATGTAATCAACTGTTGTGAATCGTTTATAATCGATATGGACTTCGTCCAGATGGATTAGGACGGGTCTTCACAGTTGGTATCAGAGCGGTGGTCTTAGCGAACCATGTCTGCATTAGTGTGTCTAACTGATAAGTTGTTAGGATGCATTAGTGAGTCTGGACTTCGACCGTGTCTGCATGTCAAAAGTTTTGCTTATCATTGGGTGTCAAAAATTATCCGCTTATCATTCTTAGTCTAGACACATTTTACTGCATTGACTGCATGAATAGTTTATAGACAAAAATTCATATCTTAGCGTATCTGTCACTGTAGACTTTATCTGACACGTTTCCTTAATTTTTTTCCGTAATTCACTGGATCTTTGGAAGTATGTATAGATATTCTATATATAATTAGAATATCATTCGATATTCGAAAATCATTTCATATCAAAACCCTTTAACTGATAGTGAGAGATGGATCATAAACCTAAATTGGATTCCATTAGTTCCGGAAGTGATTTCGAGATGTATATTGAAGCAGACTCCGAAGTCAATGAACCAGAAGTGACTCAACCATTTAGTTATTTTTCTTTCTGGAGAAGATGGGGGTGGGTCCGAGACTTACTCACTCGATGGAGAAATGAAGAAGGCGAGCCCTACCGCGAACCAAACTTACCTCCTAACGTCGGAGAAAACGATGTACTCACCGGTGAACCTATGCGCAACACTAGATTCACCCTTCTTGCTAAAGTTTTCCACCTCGAAGGTCGTATTACTGCAATCTCAGAAAATATTCAACCTCTACTTCCGAATACCAATAGAAGGGGAATATTAGAAGAAGTTAGGGAACTTCGAATTGATAATCAAGATCTATCGAATCAGATGAGTGGATGGATAGAAATGATAGAGGGTAGGATAGAAAACCTGACAAGGTTGGTGCGTGATTTACAAGCTATATTTACTACACCAACGTCATTATCAACCTCAGCGCCAACAACACTTGTAGCACCGACAGCAACAGTACCACCATCAGCAGCACCAACAGCATAACCAGTACCAACAACAACAACATTATCACACGTCTCAACCTCGCAATCTATACCTCAAGCATAATCATCGTTCTACGAATCGTTCTACATAAACTATCTTCGCTCTTTAGGTGATTATGTAATCTCTAATGTTTTAGAGATTATGTACTCTAGTTCTAGCCGTAAATCTGATGAGTTTAATATCACATTGACTCATTAAATCCATGATTACGTCTGAAGAAAATATATATGTATATATGTTTTCATAAAGATTGTAATTAAAATTTTTATTGTACAAACTGTTAATGGTGAAAATATTTTAACGGGTAGGTAATACCCGAGGAATATTTAGATTTCACATTAATAAGTTACACTGTACATTTTACGAATCTGATTCAACTGTTATTTACTATCCTACTTACAACCACAACTATACGAATCCGTTCACCACAAAATAACCATTTTCATTCAATTTTATATTTGAATTTTGACCTATCAGAATCCAACAAGTGGCATAATGAAGAAGAAAAAATGGACGCAATAAAAAAAATTGATTAGAAATAGACTAATTAACAATATGAAATTTTGTTAAGAATCCACGCTAACAAAATCCTAGCTAACTGTTCCTAGCTAACTGTTAATTCCGTATTACATTTTATTTATCGCAATTTAATTATCGCAATTTATTTTATTGCAATTTAATTCTCGCAATTTTATTTATTGTTATCTAATTTCTGTTATTTACTTTACACACTTTATTTATCGTTATTTAATTTCTGTTATTTATTTTATGCACTTTAAATATCGGGACACGTATACAAGGTTTTGACATATCATATCGATGCATCTATATATATATTATTTGGAATCACCATAGATACTCTATATGCAGTAATGATCGAGTTCTCTATACAGGGTTGAGGTTGATTCTATAATAATATATATACTTTGAGTTGTGATCGAGTCTGAGACGAATACGGGTCACGATACGTATTAATTAATTCGAATATTATATATTAAACTATATATGAATTATTGAATTGCTAACTGTGGACTATCAACTGTAGACTACCAACTTTGGACAATTAAAATGAATTAAAATATTGATTATAACATATGAAACTAAACAATTCTTCAAGTTTGCCACTTGATTTCATCTTAAACCTCATTTGTATCTTGACAATTCTAATCTGCGTTCAAACCTTTCACGATTCTTAAAAACACCTCAATTGAAAGGATGAACCAACCGCACTTCATCTATGGAAGAAAAGATTGACGCATATAGTTATGCACCTGAAAACTCCCGGACCCTATGTAAAAGTTTAACACGTGTCTGTGTTAGCTCCTTTGGCATTATTATTACCGAAAATAACATTGCAACTCTTTTTCAAATTAGACAATTTTGTCACAGCTTCAACAAGTCAACTTCGACTTTTCACTCGGATTAGCTTATTATAACCCTAATATATAAGTTGTCTTTCGTCATCGATACCGGGAAACCGTTTATATCTCACCACATTAGCAGTAAATTTACCAACAACTCCGTTGATCTCTGACTTTTCGAAAAATCACTATATTCAGTGAAACCCTATCATTTACTCATTTACATCTTATACCAAGAATTACTATACCAACCATCGGGAATTAGTAATCAGTATTTTGAAATTTCGCAGCATGTCTACATCAATAGTTATATGTATACATATAACAATTATCTCCTAGAATTACAATATTCAATTCTGAAATTTTGAAAAGGCACCCAGCTTACGAATCAATACATTGAACTTTGAAAAAGGTGAATGAAGCAGCAGAAACTGTAGGCAACCGTAAACGACCTTAGTCGTCGGAAGTTTGATGATAAAGAATAATATGTTGGAAAAGCTCAGAAACGTTAGAACTGGAAAACGGATAGAGTTAACCATGGAGGAGAACAAGGACAAATACAAGGACCATACCCTATATTCAAAGAATTCAGATAATTCTGGATCCGTTGAAATCTTTAGAGAATATCTTGCTCCGAAGTCATGTTAAAATCTTATGAAAAAATCTTTCTCCATCAACCATCGAACTTAGACATTCCAAAATATCATCATCAATATCTTCGATATTTCTGAGGATATTTTCATAAATATTCTCGTCCGAAATTATATACCTCTTCGTGCTTCCTGTGTATCATTATATTGGAAACATTCAATAGAAAATTTAGTACCAAAAAGCGGATTATGCGAAACTATGAAGGAAGCCGTGGACAAATCACAAAGAATAAGTTTGACTTCAAAGAATTCAAATGATTCAATGCCTGCTGAAATCTTTAACGAATACCTTGCTTCTGACTCCAAACTCTTGCGGAAAAATTTTCTTCACCATCCTTCGATATTAGAAATTCCAAGATATCATCGTATCTTTCGTTATAAATATCCACCATAATCCTGAAGATAATTTCATAACTATTCTTATCTGAAATCATTAATCTCTTCGTGCTATCAGTGTTACATCATATAGAAACTGTTAGTTTCTATATCCTGTAAACTTTCAAGCTTAAAATATGAATGTTATAAAAGTAATGTTGGGAACTGATGCATGAGTTAATATAATATAATGACACTTGATCAACGTGATTATATTACAGTAAGTCATGCTGAGTTTCTAATGGAACGTAATGATTCACAGATCATAATGTCATCAAGTGCCATGTTACACGACTCTTACATTCTATCTAATCTATAAACATATCAAGAACATATTTCCTTGATAGTTCTATCTTTTCTCAGTGATTCTGATAATTCAATAAATCAAATCGTGCCATTACGATTTCCTTCTTAGAACATTAGCCATGTTCATTCGAAACTCCATACCCACGAATTCTGGTGGAAGATTGAAAAGAAGGATGACAGAAATGATAAATAGGAAAACATCAAGGATTAGAATTGGATTAAGCATTTTCGCGATCTTTTGGATGTACGAACTAAGAAAGAAAGAATTAGAATGGTGAAAATAATGGAACGAAAGAAGTTCATTTATAGTGGAAATACCAGACAGAGTAATTGAGACAGATCACCGTATTTAATTTTAGAGATCTTAATTTCCTTACTCGCCTAAGAATCAAATCTTTTAGATTTCGAAGATTTTCTTTAAATTCCTTGAATTCCGGAAATCCGCCATAACTACGTCAAAAGTTCAGACGAAACTTTTCACTCTTTTGTGATAGCTTTATTCGTACGCTTCACATGATCGAATCGTTCTATCTATATTCATCAATAATGATAAAACTCTAACTCATATTCGTCATAAAAACATTTCTAATGCTAGCCATGACGACCTCAATCAAATTTCGGGACGAAATTTCTTTAACGGGTAGGTACTGTAGTGACCCGAAAAATTTCGACTAATTTTAAACCAAACTCTCGATACGATTTAATATTTTTGACACGATAAGCAAAATCTGTAAAGTTGAGTCTCGAAAGTTTTGAAATTCATATTCATGTAATCAATTAACCTTTGACTATTCCCGACGATTAACGAACAATTGTTGTAAGCTAATATGGATATATATTTAAATATAAATAATACTATGAATAATAAACTGAGATAATAAACTACAATTAAATCATTAGAATTCACTATGTAAAAATAATGTACAAAATAAATAAGTGTAATTAAAATGAATGTATATATATAAATACATATATAATTTATAATCAGTTGTAATATATAAATATTAAATAAATGTTAACACATAATATAATATTGTATATTATATGTAATTATAAGTATAGTCATTATATTACTACATTCAATATTAATAATATTATTAAAACTTATTACATGAAATTTGATACAATTAAGTTATTATAATTACTAATACTATTGTCATCATTGTTAACATCATTATTATTATAACCAGTAATAAAATTGTAATTTTAGTTATCATAATTAATATTAGTGATATTATTAGATATAAATATTATATTGAACTTTAAAAATAATTAATAATATCATTAATAAGATTATTATTAACATTGTTATAATTATTATTATAGGTTTTATTATTTATTATGAATATAATTATTATGGTTATTATTGATATTATCATTATTAATATTAGTATTTTTATTGTTATTATTAGTATTCTTATAAAAATTTATAATATTAATGGATCTTTTATTAATAAATTGATATCAATAAATTACTTAAAATAACACATATAAATATAGAGATATATTTCGTATATATAGAAATACAAATATGATCAATATTATTTAGGTTATGATTATTAATATAATTTTAATTATTAATTATTATAATTATATAAGCACAAAAGAACGAATCCAAGCTTGATTCTTTTCACTTTCAACTGTATAAGATTTTGTATATTGTCTGTTAATTGGTACTAGCAATTGAACTAAATCACTAAAACGTCCAAAATCTGTTAGGAGTCTCAATCTCCTTTTCATTTTTATTTATTTATTCGGTACCTGCTTGAAGTCTGCTGTCGACATTAATTTTTTTTTTTACACGTCCACTTCGAGAATCAATGTGAATCAATTATAGATTTTATAACAGGAAGTAAACACTCTAGATAATGGGTCTAATGCAATTTAGAATGGGAAAACAAAAGTTTTTTTTATAAAACCCGTCGCTGCCCTGTTCTTAAGTCACTTTGTCAAAACCTCGAAATCAAATTGTTTCTCAAATTGTGTTAATGCAGAAAGGTTAGTAATATATCGTTTAAACTTTCTGTAAAGTTTCAAAACCCAAATCATCCTAACAATCTCAAATTTTGGAAGTCAAAGTTTAAATTGAAAAAGTCAAACATCTGATCATGATTAAATTCGAAATGTTCTTGATGTTTTAAACTAAATGGATGATACAGAAAGTTTACACGATCTAAGTAGAACATTTTTCATGTTTTAATCTTTCTTTAAAACATACTAAATCTTCGAAATTGAATTTGAGTATACATCGAGTTCTAGCTTTCTGTTACAACGAGTTTTATAATAATTTTGTGGTTTTAATTACTTCAGTACATCTCAACATGTTTATGTGTCCCAAAACGAAATAGATAAAATGTTATTAGGATGATTTTGAATCTGGGGTCGATTTTGGTTTTGTGAAGAAGAAGGTATAATGATGAAAACAGAAAAGGGTTAAGTAAAGTCAATTGGGGTTTTAAATCAGATAAGCGAAATGGATCAGATGGTTAGTGTCGTGTCGAGTGAGCGGGAGGTCTCAGGTTCGAGACCCTGATGGGGCGGTTTTTTTTTTGGGACGATTTCTCTTGAAGGTAGCTTCCAAATTTCATTATTATTATTATTATTATTATTATTATTATTATTATTATTATTATTATTATTATTATTATTGTTGTTGTTGTTGTTGTTGTTGTTGTTGTTGTTATTAATTGTTATCACTACTAAATATTAGCATTATAATTACTACTAGTATTATAATTATTATAAGTATTATAACCATTATTATTATCATTAATATTAGTATTAGTAACATTTTAGATATATTATTATTATTAACAAAAAAACATTATTATTAAGATTACCATTCATAACAAGATTGTTATAATAATTATTATTATTAGATATTAAGTATTAATGACAAAATTATTATTTTATCACCATTATTATTAAATCCTTTCTTATATTAAAAACTACTGATATCATCATTATTAGTATCGCTATTATTAAAAACTATTATTTTTACAACTATATTATTGTTTAATGTATCATTATTAGTAAAACTATCATGTTTCATTTTTATATCTAAGTATTAGTATTATTATCTTTACTTTAACAATATTATAATTGTTAATATTACAAACAAAAGAGAATTATATATATAAGTATATACATACTATATTTTTATATGAAATATTATTAATTATAATAATAACTAAATTACATATAGTATATAAAATATTTTACGATATTATAAATAATAATATAAACACATATAAAAAAAATATATAAATATTAATTTTAAAACATTATATATACATAACAATAAGTTACAATTTAATAATATATTATAAAATTATAAATATATATACAACATTGTTCGATTACTATTTGGTGTTAATAGATATACAAATGTTATAGGTTCGTGAATCCGAGGCCAACCCTGCATTGTTCGATTGTTCAATATAGTTATATGTATTTTTACTACAAAATACATTAGGTGAGTTTCATTTACCTTTTTACCCTTTATATTTTTGGGCTGAGAATACATGCGCAATTTTTATAACTGTTTTACGAAATAGACACAAGCAATTTTTATAACTGTTTTATAACTGTTTTAGGGAACAGACACCCTAATTAACGCGAACTCTAAAGATAGATCTATCGGGCCCAACAAGCTCCATCCAAAGTACCGGATGCTTTAGTACTTCGAATTTTATATCATGTCCGAAGGAGGATCCCGGAATGATGGGGATATTCTAATATGCATATTGTGAATGTCGGTTACCAGGTGTTCAATCCATATGCATGATATTTTTGTCTCTATGCATGGGACGTATGTTTATGAGAAATGGAAATATGAAATCTTGTGGTCTATTAAAATTTATGAAATGATTATTTATGTTAAACTAATGAACTCACCAACCTTTTGGTTGACACTTTAAAGCATGTTTATTCTCAGGTATGAAAGAAATCTTCCGCTGTGCATTAGCTCATATTAGAGACATTACTTGGAGTCATTTATGGCATATTTCAAAAGACGTGCATTCGAGTCATTGAGTTCATCAAGATTATTATTAAGTCAATTATAGTTAGATGTATTATGAAATGGTATGCATGCTGTCAACTTTCGATGTAATGAAAGATTGTCTTTTCAAAAACGAATGCAATGTCTGTAAATATATCATATAGAGGTCAAGTATCTCGCGATGTAATCAACTGTTGTGAATCGTTTATAATCGATATGGACTTCGTCCAGATGGATTAGGACGGGTCTTCACAGAAATAATTTTTTTTCGTTTTTTAATAATTTTTTTTCCAAAATTAAAAATCATATGAAAATATGAACATTTAAAAAAGATACCTTGTGATGAATGTTATTATTTTGGCGGGAAAACGGTTGAATAAATAAATGATAACAAGTAATGTAAATTTTTTCAAACTATTTTAAGTCTATTTATACTCTTCATCAACATTTATGGATGATTCAATATACTCACATGTGTAAGTGTTCGTAAATTAAAAGTTTTCGCAGTTCTCGCATTTTTTGCACAATTTTTCATCCATACGTGCAACGCACGGGCTCTAAAAATATATATATATATATATATATATATATATATATATATATATATATATATATATATATATTTTTTTTAATTAAGATAGAAACACTTTTTTTTGAGGAAAATGGGGAGATAATTTTTTTCATTTTTTTTTTCAAACATAAAGTTTACATAAAAATATCAACATTTAAAAAAAAAAAAAACACTTTGTATGCACCAAGACAGAAACATCACCAAGACAGAAACATTTAGAATTTGATTTTTATTTCTCTCACTTTGGCGGGATACTTCCCTCCCCTCTTTTACCAAAATAATTGGATACTTCCTCTCAAACCTTTTTAGATTTCTCAAGTATCGTTTTAATTACCCAGCCTTTTTTCTCATTTAGATAAAACTACTTCATTTTCCAGAGAGAATATTAACAGTCATCCTTCACATCAAACTTCTGTATCTTAAATCTCAATTACTTCTTATTTTTCCCGTCACTCGCTTCTTTTACCCTCTACATACACCGATTTAGAGTGGATCCTATCAAGACAGATGATTTTTTTTGTCAACACGCAACGATGTTGGTAGATCCTATCAAAGACAGGTGATTTTTTTTCTCAACATATGTTTCGATTTGCCCAAACCATTAAACGGAGTCCGTGGTTAGGTTTTACCTATTTTGACTAATCCTTTATTCGTTTCGATTTTTGTTGTAGACATCGTTCAATTATGATATAAACCCTTATTGGTTATCAAATAGTTTTGATTTTCTTTGATATATGTCCGCCTTCAATTTCTTATGGCGTTAATCAAATCAGTAAACAGGTACCCATCTTCTAGAGATCGGTTGTTGTTAAATTAAGTTAACATGGTTAATTGGTACACTATCGTTGTCACGGTCTTTGGTTAGCACCATATTCATCATCATCATCAATCATATTTTTTACAAGGTATTTTCCTAACTAAATGTTGTGATTTAATTTGTCTGATCAACTTTATATGCTTACTTTGCATTATTGATTTCTATATAATGTTCTGTATCAATATCAATATGTGCTTAACTATCAATTCGGTGTACTCTTCATATGTTTAGAGTAAAATTGTAGATAGCTAAATTGTGAGTGACAATGTTGTATTTATCATTTTAAGTTTTTTAATATTTAAACTGCATATGTTTAGTAAAATTGTATACAGTCAAATTGTAAGTGACGTTGATGTATTGATTAATTGAGTTTTTTAATTCTGTGCACGTTTATTTTTTGTGCTGCACTACTGTGAAAATAATTGTATTCGTGTGATAATAATTGTATGCATAACTATGTTGTGTACTAATTTGATGAAATATTTTATGTGAAAACCCAAATTAGTTAAACCGAAAGTAGTTTATAAGTACTCGACTTGCATGACAGATTAGGTAATGCCACGTACTTGCTGACTATGGAATAACTTGTGTATATTTCGGCCGTTTTGAATAAATACGCGTTTGCTGTTCGTTTTTTTCTATTTAAAGCTTTCTCATAAGACTGCTATTATCGGGCAAGTGGTTGAGGCGCGGTTTCCGTCGTGGTTCAACGGCGCTGATACTAGCTGCCGCCGTTGAGCCCGCCGTTGTTTGGTCGTGGTTCAATGGTTACCTCTTTATAACTTCAACATGTAAGAGAAGGCCTCATGCTTCATTTATTGAAACATTTATGCCTCTAAATCCATAGAAACATAATAAGGTATCATGGTTTTCCATTGATGACTTGTGCTGGGAATTTTTAATTCATTTAGCTGGGTTTCACTAGGAAAACTTGTGCTAGGAATTTTAAAAGGAGAGTATGTAGATTCATCTCAGCAGTTTCAGTGGTATTATGAAGTATCTGATAGTGTTTTCAGCATATTTAATTGATGGTAACTGTTTGATTTTATACATACGCCAATATTCCAAATGGGTTAATGCTTCTTAAATTTTCAGGAAAAGCTGATTGAGATCGACACTGAAGCCGAGAATCTTCTACTTGCAAGACACCAGGTAACTAAATTTTAATATTGTTAACAGGTTAAAAATGGTTGTGTGAATATTCTTTTCAAAAACAACCTGATCGGTGTGTGATAACAGTTAGTGGAGAATGATAAATTCAGAAATGGAAACCGAGAAACGTTGACTGCTCTTAGGAAGCGGGCCCGAACTACAAAAACAAATGTTCCTTCTCCTTATGAGTTGGTAATGAAGGAAATCGATGGATCGAGGCCTGTGGTTAAGGAGATGTGCACTACTTGTGGGAATCACGACTCTAATGAAAAAATGTGGATGATGTTTCCCGAAACTGATATATTTGCCCGTGTTCCATTTCATGCACCCCATACCATTTTGGAGAAAGGCAACTTGGTTTAGACTTTCACGTGATCATGTTTGCTTCCCTAATCATTGTGACAATATTTCTCTATTTAACATTATTTAAAAAAAAAAGATTCACTAAATGAAATAATCATATGTAATTTAGTTACCTGGTATTATGAAGTATCTGATAGTGTTTTCAATGCATTTAATTGATGGTAACTGTTTGATTTTATACATACACCAATATTCCTGATTGGATTGTTAAGTTTGTGCAATTAGGCTACTTACGTATTGTTGGTGTATTATGCAACTTTAAGCATTGTTTTGTTTCTTTCACCATACACTTTTATATGTTGAGCTACTAATATGACACTATTATTTCTGTAGATTAGATGTTACTAATTCTAATATCTGCATTGCCACTAGGTAATTCCGCTATTCGCAAGGAGAATTAGAAATGATATTTTTGAAAAAGATGTCAACAACCAGTCTATAGTGTGAAAAAAGTCTGTACACACAAGGCAGGTATGCCATTTGAACATACATTTGCTACAAAACATAAAATGTTACATTATGTACATGTTATATGATAATGTATTTAATGGCTATTTTGTGATTTGATCTAATCTGAGTATATTGATCATAATAATTACTATTTATGAACAAGCTTTGTCCTTCGTGGACATGTATTATGTAAAATATCTTGATTTGTCATTAGATTATAAGTATGAAATTTGAAATTCAGAAAGAGGATAATGAATTGATGTTTAGCTTGAATTGTAGTATAATAAGTATCCCGAACTGGAAATGATTTTATAAGAGAATAATTTTTTGATAACATATCACTTCAAGATGCTTTTATTCCACGACCCGTGAACACGATGCAAAAGTAGTCTTCGTATGATGGAAAATGGTGTTTGTGAAATGTCCGCAATAAGAGTTTGTAGATAGAAATTGGAAGAAAAAGTTTGTTAGCAAAGTGGTTAAGCAAAAGTCTCTTAGAGTAAATATGTCATACTTTAGTATATGGATTTCTTTTCTATTATAAATCTTATGTTATTCCACTAATATTTGCCAATTCCATCATAATTAATGTTTCTGTTGCAGTACAGATGAGTAAACACAGAGATGTTTGATGGTGAAAAGGGTTGTGTACTTGCATGTGCACTCCTAACACATATTCCACTATTGAAAAAGCTGGTTTAAAGAGATAAGGAGCTGCATTGGTAACTAGAGTCAAAAGAAGGTACAACTACAAGTTTTTTACTGCATTTAATCAAACTCTAAAGTTTAGTTTTTGATTTTTGAATTTTGCATTTCATTGTATGTTGTGCATTGTATGCCTAAAAATTGGGTAAAACTGAATTTATTTTATATAAGCATGAATTGAATGTCACAAATTGGCTATAGTTGACATGGAGTCTAGCTACTAGGAAAAGAGTTGAACTATCATGAAAAAAATAATTAAAGGAACCTCTGTTATGTTTATAATAATGACATCAAAAAGGTAACAAAATTCACTGAAAGATAATAGTGAGATATTGAGTGAAAAAGGCCATGTACACTTAATAAAAAAATTAGATCTCATCGCCTTTTTTTTATATCAAACCAAGTCATGATTCCAAGAGTTATATATCATGTTAAAGCTAACATAAACTAATAAACATAAGCAAAATAGTGGTTAAACCCAATGTTCAAGAGTAATTAAATACACTCTGTTTGTGGGAAAAAAACAATACAGATTATCTGTTAATGTTAAGAATGAAAATGAGTAATTTGATGATGATTGGAGTCAAACTGTGTACTGTCGGTTCGTTGCCAGAATAAATGTATTCATTTAGGTTTTCAATTCATGTTGCATGCATTCATGCTTAAGCATAGGTGATGACAGTGTGGCGATAAGTTATCTTTCTAACAACTCTTGCTCCAAAGGTACATGTCAGATGAACACTAAATCATAGAAGGTTGTATTCTGATTGTTATGGTTATAAAGAATGAGAAAGATGATGGTTTTTTGTGGATGATGAAATAGAAAACGACAGGAGGGTGAACCTACAACAATTTAAAGAAGATGTGACTCTTGGGTTTGATCCAGAGTATCAGGTAACAGTTTAAAATTAAAATTTTGAATCATCCACATACCTAATAGTTTTATAGTCTACATATAAAAAGATTGAAAATGGAACTTCAAAATGTCCATTTCTGTTATAATATGGAAACGTAAAAATCATGTGCAATATAATATGGATCCAAGTCAACCCATTTACAAGTAAGGGATTGACGTTACCACATATGGGGAAGATAATCTGAAAAGTTACTGTCTTTGAATATAATTACTTGTTTTACAGATTAGCTTCTCTAAATCTGGTAATGCTGCTGGTCCATCTGCCCCTAGATTCACAAAATCAACTGCTGCACGTCTTCCTTCTCGTCTTCCGTAAAATGATGAAACTTCAGGTACTTCCAGTGGGTAGTGGGTCGTAATCAACTTCTATTCATTTAGGTTTGTGTTTTTTGATTCAGATCGAACTCTTGTTTATTTTTGGCTATGTGCTTTGATTGTTATGTTAATTTCAGTACTGTTTGATAAGTATTTCAATAGTTTGGAACTAGTATCTTTTGGATATTTTGTTTACAATCCTAGTTTATGGATCTTATTTATCACTGGTTTTATTCGGCTGTTGGATCTTATTTATCAATGTTTTCAGTTATATTATTGGCCAGTCCACTTGTTCAATTTGTTATACTTTAGATTGAAAGTAATAGCTATGACTCACTTGTTGACAATTGGTTGTGTTGACCCAACAAGCAACATTAGCTACTTGCCAAACGCAACATGACGTGTGCACCTGAGACATAGTAGCAATGTCCGAATATTGTTCTATAGAAGCAACAATTGGCAAGTTTAGAAACGGTAATTTTTATGTTAGTTGATAAAACTGGTTTACATCATTACATGAAATCCCAAGTATTGACAAATATCAAAGCTCGTTTAGACAATACGACAAATTAATACTACCTCCGTCTCATTCCAATAGTCCACAGACAAAAAGCACGCAGTTTTAGGAAATCCCACTAACTTCATTTCTCCACCAATGAAATATCTTCTCTCTCCAAATCCACCAATGAAATATCATCTTTCCTTTCTATTTATGGAAGTGGACTATCAGAATGGGACAACCCAAAATGGAATACTAGCCTATTGGAATGAGACGGAGGTAGTAATTGACTACGTATGACTTTTCTTTTATTAAAAATACACTTTTTTATTCCCTGTTCGTATATGGTTCTAACCATTATTAGAACTACATACAAAACATAAAAAATAACTCGAATAACTAAGCTTATATATAATTACTTAATTGAATACAAAATATTATGATTCATGTGTTATATCTTTAAGATTGACACCGATAAGGAAAGTTACAAATACAAAATCATGTTATTCTAGCAATGTCATAAGATCACCAAATTAAATTCTTATAAGTCCTTTTTATAATAATAATTATGACACTAAAAACTCATTCGTCTTATTAAACAATCAACGTCTACTAAAAACTTATATTAATATGACCTAAATATAAAGTGTCTTATTATGTTTCGATCTAATACGACTAGGACAAATGAATGTCATATGATAGTATATTTTATATAACTTTAATATAAGGTGTCATATTTAATTAACGCATAATGCGACATCAATCGGTTAAATGTCTTATAAATTTCTCTTTTATGATTCACAATTAAAGTGTCCTATCAAATGATATGATACTTAGGACCCCAACAACTCATCCGTCACATTAAAGACTCAAAGTGTCCAAAAAATTGACAGTTATACGACATAAATATCACATGTCCTATTAGTTAGTGATATAATACGACTATGAAAAATAAATGTCCTATGATACTTTATTTCTTAACACTTATTTATAAAGTGTCCTATTCAATAAACACATAACGCGACACTAAACCGTAAAATGTCTTATAAAGTTCCATTTTATGATTAACAATTAAAGTGTCCTATGAAATTATATGACAATTAGGACCCCAACAACTCATCCGTCACATTACAGAATCCAAAGTGTCCTAAATATTTATAATGATACGACATATATTTCACATGTCCTATTAGGTTATGATATAATACGACTATGAAAAATAAATGTCCTATGATAGTTTATTTCATATGACTCTTTTATAAAGTGTCATATTAAATAAACACATATTGCGACACTACATCGTTAAATGTGTTATAAAGTTTCATGTTATGATTCACAATTAAAGTGTCCTATGAGATCATATGATAATTAGGTCCCCAAAAACGCATCCGTCACATTAAAGAATCAACGTGTCCTTAATATTTAAAATGATACGACATACATATCAAATGTCCTATCAGCTGATGATATAATACAACTATGAAAATTAAATGTCCTATGATATTTTATTTTATAAGACTATTTTAAAAAGTGTCCTATTAAATAAACACATAATGCGACACTAAACCATTAAATGTCTTATAAAGTTCTATTTTATAATTCACAATTAAAGTGTCCTATGAATTACTATGATATTTAGGACCCCAACAACTCATCCGTCACATTACAGAATCAAAGTGTCCTAAATATTTATAATGATATGACATATATTTCACATGTTCTATTACCTTATGATATAATACGACTATGAAAAATAAATGTCATATGATAGTTTATTTCATATGACTCTTTTATAGAGTGTCCTATTAAATAAACACATATTGCGACACTAAATCGTTAAATGTCTTATAAATTTCCATTTGATGATTCACAATTAAAGTGTCCTATGAAATCATAAGATATTTAGGACCCCAACAACTCATCCGTCACATTAAAGAATCAACGTGTCCTAAATATTTATAATGATACGACATATATTTCACATGTCCTATTAGCTTATGATATAATACGACTATGAAAACTATGAAAAAAATTGTCCTATGATAGTTTATATCATATGACCTTTTTATAAAGTGTCCTATTGAATTCACACATAATGAGATTTATAACATTTGATGATTCACAATTAAAGTGTCCTATGAAATCATATGATAATTATAATTAACGTGTTCTAAAATTTTACAATGATACAACATAAATATCATATGTCCTGTTAGCTTATGTTATAATACGACTATGACAAATAAATGTCCTATTAGAGTTTATTTCATATGACTTTTATATAGGGTGTTCTATTAAATTAACATTTAATACTACACTATGCCGATAAATGTCTTATAAAGTACTATCTTATGGTTCACACTTAAAGTGTCATATGAAATCATATGACCATTAAGCCAGAAAAATATCAATCAGTTATATTAAGTCCTATTATGTTTTACTATGACACGACTCACAAAAATAAACCTCATATAAAGGAACATTTCATATGACCGTCATATAATGTGTCTTAATAACATAAATTTATAGGACATAAGTACCAAAAGTCCTAACATGATACAATTTAATAAGACTCTCGGAAATAATTGGCCTCTAAAGATATATTTAATATGACGTTCATATTAAGTGTCCTATTACATAAACACATAATGAGACTCTATCAAATAAATGTCTTATAAGATCCTCTATTAGGATCTATTTTTTAAGTGTCCTATCAAAATATATGATTTTGGAACCTACTATAAAAGCGTATCTCATAATAGGACCCTATTCTAAAAGAGTACCTCATAACAGGATCATACTCTAAAAGCGTAGCTCATAAAAGGACCTAAATAATGTTTGGTCCTATGTAAGTAGCATTTAGGACCATATTTTACTAGGTCCCAGAAAAAAAGGTCCTATAGGAGCATTTTTCTTGTAGTGGCAAGACCTGGTTCGCTAAGACCACCACTCTGATACCAACTGAAACGACCCGTTCATATCACTATAAACGCAGTACATTATTCATTGGTCCCATAGCGAGGTATTTGACCTCTATATGATACATTTTAGAAAATATTGCATTCGTTTCATAAAAAGCACACCATTATTATACATAATGCATGTTTTAAACAAGTGAACAATTATTTAAGAAATAATTCCCATAATACATCGATTTCCAAATACTACACACGTGACATAAAAGTCGAATATAATACATGACAAAGAGTTTATTGAATGCAACACTTCATTTAAACAAAAACATGAGACTCCATGCACAGCTTGCTCAGATAATGCAACAGCGGAAGACTTTCTTAAGGACCTGAGAATAAACATGCTTAAACAGTCAACACAAAGGTTGGTGAGATATATAGGTTTAGCATCGATATAAATATAGACCACAAGATTTTATAGTTATAAATATATGTACACTCGCAAGTGTATAAAAGTATTCTATAATTTGTTGAGCGCTCTGGTAACCATACTTAACCATTAATGTGGCATATTCCCTTTATTATGAAATCTCCCTACGCTGTACCAAGTGTAGTAAAAACGAAGTACTATGCAACCGTTTACGATACTAGAACGACTAGCCCAGTTGGGGTTGTCAAACTCGATAGATCTATCAATAAGGTTCACGCTTACATGTTCTTACAACATGTAAATATTAGTTACCAAGCTACTAGGGAAGATATGCAAGGTGGCACAACTCAACGTAGAATATATTTTAAGTACTTGTGTCCATAGCGTAAAACATAAAATGCATGTATTCTCATCCCAAAATATTTTTAGAGTTTAAAAATGGGACTATATGCTCACAGTAGTAAAAGTATATTAATAATAAGTTTTCAGCTTATTAAAAATATGGCCATCGTCCTTGGATTCACGAACCTATAACAATAATAATGATTCAGATAATAATACGACATGTGAATAAAATAAAACAAGTTCATAGAATACTTATATATTAATTTTTAACATTTTTATGTTAGTAGTTCAAAATAGTCCGAAATATCCAACAATCCAATAATCGGTATATATATATATATATATATATATATATATATATATATATATATATATATATATATATATATATATATATAAAATCTTAGAATTACCCCACGATGTATTGTATAAGTATTGTCTTTGCATCAACCCAGAGACGTATTGTATACGTATTATCTTAGAATTAACTAAGACGTATTGTGTACGTATTGTCTTAGGATTTATCAAAACGTATTGTATACTTATTGTGTTAGGACGTACCAAGAATATTATTATACATATATACAATCACAGAATTAACCAAGATTATAATATTTTGTTATACTACTGATAACATGTCCAAATATATATAGGATATAGGAAAAGTTAACAAGGATATGGTTAATATAGTTTTTATAATATAAATTTCGTCCATACAACGTTAATTTTAGCAGATTTTGTTTTGCTCGCCAAATATTCATTACAACTCCGTTTAAAGTGAATCAAATTGCTATGAATTCATTAAGAAGTAAATTTTACAAAACCAATTCGAAAAGTTCATTCCAAATAATTTTTTTAGAGCTTTACCCTCTTTTTATGTCGGTGGACAGATTTGGAAAAATCCCGGCATCCACCCAATATATGATTTTTGATAAAATACTTCCACTTTGTATAAAATCATGAAAAAAATACTGGAACTCTTATTTACATATATTAACATATTTCCAAAGTCTTAGCCTCGAAATCAAAGTCTAAGATAGGTTTTTAATTCTCAACCCAAAACAGTCCGCTTTTTACCGAATGGAGATTAAAGGATATATGTTAAGTTTCAAGGTGTTCTTCATATGTACAAGTTATAAGTTATTATATTAACTTAATATAACATCATAATACATATAAATAAGTGTTATTAGAGTTAAGTTAGAAAGATTAGATAAGTTTTTCAAACAAACTTGGTGTTCACCAAAACAAGTTCTAGTTTTTACAAGTTTTATAAGTATAATAAGATAGCAACTATACAAGGAATTGAACAAGGATTTTGAGAAGTATTTTACCTTGATTATGAAGAGGAAAGTTTCTGAGATTAAAGTATGATATGAGAGCATTCAAGTGTGTGTTTTTATTTTAAGAATATGTGAAGTAAAAATGAGTTAAAATGGTCCTTATTTATAAGCTTATAATTTTAGCTTTTAGTGAAAATATCTAAAATAAGTTAAATTGTATTAAGTTATGCATGACATATTAAATTGATTAGGTCATGGATGACATATTACACAAATAATTGCAGATTTCTATTGGTATATACCAATAGTAAATACTTCTAGAAGCTGTGTATAATACGGGTAAAAATACCGTATGAATGCGAGTAGAATTCTTGAGGAAATTGAACGGAAATACGAGTATAGCTATCCTTTATATGTATTGGTATATTATAAAGTGTATTCAATACTTGTAAGGATGTATTTACACTCATAATACATTATATGTAAATACATTTTAACATAAGTTAATTACGTCGTTTAAATAGTAACATATATATTGTTTGAAAACTCTTTAAATTAGTAGTATGAAAATACATATATAATACTTTGTTAATATACTTAATGAGATATTTAATTATTATATTTTCAAGTTAAATATATATAAATCCATATATATACACAATAATTAAACAATTAAATCAAGTTATGACATTCGTGAATCGTCGGAATAAAAGGGTGACCAAAAGCTTGTGTAAAAATCTTTCCGGAGGTTCAAGATTTATTAAAATTCATTGCTTATCAAGTCAGAATTATATAAAGATTAAGTTTAATTTTTGGTCAGAAATTTTTGGGTCGTCACAGTGCATGCCAAAGCTATCCCGGTTTTGGGATAACCGCAAGGATAGCTATTGCCCCGGTATATCACCGAAATGAACTACCTTCTTGTATTGAAGGTGATGAGACAAAAGCTATCTTGGGCTCATAAGGTGATGTGCATACAAGCTATCCCGGCTATGGGACGACCGCATGGGTAGCTACTTCCCCGGTATATCACCGAAGTGAACTACCTTCTTGTGTTGAAGGCGATGAGAAAACAACTACCTTGGGTGTAAGCTTGGTGTTGATGATACTTGGAAGACTTTACTTCCAAGCTTAGGTATTTTTGGTACAAAACTTAACTTGAGAGACTTTACTCCCAAGCTTGGAACACAACATAACTTGGAAGACTTTACTTCCAAGTTTGGAAGACTTGACCTCCAAAACAACAAATGGGAGGACTCGACTCTCCCGGAAGTGTCAAAGCTCAAAGCTTTTATTCACTCAGCTACTTCCCACATAACAAGCTTTTATGCTTATTTTGAGAAAAGGTAGGAAGTAGAAACTACGTTTTCGTTAGTTGATCACACAAAAGGGTGCCATAGCTTTTTGCTATGGCGTGTGTTGTCTAGCAAAACTAGCAAGAAGCCATTGCTCTTCATCAAGAAGATAGCACACAGTGAAGCTTGGTGGCTCCTCTTCCCACGGTACATTACATCTTAAAATGATGCAAGTATGAAATGGTGTAGATTAGGAAGTCTCCTACGCCAAGTAAAATGACATTCGGGAGACTTGACTCCCTATCATGGATGGACTTGACTCATCCGGAAGTGTTAAAGCTTTAAACACTTGGTTTTGGTGCACAACATGAAAGACTTTAACTTTCATGCAAAAGTTTTGATTTTTCTTTTGATTTTATCATTTCAAGCACAAAATCATTTGAAAAGTGAAAGACTTTACTTTCACTTTGACAATTTCAAGTATGAAACAAAAAGAAGACTCTACTTCCTTAAGTTTTGAAAAACAAGGAAAAGACTTTACTTTTCCATAAATTTACAAGTTTAATCCATTTTAGGTGTTTATAATTCAAGATAATGTAATGGTTAAAGACTTGTTCCAAAAATTAGTTTCACCAATAATGCAAGTTTCAATTTTATGAAGCATATGTGACAAGTTTATATCTAAAAAGTTCAAAATGACCCGAGATTTACTCTCCTCCCTACATTTAGAATGATGCAATGCCCTCATTGTATTAAACGATAGAATTAGAAAAATTGAGGGACATTTTAAAAATAGAATAGAAGAGAGAAGAAATAAAAACCGGAATAGTTTAAGTGACCTTTGTTGTCACCAATCGAATAATACTTAGTCTCCAAAAATTTGCTTGCATGTTGTTGTACCACTTGTTGAGCCAAAAGAAGGAGACAAGTTCATATGGCATTCCCTACAATTTCAAGTATGCTCACAAGGTACAAAATGTGTGGGGCAATACTCGGGGAAGTATGTGCACCCACAATAAAATCACAAAGGTCCAATATCATCACAAAAATAATCCAATCATCCACACGCATAATAAGTTTCTCAACCAAACAACCAATTCATCATAACCACAAACAAATGATAATCTCTATGCTAAGCAAACAAGCACAAGGTAGTAACGATTAGCAACAACGCATTCATAACCACAAGAACAAAAATAAACATTACGATCCTAATAAGTGCCAAATTATTACATACCAAGTTCAAATTCATCATCGTTTTATTCGGGAATCACATG
Organism: Rutidosis leptorrhynchoides; assembly: GCF_046630445.1. NCBI lineage: Eukaryota > Viridiplantae > Streptophyta > Magnoliopsida > Asterales > Asteraceae > Rutidosis > Rutidosis leptorrhynchoides. The sequence continues at coordinate 73,493,372 of NC_092341.1, forward strand.
CCTTCCGGATATGAATAAACTACCCACATTCAAACAACCATACACAAATAAAGTCTAAAAGTTCACACGCAACTACAAATCATTACCAAATTGTTTCAACTTCCCAAACCATCCGCCCACAATTATTACAAACCGATTGTTTTAAAATAAGTTCAACAAACATAGATTAATTAAAGCTTCATAAAATAAGAACCAATACCAACCATGAGCGACTGTATTCACCATAAACCAAATGGGCCACCGCCCGAGCTTCCACCTTGATGTTGTTGGTTTTGCCTCCTCAACCTTTCTTGCTCTTCTCGAGCTTTTTGAATTTGCTAGAATTCTTGAACCTCCATAGCTTGTTGGTATGCAGTTTGGGGATCATAAGGGGGTGGGTGCGGTGAAAATGGTTGGCTTCAGTTGTAGGGTTGGACATAGGGCTCGAGTGTCCAAGTAGCATCGGGCTCATCATGAGAAAGTCTTAAAGCATGAGATTGCCACCCTTGGCGTAACTCTAAACCCGCGAGTCGGTATTGGGTCTCGTCATGTTGAATTCGACCTTGTAGGCTTAAGTTTCCAAATTGATCCAAAAACCACGACTCAGATAATCCCCCGGTTCCCGAACTTCCCGCCCCGCTAGAACCCGCACCGTGTGTATTGACCATGACCCAAATTAACATTATCCCTCCAAAGACGCTCAATCTCCTTTCCTCATTAACCTCACAATGTTGTTGTTGTTGATCATACCATTTAACATAAACATCATTTTTTTAACAAAATGTGTCCGCCTTTCCAATCAATGGTGGAAAATGGACTCATTGGTAGCTTCTCAAGACCGGTAAAATCAATGTTCAAATACTTTGCAATTTTGGTCACATAACCCCCACCCACACTCAACTTACCCGAATTTTTGCCATCCCCATCATAAAGATAGCTTTCAAAAATATTTGGCACATGAACATGCTTATGAAGATTAATTTTGTGACCTAGCCAAATATCAATGGTGTTCATTTTCTCGTTACTATGCCTCCGGTAGTTGACCGTGTTCGCAATGAAGCGGTCAATGACCCGGAGTTTATAGGTCTTAAGGGTTGTTGCGATTTCCTTATGCGGCCTATAATCCGCATTGCTAATGCGGTGCCACGCGGCACGGAGTTCAAGCTCATTGTGAATATAATTTTCACACCTTAGCAAATAATTCTCAAGTTCCTCAGGATTTTTATTCTCTCCATAAATGCCTAATGCCATACAAAAGTCCCAAAGACTCATGTGAAAAGTGTTCCCTCCTAGATGAAACCAAAGATATTCAACGCTTTGAACATCGTTTTCCTTTGGGTCGAACATAAGAGTTGATAAAAACTCGCGAGTTAGGGTTGGGTAAACAAATTCTTTGAGCGTGAATAACGGCACCCAAGGGGCAATGACTCTACCACGATGTTTGACATGGAAAGCTTTTTACATTTCTTCATACATTCCTACTTGGCGTAAGGGTTCCCAATCAACATATTTTTCCAAATGAACATCATTATCAATTCTACGCTCCATATTCCTCCTATACTTTGGGTTCATTAAACTCTTTGTAAGTAAGGTTGGTTTGTTATCCTACGAATATCGTCGGGAACATGGGGTCGTTGGGGTTGTCGCTGTTGTTGCGTGGGTTCATAATCATCGTCAGAACTCGCAGCTTCCTCTGTAGCCGGAGCTTTACCCTTACCCCTACCACAAAAACATTAAACCATCCCCTTTTTGCCATTTGCTTTCTTTTTCCATGTGAAGAAGTAGCTTCTTTAGTCTATAAAATCACAATAAGGAACAACACAAAACAATTTCATTATCATTAAAGCATAGTGTTGTGATTAATCCAATTCGCCTCAAGGTTGCACACTAGACTAAATGCAATTCATCTATAGAGTTCAAAAACTACATCATTTAAACAAGTACGCATAACATTCATCAACTTGATTCATCACATGAAAGAATAGATAACATGACTCAATTGCAAAAGTCAAACTCTAGTCAAAGTTCAAAAGTCAAGACAAGTATAAGACTAGGAATAAGCATGCAAGTGTAACAATTGGTCATACTATATCAATTTCAATTTCAAACAAACAAACTTTTATCATGAAACTACCCTAATTGGTCAAACTTAGTCAAAGTCAAAGAATCAAGAACCCTGATTTCAAATTAACCGCATACAAGCATGAAAGTTGGATTCTTTTTTATCTAGACATGTTATACAAGCATATAATGACCAATTGCATCAATATAATCTCAATTAAAGCTCACATTCGAAAACCCCCAAAATTGGGATGAACCCTAAAAATTCAAGTTGCAAATTTGTGAAATTAATCATGCAAATCATGTTAGAAAACATAGCAACAACAAGAATCCATCACCAATTTAGTAATAACATCATCAATTGTGCACAAATTCAAAGACAAGAACAAACATGAACATGGTAGAAATTATGTAAAAATGTGCAAGATCGATATAATGTAGCATGAATCTTACCTTTCCCATGTTATTGGATGTTAAAAGTACAAGAAATCTTCACAAAAGATGCTAGAATGATGCTAGGTTTCGATGTGTGTGAGTGTTGGTCGGTTTTAGAGTAGAATAATTGAAGTGGATTTTTGAAAATGAGTCAAGAAAGTGTAAAAACCCGATTTTAAATCAGGTAGGGGCATCGCACTTGTGGATGGTGCACCGCACCTTAACACACAGGGACCAGGTGCGCCACACTTATATGGTGGTGCATCGCACCTTGCTGTATGAGAAACTGGTTGGGCTGACTGACTTTGTTGTTTCAATTTTTAGGCAAATAGTACGCTGCACCTGGCAGTAGATGCGCCGCACCTTAACTGGTGATTTTCCCAACTCAATTTTGTCAATATTCAACCCAACACTTAGTCATTTTCAGCATAAGTTCAACTAAACAAGCTATTTTTGGTCTTTTATGTTTACCCAAATGCATGAAATGCTATCTAAATGCAAATGCAACTCTGAAAGGATAATATCATACAACCTATATGAAATGCAACTAATGATACTATGTACATGTTTGTGGAATGTATTTTACGAGTCTATCACCCGACTCCCTTCCAATTAAGGCTTCAACTAACACCGGGGTGGTAAACCTCACCTCCCTTTAGACTAAGGGAATCACCACCTTGACAACCATCATCAAGCATTAACAACAACCAATTTTTTATTACTTTAGCTTCTTTAATTAACTCCTTAAGCTTGACCTTTTTCATGTTTTGACAAGTTTGAAACTAGGCGTTTTCTCAAGTGTTCATCCTTAATGGATGATGCCCGATGTACCCGCCCATACTATTTTCTCATGGACTTGTCAATTATATCATTTTGGTCATTTAGTTTACCTAAAGGTGCTTTGGTCAACTTTCCACCACATCTAGTTGGTAAACCAACTTGAGTTGTGCTTGTAGTGCATTGCACACTAGCAACAATTTGTGGTGTGGTCAAAGGCATTGGTGGTGATATAACATGTTTGCTACGAATGCTCATACATTTGCCTTTATCCCTAAGAGTTAACATTCCGGTTCTAAAATCAAAGAAAGAACCCGCGGTTGCCAAAAATGGCCTTCCCAAAACAAGGGGTACAACCGGGTCTTCCTTAATATCGACAATGACAAAATCAATTGGAAATTCCATGTACCCTACTTTCACTATTAGGTCTTCGGCAATCCCCACACTAGAACTAATGGATTGGTTAATTAACTTTACTCCCATTTTAGTGGGTGAAAGGTCACCTAAACCTAGTCTTTGGTAAATAGAATATGGCATAAAATTAATACTAGCCCTCGAGTCAGCTAAGGATATGAACATTTTCGACCCGTTCACATTGCATGGGATTAGAAAGTGTAACGACCCGGATTTTCCGATCGTTTTATACTTATGAGATTAATATTTACATAAAATAAACCTTACCAACATGATAAGCAATCCAAACTGTTGAGACTTATGTTTTTGAAAAGAGTTTCACACAACGTTTGACCGTCCAATTTGACCGATGATATCACGAACTATATAACACACGATAATTATACGATTTTGTATATGTACATATCTATACATATTTAACATGATTTAAGGATGGTTTAACATTTCATTGTGAACTAACAACAATGAGTTATAAGTATACTTTGAGACCACAAACTTAAGTTTTCAAAACGATAACTATATGTAACGTTCTTTGACATATATACTTACAATCTATAATGTGTTGGTGATCTATGTCACCAATATGATTTAAGTGTAATGGGATTAATTTGTAACCAAAATAATCTTGATAAATATCGAACAAGTTTGGGGAAGTGTGGAGTGCACACTTGTTTGAACTTATCTTGATTATGACGGGGGTTCGGGGGCAGCGCCCCCGATAAGCGGGGTCCAAGGGGTGGCAACCCCTGGAGGGGTCCAAGGGGCAGAGCCCCTGGCTGGGGTCGAGCTGCCAGGTCAGCTTGGAAATTTTTTTTTGGGCTAACATTGCTTTATTAAAAATGTCTTAAAATTTTATTTTGGCCCGGTTTGACCCAAAAATAAAAGCCCAGTTTTTGAGCCTCTTTTACAGTTATAAACCCGTCCATATTTGAATTCTTGTTCCGATTCCTCAAAATTTCTACAAGTATATCTAGGGTATATGTAACCGTATCATACCCAGCTTCTATACGTATTTACTATTGGTATATACCAACAATAAACTTCAATGATCAGCCACTAGACATGATGTTACATGTGGGAACCAGCCATTTAACCTCATGTGTGACTTTTGTGCAAGAAAACAAACTAAATCTCCTATATATCCATCCCATAATCATGCTATTTTGCACACACACACATACAATTTCATTTTCAATTTTCTTTCAAGTTAATTCACTCCCTAATCTCTCTTCATTTACCTACTCAAGAACGTATCAATATAGTCATCCGATTTCAAGGAGATTACTTCCAATCTTTCAATCCCACTCCACCACTCTTTTGATTCCAAGATTTTTCTTACCTTTTCCAGTAGCTTTTTCCAAGTAACTTGAGGTAGTAACCTTATTCATAACCTTATTCGATTCATATTTATATAGCTATCTTATTTTGTGTTGTAAAATTTTAACAACAAGAACATAGTTTGAGTGATTTCAAACTTGTTCGCAAACTAAATAGATCCTTCTAATTTGATTTTTAAAAACACTTCAAGACCTGTAATATATCATATTATGACAAAATCGAATTAATCATATCTTGGCTAATTAACATAATATTTAATATATATTTACTTATGATTTGATTTTATATATTTCAGGACCACCCGTAAACAACACGAGAAGATTAATCATAAGACCTCATGATTGTACGCAACACGTCATTTAACAACACGGTACTTTATGTACGCAACACGTCACTTGACAACATGGTACCATGGGTCGAGATTAATTCTGATCAATACGAATACGATGGGGTCTTTATTTATTTTATTTAAGCAACTAATTGTGGACCACTAACATCGGACTGCTAACTACGGACTAAGAAAATATTAAAAGTATATATATATATATATATATATATATACATACATATATATATATATATATACATATATATATATATATATATATATATATATATATATATATATATATATATATATATATATATATATATATATATATATATATATATATATATAACGATTACTTGAAAAGAAAATATGTTGATATATTATATATATGGTTAGGTTTGTGATATCAATCAGAGACCAAGTCGTGTTTATTACCTTCAAGGAAAAAGTGAGTATATAGTCCCACTTTTAAACTCTAAATATTTCGGGATGAGAATACATGCATTTTATGATTTACGTTATGGACACAAGTGATTAAAAATATATATTCTACGTTGAGTTGTACCACTGGCATACTTCCCTGTAGCTTGGTAACTATTATTTACATGAGGTATTGTAAACGCGAATCCCGTTGATAGATCTATCGGGCCTGACAACCCCAACCGGACTGGACGACCAGTATTCAACGGTTGCACAGTACTTCGTTTCGGTGACTACACTTGGTACGGTGTAGTAAGATTTCATAATAAAGGGAATATGCGACGTTGATTAAATGTTAAGTATGGTTATCAAGTGCTCAACAACTTAGAATATTTTTATTAAAACGTTTATATATGAAATCTTGTGGTCTATATTTATAACGCTGCCGGCATTAAACCTATATCTCACCAACTTTATGTTGACGTTTTAAGCATGTTTATTCTCAGGTGATAACTAAAAGCTTCCGCTGCAACATGTTGAATTTAAGCAAGATCTTGAGTATGCATATTTGTGTCAAAAATAAAACTGCATATCAGAGGATTTGTAATGTAAAATATGTTGGAGGTCGTATTGTTATTATCACATGTAAAGTTTGTAAGTCTAAGATTATCGCTAAACGATAATCATTATTAAGTTGTTTAAACCTTGTATTTGTAATAAAAGCTATGGTTTGTATTGTAAAAACGAATGCAGTTTTTGAAGAATGTCGCATATAGAGGTCAATACCTCGCGATGAAATCATATGTTATTGTATTCGTCCTTATAGTTAAGGTTGGGTTATGACATGTGGTATCAGAGCGTTGGTCTTAGTGAACCAGAGAATTTGCATTAGTGTGTCTTATCGAGTTTGTTAGGATGCATCAGTGAGTCTGGACTTTGACCGTGTTTGATTTCGAAAACTATTGCTTATCCTTATTGGTTAAAAATTAATATGTAAATATTATGTGGTATTAACGTGCTAGTTGTTATGTGATAGATGTCTGGCTTAGAACTTATTATCACATTCAGTGACTCCGAACCAGAATCTTCAGATGGTGTTCCAGTCATTAACCTATCCGATGATGAAAACGACACCTTTGGGGAAGACTCACAAGTTCCGGATGAATCAATTGAAGAGGAACCAGAAAGTGATCCTGAGGAGGAAGAAATACAGGAAATTACGAAAGACAAGTTCGAACGAGGAAAGAAACGAAAGGCTACTGAAATGAAAAATCCAAATCCCGAGTCTAGAGAGAATGTTGTAGCACCAACTCCACCAGATACTTTCACACCTATTCCCGCTATTCCTATTAGTTCTATCCCGACATCCAGTTCTTCGGTTCCTCAGCCAAAACGCAGGGAGACAACCAGGATAACCTTTAAGCGATTTCTTTGAACACAAACGCTTTGGGTTAAATGATGCGCTGTTGTTTTAAACCATGAGATCATATAATGTTTTGTATAATATTACTAGTGTGGTTTGCTTAATGTTTGATGTAAGATAAGCATATGTAAAATAGTGAAGTGTGAAATGCAATAATTTTCCATGGTTAAGTATTATTTGGGTGGTAGTAATTGATTTTCGTACTAAGCTATTAAGTATGAACTTTAACGGGTAGGTACTACCCTAGATATAATTATAAAACGCTAATAAGAAGAAAAGGCTTTTATAATAATAACTGGTTCATATTATTAATAAGCTACGATGTACTGTAAATACATACTACATCTATAATATTCCATGTGAATAATTATTTTTTTTTCATTCTTGTTGAAGATTATGGCGCGATTGAACCGAATGACGGAACAAGAAATCCAGGAACTCATCAATCAGCGAGTGAATGACAGAATGTTATGGGTCGAGGCTGCAAGAGGTGCTGCAGTTAACCCAAATCCTCGTGTGGGGTGCACTTACAAAACTTTTCAAGGTTGCAAGCCCTCATCATTCAGTGGAACAGAAGGACCGGTTGGTTTAACCCGGTGGATCGAAAAGATTGAGTCTGTGTTTAAAATCAGTGGTTGTATTGAGAAGGACATGACCAAGTATGCATCGTGCACCCTACAAGATAGTGCACTCACGTGGTGGAAAAACTATGTGAAGGTCGTAGGAGGAGATGTAGCTTATGATACTCCTTGGGAAGAATTCAAAACAATGCTAATCAACGAATATTGTCCAAGGAACGAGGTTAGGAAGTTGGAAGCTGAATTACGAAGCCTGAAAGTTATTGGTACTGAACTCACCAACTACAATCAGCGATTCATGGAATTAGCTTTGCTATGTCCCGAATTGGTACCAACCGAAGAACGAAAGATTGAACTGTACAAAGACGGTTTGCCTAAAAAGGTCAAGGCAAATGTTACAGCATCCAAACCCAAGACTATTCATGAAGCTATCACCATGGCGAACGAGTTGATGGACCAGATTATTCTGGATAAGAACACCGATGTCAAGACATCGGGAAATAAAAGAAAGTGGGAAGGTAATCATCAACAATCCAACAAGAAACAAGAAACCACGCAAGGTGCGGGTAGCGGTTCAAACTCAGGTTACAAAGGACGAAATCCTTTATGTAACAGATGCCACAAACATCACTCTGGTTATTGTAATGTGGTGTGCAACAATTGTAATCGAAAAGGTCATCTTGCTGAAGATTGTAGGGTTCCCGCTACAAATACAAACGGTACCAAGACTCCTGCCACCAATGCAAATAGAACTGCCTTGGCCACTGTTACTTGTTATGGGTGTGGGAAACAGGGTCATTATAAGAGTCAGTGCCCAAATCCAGAGAAGAATAACGGATCTGCACGTGGAAGAGCATTTGTTATTAATGCTAGAGAGGCGTATGAAGACCCGGAGCTTGTTACGGGTACGTTTACCATTAATAACTTATCCGAATCTATTATATTTTATATTGGTGCCGATAGAAGTTACGTGTGTAGAGACTTTCATGCTAAATTGAATTGTTCATCATTACCTCTAGATGCTAAGTACATGATTGAGTTAGCTAATGGTAAACTAATTAAAGCCGATAAAATTTGCCGTGATTGTAAAATAAATTTAGCCGGAGAAACATTTAAGATTGATTTGATACCTGTAGAATTAGGAAGTTTTGATGTAATAGTCGGCATGGACTGGATGTCCAAAATAGGAGCTGAAGTTGTGTGCACCAAGAAGGCAATTCGCATTCCTCGTAAGGATAGAACGCCATTAATGATTTATGGAGAGAAGGGTAACTCAAAGCTAAAACTCATTAGTTGTTTGAAAGCTCAAAAGTGCTTGAAGAAAGGGTGCTATGCTATCCTAGCACATGTTAATAAAGTCGAAATGAAGGAAAAAGTGAAGAGCATCAACGACGTGCCTGTGGCAAGAGATTTTCCTGAAGTATTTCCGGAAGAGTTGCCGGGATTACCTCCATTTAGATCTGTAGAATTTCAAATAGATCTAGTACCAGTGGCTCGTGCTCCATATAGACTTGCACCATCTGAGATGAAAGAGTTACAAAGCCAGTTACAAGAATTACTGGACCGTGGTTTCATTCGACCGAGCACTTCACCGTGGGGAGCTCAGATTTTATTCGTCAAGAAGAAAGATGGATCTTTCCGAATGTGTATAGATTATCGTGAATTAAATAAGTTAACTATCAAGAATCGGTATCCACTACCGAGAATTGATGACTTATTTGATCAATTGCAAGGATCATGTGTTTACTCGAAAATCGACCTAAGGTCGGGCTATCATCAACTACGCGTCAAAGAAGAAGATATTCCGAAAACTGCTTTTCGGACACGCTACGGTCATTATGAATTTTTGGTCATGCCGTTTGGGTTGACTAATGCGCCAGCTGTATTCATGGGACTCATGAATCGAGTTTGTAGTCCGTATTTAGACAAGTTTGTTATCGTTTTCATTGACGATATTCTTATCTATTCCAAGAGTGAGCAAGAGCATGAGCAGCATTTAAGGTTGGTATTAGAATTGTTAAGAAAAGAACAGTTATACGCCAAATTTTCTAAGTGTGCATTTTGGTTGAAAGAAGTGCAATTTCTTAGCCACGTTGTTAGTAGCAAAGGAATTCAGGTTGATCCAGCTAAAATTGAGGCCATTGAAAAATGGGAGACTCCTAAGACACCAACGCAGATACACCAATTTTTGGGTTTAGCTGGTTATTATAGAAGGTTTATTCAAGATTTATCCCGAATAGCTAAACCATTAACAGCGTTAACGCAAAAAGGGAAGAAGTACGAATGGACTTCTGAGCAAGAGAGTGCATTTCAATTACTGAAGAAGAAGTTGACTACAGCACCTATTTTATCGTTACCTGAAAGGAACGATGATTTTGAGATATATTGTGACGCTTCGTGACAAGGTTTTGGTTGCGTCCTTATGCAACGGAAGAAAGTTATAGCATACGCATCCCGACAATTGAAGATTCACGAGCGGAATTATACAACGCATGATTTAGAATTGGGAGCAGTAGTGTTTGCATTAAAGATATGGAGACACTATTTATATGGGGTTAAATGCACTATGTTTACTGATCATAAAAGCCTTCAACATATTTTTGATCAGAAACAGCTGAACATGAGGCAACGTAGGTGGGTCGAGCTGATAAACGACTATGATTGTGAGATTCGCTATCATCCCGGGAAAGCGAATGTAGTGGCCGACGCTCTAAGCAGAAAGGAACGGGAACCAATTCGAGTACGAGCAATGAACATAAAAATTCGCATGAATCTCAACTCACAAATCAAAAAGGCTCAACGAGAAGCTCTTACTAAAGAAAACATAGGAAATGAAATAATGAAGAAGTATGAGAAGCAACTCGTTATACGGGAAGACGGAATTCGATATTTCGCAAACCGTATTTGGGTACCGAAGTTGGGTGGATTAAGGAAGTTGATATTGAACGAGACACATAAGACAAGATACTCGATACATCCTGGAGTTGGAAAGATGTATCAAGATCTTAAGATGCATTATTGGTGGCCTAATTTAAAGACAGATGTTGCAACATATGTTGGGGAATGTTTAACTTGTTCCAAAGTCAAAGCAGAACACCAGAAGCCGTCAGGGTTACTTCAACAACCAGAAATCCCAGAATGGAAATGGGATGGTATTACCATGGATTTCATCACAAAGTTACCTAAGACTGCCTGGGGTTATGACACCATTTGGGTAATAGTTGATCGTCTCACCAAATCTGCACATTTCTTGCCTATAAAGGAAACGGATAGAATGGAGAAACTATTACGATTATACATTAAAGAAATTGTTTCAATGCATGGAATACCTATTTCCATTATATCCGATCGTGATAGTAGATTTACATCAAAGTTTTGGCAATCACTACAGGAGGCCCTGGGAACCCGTTTGGATATGAGCACCACATATCATCCGCAAACTGACGGGCAGAGTGAAAGAACAATTCAGACTCTTGAAGACATGCTCAGGGCATGTGTGATCGATTTTGAAAACGGATGGGATAAATATCTACCATTAGCAGAATTCTCGTATAATAATAGTTATCATGCGAGCATTAAAGCTGCACCATTCGAAGCACTGTATGGAAGGAAGTGTAGATCCCCTATCTGTTGGAATGAAGTAGGAGATCGATAATTAACTGGTCCCGAGATCATCCATGAAACTACTGAGAAGATAGTGCAAATCAAGGAGAGATTGAAAACAGCCCGTAGTCGCCAAAAGAGCTACGCCGATGTCCGAAGGAAACCATTAGAGTTTCAGATCGGTGACATGGTTATGCTAAAGGTGTCACCTTGGAAAGGTGTAATACGTTTTGGAAAAAGGGGTAAACTGAACCCAAGGTATGTAGGCCCGTTCAAGATCATCGAACGCATCGGACCGGTAGCTTATCGACTCGAGTTACCACAACAACTTTCCGGGGTACATAATTCATTTCACGTCTCAAACCTCAAGAAATGTCTTGCAAAGGAAGATCTCACCATTCCTCTTGAAGAAATCCAACTCGACGAGAAACTACAATTCATAGAAGAACCAGTCGAAATCATGGACCGTGAAGTTAAACAACTCAAGCAGAGCAACATAGCAATCATCAAGGTTCGTTGGAATGCTCGAAGGGGTCCCGAGTTTACTTGGGAATGAGAGGATCAGATGAAACAAAAGTATCCACATTTGTTTCCCGACAACTCAAAATAGGTACAACTTTAAAATTTCGGGACGAAATTTATTTAACGGGTAGGTAGTGTAACGACCCGGATTTTCCGATCGTTTTATACTTATGAGATTAATATTTACATAAAATAAACCTTACCAACATGATAAGCAATCCAAACTGTTGAGACTTATGTTTTTGAAAAGAGTTTCACACAACGTTTGATCGTCCAATTTGACCGATGATATCACGAACTATATAACACACGATAATTATACGATTATGTATATGTACATATCTATACATATTTAACATGATTTAAGGATGGTTTAACATTTCATTGTGAACTAACAACAATGAGTTATAAGTATACTTTGAGACCACAAACTTAAGTTTTCAAAACGATAACTATATGTAACGTTCTTTGACATATATACTTACAATCTATAATGTGTTGGTGATCTATGTCACCAATATGATTTAAGTGTAATGGGATTAATTTGTAACCAAAATAATCTTGATAAATATCGAACAAGTTTGGGGAAGTGTGGAGTGCACACTTGTTTGAACTTATCTTGATTATGACGGGGGTTCGGGGGCAGCGCCCCCGATAAGCGGGGTCCAAGGGGTGGCAACCCCTGGCGGGGTCCAAGGGGCAGAGCCCCTGGCTGGGGTCGAGCTGCCAGGTCAGCTTGGAAATTTTTTTTTGGGCTAACATTGCTTTTTTTTTGGGCTAACATTTTTGGGCTAAATTTTTTTCGAGCTGCCACTCCACCACTCTTTTGATTCCAAGATTTTTCTTACCTTTTCCAGTAGCTTTGTCCAAGTAACTTGAGGTAGTAACCTTATTCATAACCTTATTCGATTCATATTTATATAGCTATCTTATTTTGTGTTGTAAAATTTTAACAACAAGAACATAGTTTGAGTGATTTCAAACTTGTTCGCAAACTAAATAGATCCTTCTAATTTGATTTTTAAAAACACTTCAAGACCTGTAATATATCATATTATGACAAAATCGAATTAATCATATCTTGGCTAATTAACATAATATTTAATATATATTTACTTATGATTTGATTTTATATATTTCAGGACCACCCGTAAACAACACGAGAAGATTAATCATAAGACCTCATGATTGTACGCAACACGTCATTTGACAACACGGTACTTTATGTACGCAACACGTCACTTGACAACATGGTACCATGGGTCGAGATTAATTCTGATCAATACGAATACGATGGGGTCTTTATTTATTTTATTTAAGCAACTAATTGTGGACCACTAACATCGGACTGCTAACTACGGACTAAGAAAATATTTAAAGTATATATATATATATATATATATATATATATATATATATATATATATATATATATATATATATATATATATATATATATATATATAACGATTACTTGAAAAGAAAATATGTTGATATATTATATATATGGTTAGGTTTGTGATATCAATCGGAGACCAAGTCGTGTTTATTACCTTCAAGGCAAAAGTGAGTATATAGTCCCACTTTTAAACTCTAAATATTTCGGGATGAGAATACATGCATTTTATGATTTTACGTTATGGACACAAGTGATTAAAAATATATATTCTACGTTGAGTTGTACCACTGGCATACTTCCCTGTAGCTTGGTAACTATTATTTACATGAGGTATTGTAAACGCGAATCCTGTTGATAGATCTATCGGGCCTGACAACCCCAACCGGACTGGACGACCAGTATTCAACGGTTGCACAGTACTTCGTTTCGGTGACTACACTTGGTACGGTGTAGTAAGATTTCATAATAAAGGGAATATGCGACGTTGATTAAATGTTAAGTATGGTTATCAAGTGCTCAACAACTTAGAATATTTTTATTAAAACGTTTATATATGAAATCTTGTGGTCTATATTTATAACGCTGCCGGCATTAAACCTATATCTCACCAACTTTATGTTGACGTTTTAAGCATGTTTATTCTCAGGTGATAACTAAAAGCTTCCGCTGCAACATGTTGAATTTAAGCAAGATCTTGAGTATGCATATTTGTGTCAAAAATAAAACTGCATATCGGAGGATTTGTAATGTAAAATATGATGGAGGTCGTATTGTTATTATCACATGTAAAGTTTGTAAGTCTAAGATTATCGCTAAATGATAATCATTATTAAGTTGTTTAAACCTTGTATTTATAATAAAAGCTATGGTTTGTATTGTAAAAACGAATGCAGTTTTTGAAGAATGTCGCATATAGAGGTCAATACCTCGCAATGAAATCATATGTTATTGTATTCGTCCTTATGGTTAAGGTCGGGTTATGACAGAAAGGGTCCGGGATCACCCATTTTTGGTGGTAGGTTACACTTCTTTAAAATCCCATCACACTCCTTTTTCAAGAAAGCGGTGGATGCTTGCTCAACTTCTCCCTTTTTGGCCATAAGTGCTTTCAATTTTTTTCTATAATTGGGCATATTCTCTAGCACATCCGCCAAGGGTAGTTTAACATAGATGTTTTCATGCTCGGTTAGGGTTGACTTACAATCCATATCTTTTAGATGTGTAGGAGGTAATGGTTGAAGAAATGGAACCGGTGTCTCATGTTTTTCCTTTGTTGATGTAGCAAGAACCTCGACCTCGTTCCTTTGCTCCTTTGCATTTAAGACCTTTTCTACTTTCGACTCTTTTTCAACCTTTCCCAATTTAATTATCTCAAAATCACCCTCTAATTTCTTGTATGTCGACTCGGTAGCCTCGATAGACATGACGCTTTTCACTTGATACAGATAGGGGTGTGCATTAAACAGTTTCGACCACAAAACCGATCAAAACAAATTAATTTGGTTGACGTGGGTTGGCTTATTTGGTTTTGGTTTGGTTTATTGGTTTCACCCGACGATATTTACGATTTTTGGTTTGGATATGGTTTGTAAAATTAACATTTGGTTTCAAACCGAAAATCGAAATATACTTTTATTTATGGTACATATAAAATATTTATTTTATTTTATTTAGGATTTTAAGTATGGGTTATCTTTTATTTGTTCTTGTTTGAGTTTAATATTTTTATTCATTTGATTTCAATTTAACAATTAAATTTGTTTATCAATTACTTCATATTATGAATTTTTTGTGCCTGTAAACTTAGCTGCTACTACTTTGGTTTTTCTTTCTTTGCTACTCAGTTTATTGATATAGTTTAGATTGTATATATGAGTTGCATACTCATGGGTTGCTTTTAATACTGCATGCTTGGAAAGAAATTTTATCAATTGTATACTTATAGTTTAATCAATAAAATATATTTGTTTTTTAAAAATAAAATTATACACACTTTTTAACTAAAAATTTTAATTTGGTTTAACCAAAACCAATCCATGTAAACTAATTTCTTATTTGGTTGGATTGATTTGGTTTTGTCAAATTTGGTTCGGTTTTTAGTTCTAAAAAATATTCTTGAAAACCGAATAAACCTGATATCGGCTAAAAAGTCACGTTTTCACTCGGGTATTAAGGCCCAAAAACAAGAAGGCTTCGAACTTTGTCGGAAAAATACCCACTTCGTCGGTTAGAATTGAAGAACAAGTAATTACGAAGGCGGTGCAAAAAGAATCAAGAGAATCGGAGCTAAAACATAGATTCTAGAGCAAAAATGGTGAAAGACAAGAAATCAAGTTACGATCTAGTGAATCAAGGCTGACCAGCACCAAAAATGGCCTGCCATACGGCTTGCCAGTATGGAGTACGACCTGCCAAACGGTCCAGCAAACGGCCCCAAGAAACGGGCTGCCAAGCAAACGACTTGCCAAATACGGCCTGCCAAACGGCTTGCCATATGGCTTGCCAGCCGTTTGCAGGCAAAAACTTTGCTTATTTAAAGGGTCTTTATCATTCATTCCAACACATACTTCAATTCACTTCTTTCTCTCTCTTGTACAATATTAGTCATACTCTCAAGGCCTTCGACTCCGTGCAGGAAACCTAGTACCCGGAGAAGAACGCCGAAGATTGTATTAGGAGCGGTCTGGAGTCTTGAAGTTGACACTTTTGTATTCAGAACTCGTTTAATCTACTGGTACTTCTATCCTTTATCTTACATAATGTTTTATGATATTGTTGCCATGATTAGGGAGTAGTTATCTTTAGTGTATGCTATGATGTAAGTAGTTATAATGCCGAAATAATATTATGGTCTATGCATGCTGTTGAAATGCTTTCCGATTATGCTTTAAACTTAATCGCTTTTCCAACTAATAGAACGTAGTTATAGGTTCTGTTATTGGGAAGTCGCGAACCCCGATTCAGAGTACACTATCTGTGTCACCCCTTGGTAAGAGAAATCTATCGGATACAACGTAAGATCGACTGAGGCACACCGGTTGTATTAAGTCTATCAAGCTTTGGATTCCGACTGAGGACTCTTTCGTAGTGAAACATCTGACTAGACCCTTAGTACATTGTCGGTCCTAGACCATGCTAGTGTAGTCACCAAGCATATAAACTTCGTACGTGCACGCTGAAGCACAGTGGTTGTTATAAGCTGTACCTCTGCTAAGTAAGGCCATGGAACCCGGTTAGTGTTGACCAGTACACTGCACCATAACGTAGTCTCAAGCATTGTACCCCGCTTGAGGGATTCTTAGTTACTTAAGGAACTGTTTGTTTAGACACATAAAGGATTGGACCGTTAGGATAATCGAACGTGTTCATGGAAGTCAGCTTGACTTGGCCATGGTGTTCTTTATGGTTGAACTCTTTTTAAGGGCCTAACTATCTTTCAAAACCAATCATTAACGAAAGCATTGAAACACATCACGTCTCTCGGATATGGTAAACCATGTATTCTATTATGCTTAAGAAAATTTAGACCATTTTGGATTGTTAATACGTCACCGAACCTAGTCACTCAATTGGATGAGCCGTCTGAACGTGTATGCATGTAGTCAGACTGCATAGGCGTCGGGGGTAAGGGACGTTGCTGTCTATTCCGAATCTTCAAGCCTAACGCAATACCCAGTGACATGTCTTATGACAGCGGCGTTTAGGACAAGTGTAATGAATACAAGGCCTCTGCCTATTCATGAGCCAGCATTCCATAATCTCGGCAGAATAACTGATGAAGTCATAGTATGCACTCACTTTAACCTTATCTAAATTACGAATTTTATCGCATTTACTTTATCTGTCTTATAAATTAGAAAATCCCAAAATAAATAACCACTACTCCCTAACTATCTTAGGCTTAAATATAGGTTTGATCCTACTGATATCTCAAAAATACGACTCTAGGTCATACTTCCCTTACTTATAAGGAGTAGTAAGATTTAGACCCCGCTAAATATAAATTTAAAACAGTACCCTCTCCCACGTTTCAGCCATATCACGGGAGAATACCAAGTTTTTGGCGCCGCTGCCGGGGAACTGGTATCGGGCAATACTGCTCTCTATCAAACTTATTCACAAGCATTTAGTGGTGTCTAAGAAAGACAATTATACACGGACTTTGTTGTTGGATTTCCGAACAGTTGCCAATTATATTGGGACCAAAAGGATCCTGCCTCTCCTTAGTCGGCCTGGCCACTTGGTTTGTTGAATAGTTCATGCGGAGCTCTGTTACCGAAATACCAGGGAATCAGTAGCCAGAACCAAAAACATATTCCACCGTAGGATAGTTAGTTAATTAAATTAGATTACCTTAGATTACTTTAGACTACCTTAGATCAAACTAGATAAAATTAGATTACCTTAGACTAGTTTAGCTTACTTTAGATTATCTTAGTTTATTTGCAAAAAATTAAAAATAAAAAGGCATACCCAGTGTATGACCCAAACCCGATCTAGACTAGGGTCGTTGTTATTCGTACCTGATCCAGACGCAGTAATCTCTAAAGCACGCAAGGAAGCACGAATCAGAAATAAAATTGCGTTACGCGTTACTTTAGCAGAAAACACCAAACCCTCGATTGAAGGTCAAGGAGGACCAATCAGATTTCCAGAGATTCAAGGACACTCATTCGAGTTAAAACATCACATCATCCAGCTCATCCAGAATAGCTGTCAGTTTCATGGATTACCGAACGACGATCCTAATTCTCACCTCGATAAATTCATATCTCTTTTAAACTCATACAAACAGCCAGGGATAGGACAAGATATAGTCCGGCTATACTTGTTCCCCTATTCTCTCACTCATCATGCTCAAACTTGGTTTGAAGGACTTGAAAGAGATTCCATCACGTCATGGACGGAGATGGCTACTAAATTCCTAACCAAATATTTCCCTCCTTCTAAACAAACCAAACTGAAGAATGACATCATTAACTTCAAACAAAGTTATGATGAATCTCTTTACACTGAATGGGAGCGATTCAAAACCCTGTTGAAGAAATGCCCTAATCACCAGCTAGAACGGTCAGCCCAAATCTGTACCTTCTACAGTGGTCTTCCGGTAAATCATAGGATGACAATCGATGCAGCAGCTCAAGGGAATCTGATGAACCAAATCGCAGACGAAGCATGGGAATTGCTCGAGAACATGACAATGCATCATCATGACTGGAACAGTGGTGAAACAACTTCATCATCTGCCCCACTCTCTACACTTAACAATTAAACGGAGGCCATCAAATCCCTCACAGATAAGATGGAATCTCTTGCTAAACAACTCAGAGAATTGAAGACGCAGTCGCTGCAGGTTAACCAAGCTCAGGCTTGTGTTAATTGTACCAACCCGCAACCTACTGAAGAATATCAAGTAGAGTACGAAAACCCTGACGTTTCAGTCTGTTACATCCAATACCCATCTCGTCCACCAAATCCCGGATTCAATCAACCACCTAGGTTTAATCAATTTCAGTGAAGCAATCAACCTTTTCGCTATCTCCATCCACCTTATCCAGCCCAACAATCTCAATTGACCTACGATCAATCACTTCCACTCACCGCTCTCGGAGATGATGATCAATTGACTCAGTTCATTCAAGGACAACAATAGCTAAATCAGAGAACTGCAGGCAGACAAGATCAGACGGAGATACTAATGAGAAATCAATTGGCTCTGCTCAAAAGTTTAGAAACGCAGCTCGGTCAGTTATCACAACGCCTTGAAACCCGACCGCAGGGAAGATTGCCAAGTAATACTATCCAAAATCCCCACATAGAAGAGGCAAAGCAAATGGATTCCGCAATCCCAGAGGAAGAACCACGAAGAAGGTCAGCTAGGCTCAAGAACAAATCGACATATATTCAGAGGCTGACCCCTGAAACTCCAGTTCGCGTACCTTATCCTGGAAGGCTACAAGAAGAACCATCCAAGCTTGATTCCTTCAAACTTGATGAAAGATTCCTGGATACTATGTCCAAATTTCCCAACCAGAAGAGATACATCCGAAGGCTTCTTTCTACAAAGGAGATGATACCAGACTCTAACAAAATTCCACTGAGTGAAGAATGCTCTGCATTACTCAGAAACTCTCTACCACCAAAGCTAGGAGATACGGGCCTATTCGTTTTCCCATGTTCAATCTATCAATGTGGAACCATTCATGCGCTAGCAGATTTGGGAGCAAGTATCAACCTAATCCCCTACTCTCTCTACAAGAGATTAGAGTTAGGAGACTTGTCACCAACCAAAATGACAATCCAACTTACCGATCACACAATTCGATATCCTAAGGGCATAGTTGAGAACGTCTTGGTGAAAGTCGATAAATTCTTGTATCCTACGGATTTCGTAGTAATGGATATTAAGGAAGACCTACACACCCCAGTAGTTTTAGGAAAACCTTTCATGAATACGGCTAGGACTGTCATTGATGTGTACAATCAAACCTTGATCTTACGATCGCATGGGGAGAGCGTTACCTTCAAAATTGACTGACCAACCGATCTTTCTGGACAGGCAGAGATGTTTGCTATTTTAACCAGACGGATCACTTCCGATGATGAGTTTTCACCACCAGCCGATGATATCGAGATGGGTGTCGAATCACAGTCTGTAGACGACCCAGAAATGGAAGAAGAGGATCCCAGCGAAGAAATAGAGGAAAAGGAGGAATCTGAGGAGGAAGAGGAAATGGAAGACGTAAAAGAAACTGTGAAAATACCCGCTCCAAGCATTGAGCGTCATGAAGAAATAATGAGGCTTGAGACAGAAGATCACAGTTTAATCATTCGCTTCAAGAAGAAGACCGACAAGGCTGAGGTTAATGATATAGAAATTGATCCTGCAAGTATCAAAGTGGAGAATCAGAATACTGAAGAAACCCGTGCATCAGACGCATCCTCAGAAGAACAATACACCGATGATGATGAGGAAGAGCAATATGAAGACATTCTGAATAACTCACACTCTCTAACCGAACCAGATCATGGGGAGCCGAACTCTTCTTCAGATCGAATTCCGGATATATCCACACACGCAGACATGATAACCTTCATCAATGATACCGATGAATTTGAGGACATTCTCGAAGCCATCTGAAAATCAACCATTGATTTTTCACTACGCTTAACAGAACGAATCATGGCTATCAGAGAAGAACACCACCTTTATCTCCGAAGAGAAGACAATGATGTTGAAATCCTAGAAGAACGCGTTCAAGACTTTATCAATTCTCTTCACGATCATATCTATCACGAAGAAAGGCAATGAGAGCACAATTCAGTGGTTCGCACTATTCTTGAGACAAGATTCTGTCGAGATTAGAAGATCATTTACTCTAAGGTTTACAACGCCTTAGCCGGATCTGCACTTCCATTCTCATGAAACCGACGAGCACTACTGACTCTCATCCGGAAGCATATGGATCTTTCCACCGGACGCCCGACTTATCACTCTGATTTGCAAATGATCGAGAATATTCACAGCTTTTTCTCTCTTTTGGAAAGAGATAATTTCGAAAGCACGCCAGACAGACTAGTGATTTACGTAACAATTGATCACCACACTGATCTGATTATCAAAGAGTTATGAGACGCTGTTATGGAGGAAGCAAGGCGAAACAATCTGTTCTCACATCTTGAACCCAATCGAGTCAACATTTCCACCTATGTTACGAAGCAGCTATCACGTATCTTCCACGAATCCATAGTGAAATGTCCCATTCATATTGAATATAAACGTTCCATATTAATTGATTTCGTTGCGAGGTTTTGACCTCTATATGAGACGTTTTTCAAAGACTGCATTCATTTTTAAAACAACCATAACCTTTATTTTATCAATAAAGGTTTCAAAAGCATTACGTAGATTATCAAATAATGATAATCTAAAATATACTGTTTACACATGACCATTACATAATGGTTTACAATAGAAATATATTACATCGACATATGTTTCTTGAATGCAGTTTTTACACAATATCATACAAACATGGACTCCAAATCTTGTCCTTATTTTAGTATGCAACATCGGAAGCTCTTAGTATTCACCTGAGAATAAACATGCTTTAAAAGTCAACAAAAATGTTGGTAAGTTATAGGTTTAACCTATATATATCAAATCGTAACAATAGACCACAAGATTTCATATTTCAATATTCATCCCATTCATAGATATAAAAATCATTCATATGGTGAACACCTGGTAACCGACATTAACAAGATGCATATATAAGAATATCCCCATCATTCCGGGACACCCTTCAGATATGATATAAATTTCGAAGTACTAAAGCATCCGGTACTTTGGATGGGGTTTGTTAGGCCCAATAGATCTATCTTTAGGATTCGCGTCAATTAGGGTGTATTCCCTAATTCTTAGATTACCAGACTTAATAAAAAGGGTTGTGTCTATTTTGTAAATCATTTATAAAACCTGCATGTATTCTCATCCTAAAAATATTAGATTTTAAAAGTGGGACTATAACTCACTTTCACAGATTTTTACTTCGTCGGGAAGTAAGACTTGGCCACTGGTCGATTCACGAACCTATAACAAATATGTACATATATATCAAAGTATGTTCAAAATATATTTACAACATTTTTAATACGTTTTACTGTTTTAAGTTTATTAAGTCAGCTGTCCTTGTTAGTAACCTACAACTAGTTGTCCATAATTAGATGTACAGAAATAAATCGATATATATATTATCTTGAATCAATCCACGACCCAGTGTATACACGTCTCATGCTAGATCACAACTCAAAGTATATATATATTTGGAATCAACCTCAACCCTGTATAGCTAACTCCAATATTACTGCATATAGAGTGTCTATGGTTGTTCCAAATAATATATATACATGGGTCGATATGATATGTCAAAACATTTGCATACGTGTCTATGGTATCCCAAGATTACATAATATATTAGAATACATGTATAATACAATATAAGTTAGCTAGGATATGATTTGTATAGATTTGTTAAACATTCCCCGTAGCTAAAAAGATCAAAAATATTCAATCTTGTTTTACCCATAACTTCTTTGTTTTAAATCCGTTTTGAGTGAATCCAATTGCTATGGTTTCATATTGAACTTAAGTTTATGAATCTATACAGAAAAAGTATAAGTTTATAGTCGGAATTACAGGTTACAAGTCGTTCTTGTAAAGGTAGTCATTTCAGTCGAAAGAACGACGTTTAGATGACCATTTTGGAAAACATACTTCCACTTTGAGTTTAACCATGATTTTTGGCTATAGTTTCATGTTCATAAGAAAAATCATTTTCCCATAAGAACAACTTTTAAATCAAAATTTATCATAGTTTTTAATTAACTAACCCAAAACAGCCCGCGGTGTTACTCCAACGGCGTATATCCGGTTTTACGGTATTTTTTGTGTTTTCAGGTTTTAAATCATTAAGTTAGCATATCATATAGATATAGAACATGTGTTTAGTTGATTTTAAAAGTCACATTAGAAGGATTAACTTTTGTTTGTGAACAAGTTTAGAATTAACTAAACTATGTTCTAGTGATTTCAAGTTTAAACCTTCGAATAAGATAGCTTTATATGTATGAATCGAATGATGTTATGAACATCATTACTACCTCAAGTTTTCTGGATAAAACTACTGGAAATGAGAAAAATGGATCTAGCTTCAAAGGATCCTTGGATGGCTTGAAAGTTCTTGAAGCAGAATCATGACACGAAAACAAGTTCAAGTAAGATTTCCACTCGAAATAAGATTGTTATAGTTATAGAAATTGAATCAAAGTTTGAATATGAGTATTACCTTGTATTAAAAAGATATCTTACTATAAATAAGAAATATTTCTTGAATTTGGATGATCACTTTACAAGATTGGAAGTAAGCTAGCAAACTTGGAAGTATTCTTGATTTTATGAAACTAGAACTTATAGAATTTATGAAGAACACTTAGAACTTGAAGATAGAACTTGAGAGAGATCACTTAGATGAAGAAAATTGAAGAATGAAAGTGTTTGTAGGTGTTTTTGGTCGTTGGTATATGGATTAGATATAAAGGATGTGTAATTTTGTTTTCATGTAAATAAGTCATGAATGATTACTCATATTTTTGTAATTTTATGAGATATTTCATGCTAGTTGCCAAATGATGATTCCCACATGTGTTAGGTGACTTACATGGGCTGCTAAGAGCTAATCATTGGAGTGTATATACCGATAGTACATACATCTAAAAGCTGTGTATTGTACGAGTACGAATACAGGTGCATACGAGTAGAATTGTTGATGAAACTGAACGAGGATGTAATTGTAAGCATTTTTGATAAGTAGAAGTATTTTTATAAGTGTCTTGAAGTCTTTAAAAAGTGTATGAATACATATTAAAACACTACATGTATATACATTTTAACTGAGTCGTTAAGTCATCGTTAGTCGTTACATGTAAATGTTGATTTGAAACCTTTAAGTTAACGATCTTGTTAAATGTTGTTAACCCAATGTTTATTATATTTAATGAGATGTTAAATTATTATATTATCATTAAGTTAGTAGTCTTGTTTTTACATATGTAGTTCATTGTTAACACACTTAATGATATATTTAAATATCATTTTATCATGTTAAATAAAGTGTATCAATATCTTAATATGATACATATGTATTTAGTAGACGTTATCATAACGATAATCGTTATATATATCATTTAGTGTTTCTTAACTTAGTAATCTCATTTCTTATGTATATCACACATTGTCAATATACTTAGTGAGATACTTACTCATCATAATCTCATGTCAACCATATATATATGTCTATATATACCACAACATGTAGTTTTCACAAATTTGTAACGTTCGTGAATCGCCGGTCAACTTGGGTAATCAATTGTCTATATGAAACTTATTTCATTTAATCAAGTCTTAACAAGTTTGATTGCTTAACACGTTGGAAACATTTAGTCATGTAAATATCAATCTCAATTAATATATATAAACATGGAAAAGTTCGGGTCACTACAGTACCTACCCGTTAAAATAAATTTCGTCCCGAAATTTTAAGCTGTTGAAGGTGTTGACGAATCTTCTGGAAATAGATGCGGGTATTTCTTCTTCATCTGATCTTCAAGCTTCCAGGTGAACTCGGGTCCTCTAAGAGCATTCCATCGAACCTTAAAAATCGGTATCTTGTTTTGCTTAAGTCTTTTAATCTCACGATCCATTATTTCGACGGGTTCTTCAATGAATTGAAGTTTTTCATTGATTTGGATTTCGTCCAATGGAATAGTGAGATCTTCTTTAGCAAAACATTTCTTCAAATTGGAGACGTGGAAAGTGTTATGTACCGCCGCAAGTTGTTGAGGTAGCTCCAGTTGGTAAGCTACTGGTCCAACACGATCTATAATTTTGAATGGTCCAATGTACCTTGGATTTAGTTTCCCCCGTTTACCAAATCGAACAACGCCTTTCCAAGGTGAAACCTTAAGCATGACCATTTCTCCAATTTCAAACTCTATATCTTTTCTTTTACAGCCCGCGTAGCTCTTTTGTCGACTTTGGGCGGTTTTCAATCGTTGTTGAATTTGGATGATTTTCTCGGTAGTTTCTTGTATTATCTCCGGACCCGTAATCTGTCTATCCCCCACTTCATTCCAACAAATCGGAGACCTGCACTTTCTACCATAAAGTGCCTCAAACGGCGCCATCTCAATACTAGAATGATAACTGTTGTTGTAGGAAAATTCTGCTAACGGTAGGTGTCGATCCCAATTGTTTCCGAAATCAATAACACATGCTCGTAGCATGTCTTCAAGCGTTTGTATCGTCCTTTCGCTATGCCCATCAGTTTGTAGATGATAGGCAGTACTCATATCTAGACGAGTCCCCAATGCTTGTTGCAACGTCTGCCAGAACCTTGAAACAAATCTACCATCCCTATCAGAGATAATAGAGACGGGTATTCCATGTCTGGAGACAACCTCCTTAAAATACAATCGCGCCAACTTCTCCATTTTGTCATCTTCTCTCATTGGCAGGAAGTGTGCTGACTTGGTGAGACGATCAACTATTACCCAAATAGTATCATAATCACTTGCAGTCCTTGGCAATTTAGTAATGAAATCCATGGTAATGTTTTCCCATTTCCATTCCAGGATTTCAGGTTGTTGTAGTAGACCTGATGGTTTCTGATGTTCAGCTTTGACCTTAGAACATGTCAAACATTCTCCTACATATTTAGCAATATCGGCTTTCATACCCGGCCACCAAAATTGTTTCTTGAGATCTTTATACATCTTCCCCGCTCCGGGATGTATTGAATATCTGGTTTTATGTGCTTCTTTAAGTACCATTTCTCTCACATCACCAAACCTTGGTATCCAAATTCTATCAGCCCTATATCGGGTTCTGTCTTCCCGAATATTAATATGTTTCTCTGATCCTTTGGGTATCTCATTCTTCAACTTTCCTTCTTTTACAACCCCCTGTTGCGCCTCCTTTATTTGAGTAGTAAGGTAAGTACGAATAATTATATTCATAGCTTTTATCCGTATAGGTTCTCTGTCCTTTCTACTCAAAGCGTTGGCTACCACATTCGCCTTCCCCGGGTGGTATCGAATCTCAAAATCATAATCATTCAACAGTTCAATCCACCTGCGTTGTCTCATATTCAGTTGCTTCTGATTAAATATATGTTGGAGACTTTTGTGGTCGGTATATATAATACTTTTGACTCCATATAAATAATGCCTCCAAGTCTTTAATGTAAAAACAACAGCACCCAATTCCAAATCGTGAGTTGTATAATTTTTTTCGTGAATCTTCAATTGTCTAGACGTATAAGCAATCACCTTCGTTCATTGCATTAATACACAACCGAGACCTTGCTTTGATGCGTCACAATAAATCACAAAATCATCATTCCCTTCAGGCAATGACAATATAGGTGCCGTAGTTAGCTTTTTCTTCAATAACTAAAACACCTTCTCTTGTTCATCCTTCCATTCAAATTTCTTCCCTTTATGCGTTAATGCAGTCAAGGGTTTTGCTATTTTGGAGAAATCTTGGATGAATCTTCTGTAGTAACCAGCCAATCCTAAAAATTGACGTATATACTTCTGAGTTTTTGGGGTTTCCCACTTTTCAACGGTTTTGATCTTTGCCGGGTCCACCTGGATACCTTCTTTGTTCACTATGTGACTGAGGAATTGAACTTCTTCCAACCAAAATGCACACTTTGAAAACTTAGCGTACAGTTTTTTTTTTCCTCAATACTTCTAGCACTTTTCTCAAATGTTCTTCGTGCTCTTGATCATTCTTTGAGTAAATAAGTATGTCATCGATGAAAACAATGACAAACTTGTCAAGATATGGCTCACACACTCGGTTCATAAGGTCCATGAACACAGCTGGTGCGTTAGTCAATCCAAACGGCATAACCATAAACTCGTAATGACCATAACGCGTCCAAAAAGCAGTTTTTGGAATATCATCCTCCTTTACTCGCATTTGATGATATCCAGAATGTAAATCAATTTTTGAATAAACCGACGAGCCTTGTAGTTGATCAAATAAGTCGTCAATTCTCGGCAGTGGATAACGGTTTTTGATGGTAAGTTTATTCAACTCTCTGTAGTCAATACACAACCTAAATGTACCATCCTTCTTCTTGACAAACAAAACAGGAGCTCCCCATGGTGATATGCTTGGTCGAATGAAACCACGATCTAATAGTTCTTGCAGTTGGCTTTGCAGTTCTTTCATCTCGCTGGGTGCGAGTCTGTAAGGAGCACGAGCTATTGGTGCAGCTCCTGGTACAAGATCTATTTGAAATTCAACGGATCGATGTGGGAGTAATCCCGGTAATTCTTTCAGAAATACATTGGGAAATTCTTTTGCGACGGGAACATCATTGATGCTCTTTTCTTCAGTTTGTACTTTCTCGACGTGTGCTAGAACAGCATAGCAACCTTTTCTTATTAGTTTTTGTACCTTCAAATTACTAATAAGATGTAGCTTCGTGTTGCCCTTTTCTCCGTACACCATTAAGGGTTCTCCTTCTTCTCGTACAATGCGAATTGCATTTTTGTAACATACGATCTCTGCTTTCATCTCCTTCAGCCAGTCCATGCCAACTATTACATCAAAACTACCTAACTCTACTGGTATCAAATCAATCTTAAATATTTCGCTACCCAGTTTAATTTCTCGATTCCGGCATATATAATCTGCTGAAATTAATTTACCATTTGCTAATTCGAGTAAAAATTTACTATCCAACGGCGTCAATGGACAACTTAATTTAGCACAAAAATCTCTACTCATATAGCTTCTATCCGCACCCGGATCAAATAAAACGTAAGCAGATTTATTGTCAATAAGAAACGTACCCGTAACAAGCTCCGGGTCTTCCTGTGCCTCTGCCGCATTAATATTGAAAACTCTTCCGCGGCCTTGTCCATTCATGTTCTCCTGGTTCGGGCAATTTATAATAATGTGGCCCGGTTTTCCACATTTATAAAAAACTACATTGGCATAACTTGCTCCGACACTACTTGCTCCACCTTTACTCGTTCCGACACCATTTGTTCCTTTCGTTCTGTTAACCCCTGGTCCGTATACCTCACACTTCACCGCGCTATGACCATTTCTTTTACACTTGTTGCAAAATTTGGTGCAGAACCCCGAGTGATACTTTTCACACCTTTGGCATAGCTGCTTCTGATTGTTATTGTTGTTGTTGTTGTTGTTGTTGCAGTTGTTATTGTTGTTGGGATGATTGTTGTAGTTATTGTTGTTGTTGTTGTTGTGCCATTTATTGTAGTTGCGATTGATGTTGCGATTGTTGGGATAGTTGTTGTTGTTTTGGTGACTCTTATCACCGTTTTCCTCCCACTTTCTTTTGACTAACTTCACGTTGGCCTCTTCGGCCGCCTGTTCTTTAATTCTTCCCTCAATCTGGTTCACTAGTTTCTGAGCCATTCTACATGCCTTTTGTATGGAGGCAGGCTCGTGTGAACTTATATCTTCTTGGATTCTCTTCGGTAACCCTTTCACAAACGCGTCGATCTTCTCTTCCTCATCTTCGAACGCTCTCGGACACAATAGGCACAATTCTGTGAATCGTCTTTCGTACGAAGTAATATCGAATCCCTGTATTCATAACCCTCTAAGTTCTGACTTGAGCTTATTGACCTCGGTTCTGGGACGGTACTTCTCGTTCATCAAGTGCTTGAATGCTGACCACAGTAGCGCGTAAGTAGCATCTTGTCCCACTTGCTCTAGATAGGTATTCCACCATGTTAACGCAATACCTGTGAAGGTATGCGTAGCGTACTTCACTTTGTCTCCTTCAGCACACTTACTTATGGCAAACACTGATTCAACTTTCTCGGTCTACCGTTTCAATCCGATTGGTCCTTCGGTCCCATCAAATTCTGAAGGTTTGCAGGCAGTGAATTCCTTGTAGGAGCATCCTACATGATTTCTTGCGTCGTTAGCTGTATTGCTAGATTCAGAGTTATTGTTTGTATGTAGCGCGGCCTGTACTGCGGCTATGTTTGAAGCAAGAAAGGCACGAAATTCCTCTTCGCTCATATTCAAGGTGTGTCGAGTAGTCGGTGCCATTTCCTTCAAAATAGTCAAATGAAACAATTTAATCATACAGAATATTAAGAGTAGTCAATAGTATCTCGTAGCATAATATGAACTCATTTATAAAAGCTTTTTCTTCATATTAGCGTTTTATAAGTTTAAATTCGGGTACTACCTACCCGTTAAGTTCATACTTAGTAGCTAATATACAATTCAACTACTACAATTCCATATGAAAAACTTGATTATAATAATATATCACATACAAATATTCTTCAAACTTACAACTTCGCTATATTACATATAACATGAAATATAGTACACTATGATACAGGACAGTTTTGAAGATAAATCTAGTTAATACGCAAGTTGTTCAGCAAAGGAAATAAAGACACGTAATTCATAAGTCCAGAAACAAGTCATGCATTCTGGTTTTACTAAGACGACTTCCCATCCTTGGTCTTGTGGAAAATAACCGTTATGACCATTGGCTAGGCAGCATGTTGTAATGTCGTCAAAAGGATGAGGGTTTCGTAATGTCCAACAGCCCCGTAATAATCTAAAAACCTTGTTTCTCACCCCAACTACTGAATCCGTCACTTGTGGGAAAGTTTTATTTAAAAGCTGCAATCCGATGTTCTTTTTCTCACTTTGGTAAGAAGCGAACATCACTAACCCGTAAGCATAACATGCTTCTTTATGTTGCATGTTAGAAGCTCTTTCTAATTCATGAAATCCTATGTTGGGATATGTTGAGTCAAAATAGGTTCTTAACCCGTAGCGTAAAATTGCATTTGGGTTCCCCGCATTTAACGCTTTAAAGAAAACACGGCGTAACTTACGGTCTCCCCAATGTGATATACCCCACCTATCAAAGGAAAGCCTTTTATAAACTAAGGCATTTCTGAAAAGTCTTTCAAATGTTTGAGAAGTTAATTTCGCCATAACTAAATGTGCTGATAAATTCTGACCGACTCTAGACAAGATTTCCTCAATCATATCCTCTGGTAGGTATTCTAAAATATTCAGTTGTCTACCCTTAACGTCCATTTTGTTTTTATACTGTAAAATAGACAAGGATTAGATTCGTAAAAACAAACAATATAAGCAATTTTTACATAGAACATAAAAGTACAAACACACTACAATACATTTATTACACAACATGCTCACACCCCTCTAATCTGAATCACCATTTCTTCTTCTTCGGACTTGGTTCTTTTTCCTAATCTTCTAGGGATATATGATGTTCCTCTAATACGAGTCATCGTTTTCCACGTTGGTTTAGAAAAACATGGTGGTTTAGAGGTTCCCTGGTTATTGTCACGATATTGAAAATACGAGTGTTGACGGTACATATAAAGTTCATCGGGGTCGGAATCAGGTTTCTCTATTTTGATGCCTTTTCCCTTATTATTTTATTTTGCCTCATTAAATTGGGTCGGGGTAATTTCTATAACATCATCGGAATCCTCATCAGGATCCGATTCATCGGAAAATTGGTAATTTTCCCAATATTTTGCTTCCTTAGCGGAAACACCATTGACCATTATTAACTTTGGTCCATTGGTTGAGAATTTTCTTTTATTTGACCGGTTTTCTGTGGTACCTACTATTCCCCCTTCCGGAACCTCTTCTTCTTCCGGTTCCTCTTCTTCTGGTTCCTCATCTTCCAGTTCCTCTTCTTCCGGTTCCGTTTCCTCTTCTTCCGGTTCTTCGAGAACTTGTGAATCTTGCCAATATATATTCAACTCTTCGTTATTATTAGGTGAGTCAATGGGATTTGTGCTAGAGGTAGACATCTATCACACAATATCAAATATGTTAAGAGATTAATATATCACATAATATTTACATGTTAATAATATATAGTTCCCAACAAAAATGTTAAGCAATCATTTTTAAAGAAAACACGGTCGAAGTCCAGACTCACTAATGCATCCTAACAAGCTCGATAAGACACACTAATGCAAATTTTCTGGTTCTCTAAGACCAACGCTCTGATACCAACTGAAATGTCCCGTTCATATTGATTATAAACGTTCCATATTAATTGATTTCGTTGCGAGGTTTTGACCTATGTATGAGACGTTTTTCAAAGACTGCATTCATTTTTAAAACAACAATAACCTTTATTTTATCAATAAAGGTTTCAAAAGCATTACGTAGATTATCAAATAATGATAATATAAAATATACTGTTTACACACGACCATTACATAATGGTTTACAATAGAAATATATTACATCGACATATGTTTCTTGAATGCAGTTTTTACACAATATCATACAAACATGGACTCTAAATCTTGTCCTTATTTTAGTATGCAACAGCGGAAGCTCTTAGTATTCACCTGAGAATAAACATGCTTTAAACATCAACAAAAATGTTGGTAAGTTATAGGTTTAACCTATATATATCAAATCGTAACAATAGACCACAAGATTTTATATTTCAATATACATCCCATACATAGATATAAAAATCATTCATATGGTGAACACCTGGTAACCGACATTAACAAGATGCATATATAAGAATATCCCCATCATTCCGGGACACCCTTCGGATATGATATAAATTTCGAAGTACTAAAGCATCCGGTACTTTGGATGGGGTTTGTTAGGCCCAATAGATCTATCTTTAGGATTCGCGTCAATTAGGGTGTCTGTTCCCTAATTCTTAGATTACCAGACTTAATAAAAAGGGGCATATTGGATTTCGATAATTCAACCATAGAATATATTTTCACGTACTTGTGTCTATTTTGTAAATCATTTATAAAACCTTCTTGTATTCTCATCCCAAAAATATTTGATTTTAAAAGTGGGACTATAACTCACTTTCACAGATTTTTACTTCGTCGGGAAGTAAGACTTGGCCACTGGTCGATTCACGAACCTATAACAAATATGTACATATATATCAAAGTATGTTCAAAATATATTTACAACATTTTTAATACATTTTACTGTTTTAAGTTTATTAAGTCAGCTGACCTTGTAAGTAACCTACAACTAGTTGACCATAATTAGATGTACAGAAATAAATCTATATATATTATCTTGAATCAATCCACGACCCAGTGTATACACGTCTCAGGCTAGATCACAACTCAAAGTATATATATTTTTGGAATCAACCTCAACCCTGTATAGCTAACTCCAACATTACTGCATATAGAGTGTCTATGGTTGTTCCAAATAATATATATACATGGGTCGATATGATATGTCAAAACATTTGCATACGTGTCTATGGTATCCCAAGATTACATATTATATTAGAATACATGTATAATACACTATAAGTTAGCTAGGATATGATTTGTATAGATTTGTTAAACATTTCCCGTAGCTAAAAAGATCAAAAATATCCAATCTTGTTTTATCCATAACTTCTTCGTTTTAAATCCGTTTTGAGTGAATCCAATTGCTATGGTTTCATATTGAAATTAAGTTTATGAATTTATACAAAAAAAGTATAAGTTTATAGTCAGAATTATAGGTTACAAGTCATTTTTGTAAAGGTAGTCATTTCAGTCAAAAGTACGACGTCTAGATGACCATTTTGGAAAACATACTTCCACTTTGAGTTTAACCATGATTTTTGGATATAGTTTCATGTTCATAAGAAAAATCATTTTCCCAGAAGAACAACTTTTAAATCAAAGTTTATCATAGTTTTTAATTAACTAACCCAAAACAGCCCGCGGTGTTACTACAACGACGTATATCCGGTTTTACGGTATTTTTCGTGTTTTCAGGTTTTAAATCATTAAGTTAGTATATCATATAGATATAGAACATGTGTTTAGTTGATTTTTAAATTCAAGTTAGAAGGATTAAATTTTGTTTGCGAACAAGTTTAGAATTAACTAAACTATGTTCTAGTGATTTCAAGTTTAAACCTTCGAATAAGATAGCTTTATATGTATGAATCGAATGATGTTATGAACATCATTACTACCTCAAGTTTTCTGGATAAAACTACTGGAAATGAGAAAAATAGATCTAGCTTCAAAGGATCCTTGGATGGCTTGAAAGTTCTTGAAGCTGAATCATGACACGAAAACAAGTTCAAGTAAGATTTCCACTCGAAATAAGATTGTTATAGTTATAGAAATTGAATCAAAGTTTGAATATGAGTTTTACCTTGTATTATAAAGATATCTTACTGTAAATAAGAAAGATTTCTTGAAGTTGGATGATCACTTTACAAGATTGGAAGTAAGCTAGCAAACTTGGAAGTATTCTTGATTTTATGAAACTAGAACTTATAGAATTTATGAAGAACACTTTTAGAACTTGAAGATAAAACTTGAGAGAGATCACTTAGATGAAGAATATTGAAGAATGAAAGTGTTTGTAGGTGTTTTTGGTCATTGGTATATAGATTAGATATAAAAGATGTGTAATTTTGTTTTCATGTAAATAAGTCATGAATGATTACTCACATTTTTGTAATTTTATGAGATATTTCATGCTAGTTGCCAAATGATGGTTCCCACATGTGTTAGGTGACTCACATGGGCTGCTAAGAGCTGATCATTGGAGTGTATATACCAATAGTACATACATCTAAAACCTGTGTATTGTACGAGTACGAATACAGGTGCATACGAGTAGAATTGTTGATAAAATTGAACGAGGATGTAATTGTAAGCATTTTTGATAAGTAGAAGTATTTTTATAAGTGTCTTGAAGTCTTTCAAAAGTGTATGAATACATATTAAAACACTACATGTATATACATTTTAACTGAGTCGTTAAGTCATCGTTAGTCGTTACATGTAAATGTTGATTTGAAACCTTTAAGTTAACGATCTTGTTAAATGTTGTTAACCCAATGTTTATTATATTTAATGGGATGTTAAATTATTATATTATCATGATATTATGATATATTAATATATCTTAATATGATATATATATACATTTAAATGTCATTACAACGATAATCGTTACATATATGTCTCGTTTCAAAATCATTAAGTTAGTAGTCTTGTTTTTACATATGTAGTTCATTGTTAACACACTTAATGATATATTTAAATATCATTTTATCATGTTAAATAAAGTGTATCAATATCTTAATATGATACATATGTATTTTGTAGACGTTATCATAACGATAATCGTTATATATATCATTTCGAGTTTCTTAACTTAGTAATCTCATTTCTTATGTATATCACACATTGTTAATATACTTAGTGAGATACTTACTCATCATAATCTCATGTCAACCATATATATATGTCTATATATACCACAACATGTAGTTTTTACAAATTTGTAACGTTCGTGAATCGCCGGTCAACTTGGGTGATCAATTGTCTATATGAAACTTATTTCATTTAATTAAGTCTTAATAAGTTTGATTGCTTAACACGTTGGAAACATTTAGTCATGTAAATATCAATCTCAATTAATATATATAAACATGGAAAAGTTCGGGTCACTACAGTTTCTACCAGTTAAAATAAATTTCGTCCCGAAATTTTAAGCTGTTGAAGGTGTTGACGAATCTTCGGGAAATAGATGCGGGTATTTCTTCTTCATCTGATCTTCAAGCTCCCAGGTGAACTCGGGTCCTCTACGAGCATTCCATCGAACCTTAACAATCGGTATCTTGTTTTGCTTAAGTCTTTTAACCTCACGATCCATTATTTCGACGGGTTCTTCAATGAATTGAAGTTTTTCATTGATTTGGATTTCGTTCAATGGAATAGTGAGATCTTCTTTATTAAAACATTTCTTCAAATTCGAGACGTGGAAAGTGTTATGTACCGCCGCAAGTTGTTGAGGTAGCTCCAGTTGGTAAGCTACTGGTCCGACACGATCTATTATCTTGAATGGTCCAATGTACCTTGGATTTAGTTTCCCCCGTTTACCAAATCGAACAACGCCTTTCCAAGGTGAAACCTTAAGCATGACCATTTCTCCAATTTCAAACTCTATATCTTTTCTTTTACTGTCCGCGTAGCTCTTTTGTCGACTCTGGGCGGTTTTCAATCGTTGTTGAATTTGGATGATTTTATCGGTAGTTTCTTGTATTATCTCCGGACCCGTAATCTGTCTATCCCCCACTTCATTCCAAAAAATCGGAGACCTGCACTTTCTACCATAAAGTGCCTCAAACGGCGCCATCTCAATACTAGAATGATAACTGTTGTTGTAAGAAAATTCTGCTAACGGTAGGTGTCGATCCCAACTGTTTCCGAAATCAATAACACATGCTCGTAGCATGTCTTCAAGCGTTTGTATTGTCCTTTCGCTCTGCCCATCAGTTTGTGGATGATAGGCAGTACTCATGTCTAGACGAGTCCCCAATGCTTGTTGCAACGTCTGCCAGAGCCTTGAAACAAATCTACCATCTCTATCAGAGATAATAGAGACGGGTATTCCATGTCTGGAGACAACCTCCTTCAAATACAATCACGCCAACTTCTCCATTTTGTCATCTTCTCTCATTGGCAGGAAGTGTGCTGACTTGGTGAGATGATCAACTATTACCCAAATAGTATCATAACCACTTGCAGTCCTTGGCAATTTAGTAATGAAATCCATGGTAATGTTTTCCCATTTCCATTTCGGGATTTCAGGTTGTTGTAGTAGACCTGATGGTTTCTGATGTTCAACTTTGACCTTAGAACACGTCAAACATTCTCTTACATATTTAGTAATATCGGCTTTCATACCCGGCCACAAAAAGTGTTTCTTGAGATCTTTATACATCTTCCCCGCTCCGGGATGTATTGAATATCTGGTTTTATGTGCTTCCTTAAGTACCATTTCTTCTCACATCACCAAACCTTGGTACCCAAATTCTATCAGCCATATATCGGGTTCCGTCTTCCCGAATATTAATATGTTTCTCTGATCCTTTGGGTATCTCATTCTTCAACTTTCCTTCTTTTACAACCCCCTGTTGCGCCTCCTTTATTTGAGTAGTAAGGTTAGTACGAATAATTATATTCATAGCTTTTACCCTTATAGGTTCTCTGTCCTTTCTACTCAAAGCGTCAGCTACCACATTCGCCTTCCCCGGGTGGTATCGAATCTCAAAATCATAATCATTCAACAGTTCAATCCACCTGCGTTGTCTCATATTCAGTTGCTTCTGATTAAATATATGTTGGAGACTTTTGTGGTCGGTATATATAATACTTTTGACTCCATATAAATAATGCCTCCAAGTCTGTAATGTAAAAACAACATCACCCAATTCCAAATCGTGAGTTGTATAATTTTTCTCGTAAATCTTCAATTGTCTAGACGCATAAGCAATCACCTTCGTTCATTGCATTAATACACAACCGAGACCTTGCTTTGATGCATCACAATAAATCACAAAATCATCATTCCCTTCAGGCAATGACAATATAGGTGCCGTAGTTAGCTTTTTCTTTAATAACTGAATCGCCTTCTCTTGTTCATCCTTCCATTCAAATTTCTTCCCTTTATGCGTTAATGCAGTCAAGGGTTTTGCTATTTTGGAGAAATCTTGGATGAATCTTCTGTAGTAACCAGCCAATCCTAAAAATTGATGTATATGCTTCGGAGTTTTTGGGGTTTCCCCTTTTCAACAGTTTCGATCTTTGCCGGGTCCACCTGGATACCTTCTTTGTTCACTATGTGACTGAGGAATTGAACATCTTCCAACCAAAATGCACACTTTGAAAACTTAGCATACAGTTTTTCTTTCCTCAATACTTCTAGCACTTTTCTCATGTTCTTCGTGCTCTTGATCATTCTTTGAGTAAATAAGTATGTCATCGATGAAAATAATGAAAAACTTGTCAAGATATGGCCCACACACTCGGTTCATAAGGTCCATGAACACAGCTGGTACTTTCCTACAATATTGAATCTCAATATTGATACGTAAGCAATCATATTTTATCTTTTATATATTAATTGTGTATCCATGTCTAGTGCACGAGTATATATATTTATACATGCTTGTATGCTAAATTTCGTCGTTAAACAGTTTATGATGAATCACGAATTAAATACACATATTACTGGTAAAAGGTATATGATATGCATGTTTTTAGAAAGCTGGCGAAAAATCAATGACTTTTCATTTAGATATCGAATAGTTTCGATGAACGAATTAAAAGATATGGTCAACTGAATTATGATTGACGTTAATTGAAATTGCTTTTGAATCTGCAATTAATATTTAAACAACTTGTTTATGAGATTGATAAAGTGGATTTTTTAAATATTACCAGTCGAGTAAATAAATCCTTATATAAGGCACGTCTCATTTGTTGAACAATTGTCAAAATTGACTTTTTGAAATGACTTTTGATAACTTTTGCATGTCGATCTCAAGCATTAGGATTGTGATACACTATGACCAGACCTAGCTTGTTAGACATGTATTGACCAACCTATGTTCTCTAGGTTGAGATCTACGGTTATTTTGCATTCCGAGTTTCGGTCACATTTCGGTGAATGACCTTATGTGCTGCTAAGGTGAGTTTCATTTGCTCCCTTTTTAATTGCTTTTGCAATCTATATTTTTGGGCTGAGAATACATACATTTTATTTTAAACGCAATGGATACAAGTACATACTAAATTCTACACCGAGTTTGAACCAAAAATCCCTTAGCTTTGGTAACTAGTAACTGCCGGTTATAAGAACTGGTAGGCGCGAATAGTTGTATATGGATCCATAGGGCTTGACATCCCCGTCTGTTCCAGGTATAGAAACCCTAGCCTGAACTATAAAACAGATGTATGCTATTTGAGTTTAGTACACGTTGGCTTGCGTGTATTGTACATGTTGGTTGCATGTATGTTAAAACAGGGGTACTTATTATATATACGATAAGTTTAGTTACCAGAGTGCTCAATTTTGTAGAATATTTTGATAAACGTTTCTGGATGAAACAACTGAAATCTTGTGGCCCACCTTTATATACGGATTATGCACAACATTAAAACTATGAACTCACCAACCATTGTGTTGACACTTGTTAGCATGTTTATTGTCAGGTTGCCTAGAAGTCTTCCATTGTTTGCTTATATGTTAGACAAGCTATGTGCATGGAGTCGTACATGGCATATTTTTCAAGGAAACGTTGCATTCACCAAATCATCACAATGTATCTTATTTTGACTGCATTGTCAACGGAAGTACTATTGTAAACTATTATTTACGGTGATTGTCTATATGTAGAAATCATCAGATGTCGAAAACCTTTGATTTAAATATTCATTTATTGTGTACCTTTTGAAAAGAATGTAATGTTTACAAAACGTATCATATAGAGGTCAAATACCTCGCAATGAAATCAATGAATGACGTGTTTGTCCAGATGGATTTGGAGCGATCATCACAGTTGGTATCAGAGTGTTGGTCCTAGTGAACCAGGTCTTGCATTAGTGTCTCTAACTGATAGTTGTTAGGATACATTCGTAAGTCCGGACTTCGACTGTGTCTGCATGTCAAAAGTTTTGCTTATCATTTCTTGTCAGAAATTACCTGCTTATCATTCCTAGTCTAGACACGTCTCACTGCATTGATTGCATGAATAGTGTATAGACAAAATTCGTATCATAGCGTATCTGCTAATTCATATCTTAGCATATATGTTACTGTAAACTTTGCCTGAAAGCTTTCGAAAGTTCCTCCGTAATTTACGGATCCCTTGTGTTATATATAGGTATTCTATGTAATTAGAATATCATTCGATATCTAAAAATCATTTCATATCAAAAATCTTTTATCCAAACCGTGTAAGATGAATTCCGAATCTAGCTCAAATTCCTCAGATTCCGACAGCTATTCCGATATGGATTTTCATTCGAGCTCCGAAAGTAGCGTAACCGGAATGGATCAACCAATTAGCCATCATCTATTCTGGATGAATTGGGGATGGGTTCGTAATCTACTTAATCATTGGAGACAGGAAGAAGGCGATCCCTTCCATTCACCACATTCACCTCTTGGTGAAGAACCTGAAGCACTTACCGGCGAACCCGTTCGTAACACCATTTTCACCCTCATTTCCAGAACAGCTCGCAATGACTAGGTAATATCCAATATTCTAAATCTTATTCATTCGCTTGTTTGAACCACCAATCATCCCAGTATAATAGAAGAAGTCAACGAGCTTCGCGCTCGGGTAGTGGCTTTGGAGAATATGGTGCAAGGATTACAAACACCAGCAACAACACCAGCAGCATAACCAGTATCACCATCAACAACACCCACAGTACCATTACCACCACCAACAACAACATCCACATCACACGCTTCAACATCACAATCTGTACCTCGGATATCAACATCATACGCACCATAGGTACCAAGGAGTACCAACAACAATAAACGATGAAGTATTGATTTATAACTTCATCGGAGAAACATTCTACGACAACTATGTAATTTCTAAAGTTTAGAGATTATCTATTCTAGCCTTAACCATAAATTAGATAGAGTAGAAACCCTGATCGGAATGGCGTATGATTTACAAGCTAGACTTGTTATATCACAACATCAACAATACCGTCAGCATCATCAGCACCGTCAGTACTGTCAACATCGCCTCTAACATCACGAGCTCCGTCAGTTCAAGAAAGCACCGTGGACATCATTACGAGTCAAAAACGAGTATATCGTATCAATGAGTTATGAAGTAATAACTCAATTCCTCTAAAGAATTTATATTTATATCTTATATATATAAATTTTAAAACCATCGTAAATCTTTTCGTACTAAGCAATTATGTATGAATTGAAAAAGGGTAAATATTACTCGGTTAAATTCATATTATTAATATGCTATGATGTACATCCTTTGTTAACAACTTAACCTTCATTAACTACAATCTCTGTTTTAACTCAATGAATTCCATTTCATAATAAACCAAGTGTATTATTCAATTACATAATTGATTTTACATTTTCATTTTCGATGTACTCGAAACTTTCCAGAAAACATCATCTGTGCCTTGTAAGGTTCACAAAAATTTCACGAGCATCAACATCCTTCATCGAGGAATAAGAATAAATAATGAAGTATCGATTACATTAGCGAAATACTCCGTAAAGATTAAGTAATCTTTAATGTTTTAGGGATTAATCATTTCTAAGTCAAGCCGAAAATCAAATGAGCTTAATATGATATTAACTCATTAAATCTGTATTACATCTGAAGAAAATATACATACATATATTCTCATGAAGACGGTAATAAAAATTCTTTTGTACAAAGTATTAATTGTGAAATCTTTAACGGGTAGGTAATACTCGGGAAATATATAAGTTCACAATTAATATGTTATACTGTACATTCTTCAACTTTGATTCAAAAATTATTAACAATGCTCACAAAGATATACAATCGTTTTCATATAAATTCAATTACATATTCTGATATTGACGGATCAGAATCCAAGTCATAACTCTGAACCGGTGACATCATTCTTAGATCTCTACATCTTTCAAAGCTATACTTTGACTTCAAAACTGTGCAAGATCCTTTAGTATTGTTTTTACCGAAAATAACTTTGCAATCTCTTTTCAAAGTATCCAGTTTTATCACACATCCAAACAGTCAACTTTGACTTTTCAGATTAGTCTTATTATAACCTTGATATATACGTTTTTGTTACTGGGGAACCTTTTATGTTCCACCACATTAGCAGCAAATTTACCAACAACCTCATTAATCCTTGATCTTTAAAAAAAAATCCTTATAATCATTGAAACCCTATCATGTACTCATTCACATCTTGTAACGGTAATTGCCATACCAACTACCGGGAATTAGCAATCAGTATTTTGAATCTCGCAGCATTTTTTTACTACAACAGTTATATATAGATAACATCTATCTTCTAGACTTACATACTTCAAATGTGAAGTTTCTGAAAAACATCCCAAACTATGAACTAGTTCTCTGAAATTGGAACAATGCTGATGAAGCAGCAAAAACTATAAATGACCTTAATAATCAAAAGTTTGATGATAAAGAATAGTATGGTGGTAAAGCTGAGAAAAAGAGAAGGTTTGAAACTGGAAAACGGATTGAGCAGACTATGAATGAGGCTGTGGACAAATCACAAAGACGAAATTTACCTTCAAAGAATACAAATGATACAGTGTCTGCTGAAATCCTTAGCAAATACCTTGCTCCTTACTCTAAAACCTTTGCGGATAATATTCTTCATCATCATCTTATCTTAAAAATTCTACGATATCATCGTACCTTCCATTATAAATATCCTCCATACTTCTGAAGATATTTTCATAACTATTCTTATCTGAAATCATTCATCTCTTCGCGCTATCCGTGTTACATCATAAAAGGAACTATTTTAGTTTCAAAAAAATTTGAAAAATTTGAAAAATGGATGTTTTTGAAGTAGTGTTGGGAACTGAAGCATGAGTTAGTATAATATAATGACACTTGATCAACGTGATTATATTACAGTAAGTCATGCTGAGTTTCTAATGGAACGTGATAAAGGTTCATAGATCCCACCCTCATCATGAACCATGTTACATAACTCTTTCATTCTATTTAACCTCTAAATATATCAAGAAAATATTTTTCTTGATGATTCGGTTTTTTTCGAATATTCTGGTAATTTGACAAATCAAGATTGTGCCATTACAATTTCTTTCTTAGAACATTGACTATGTTCATTCTGAAATGCATAAATACGAATTCTGGACCATTATCCGCTTCACTTAAGGTCGGGAAGAAAAAACGAAATCATGAAGCTCCGAAATATAATGGAGAATATAAAGCCCGATAACAAATCCAAAATTACAAACCGTGTGTATCAATGCGTATAGCAATATAAAGACACTGGAGAATGAAAAACACTATAACCCCAAGATAATAGTAGAAGAAAATAACCTCCTCTGGTGGCTGATGAAAAAGAAGAATGAAGGATAAGATAGCCAAGAAAATATCAAGAATCAGAACTGAATTAAGCATTTTCACAATCTATTAGGAAGTATGAAATAAGGAAGAAGCTTATAGGAGTGGTGAAAATAAATGAAACGGAAGAGGTCAATTTATAGTGAAATATCAGACATAGCAATCGAGGCAGATTACGCATTTAATTAAAGAAGATCTTAATCTCCTTAATTCCCGAAGAATCAAATCTTATTTAGAATATGAAGATTTTCTATTCCTTAAATTCCTGAAATCAATCGTTACTACGTCAAAAATTAAGACGAATCTCTATTCCTTCATTTCACTCTTTTACGATCATTTCTCTCATACGCTTCGAGTAATCGAATTGTTTTATCCATATTATTCAATGGTGATAAAAATTCTATTTATCAACTCATATTCGTCATGAAAACATTTTTATTGTTAGCCATGACGACCTTACTCAAATTTCGGGACAAAATTTCTTTAACGGGGAGGTACTGTGATGACCCGGAAATTTCTGATCAAATTTAAACTTAATCTTTAACTCCAACACGATAAGAAAAGTCTATGAAGTTGAATCTCAAAAATTTAAACTATTCAAATACCCTTCGATTGTTCTCAACAATTCGCGAACAATTATATGTAAATAGATACATATATATATATATATATACTATAACTTGAAAACATAACAAAGTGTTAAGAAAATGATACTGTGCATTAAACTTATTGGTTTGATTATCTGATTGATATATTTAACTACGGAATTAAAAGATTATGCCAAATGATTGAATTAAAAGATATTTATTAAGTCCCTTAAGAATTATAATATTATTACGAGTTTCTGTTGTGAGGTCCACGTTGATTTGGGAAATCATTCATGTTTAACGGTATTCGGAATAAATGGTAAGGTGTTTGTTTAAATAACGTAATTTGGACACATACAATAATAAGGAATATTAACTGTTAGAATTAGATATATGAATAAATTGTGATATGTATTTTAAGACGTGTTTATAAATATTGAGAATAGATATTAACTTGGTTATGAAACGTTTGATAAATACTATTATATTAATAAATAACGAGACAATGATTTATAGAAGTAAATGACCAAAACACTCGAAAGTTTAAGATATTCTTTGAGTGGTGTAGTTTATGGATAATTTAAGGCTATATTTTGACAAAGGTACGTGTCACGAAACGTAAAATGCAAGTTTTCTAAGTGTACGAAAGGACATTCAAAAAACCGGAATCGGGACATAAGTAGAGTGACGACGTACGACTTATCGAAACAAAAATTTCAAGTCAACTATGCACGAGAATATAATATAATATATAATTAATTAATATAAATTATATATATTATATATTAATAAATAAATATGTCAACAAACAAGAAAACAAAAGTTTGTGAGCTGGATCAGAGGGCCATGCTATCGCATGGCCTTGATGCCCAAAAACAATGCGATCGCATGGGGTTAGAAATCAGGCCACATCTATAAATTCAGTCGAATTCGTTCCAGTTTTGCACACATACATATTACACTCGTATATATATTTATATTTATATTTATATTATTATTATTATTATTATTATTATTATTATTATTATTATTATTATTATTATAATTATTATTATTAAGATTAATATTATTATTATTATTAATCTTATTATTTTTAATTAGTAGTATTATACATAAAATACTACGACGAAGTCATGAGCGTGTCACTTTCAAAATGGGTTTTCAAGCGGATTGAGCTAAGGAAAATATGAGTTATAGCTATGGAGGTTATGGGTAATGTTCATGGGTATATTTGTGAATCAAACCTAGTGTTTATCATCTCCGTTGCGTCTACGTACTTTCCTACAATATTGAATCTCAATATTGATACGTAAGCACTCATATTTTATCTTTTATATATTAATTGTGTATCCATGTCTGGTGCACGAGTATATATATTTATACATGCTTGTATGCTAAATTTTGTCGTTAAATAGTTTATGATGAATCATGAATTAAATACATATATTACTGGTAAAAGGTATATGATATGCATGTTTTTGGAAAGCTGGCGAAAATTCAATGACTTTTCATTTAGATATCGAATAGTTTCGATGAACGAATTAAAAGATATGGTCAACTGAATTAAGATTGACGTTAATTGAAATTGCTTTTGAATCTGCAATTAATATTTAAACAACTTGTTTATGAGATTGATAAAGTGGATTTTTTAAATATTACCAGCTGAGTAAATAAATCCTTATATAAGGCACGTCTCGTTTGTTGAACAATTGTCAAAATTGACTTTTTGAAATGACTTTTGATAACTTTTGTATGTCAATCTCAAGCATTAGGATTGTGATACACTATGACCAGACCTAGCTTGTTAGACATGTATTGACCAACCTATGTTCTCTAGGTTGAGATCTACGGTTCTTTTGCATTCCGAGTTTCGGTCACATTTCGGTGAATGACCTTATGTGCTGCTAAGGTGAGTTTCATTTGCTCCCTTTTTAATTGCTTTTGCAATCAATATTTTTGGGCTGAGAATACATGCATTTTATTTTAAACGCAATGGATACAAGTACATACTAAATTCTACACCGAGTTTGAACCGAAAATCCCTTAGCTTTGGTAACTAGTAACTGCCGGTTATAAGAACTGGTGGGCGCGAATAGTTGTATATGGATCTATAGGGCTTGACATCCCCGTTTGTTCCAGGTATAGAAACCCTAGCCTGAACTATAAAACAGATGTATGCTATTTGAGTTTAGTACACGTTGGTTTGCGTGTATTGTACATGTTGGTTGCATGTATGTTAAAACAGGGGTACTTATTATATATACGATAAGTTTAGTTACCAGAGTGCTCAATCTTGTAGAATATTTTGATAAACGTTTCTGGATGAAACAACTGAAATCTTGTGGCCCACCTTTATATACGGATTATGCACAACATTAAAACTATGAACTCACCAACCATTGTGTTGACACTTGTTAGCATGTTTATTC
Organism: Rutidosis leptorrhynchoides; assembly: GCF_046630445.1. Taxonomy (NCBI): domain Eukaryota; kingdom Viridiplantae; phylum Streptophyta; class Magnoliopsida; order Asterales; family Asteraceae; genus Rutidosis; species Rutidosis leptorrhynchoides. The sequence goes on from NC_092341.1 coordinate 73,538,215, forward strand.
TCAGGTTCCCTAGAAGTCTTCCGCTGTTTGCTTATATGTTAGACAAGCTATGTGCATGGAGTCATACATGGCATATTTTTCAAGGAAATGTTGCATTCACCAAATCATCACAATGTATCTTATTTTGACTGCATTGTCAACGGAAGTACTATTGTAAACTATTATTTACGGTGATTGTCTATATGTAGAAATCATCAGATGTCAAAAACCTTTGATTTAAATATTCATTTATTGTGTACCTTTTGAAAAGAATGCAATGTTTACAAAACGTATCATATAGAGGTCAAATACCTCGCAATGAAATCAATGAATGACGTGCTTGTCCAGATAGATTTGGAGCAATCGTCACAGAAATAATCACCACCAACACTGCTTCTATGATTGACATTCATGGGTCAACCAGCAGAGCCATAGATCATATTCTTATCGGACTTCAAGACTTATTAAGAGCCGAAACTGCGCACTACTTGATATGTCCCGTTCTTATTGATTAAAAACGTTCCATATTAATTGATTTCGTTTCGAGGTTTTGACCTCTATATGAGACGTTTTTCAAAGACTGCATTCATTTTAAAACAAACCATAACCTTTATTTCATCAATAAAGGTTTAAAAAGCTTTACTTAGATTATCAAATAATGATAATCTAAAATATCCTGTTTACACACGACCATTACATAATGGTTTACAATACAAATATGTTACAACAAAATAAGTTTCTTGAATGCAGTTTTTACACAATATCATACAAGCATGGACTCCAAATCTCGTCCTTATTTAAGTATGCGACAGCGGAAGCTCTTAATAATCACCTGAGAATAAACATGCTTAAAACGTCAACAAAAATGTTGGTGAGTTATAGGTTTAACCTATATATATCAAATCATAATAATAGACCACAAGATTTCATATTTCAATACACATCCCATACATAGAGATAAAAATCATTCATATGGTGAACACCTGGTAACCGACATTAACAAGATGCATATATAAGAATATCCCCATCATTCCGGGACACCCTTCGGACATGATATAAATTTCGAAGTACTAAAGCATCCGGTACTTTGGATGGGGCTTGTTGGGCTCGATAGATCTATCTTTAGGATTCGCGTCAATTAGGGTGTCTGTTCCCTAATTCTTAGATTACCAGACTTAATAAAAAGGGGCATATTCGATTTCGATAATTCAACCATAGAATGTAGTTTCACGTACTTGTGTCTATTTTGTAAATCATTTATAAAACTGCATGTATTCTCATCCCAAAAATATTAGATTTTAAAAGTGGGACTATAACTCACTTTCACAGATTTTTACTTCGTTGGGAAGTAAGACTTGGCCACTGGTTGATTCACGAACCTATAACAATATATACATATATATCAAAGTATGTTCAAAATATATTTACAACACTTTTAATATATTTTGATGTTTTAAGTTTATTAAGTCAGCTGTCCTCGTTAGTAACCTACAACTAGTTGTCCACAGTTAGATGTACAGAAATAAATCGATAAATACTATCTTGAATCAATCCACGACCCAGTGTATACGTATCTCAGTATTGATCACAACTCAAACTATATATATTTTGGAATCAACCTCAACCCTGTATAGCTAACTCCAACATTCACATATAGAGTGTCTATGGTTGTTCCGAAATATATATAGATGTGTCGACATGATAGGTCGAAACATTGTATACGTGTCTATGGTATCTCAAGATTACATAATATACAATACAAGTTGATTAAGTTATGGTTGGAATAGATTTGTTACCAATTTTCACGTAGCTAAAATGAGAAAAATTATCCAATCTTGTTTTACCCATAACTTCTTCATTTTAAATCCGTTTTGAGTGAATCAAATTGCTATGGTTTCATATTGAACTCTATTTTATGAATCTAAACATAAAAAGTATAGGTTTATAGTCGGAAAAATAAGTTACAAGTCGTTTTTGTAAAGGTAGTCATTTCAGTCGAAAGAACGACGTCTAGATGACCATTTTAGAAAACATACTTCCACTTTGAGTTTAACCATAATTTTTGGATATAGTTTCATGTTCATAATAAAAATCATTTTCTCAGAATAACAACTTTTAAATCAAAGTTTATCATAGTTTTTAATTAACTAACCCAAAACAGCCCGCGGTGTTACTACGACGGCGTAAATTCGGTTTTACGGTGTTTTTCGTGTTTCCAGGTTTTAAATCATTAAGTTAGCATATCATATAGATATATAACATGTGTTTAGTTGATTTTAAAAGTCAAGTTAGAAGGATTAACGTTTGTTTGCGAACAAGTTTAGAATTAACTAAACTATGTTCTAGTGATTACAAGTTTAAACCTTCGAATAAGATAGCTTTATATGTATGAATCGAATGATGTTATGAACATCATTACTACCTTAAGTTCCTTGGATAAACCTACTGGAAAAGAAAAAAATGGATCTAGCTTCAATAGATCCTTGGATGGCTCGAAATTCTTGAAGCAGAATCATGACACGAAAACAAGTTCAAGTAAGATCATCACTTGAAATAAGATTGTTATAGTTATAGAAATTGAACAAAAGTTTGAATATGATTATTACCTTGTATTAGAATGATAACCTACTGTAAGAAACAAAGATTTCTTGAGGTTGGATGATCAACTTACAAGATTGGAAGTGAGCTAGCAAACTTGAAAGTATTCTTGATTTTATGTAACTAGAACTTGTAGAATTTATGAAGAACACTTAGAACTTGAAGATAGAACTTGAGAGAGATCAATTAGATGAAGAAAATTGAAGAATGAAAGTGTTTGTAGGTGTTTTTGGTCGTTGGTGTATGGATTAGATATAAAGGATATGTAATTTTGTTTTCATGTAAATAAGTCATGAATGATTACTCATATTTTTGTAATTTTATGAGATATTTCATGCTAGTTGCCAAATGATGGTTCCCACATGTGTTAGGTGACTCACATGGGCTGCTAAGAGCTGATCATTGGAGTGTATATACCAATAGTACATACATCTAAAAGCTGTGTATTGTACGAGTACGAATACGGGTGCATATGAGTAGAATTGTTGATGAAACTGAACGAGGATGTAATTGTAAGCATTTTTGTTAAGTAGAAGTATTTTGATAAGTGTATTGAAGTCTTTCAAAAGTGTATAAATACATATTAAAACACTACATGTATATACATTTTAACTGAGTCGTTAAGTCATCGTTAGTCGTTACATGTAAGTGTTGTTTTGAAACCTTTAGGTTAACGATCTTGTTAAATGTTGTTAACCCAATGTTTATAATATCAAATGAGATTTTAAATTATTATATTATCATGATATTATCATTTATGAATAACTATTAATATGATATATATACATTAAATGTCTTTACAACGATAATCGTTACATATATGTCTCGTTTAAAAATCATTAAGTTAGTAGTCTTGTTTTTACATATGTAGTTCATTGTTAATATACTTAATGATATGTTTACTTATCATAGTATCATGTTAACTATATATATATCCATATATATGTCATCATATAGTTTTTACAAGTTTTAACGTTCGTGAATCACCGGTCAACTTGGGTGGTCAATTGTTTATATGAAACATATTTCAATTAATCAAGTCTTAACAAGTTTGATTGCTTAATATGTTGGAAACATTTAATCATGTAAATATCAATCTCAATTAATATATATATATATACATGGAAAAGTTTGGGTCACTACAGTACCTACCCGTTAAATAAATTTTGTCCCGAAATTTTAAGCTGTTGAAGGTGTTGACGAATCTTCTGGAAATAGATGCGGGTATTTATTCTTCATTTGATCTTCACACTCTCAGGTGAACTCGGGTCCTCTACGAGCATTCCATCGAACCTTAACAATTGGTATCTTGTTTTGCTTAAGTCTTTTAACCTCACGATCCATTATTTCGACGGGTTCTTCGATGAATTGAAGTTTTTCGTTGATTTGGATTTCATCTAACGGAATAGTGAGATCTTATTTAGCAAAACATTTCTTCAAATTCGAGACGTGGAAAGTGTTATGTACAGCCGCGAGTTGTTGAGGTAACTCAAGTCGGTAAGCTACTGGTCCGACACGATCAATAATCTTGAATGGTCCAATATACCTTGGATTTAATTTCCCTCATTTACCAAATCGAACAACGCCTTTCCAAGGTGCAACTTTAAGCTTGACCATCTCTCCAATTTCAAATTCTATATCTTTTCTTTTAATGTCAGCGTAGCTCTTTTGTCGACTTTGGGCGGTTTTCAACCGTTGTTGAATTTGGATGATCTTCTCGGTAGTTTCTTGTATAATCTCCGGACCCGTAATCTGTCTATCCCCCACTTCACTCTAACAAATCGGAGACCTGCACTTTCTACCATAAAGTGCTTCAAACGGCGCCATCTCAATGCTTGAATGGTAGCTGTGGTTGTAGGAAAATTCTGCTAACGGTAGATGTCGATCCCAACTGTTTCCGAAATCAATAACACATGCTCGTAGCATGTCTTCAAGCGTTTGTATCGTCCTTTCACTCTGCCCATCAGTTTGTGGATGATAGGCAGTACTCATGTCTAGACGAGTTCCTAATGCTTGCTGTAATGTCTGCCAGAATCTTGAAATAAATCTGCCATCCCTATCAGAGATAATAGAGATTGGTATTCCATGTCTGGAGACGATTTCCTTCAAATACAGTCGTGATAACTTCTCCATCTTGTCATCTTCTCTTATTGGCAGGAAGTGTGCTGATTTGGTGAGACGATCAACTATTACCCAAATAGTATCAAAACCACTTGCAGTCCTTGGCAATTTAGTGATGAAATCCATGGTAATGTTTTCCCATTTCCATTTCGGGATTTTGGGTTGTTGAAGTAGACCTGATGGTTTCTGATGCTCAGCTTTGACCTTAGAACACGTCAAACATTCTCCTACGTATTTAGCAACATCGGCTTTCATACCCGGCCACCAAAAATGTTTCTTGAGATCCTTGTACATCTTCCCCGTTCCAGGATGTATTGAGTATCTGGTTTTATGAGCTTCTCTAAGTACCATTTCTCTCATATCTCCAAATTTTGGTACCCAAATCCTTTCAGCCCTATACCGAGTTCCGTCTTCCTGAATATTAAGATGCTTCTCCGATCCTTTGGGTATTTCATCCTTTAAATTTCCCTCTTTTAAAACTCCTTGTTGCACCTCCTTTATTTGAGTAGTAAGGTTATTATGAATCATTATATTCATAGATTTTACTCGAATGGGTTCTCTGTCCTTCCTGCTCAAGGCATCGGCTACCACATTTGCCTTCCCCGGGTGGTAACGAATCTCAAAGTCGTAATCATTCAACAATTCAATCCACCTACGCTGCCTCATATTCAGTTGTTTCTGATTAAATATGTGTTGAAGACTTTTGTGGTCGGTATATATAATACTTTTGACCCCATATAAGTAGTGCCTCCAAGTCTTTAATGCAAAAACAACCGCGCCTAATTCCAAATCATGCGTCGTATAATTTTGTTCGTGAATCTTCAATTGTCTAGAAGCATAAGCAATCACCTTCGTTCGTTGCATTAATATACAGCTGAGACCTTGCTTTGATGCGTCACAATAAATCACAAAATCATCATTCCCTTCAGGCAATGACAATATAGGTGCCGCAGTTAGCTTTTTCTTCAATAACTGAAACGCTTTCTCTTGTTCATCATTCCATTCAAATTTGTTCCCTTTATGCGTTAATGCAGTCAAGGGTTTTGCTATTCTGGAAAAGTCTTGGATGAACCTTCTGTAGTAACCAGCTAGTCCTAAAAACTGGCGTATGTGTTTCGAAGTTTTTGGGATTTTCCACTTTTCAACAGTTTCTATCTTTGCCGGATCCACCTTAATACCTTCTTTGTTCACTATGTGACCGAGGAATTGAACTTCTTCCAACCAAAATGTACACTTTGAAAACTTAGCGTACAATTCTTCCTTCCTCAATACTTCTAACACCTTTCTCAAATGTTCACCGTGTTCTTGGTCATTCTTTGAGTAAATAAGTATGTCATCAATGAAAACAATGACAAACTTGTCAAGGTATGGTCCACACACTCGGTTCATAAGGTCCATGAACACAGCTGGTGCATTAGTTAAACCAAACGGCATGACCATAAACTCGTAATGACTGTAACGTGTTCTGAAAGCAGTCTTTGGAATATCATCTTCTTTCACCCGCATTTGATGATACCCGGAACGTAAGTCAATCTTTGAATAAACAGACGAGCCTTGTAGTTGATCAAATAAGTCGTCAATTCTCGGTAGTGGGTAGCGGTTCTTGATGGTAAGTTTGTTCAACTCTCGGTAGTCGATACACAACCTGAATGTACCATCTTTCTTCTTGACAAACAAAACAGGAGCTCCCCACGGTGATGTGCTTGGTCGAATGAAACCACACTCTAAAAGTTCTTGTAATTGTCTTTGCAGTTCTTTCATCTCGCTGGGTGCGAGTCTGTAAGGAGCACGAGCTATTGGTGCAGCTCCTGGTACAAGATCTATTTGAAATTCAACGGATCGATGTGGGGGTAATCCCGGTAATTCTTTCGGAAATACATCGGGAAATTCTTTTGCAATGGGAACATCATTGATGCTCTTTTCTTCAGTTTGTACTTTCTCGACGTGTGCTAGAACAGCATAGCAACCTTTTCTTATTAGTTTTTGTGCCTTCAAATTACTAATAAGATGTAGCTTCGTGTTGCCCTTTTCTCCGTACACCATTAAGGGTTTTCCTTTTTCTCGTATAATGCGAATTGCATTTTTGTAACAAACGATCTCTGCTTTCACTTCTTTCAACCAGTCCATACCGATTATCACATCAAAACTCCCTAACTCTACAGGTATCAAATCAATCTTAAATGTTTCGCTAACCAGTTTAATTTCTCGATTCCGACATATATTATCTGCTGAAATTAATTTACCATTTGCTAATTCGAGTAAAAATTTACTATCCAAAGGCGTCAATGGACAACTTAATTTAGCACAAAAATCTCTACTCATATAGCTTCTATCCGCACCCGAATCAAATAAAACGTAATCAGATTTATATTCAATAAGAAACGTACCCGTAACAAGCTCCGGGTCTTCCTGTGCCTCTGCCGCATTAATATTGAAAACTCTTCCGCGGCCTTGTCCATTCGTGTTCTACTGGTTCGGGCAATTTCTAATAATGTGGCCCGGTTTTCCACATTTATAACAAACTACATTGGCATAACTTGCTCCGACACTACTTGCTCCGCCATTACTCATTCCGACACCATTTGTTCCTTTCGTTCTATTAACCCCTGGTCCGTAGACCTCACACTTCGCCGCGCTATGACCATTTCTTTTACACTTGTTGCAAAATTTGGTGCAGAACCCCGAGTGATACTTTTCACACCTTTGGCATAGTTGCTTCTGATTGTTGTTGTTGTTGTTGTTGTTGCGGTTATTATTGTTGTTGGGATGATTGTTGTAGTTGCTGTTGTTGTTGTTGTTGTTGTTGTTGTTGTTGTTGTTGTTGTTGTTGTTGTTGTTGTTGTTGTTGTTGTTGTTGTTGTTGTTGTTGTTGTTGTTGTTGTTGTTGTTGTTGTTGTTGTTGTTGTTGTTGGGCCGTTTGTTGTAGTTGCGATTGATGTTGCGATTGTTGGGATAATTGTTGCGATTATTGTTGTAATTGCTGTTGTTGTTGTATTGGTGATTCTTATCACCGTTTTCCTCCCACTTTCTTTTGACTTGCTTCACATTGGCCTCTTCAGCAGTCTGTTCTTTAATTCTTTCTTCAATCTGGTTCACTAGTTTGTGAGCCATTCTACATGCCTGTTGGATGGAGGTGGGCTCGTGTGAACTTATATCTTCTTGGATTCTTTCCGGTAATCCTTTCACAAACGCGTCGATCTTCTCTTCCTCATCTTCGAATGCTCCCGGACACAATAGGCATAATTCTGTGAATCGTCTTTCGTACGTGGTAATATCAAATCCTTGGGTTTGTAACCCTCTAAGTTCTGTCTTGAGCTTATTGACCTCGGTTCTGGGACGGTACTTCTCGTTCATCAAGTGCTTGAATGCTGACCACGGTAGTGCGTACGCATCGTCTTGTCCCACTTGCTCTAGATAGGTATTCCACCATGTTAATGCAGAACCTGTGAAGGTATGCGTAGCGTACTTCACTTTGTCCTCTTCAGTACACTTACTTATGGCAAACACCGATTCGACCTTCTCGGTCCACCGTTTCAATCCGATCGGTCCTTCGGTTCCATCAAATTCCAAAGGTTTGCAGGCAGTGAATTCTTTGTAGGTGTATCCTACACGATTTCCTGTACTGCTAGATCCAAGGTTATTGTTGGTATGTAGCGCAGCCTGTACTGCGGCTATGTTTGAAGCTAGAAAAGTAAGGAATTCCTCTTCATTCATATTCACGGTGTGTCGAGTAGCCGGTGCCATTTCCTTCAAAATAGTCAAATGGAACAAGTTAATCATACATAATATTAAGAGTAGTTAATAGTATTTCGTAGCATAATATGAACTCATTTATAAAAGCTTTTTCTTCATATTAGCGTTTTATAAGTTTAAATTCGGGTAGTACCTACCCGTTAAGTTCATACTTAATAGCTAATATACAATTCAACTACTACAATTCTATATGAAAAACTGATTATAATAATATTTCGCGTTCAAATTTTTACACAATATTTTACAAACTTACAATACCGCTTATTTTACATATAGCATGAAATATAGCACACAATAAATTTGATACAAGATGGTTGTGAAGATAATTCTAGCTAGTACACAAGTCGTTCAGCAAAGGCAATAAAGACACGCAATTCATACGTCCAGAAACAAGTCATGCATTCTGGTTTTACTAGGATTACTTCCCATCCTTGGTCTTTTGGAACATAACCATTATGGCCGTTGATAAGACAGCGTGTTGTAACGTCATCAAAGGGACGAGGGTTACGTAATGTCCAACAGTCCCGTAACAATCTAAAAACCTCATTTCTTACCCCAATTACCGACTCCGTCACTTGTGGGAACGTTTTGTTTAATAGTTGTAGCCCGATGTTCTTGTTCTCACTTTGGTGAGAAGCGAACATTACTAATCCGTAAGCATAACATGCTTCTTTATGTTGCATGTTAGCCGCTTTTTCTAAATCACGAAGTCCAATATTCGGATATATTGAGTCAAAATAATTTCTTAACCCATTGCGTAAAATAGCATTTGGGTTCCCCGCAATATATGCGTCAAAGTAAACACATCGTAACTTATGGATTTCCCAATGTGATATCCCCCATCTTTCGAACGAAAGCCTTTTATAAACCAAGGCATTCTTGGAACGTTTCTTCGAATGTCTTACAAACTGATCTCGCATTAAATAGTTGTGCCGAAGAATTCTGACCGACTCTAGACAAGATTTCATCAATCATGTCTCCGGGTAGGTCTCTTAAAATATTGGGTTGTCTATCCATTTTGTGTTTTTATACTGTAAAATAGACAAGAGTTAGATTCATAAAAAAAATACTTATTAATACAAGCAATTTTTACATATATCATAAAGCATAAGCACACTATATTACATATATTACACCACACGAATACAACTATCTTATTCCGACTCGCTTGTTTCTTCTTCTTCGGTTTTGGTTCGTTTTGCCAAGTTTCTAGGGATATATGATGTTCCCCTAATACGTGCCGTCGTTTTCCACATTGGTTTAGAAAAACCTGGTGGTTTAGAGGTTCCCGGGTCATTGTTACAACTTAAGGACTTCGGGGGTTGACGATACATATAAAGTTCATCGGGATTGGAATTAGATTTCTCTATTTTTATGCCCTTTCCCTTATTATTTTCTTTTGCCTTTTTAAATTCAGTTGGGGTAATTTCTATAACATCATCGGAATTCTCTTCGGAATCCGATTCATCGGAGAATTGGTAATCCTCCCAATATTTTGCTTCCTTGGCGGAAACACCATTGACCATAATTAACCTTGGTTGGTTGGTTGAGGATTTTCTTTTACTTAACCGTTTTATTATTTCCCCCACCGGTTCTATTTCTTCATCCGGTTCCGATTCTTCTTCCGGTTCCGATTCTTCTTCCGATTCCGACACTTCTTTCGGTTCCTCTTCGGGAACTTGTGAATCAGTCCAAGAATCATTCCAATTTACATTTGACTCTTCATTATTATTAGGTGAGTCAATGGAACTTGTTCTAGAGGTAGACATCTATCACATAATATCAAACGCGTTAAGAGATTAATATATCACATAATATTCACATGTTAAAAATATATAGTTTCCAACAAAATTTGTTAAGCAATCATTTTTCAAGTAAACACGGTCGAAGTCCAGACTCACTAATGCATCCTAACAAACTCGATAAGACACACTAATGCAAAATTCTGGTTCTCTAAGACCAATGCTCTGATACCAACTGAAATGTCCCGTTCTTATTGATTAAAAACGTTCCATATTAATTGATTTCGTTTCGAGGTTTTGACCTCTATATGAGACGTTTTTCAAAGACTGCATTCATTTTAAAACAAACCATAACCTTTATTTCATCAATAAAGGTTTAAAAAGCTTTACTTAGATTATCAAATAATGATAATCTAAAATATCCTGTTTACACACGACCATTACATAATGGTTTACAATACAAATATGTTACAACAAAATAAGTTTCTTGAATGCAGTTTTTACACAATATCATACAAGCATGAACTCCAAATCTCGTCCTTATTTAAGTATGCGACAGCGGAAGCTCTTAATAATCACCTGAGAATAAACATGCTTAAAACGTCAACAAAAATGTTGGTGAGTTATAGGTTTAACCTATATATATCAAATCATAATAATAGACCACAAGATTTCATATTTCAATACACATCCCATACATAGAGATAAAAATCATTCATATGGTGAATACCTGGTAACCGACATTAACAAGATGCATATATAAGAATATCCCCATCATTCCGGGACACCCTTCGGACATGATATAAATTTCGAAGTACTAAAGCATCCGGTACTTTGGATGGGGCTTGTTGGGCTCGATAGATCTATCTTTAGGATTCGCGTCAATTAGGGTATCTGTTCCCTAATTCTTAGATTACCAGACTTAATAAAAAGGGGCATATTCGATTTCGATAATTCAACCATAGAATGTAGTTTCACGTACTTGTGTCTATTTTGTAAATCATTTATAAAACTGCATGTATTCTCATCCCAAAAATATTAGATTTTAAAAGTGGGACTATAACTCACTTTCACAGATTTTTACTTCGTCGGGAAGTAAGACTTGGCCACTGGTTGATTCACGAACCTATAACAATATATACATATATATCAAAGTATGTTCAAAATATATTTACAACACTTTTAATATATTTTGATGTTTTAAGTTTATTAAGTCAGCTGTCCTCGTTAGTAACCTACAACTAGTTGTCCACAGTTAGATGTACAGAAATAAATCGATAAATATTATCTTGAATCAATCCACGACCCAGTGTATACGTATCTCAGTATTGATCACAACTCAAACTATATATATTTTGGAATCAACCTCAACCCTGTATAGCTAACTCCAACATTCACATATAGAGTGTCTATGGTTGTTCCGAAATATATATAGATGTGTCGACATGATATGTCAAAACATTGTATACGTGTCTATGGTATCTCAAGATTACATAATATACAATACAAGTTGATTAAGTTATGGTTGGAATAGATTTGTTACCAATTTTCACGTAGCTAAAATGAGAAAAATTATCCAATCTTGTTTTACCCATAACTTCTTCATTTTAAATCCGTTTTGAGTGAATCAAATTGCTATGGTTTCATATTGACCTCTATTTTATGAATCTAAACATAAAAAGTATAGGTTTATAGTTGGAAAAATAAGTTACAAGTCGTTTTTGTAAAGGTAGTCATTTCAGTCGAAAGAACGACGTCTAGATGACCATTTTAGAAAACATACTTCCACTTTGAGTTTAACCATAATTTTTGGATATAGTTTCATGTTCATAATAAAAATCATTTTCTCAGAATAACAACTTTTAAATCAAAGTTTATCATAGTTTTTAATTAACTAACCCAAAACAGCCCGCGGTGTTACTACGACGGCGTAAATCCGGTTTTACGGTGTTTTTCGTGTTTCCAGGTTTTAAATCATTAAATTAGCATATCATATAGATATAGAACATGTGTTTAGTTGATTTTAAAAGTCAAGTTAGAAGGATTAACTTTTGTTTGCGAACAAGTTTAGAATTAACTAAACTATGTTCTAGTGATTACAAGTTTAAACCTTCGAATAAGATAGCTTTATATGTATGAATCGAATGATGTTATGAACATCATTACTATCTTAAGTTCCTTGGATAAACCTACTGGAAAAGAGAAAAATGGATCTAGCTTCAATGGATCCTTGGATGGCTCGAAGTTCTTGAAGCAGAATCATGACACGAAAACAAGTTCAAGTAAGATCATCACTTGAAATAAGATTGTTATAGTTATAGAAATTGAACAAAAGTTTGAATATGATTATTACCATGTATTAGAATGATAACCTACTGTAAGAAACAAAGATTTCTTGAGGTTGGATGATCACCTTACAAGATTGGAAGTGAGCTACCAAACTTGAAAGTATTCTTGATTTTATGTAACTAGAACTTGTAGAATTTATGAAGAACACTTAGAACTTGAAGATAGAACTTGAGAGAGATCAATTAGATGAAGAAAATTGAAGAATTAAAGTGTTTTTAGGTGTTTTTGGTCGTTGGTGTATGGATTAGATATAAAGGATATGTAATTTTGTTTTCATGTAAATAAGTCATGAATGATTACTCATATTTTTGTAATTTTATGAGATATTTCATGCTAGTTGCCAAATGATGGTTCCCACATGTGTTAGGTGACTCACATGGGCTGCTAAGAGCTGATCATTGGAGTGTATATACCAATAGTACATACATCTAAAAGCTGTGTATTGTACGAGTACGAATACGGGTGCATATGAGTAGAATTGTTGATGAAACTGAACGAGGATGTAATTGTAAGCATTTTTGTTAAGTAGAAGTATTTTGATAAGTTTATTGAAGTCTTTCAAAAGTGTATAAATACATATTAAAACACTACATGTATATACATTTTAACTGAGTCGTTAAGTCATCGTTAGTCGTTACATGTAAGTGTTGTTTTGAAACCTTTAGGTTAACGATCTTGTTAAATGTTGTTAACCCAATGTTTATAATATCAAATGAGATTTTAAATTATTATATTATCATGATATAATCATGTATGAATATCTCTTAATATGATATATATATACATTAAATGTCTTTACAACGATAATCGTTACATATATGTCTCGTTTAAAAATCATTAAGTTAGTAGTCTTGTTTTTACATATGTAGTTCATTGTTAATATACTTAATGATATGTTTACTTATCATAGTATCATGTTAACTATATATATATCCATATATATGTCATCATATAGTTTTTACAAGTTTTAACGTTCGTGAATCACCGGTCAACTTGGGTGGTCAATTGTCTATATGAAACATATTTCAATTAATCAAGTCTTAACAAGTTTGATTGCTTAATATGTTGGAAACATTTAATCATGTAAATATCAATCTCAATTAATATATATATACATGGAAAAGTTCGGGTCACTACACTACTTATCTTTCAGAAGATCTTCAAGAGAAGTACCTGATCTTTTACCACTATTGGTCCGGCACTTTCTCAGGATTTACCCGCCAAGACTCACATTCACTCGAGAAGACCAAGATCACAACCATCAGCGAGGAATGTTTGCTTTTTAAAGCATCACTATGGTCGAGCCAATGACCTTAAACAAAAGCGCTTCTCGGGAGGCAACCCGTGCAATAAAGTAGAGTAGAAGAATAAAAGATGACAAATGAGCCGATAAGGACGCAAGGATTGGAAGCCAGCCACATCTGCTAGGGGTATTTCTTTCTTTTTGCTACTAGCTCAAGATTCAAACTATGCCACATCCTAGCTTATCACTAAGTGTGGGAAAACACCTAATAAAAGCACTAGATAAATACTCCCAAATCTTCAACTAAAACTCCTAAGTGTGGGATACACTAGGAACATTGAGGATAATGTTCGTCTAAGTATGGGATGTTGGTATCTTTTTATGCTGTATTATAATAACCCATTACAAAGATTCCAAGTCCTTAAGCCAAATTTCAAAATTTTTGCAAAAAGAAACCCTTTTCGAAAGAAGTATTTTTGAAAACCTGAAACATTTGTCAATAAAAATAAGGCTTAAGTAAGGTGGAAATCTTGTTAGATTGGAATCTCTAATAGAGTATTGCATGACTAAGGCATTATCGACCTAAATTGATTATGGTAAGGCACCCCAAATAAGACCAGCATTCATCTTTAATGCTTCACTATTTTCCGTTGAGAGTGCCGATGTCTGTGCTCAGAATCAGAACTTGCTTTAGATCTACATCTCCAAGCAGCGAAACGTGATTCGGTTGTAATCAAAAGAGCTAGCCATTTATCAAACATAAGCCTTCCGCACTTCCACCACTTCTACTCCACATCACCTTTACTATTACTTGAAAAATCCAGAAAACAAGAACTTCTTCGGAAAACCCAATGTTTTAAACCACTCAAGTATCATGGCAAAGGTCTTGAAAAATTTTACCGGCTAAAAGTTTCTCGAGATGAAGTATCTTAAAAAAAAGGTCAAATAAGAGAAATGCCGAAGAGAACTCGAGCGAAAATGATTATCAAATGAAGAAAAGTTCAAAAGTGCTTCTCAAAATACTTCAGCACTCCTATCTATCCGAATAAAAGTCTGTATAAAGACTACATTACCCTTTATCTCACCCCTCAAAAACAACTTCACTACCACTCCAAAATTCCTTTTCCATCATTGACAAATGACCCATAAAGCTGAGATTACTACCGTTCTCGCCTTAGCAGCAAGGATTTGAGTCTTTATCAAGCCTATGACGATGGGTGCAGCATGACTGGCTATGAGCGTTTTCATTTCTTAGATCTATAGGGAACCCTAAACACTTAAGTTATTTGAGTGACCCGTGAAAGCTAGCCTATGTCATGTAACCTCCTAGCATGCTTGCAGAGATAATTTCAATCCTAACATAGATGACTCACCTTATCTTTTGCTCTTATAATAAAAGCGAACCGTTTAGGCTATTAGAAAAGAAATGTCGAAAAGATTCTTAAGGAAATAAGAGTTTGCTTGAGGACAAGCAAAGTCTAAGTGTGGGATATTTGATATCGGTTAAAAAGTCACGTTTTCACCCCGGTATTAAGGCCCAAAAACAAGAAAGATTCGAACTTTGTCGGCAAAATACCCACTTCGTCAGTTAGAATTAAAGAACAAGTAATTACGAAGGCGGCGCAAAAAGAATCAAGAGAATCGGAGCTAAAACGAAGATTCTAGAGCAAAAACGGTGAAAGACAAGAAATCAAGTTACGATCTAGTGAATCAAGGCTGACCACCACCAAAAACGGCCTGCCATACGGCTTGCCATGGGTTACAGCCTACCAAACGGTCCATCAAATGGCCCCAAGAAATGGGCTGCCAAGCAAACGGCTTTCCAAATACGGCCTGCCAAACGGCTTGCCATACGGCTTGCCAGCCGTTTGCAGGCAAAAACTTTGCTTATTTAAAGGGTCTTTATCATTCATTCCCACACACACTTTAATTCACTTCTTTCTCTCTCTTGTACAATATTAGTCATACTCTCAAGGCCTTCGACTCCGTGCGGGAAATCTAGTACCCGGAGAAGAATGCTGAAGATTGTATTAGGAGTGGTCTGGAGTCTTGAAGTTGTCACTTTTGTATTCAGAACTCGTTTATTCTACCGGTACTTCTATCCTTTATCTTATATAATGTTTTATGATATTGTTGCCATGATTAGCGAGTAGTTATCTTTAGTGTATGCTATGATGTAAGCAGTTATAATGCCGAAATAATATTATGGTCTGTGCATGCTGTTGAAATGCTTTCTGATTATGCTTTAAACTCAATCGCTTTTTCAACTAATAGAACGTAGTTATAGGCTCTGTTATTGGGAAGTCGCGAACCCCGATTCAGAGTACACTATTTGTGTCACCCTTTGGTAAGAGAAATCTATCGGATACAACGTAAGATCGACTGAGGCACACCAGTTGTAGTAAGTTTATCAAGCTTTGGATTCTGACTGAGGACTCTTTCGTAGTGAAACATCTGACTAGACCCTTAGTACATTATCAGTCCTAGACCATGCTAGTGTAGTCACCAAGCATATAAACTTCGTACGTGCACGCTGAAGCACAGCGGTTGTTGTAAGCTGTACCTCTGCTAAGTAAGGCCATGGAACCCGGTTAGTGTTGACCAGTACACTGCACCATAATGCGGTCTCAAGCATTGCACCCCACTTGAGGGATTCTTAGTTAATTAAGGAACTATTTGTTTAGACACATAAAGGATTGGACTGTTAGGATAACCGAACATGTTCATGGAAGTCAGCTTGACTTGGCCATGATGTTCTTTATGGTTGAACTCTTTTTAAGGGCCTAACTATCTTTCAAAACCAATCATTAACGAAAGCATTGAAACACATTACGTCTCTCGAATATGGTAAACCATGTATTCTATTATGCTTAAGAAACTTTAGACCATTTTGGAATGTTAATACGTCACCCAACCGAGTCGCTCAATTGGATGAGCCGTCTGAACGTGTATGCCTGTAGTCAGACTGCACGGGCGTCGGGGGTAAGGGACGTTGCTGTCTATTCAGAATCTTCAAGCCTAACGCAATACCCAGTGACATGTCTTATGACAGGGGCGTTTAGGACCAGTGTAATGAATACAAGGCCTCTGCATATTCATGAGCCAGCATTTCATAATCTCGGCAGAATAACTAATGAAGTCATAGTATGCACTCACTTTAACCTTATCTGAATTTCGAATTTTATCGCATTTACTTTATCTGTCTTATAAATTAGAAAATCCTAAACTAAATAACCACTACTCTCTAACTATCTTAGGCTTAAATATAGGTTCGATCCTACTGATATCTCAAAAATACGACTATAGGTCATACTTCCCTTACTTATAAGGAGTAGTAAGATTTAGGCCCCGCTAAATATAAATTTAAAACAGTACCCTCTCCCACGAGTGGCTGATCCTGGTGAGCCGCGGCCCGACGACACCGCGCAAATAAAAACCGTCCGTTTCGGCCATATCAAAACCAAACCGAATAAATCATTTAAACCATAAACCGACCGAATGAATACCTCTAGATACGGGATAAACTTCACCACTTTCAAATCTTTTGAAAACTTAAATACTCCAAAATCCATCGTATCGATTTCCATTGCTCCATTTCAATCAAGCTTTTCCTCTTCAACATCGAATGCAAAAACATGAGGGCATTCGGTTTGATCATCCTCTTCAATTGAAGCAATCGAATTCACTTGAGCATAATTATTATTGAGATTTGATGAACTTGCTTGGTTGTTATTTTGGTTAGTAGTGTTGCTCTCGATAGGTATGACTCTTGTGTTATTGTGGCTTTAGTTTTGTTGGTGTTGTTGAGATTGTTGGTTGTTTCGGTTGTTGTTGTAATTTTTATTTGGGTTAACTTGAGTATTTGAAGGTAAAGTTCCTTGCGGTCTTTCGGCAACTTGGTTTGAAAGTCTTTCAATGGTGCTCTCAAGATTTTGGAATGAGGCTTGTTGGTTTCGTATTTGTTGCTTCAAGAACTCATTCTCTTTTGTTAGAAAAGCTTCAGTTGTCTCCACCTTCTTGATATAATTTTGCATCATCTCCTATAAACTTTTAGAAGGTTGGGATTGTTGAGAGTTTTGTTGAGGTTGTTGATTGTAACCTTGGTTATTTTGTGGTTGATTATAACCTTGGTTGTTTTGATAATTTGGATTGGGTTTGTTGTTATAAGATTGATTGTTGTAAGGTTGTTGGTTTTGGTATTGGAAGTTGTTGTTTCGGTTTTGGTTATAGTTTGGTTGTAACTTTTGTTCCGGTTTGTAAATCCGGGTCGTGTATTGGTTTGATTGTTGAACGAGACTTGCTTTTGGTTAGGGTTGTAGTAGCCTTGATTTGAGGAACCGCTCCTTTGATAATTTTGATTACTCACATAGTTGACATGAGCATCCGAATTCATGGGAATGTCATCCAAATCAATATGGTTGCATTGATTAATTTGGGGACAATTCTTGGTGAGATGTGGTCCTTCGCACCTTTGACAACCTACTTGCATTGCAACTATCGATTGTTGTAGTTTTTTCAACTCTTTTCCATACATTTGAAATTGATTGTTCAAGCTTGCAAGTGTGACTTCCCATTATCACTCTCTACTTGAGCGACACTTTTCCTTGACAAATCTCGAGGTGAAGGAGCCCATTCGTTTTTTTAACCGAGATATCCTCTAGCAAAGTTTCGGCCGCATTCGGTGATTTGTACATAATCACTCCACCCGCGGAAGGACCAGGAGTTTGTCTTGTCAAAGCATTAGTACCTCGGTAGAACGTGTTGATGTACTCTTTCTTAGTCAAACCATGAGGTGGACAAGCTCGCAATAGCTTCTTGAACCGAATCCATGCATCATACAAAGACTCATCATTCCGTTGAGTGAACCCATTAAATTCCATTCTAAGTCGTTCCGCCTTTGATGGTGTGAAGAAGTGATTGATAAACGCATCGGTTAAATCTTGAAAAGTCCTAATCGAATCGGAAGGTAAGTTCCTTAACCAGCCTTTCACATCTCCTTGAAGAGTAAAGGGGAATGCCCTTAACTTAAAAGCATCATTGTGACGCCCCGTACAAAACCATCATGTACGAATCGTCAACAACAGGTCCATTACACGGTATAATACTACATGCTGTTTTAAAACAAGTTTTGCATTCATGAAAACATAACGTTTTACAAAAGATAACATGACACAAAGGTCGTTACAATGTGATGCCCCGTACAAAACCATCGTGTACGAATCATCAACAACAGGATCATTACAAGGTCATATACTATATGCTATTTCAAAACAAGTTTGCATTCATGAATAAAGGTGACGTTTTATTCAACGTCAATGTTTAACAACCAAAAGTATGCTTCTATGAATAGCAAGCAATGATAGTACGTGACCCATAGGTCATTACAATTAAATCGTTTCAAAAGTAATATTGTTTGAATGCACAATAAACGTTTCATGCGGTGACATCTCTAATAAGCGCATCGGTGTCTACAAAGCATGACTAGTACATCGGAAGTAAGCAAACCTTAAGCACCTGAGAAAAACATGCTTAAAAACGTCAACACAAAGGTTGGTGAGCTATAGTTTAAGTATAACAGTAATGTAAGGTAGGCCACGAGATTTCAGTGCTTCAACAGCGTTACAAAACAGTATGAAAAGTATATGTATAACCGTGGGCACTTGGTAACTAACTTATCGTATATCACCCCCTAAAAGTACACTTGGCGAGTGTGTATGTTAACGAAGTATTAAACACCCGTTAAATGCTAGTGCTATTAGCCCGAGTGGGGATGTCAAACCCTATGGATCCATATCTAAGATTCGCATTCACCGATTCAAAGACCAATGACTAAACGTTACCAAGATAAGGGGAAAGTTTATGCCATTGTATAACCCACACATATATAAAGTTTAAGTACTCGTGCCTAGTATGTAAAACGTAAAATGCGCATGTATTCTCAGTTCCCAAAATAGTTAAAGTAAAAAGGGGATGCTATAACTCACAGTGAAAGGTAGTAAAAGTCGATACGCGGGAAAATAGTAAGCAAGTGGTTGGTCCGAAAGTCATCAACCTAAGTCAAAAGTACTAAGTTAGTAAATCGATCCCAAAGGTTTAAATGTATGTAAATTAGGTCTTAAGTATCATCATCATTCATCATTAAACAAAAAGTGTAAAATAAGTTTTAAGTCAAGACTAGGGTTTGAAACAAAGGCTGATTTCGATCAGTTGCCACGGCCTCTATACAAATTGAATTGAGATGAGACCAGTGGCCATGACTCCATATATGAGTCCCCTATAGGATGACCAATTTACAGAACCAAACACGTCTTCGTTTGACCATGGTGACGGTTTAAGTGCTAGTAGGTCAGAAATTTCAGCACAACGTTAATAGGGTGTAGTGACTTTCGGGAGGCCATAGATCCTAAACCGTAACTCGGATTAAGACGAGGTCTAAACGGAAAATCATCTACTCGAACGAAAATAACTGAAAATAAACTTTACAGTAGCCTAGGTAGTTTGATCAGTTCCATAAACAGTAGCTAAAGGTGTTCCAGTGGGTTCTTGGTGCTTGATGCTCATCACGGTTCTCATCCTTGATGCGTATAGCTTCAAGTGTACAAATCGTTGATGGGTTTGCATCATATTAACCAAGGTTTGACCATCATAACACTAGTGTAAGTCTAAGATAAGTTGCACAACTCACTTAAGAGTTGTATGTGGTTTGATGAACTAAAGTTACATCAAGTTCTTAGATCCGACACATACACGAGTTACAAAAGTAATATTAAGCTACAAATTTGAAAGTAAACTAAATACTCAAGATCTTAAGTTGTAGAACATTGTTCTTAGTTAGATATTGAAGATCCTAGACTAGAAAGTCTAGATCTAGTGTTCTTAAGTTAGATCCTAAGTTACAAAACTTGGATCTTCACTTTAATGAAACCATAAGTTATGAAACTTAGATTTTCAACTAGTAAAATGTATGTAAGCTTGTAAGCTCTTATTTACAAAAAAATTAGAAGACCATAATCTATAGAAACTTAGATCCATCATAAGTATATAAAGTTATAACTAGAAAGTTATACTTCCATGTTCTTGAACTTATAAAGTTAACTTTTAGTTTCAAGAAATATGAGATCAAGATTAACTAGTAATACTTGACCAAATTAACAAGATCACAACTTTAAAGTACATAAAATGAAGAAATAAATTAAATCTACAAGTAAAAAGTTCATGGTTGTTCATACTTTAAAGATTCAAGCCAAGGCTTTGATCTTTAAGAAAGTAATCCTTAAGTTTACAATATGAACTCAAGTATGATTATAAACTCATGAACTTTAAATCTTTTAAACATTAAGCGTAGAACCATAACTAGAAAGTTTAGGTTCTTGAATGTTCTTGTATGAACAAGATGATATGAAGAACAAACTAGAGAGTTTGATTCTTAATAACTAGTAAGTAAACAACAATAACAAAAGAACAAGTAATTAAACAAGAGAATGATGATGATCAAGTGATATAATTCAGTTTTTAAGAAAAGAAAGAAGAAGAAAAAGCTCATGTTACTTATAAAGTAGAGAGCAAATGAGAGAAAATGAGAAGTTGCAAGTAAGTGTGTGTGAGAAGAATGAAGTGTAATGAGAGAATACTAGTAGATAAGTATCACAAAAAAAAAAAGATTTGAGCACCCCTTTACCCATGGTGGCCGACGGCTTTCCAAGCACCAAAGGGGAAGGTTCAAACTTCTACTTTCATACATGGGGAGGTGGTGAGGGCTTGAAATAGTATTAAAGCTAAATGGTGTGGGAACAAGGTGTAAATGTGTAAGTAACTAGATTCCTCATAACTTAATTAATCTTGGTTAAGCCTTAATGCATCATTAACATAATGTTGGGCTAATTAGTCCATTAAGATAAGTAGGGTGGGCTTCTAAGTCCATTAAGACAAGCCCAAGTCCAAAAAAGTAATAATCTAAATAAAAGCCCAAGTAATTAACTAGTAACCTTAGTTAATTAAAAATGATTAATAAAAATTAATCATGAATGTAAATAATATTCGAAAATATTATTCGTGTAAAGTTCGTGTGTCACAAAGACGAATCAGGACATGCAAAGTCATGTACGGTAACAAGTAAACGTATAAAGATACATTTATTAAAGCGTAAGTATTAATAATAAATATTATTAATTAAACGTTGGAAAATCCAGGGTCGTTTCATTACCCACCTGTTAAAGAAAATTTCATCCCGAAATTTTAAGCTGAGGTAGATGGAGGAGTCGGGAAAAGGTGAGGATACTTCTGCATCATTTGATCCTCTCGCTCCCAGGTAAACTCAGGTCCTCGTTTGGCATTCCATCGTACTCAGACGATCAGAATCTTGTTGTGTTTCAAAGTTTTGACCTCACGGTCCATAATTTCGACAGGCTCTTCCACGAAGTGGAGTTTGTCATCAATTGTAAGTTCCTCCAAAGGTATGACATGTTCCGGTTCAGCAAGACACTTCTTCAAATTCGATACATGAAAGGTAGGATGAACGGAGCTCAATTGAGTTGGAAGATCCAAACGGTAAGCAACGGGTCCAACACGCTCCAAGATTTCAAAAGGACCAATGTATCGCGGGTTGAGGTTCCCACGTTTTCCAAAACGGATCACACCTTTTCAAGGAGCGACCTTCAACATTACACGATCACCCATATTGAATTCTAAGTCTTTACGTTTAAGGTCAGCATAACTCTTTTGGCGATCACAGGCCGTCTTAAGTCTCACTTGAATTTGGACAATCTTCTCAGTTGTTTCATGGACTATCTTGGGTCCGGTGATTTGCGTTTCGCCTACTTCGGCCCAACAAATAGGAGATCAGCACTTGCGGCCATACAACTCTTAAAAAGGTGCGGCATTAATACTCGAATGATAACTGTTGTTGTAAGAGAATTTAGCTAGCGGTAAATGCCTTTCCCAAGCCTTTCCAAAATCAATGACACAAGCACGCAACATGTCCTCCAAAGTCTGAATCGTGCGTTCTCTTTGTCCGTCGGTCTGTGGGTGATACGCAGTACTCATGTCGAGACGAGTTCCCAAGGCTTCTTGAAAAGAACGCCAAAATCTGGAAGCAAAACGGGGATCGCGATCTGTAATGATCGATAAGGGCACACCATGACGAGATACAACCTTTTTTATGTATAGTTGAGCGAGTCTCTCCATCGTATCAATTTCCTTCATGGCTAAGAAGTGTGCAGATTTAGTAGGACAGTCAACAATAACCCAGATGGTATCGTATCCGCCCACCGTCTTTAGTAGCTTCATAATGAAATCCATCGTTATCCTTTCCCACTTCCATTGTGGGATTTCTGGTTGCTGAAGTAACCCAGAGGGCCTCTGATGTTCGGCCTTAACTTTCGAGCAAGTCAAACACTTACCAACATAAGTTGCAACATCCTTCTTAAGATTAGGCCACCAGTACTGTTCCATAAGATCGTGGTACATTTTACCGGCTCCTGGATGAATCGAATATCTCAACTTGTGGGCTTCATCTAGTATAAGGTTCCGTAGATCTCCATAACGAGGTACCCAAATTATTCCGGCATAGCATCGGAGTCCAGTCTCCTTAACTTCGAATCGAGAGACGAGAATGTTCAAGTATTCATGAGATATGTTCTCCTCCTTGATAGCCTCATCTTGGGCTGCTCAGATCTGGCTATTGAGGTTCGAATGAATGGTTATGTTCAGTGCCCGAACACGAAGAGGTGACATCCTCTCCTTGCGGCTCAAAGCGTCAGCTACAACATTGGCCTTGCCAGGGTGATAACGAAGTTCACAATCATAGTCGTTCAACATCTCGATCCATCGACGCTGTCTCATATTCAGTTGCTTCTGATCAAAGATGTGTTGGAGGCTTTTATGATCGGTGAAAATAGTGCTCTTTGTTCCATAAAGATAGTGTCTCCACAGTTTTAATGCAAAGACAATGGCTCCAAGCTCGAGATTGAAACGCCCCGTCCTAATCCATCCGGACGAAGTCCATATCGATTATAAACGATTCACAATAGTTGATTACATCGCGAGGTATTTGACCTCTATATGATACATTTTACAAACATTGCACTCGTTTTTAAAAGACAAACTTTCTTTTCATCGAAAGTTGACATTATGCATACCATTTCATAATACATCCAACAAAATTTGACTTAATAATAATCTTGATGAACTCGACGACTCGAATGCAACGTTTTTTTTGAAATATGTCATGAATGACTCTAAGTAATATCTCTAAAATGAGCAATTTCACAGCGGAAGATTTCTTTCGTACCTGAGAATAAATATGCTTTCAAGTGTCAACCAAAAGGTTGGTGAGTTCATTAATTTATCATAAATAATCATTTCATAATTTTAATAGACCACAAGATTTCATATTTCCATTTCTCATAAACATACGTCCCATGCATAGAGACAAAAATATCATTCATATGGATTGAACACCTGGTAACCGACATTAACAATATGCATATAAGAATATCCCCATCATTCCGGGATCCTCCTTCGGACATGATATAAATTTCGAAGTACTAAAGCATCCGGTACTTTGGATGGGGCTTGTTGGGCCCGATAGATCTATCTTTAGAGTTCGCGTCAATTAGGGTATCTGTTTCCTAATTCTTAGATTACCAGACTTAATAAAAAGGGGCATATTCAGTTTCGATCATTCAACCATAGAACGTAATTTCGATTACTTGTGTCTATTTCGTAAAACAGTTATAAAAGTTGCGCATGTATTCTCAGCCCAAAAATATAAAGGGTAAAAAGGTAAATGAAACTCACCTAATGTATTTTGTAGTAAAAATACATATGACAATATTGAACAATGCAGGGTTGACCTCGGATTCACGAACCTATATCAAGTATATATATTAACACGTATAATATTAATCGACTAAGTTTATAATGTATTAAGATTAACTTTTACATATATAATCATATTATTATCTATATTGTGTAAGATATTTACATATTATGTATCACTTAATAAAGATAATATTTCGTTTAAAAATACAAAACTATGTAATATTAGTATAGGTACGTAATAAATATATGTTATATAAATAATATTTGTTGTAATCATAATAATAATATTAATAGTGATATTAATAATAATAATAATAATAATAATAATTTATCTTTAAAATGACCCAATTGAATATGAGTTCCTCGGTGCATTTTTTTTTTAGTCGAACAAACAAGTTACTCCGTATTAAATTATTTAGAAATATTTAGGTGTATAAAGTGGGTGATATGTAAATCTATGAATCTAATAATCTTATTTGTAACAATATATATAGTTTAGGGGCTAAAACTGTAACTTGGTAATTAAATCCAACTGCTTTATCTCTTTAAATTTCGTGTGAACAAAACCCAGATTAAAGTATGTTTTGATATGTCCCTTCTTTTGTTTAATTTTTCTTCTACAACTAAAATAATTTAAGAAAACTCATCGTAACACACTGGAATATATTAGTCTAAATTTTCATGTCCCGATTCGCAAGAAAAGTTATCGATTTTAAGATGGGAACTTCCCGTATCATTATCATTTACAATATCGACGATTTGAAAATATGTACATCTACATACGTATAGGTATAGATGAAAAATTCTAGATTAACAACTAATAAATAATATTCTTTTGTGTTTAGTTTGAAATATACCTTATATATAAAAACAACTTATGAAGGCCTTCTGCTTCGTTTCCTACTAGATCAGCTCGAAATTTCTTTTTTTATTTTTATTTAATTTCATATGTGATATGTGATGTGAATATATTACCACATGGGAGGATTAAATGGATTCTCTTTTTTATAAGTGAAGTGTATGTAGTATATGGATATGGCCATATAGGTTATATATAAAGAGATAAAATATAATAAAGTATAAAATGAGTTGGAAGGTTAGGAGGCTTTTGAATGTTTGGTGGCTTTGTATGGTCGGGAGGATTTCGAGGGTTGGTGTAGTAGTTTTTGTCAATTAAGCATGTGTAGCAAGTATAGTGTCCTACAGCCTTCGAATATTAGCAGCACAAGGACGATCAGAGGTAACCAAAATGGGTTGTGGGTACGTGGCGGTTGTTGGTTTGAGATGAAGTGTTGGTCGATAGTTTATTGTATGGTGTGTGGGTTTTGAAGTTAAATGAAAGTGGTGGCGGTGGAAGTGGTTTGTAGGGTGGTGGCGGGTTTAGGTGGTTGACGATGGATGTTGGTGGAAGTGGGTTTCACGAAACAGAAAAACAAGAAGGAAGGTGGTCGTGGTGTTTGCCGATGGTTCATCAAATTTAATGAAAGTGTTGGTGATCCCATGTCTTAGTATATGTACATATATATAAACTAATTAGAGTTATAATATATATAATATATAATATAATATATAATATATAATTATAATAATTATATCATGTTATAATGATACCTAATCATGTGATAATGGAGTCACCAACTCAAATAGTAAGACATCGGATAATTTAACTTCATCTACCGACACTCTTCTACGGATATTATATCATGTCCTTTGCTAAATAGTTAAAATATAAAAGTGTTCTTAAAAATCCCAAATTTTTAGATTAACTATATTTATTTATTTCACTCAATAACTGTTTGAAACCTGATCAAAAAGGTTCAATAATTATTTATTTTATGTTCCAATTTATATGTACGGAGTGCTAATATTTAATCTTAAAAGGGTAAAAATATTTTTGACAAATCTAAAATCTTCGTAATCAATTTACAGTTCAACTTTTATTTCAATCCTTCATGGACATGTATAATATCTATATTAAAACTAACAAATCTTCAACCGAGTGCTACTGACGTTTACTAATTAAACTCGAAATCATTTATTTTTAATATATTTTCTTTCTATATATAAAGAGTTTTAAATAGCAAGTTTAACTACAAAAAAAAATATATTATATATCTTTAAACCATTGAATTTAATATAATTTATATATTTACAAGTAATATTTATATACATATTTATATATATAAATATATATCTATATATTTATAATCATAGTTTTCATTACATCGCATATTATTTTTCATATTTATATTTTCAACAATTAAATCATATATTATTTCAAATAATATTTTCAAATTAATGTATATGTATCTATTTACAAATAGTGGTTCGTGAATCGTCGAGAATGGTCAAAGGTCAATTGAATATATGAAACAGTTCAAAATTTTTGAGACTCAACATTACAGACTTTGCTTATCGTGTCGGAATCATATAAAGATCAAGTTTAAATTTGGTCGGAAATTGCCGGGTCATCACAGTACCTACCCGTTAAAGAAATTTCATCCCGAAATTTGAGTGAGGTGGTTATGGCTAACAATAAAAATGTTTCCATGATGAATACGAGCAGATAAATAGAGTTTTATTACTGTTGAGTAATATGGATAAGATAATTCGACTACTCGAAGAGTACGAGTGAAGCTATCACAAAAGAGTGAAATGAGAAAATAAAGTTTCATCATAACTTTTACTAGTCATGGTTGGATTCCGGAATTCAAGGGATTCAAAAGAAAATCTTGGAAATCTATAAGATCTGATTTTTCGAGATTTAAGGAAATTAGGATCTCTTTAATTAAATGCGATGATCTGTCCCAATTACTACGTCTGATTTTTCCATTATAAATTTACCTTTTCCTTTTCATTAGTTTTCACCACTTCTATACTCAATTCCCAAATTCAAAATGCTTAATCCAGTTCTGATCCTTGTCCTTATTTTGACTATCGCAACAATCATTCTCCTTTTCCAACTTCCACCGGAAGAATCTGTTTATTTCTACTATGCTCTAGGGATTATTGTATTTATAATCCTCCCGTGTCTTTATATTGCTATACGTACTGATATCCACGGTTTGTAATTTCGGTGTTGTCATTAGGCTTCATATTTTCTCTTATATTTTGGAGCTCTTTGCCTTTTTATTCTCTTCTCGACTCTAAGTCAAGCGAATAATGGTCTAGAATTTGTAGATATGAAATTCGGAATGAACATAGTTAATGTTCTAAGAAGGAAATCGTAATGGCACGATCTTGATTTGTCAAATTACCAGAATATCCCGGAAAAGACCGAATTATCAAGAAAATACCTTCTTGATATGTTTAGAGATTAAATAGAATGTAAGAGTCGTGTAACATGGCACATGATGATGGTACTGAGAATTATCACGTTTTATTAGAAACTCAGCATAAATTACTGTAATATAATCACGTTGATCAAGTGTCATTATATTATACTAACTCATGCTTCAGTTCCCAACACTACTTCAAAATCATTCATAATTCAAACTCGAATTTTAAAGAAATTTAGAAACTAAAGTAGTTTCCTTTATGATGTAATATAGTTAGCACGAAGAGATAAATAATTTCGGACGAGAATATTTATGAAAATATCTTCAGAAATATCGAAGATATTTATGATGATATTTTAGAATTTCTGAGTTCGATGGTTGATAAAGAAAGATTTTTCGTAAGATTTTAACATGAGTACGGAGCAAGATATTCGTTGAAGGTTTCATCGGATCCAGAATTACCTGGTTTCTTTGAATATAGGGTATGGTCCTTGTATTTGTCCTTGGTCTCCTTCGTGGTTAGCTCAATCCGTTTTCCAGTTCTAACTTTTCTGAGCTTTTCCAACATACTATTCTTTATCATCAAACTTCCGACGATTAAGTTCGTTTACGGTTGTCTACAGTTTCTGCTGCTTCATTCAGCTTTTTCAAAATTCCATGTGTTGATTCGTAGGCTGGGTGCTTTTCAAAATTTCAGAATTGAAGATCGTAATTCTATGAGATAATTGTTATATGTATACATATAACTATTAATGTAGAAACGCTACTAGATTCGAAATACTGATTACTGATTCTCGGTAATTGGTATGACAATTCTCGTTACAAGATGTGGATGAGTATATGAATAGGGTTTCAATGAATATAATGATTTTTCGGAAAGTCCAAATTCATTGAAGTTGCTGGTAAGTTTTACTGCTAATGTGGTGGAATATAAACAGTTCCCCGGTAACGATGATGACAGGCAAACTTATATATCGAGGTTATAATAAGGCTAATTCGATTGGAAGTCGAAGTTGACTTGATGAAGCTGTGATAAATTTGGCTAATTTGAAAAGAGTTACAATGTTATTTTCTGTAATAACAATGCCAAAGGAGCTAGCACAGACACGTGTTAAACGTTTACTCAGGTTCCGAGTATTTTCAGGTGCATAACTGTATGCATAAATCTTTCCTTTCGTAGATGAAGTGAGGTTGGTTCATCCTCTCGATTGAGGTGTTTTTAAGAATCATGAAAGGTTTTGAACGCAGATTGTAATCGTCAAGATACAAATGAGGTTTAAGATGAAATCAAGTGGCAAACTTGAAGAATTGTTTAGTTTCATATGTTATAGTAAATATTTTAATTCATTTTAATTGTTCAATGTAGGTAGTCCACAGTTGATAGTCCACAGTTAGCAATTCAATAATTCATATATAGTTTAATATAATATTCGAATTAATTAATACGTATCGTGACCCGTATTCGTCTCAGACTCGATCACAACTCAAACTATATATATTATTGTAGAATCAACCTCAACCCTGTATAGAGAACTCGATCATTACTGCATATAGAGTGTCTATGGTTATTCCAAATAATATATATAGATGCGTCGATATGATATGTCAAAACCTTGTATACGTGTCCCGATATTTAAAGTGCGTAAAATAAATAACAGAAATTAAATAACGATAAATAAAATTGCGATAATTAAATTGCGATAAATAAACTGCGATAAATAAAATGTAATAAGGAATTAACAGTTAGCTAGGGTTTTGTTAGCGTGATTTCTTAACAAAATTTCTCATAGTTAATTTGTTTGTTTCTAACAAATTTTATTTTGTCCAATGTTTTTCTTCATTAGGCCACTTGTTGGATTCTGATAGATCAAAATCCAAATATGAAATTGAATGAAAATGGTTATTATGTGGTGAACAGATACGTATATCGGTGATTGTAAATAGGATAGTAAATGACTGTTGAATCAGATTCGAAGAATGTACGGTGTAACTTATTAATGTGGAATCTAAATATTCCTAAGGTATTACCTACCCGTTAAAATATTTTCACCATTAACAGTTTGTACCAAAAGAATTTTTAATTACAATCTTTATGAAAATATATTTATATATATATTTTCTTCAGATATAATCATGGATTTAATGAGTTAATATGATATTAAACTCATTTAGTTTATCGTTAAAACAAGAATATATAATCTCTAAAACATTAAAGATTACATAATCGCCATGTCGAACGAAGGTAACTGATGTAGAACGATTCGTAGGACGATGGTTATACTCGAGGTACAGGATGAGATGTTGAGGTATAGATTGTTGAAACTTGGGTTATTGGTGGTACTGGTGCTGTTACTGATGATACTGTAGATACTGGTGATGTTGCTGAAGCTGGTACATTTTGCACCATACTCTTCAAATTGATTACTCGAACGCGAAGTTCGTTGACTTCTTCCATTATTCCAGAGTGATTGTCGGTCGTAACGAGCGAATGAATAAGATCTAAAATTGTGGATAGAATATAATCGTTGTGGGATATCCTGGCAATGAGGGTGAATATGGTGTTTCGAATAGATTTGCCGGTAAGTGCTTCAGGTCTTTCACAAAGAGGTGAATTCGGTTGGTGGAAAGGATCGACTTATTCTCGTCTTCATTGATTAAGTGGACTACGAATCCATCAGATGAATTGGGGATGACTGATTGGTTAATTCATTCTGGTGACGTTGCTTCTGGAGATTAGGTGAATATCCATGTCGGAATAGCTGTCGGAATAACTATCGGAATAGCTATCGAAATTTGAGGGACTCGAACTGGTTGAGGGATTCATCTCGTATGATCAGATGAAGGATTTTCGATAAGAAATAGATTATAGGACGTAGATTAGTACCCTGCAATACATAATTTACATATGCATATATAATACTAAAATCCCATAAGTTATGGAGGAATCTACGGAAGTTGTCCGGCAAAGTCTACAGTAACAGATATGCTAAGATATGAATTTTGTCTATACACTATTCATGCAGTCAATGCAGTAAAACGTGTCTAGACTAAGAATAATGAGCAGGTAATTTCCTAAGGATGATAAGCAGATGATTTTCGACAAAAACGATAAGCAAAACTTTTGACATGCAGGCACGGTCGAAGTCCAGGCTCACTAATGCATCCTAACGACTATCAGTTAGACACACTAATGCAAGACCCGGTTCACTAAGACCACCACTCTGATACCAACTGAAACGCCCCGTCCTAATCCATCCGGACGAAGTCCATATCGATTATAAACGATTCACAATAGTTGATTACATCGCGAGGTATTTGACCTCTATATGATACATTTTACAAACATTGTACTCGTTTTTAAAAGACAAACTTTCTTTTCATCGAAAGTTGACATTATGCATACCATTTCATAATACATCCAACTAAATTTGACTTAATAATAATCTTGATGAACTCGACGACTCGAATGCAACGTTTTTTTGAAATATGTCATGAATGACTCCAAGTAATATCTCTAAAATGAGCAATTTCACAGTGGAAGATTTCTTTCGTACCTGAGAATAAACATGCTTTCAAGTGTCAACCAAAAGGTTGGTGAGTTCATTAATTTATCATAAATAATCATTTCATAATTTTAATAGACCACAAGATTTCATATTTCCATTTCTCATAAACATACGTCCCATGCATAGAGACAAAAATATCATTCATATGGATTGAACACCTGGTAACCGACATTAACAATATGCATATAAGAATATCCCCATCATTCCGGGATCCTCCTTCGGACATGATATAAATTTCGAAGTACTAAAGCATCTGGTACTTTGGATGGGGCTTGTTGGGCCCGATAGATCTATCTTTAGAGTTCGCGTCAATTAGGGTGTCTGTTCCCTAATTCTTAGATTACCAGACTTAATAAAAAGGGGTATATTCAGTTTTGATCATTCAACCATAGAACGTAATTTCGATTACTTGTGTCTATTTCGTAAAACAGTTATAAAAGTTGCGCATGTATTCTCAGCCCAAAAATATAAAGGGTAAAAAGGTAAATGAAACTCACCTAATGTATTTTGTAGTAAAAATACATATGACAATATTGAACAATGCAGGGTTGACCTCAGATTCACGAACCTATATCAAGTATATATATTAACACGTATAATATTAATCGACTAAGTTTATAATGTATTAAGATTAACTTTTACATATATAATCATATTATTATCTATATTGTGTAAGATATTTACATATTATGTATCACTTAATAAAGATAATATTTCGTTTAAAAATACAAAACTATGTAATATTAGTATAGGTACGTAATAAATATATGTTATATAAATAATATTTGTTGTAATCATAATAATAATATTAATAGTGATATTAATAATAATAATATAATAATAATAATAATAATAATAATAATAATAATAATAATAATAATAATAATAATAATAATAATAATAATAATAATAATAATAATAATAATAATAATAATTTATCTTTAAAATGACCCAATTGAATATGAGTTCCTCGGTGCATTTTTTTTTTTAGTCGAACAAACAAGTTACTCCGTATTAAATTATTTAGCAATATTTAGGTGTATAAAGTGGGTGATATGTAAATCTATGAATCTAATAATCTTATTTGTAACAATATATATAGTTTAGGGGCTAAAACTGTAACTTGGTAATTAAATCCAACTGCTTCATCTCTTTAAATTTCGTGTGAACAAAACCCAGATTAAAGTATGTTTTGATATGTCCCTTCTTTTGTTTAATTTTTCTTCCACAACTAAAATAATTTAAGAAAACTTATCGTAACACACTGGAATATATTAGTCTAAATTTTCATGTCCCGATTCGCAAGAAAAGTTATCGATTTTAAGATGGGAACTTCCCGTATCATTATCATTTACAATATCGTCGATTTGAAAATATGTACATCTACATACGTATATGTATAGATGAAAAAGTCTAGATTAACAACTAATAAATAATATTCTTTTGTGTTTAGTTTGAAATATACCTTATATATAAAAACAACTTATGAAGGCCTTCTGCTTCATTTCCTACTCGATCAGCTCGAAATTTCTTTTTTTTTTATTTAATTTAATATGTGATATGTGATGTGAATATATTACCACATGGGAGGATTAAATGGATTCTCTTTTTTATAAGTGAAGTGTATGTAGTATATGGATATGGCCATATAGGTTATATATAAAGAGATAAAATATAATAAAGTATAAAATGAGTTGGAAGGTTAGGAGGCTTTTGAATGTTTGGTGGCTTTGTATGGTCGGGAGGATTTCGAGGGTTGGTGTAGTAGTTTTTGTCAATTAAGCATGTGTAGCAAGTATAGTGTCTTACAGCCTTCGAATATTAGCAGCACAAGGACGATCAGAGGTAACCAAAATGGGTTGTGGGTACGTGGCGGTTGTTGGTTTGAGATGAAGTGTTGGTCGATAGTTTATTGTATGGTGTGTGGGTTTTGAAGTTAAATGAAAGTGGTGGCGGTGGAAGTGGTTTGTAGGGTGGTGGCGGGTTTAGGTGGTTGACGATGGATGTTGGTGGAAGTGGGTTTCACGAAACATAAAAACAAGAAGGAAGGTGGTCGTGGTGTTTGCCGATGGTTCATCAAATTTAATGAAAGTGTTGGTGATCCCATGTCTTAGTATATGTACATATATATAAACTAATTAGAGTTATAATATATATAATATATAATATATAATTATAATAATTATATCATGTTATAATGATACCTAATCATGTGATAATGGAGTCACCAACTCAAATAGTAAGACATCGGATAATTTAACTTCATCTACCGACACTCTTCTACGGATATTATATCATGTCCTTTGCTAAACAGTTAAAATATAAAAGTGTTCTTAAAAATACCAAATTTTTAGATTAACTATATTTATTTATTTCACTCAATAACTGTTTGAAACCTGATCAAAAAGGTTCAATAATTATTTATTTTATGTTCCAATTTATATGTACGGAGTGCTAATATTTAATCTTAAAAGGGTAAAAATATTTTTGACAAATCTAAAATCTTCGTAATCAATTTACAGTTCAACTTTTATTTCAATCCTTCATGGACATGTATAATATCTATATTAAAACTAACAAATCTTCAACCGAGTGCTACTGACGTTTACTAATTAAACTCGAAATCATTTATTTTTAATATATTTTCTTTCTATATATAAAGAGTTTTAAATAGCAAGTTTAACTACAAAAAAAAAATATATTATATATCTTTAAACCATTGAATTTAATATAATTTATATATTTACAAGTAATATTTATATACATATTTATATATATAAATATATATCTATATATTTATAATCATAGTTTTCATTACATCGCATATTATTTTTCATATTTATATTTTCAACAATTAAATCATATATTATTTCAAATAATATTTTCAAATTAATGTATATGTATCTATTTACAAATAGTGGTTCGTGAATCGTCGGGAATGGTCAAAGGTCAATTGAATATATGAATCAGTTCAAAATTTTTGAGACTCAACATTACAGACTTTGGTTATCGTGTCGGAATCATATAAAGATCAAGTTTAAATTTGGTCGGAAATTGCCGGGTCATCACAGAGATCGTGCGTTGTGTAATTTCGTTCGTGAATCTTCAGTTTTCGGGAGGCATAAGCGATAACCTTTGTGCGTTACATCAGTACACAACCAAAACCACTTTTCGAAGCATCGCAATAAATGACGAAATCGTCACTGCCTTCAGGAAGTGATAAGATAGGTGCGGTGGTTAACTTCTTCTTTAAGGTTTGAAATGCAGATTCTTGTTCGGGATCCCAAATGAACTTCTTCCCTTTATGAGTCAGCGCGGTCAAAGGACGCGCAATCAGAGAGAAACCTTCAATAAATCTTCGGTAGTAACCAGCGAGGCCTAAAAATTGGCGGATATGAGTCGGAGTAGTGGGGGTTTCCCACTTGCTGATAACTTCGATCTTTGCGGGATCAACCTTGATACCTTGATCACTCACAACGTGACCCATAAATTGGACTTCTTTCAACCAAATCTAGCACTTGGAGAATTTGGCATAAAGTTGCTCTTGTCTCAAGAGTTCCAACACTAGACGAAGATGTTGCTCATGTTCTTCTTCGCTTTTGGAGTAGATGAGGATATCATCTATGAAGACGATAACGAACTTATCCAGGTATGGCTTGCAGACACGATTCATGAGATCCATAAACACGGCAGGTGCGTTGGTTAAACCAAATGGCATTACGAGAAACTCATAATGACCATAACGAGTTCTGAATGCAGTCTTCATCACGTCGCTCTCTTTCACCCTCAACTGGTGATAACCGGATCGCAAATCGATCTTAGAGTAAACGCTCGATCCTTGTAGTTGATCAAAAAGATCGTCAATTCGGGGAAGAGGATACCGATTCTTGATCGTCAATTTGTTGAGTTCGCGGTAGTCGATGCACATGCGGAATGATCCGTCCTTCTTCTTCACAAACAAAACAGGTGGCCCCACGGCGAGAAACTTGGTTGGATAAATCCACGGTCTAGCAGTTCTTGTAATTGGCTCTGCAACTCTTGCATTTCGAAAGGTGCAAGTCGATAGGGTGCGCGAGCTACGGGTGCAGCTCCTGGCACTAAATCGATCTGAAACTCTACTGCTCTCGATGGCGGTAATCCAGGCAATTCATCCGGGAAGACATCGGAAAATTCGTTCACAATTTGTACGTCATCCACGCTCTTCACTTCAGTTTCTAACGTTTTCACATGTGTTAGAACAGCAAGGCGTCCTTTCTTCATGATGTTTTGCGCTTTCATGCAACTAATGAGATTCAGTTTCGAGCTACATCTCTCTCCGTAAATAATCAGTGGCTCACCGTCTCCATGTGGTATACGAAGAGCTTTATCTCCACAGATAATGTCAGCCCTTATCTTGGTCAACCAATCCATACCGACAATAACATCGAAGCTTCCCAACTTAATGGGTATCAAGTCAATCGCGAAATCCACACCAGCTATGTTGATAATAGCTCCTCGGCTAATTTGGTCAACTTTCTCAAGTTTTCCATTGGCTACTTCTACAAGCATACTCTCCTTTAAAGGAACTAATGACCAATTTATCTTAAAGCAAAAGTGTCTACATACATAACTTCTATCGGCACCAGTATCAAATAAGACAGAAGCTAATAGATTGTTGGTAGTGAATATACCTGTCACTAAGTCGGGGTTCTCACTAGCATCCCTTGCATTTACATTGAAAGCTCGTCCACGCGGTGGTCTGCCGTCCTTTCGCTTGTTGGGACACTCATTTCTGAAGTGGCCCGTTTGTCCGCATTCATAGCACTTTCTCGGTCCATTGGGGTTCGGCTTTCCAGTCATGGTGGTGATCTTGCAGTCTCTGCCAATATGCCCGGTCTTTTTGAATTTTTCACAAACAACGTTACAATACCCGGTATGGCGCTTGTAGCACCTCTTGCACTGTGGCAGACTACCCTTGTAGTTGGGGTTCGAGTTGGTGTTCGGATTGGGGTTCCTCCCATCGTTGTGCCTCTTGGCGAGGGTTTGATCATAGGCTCTCCCCTTGTTGTTATCCCACTTACGCTTATCACTACACCCCGCTTCGGATTTTGCCTTTTCCGATTCATCGATGATGATTTGGTTCATTAAGGTATGCGCCATGCGCATTACTTCCGGGACGTTTGGTGTCTTAGATGAGGTGACATTTCCCTTAATGGACTTGGGAAGTCCCCATAAGTACCTTTCCATGCGCTTAAACTCCGGGGTAACC
Source organism: Rutidosis leptorrhynchoides (assembly GCF_046630445.1). Taxonomy (NCBI): domain Eukaryota; kingdom Viridiplantae; phylum Streptophyta; class Magnoliopsida; order Asterales; family Asteraceae; genus Rutidosis; species Rutidosis leptorrhynchoides. The sequence goes on from NC_092341.1 coordinate 73,574,913, forward strand.
ATGGTCGGACACATCAGGGCTAATTCCAGATACCTACAGTTATAACCATCGAGTCATTTCCCACAACCTTCAACTGCATAAACTCAATATCCATTTTCTGGATCTCGATCCTAGGGCAATATTCCTCAATCATGGCCCCTTTGAATTCCTCCCATGGCGTAGCATACGCCTCATCAATACCCTTTGCTTGAGCCAATGTGTTCCACCAAGTTAGTGCGCCGTCTGACAGCGTACATTAAGCATACTTGGTTTTGTTCGCCTCTGAGCAGTTACTAACTCGAAACACAGATTCTAATTTCTCAAACCACCTAGTGAGACCAACTGGCCCCTCAGTTCCACTAAAGTTGTGGGGCTTGCAGCTTTGAAACTCTTTGTATGTGCACCCATTACGAATGGGCTGGATAACCGGTGGCGGTGGAGCTTAGGGGTTCATTTTCGCTAAAGCTGCGACGACTCGTTCAGCGATCATTTCTTCGACCTATGCTGTGGTGGCGTTGATCTTCCGTTGGCCATTGATGTTCTAAACAAAAATTTTGACTCAAGTCAAAATCCAGTATTAAATAAATAATAATACAGTATATGGTAACCAACATGGAATCAACACATCACATGTTTATTAAGTAACGCAAATAGATTCAGATACCACAAAGTCATCATACAGTAACGTAAATATAACACTGTGCAAAAATTAAACAACACAAAGTTCCATTCATTAATAATAAGTTGCACACATCCGCATAGGTTCGTACAATACATAAGTAAAACATAAAACTATAAATGAGATTACATAATGAGATCTACTACAAATGCCCTATGGTGATGGTGGGTGTAGGATGTCCATTACGTGGGACATCTGGTCCTCGAGCTCAGTTACCCGAGCACGGAGGATCTTCACTTCCCTTGTCAGTTCCTCGACAGAGGGAGACGGTGGGGCAGGCGATGCAGTCAGTACAGGTGGTGCTGGTGGTGCAGACGGTCCGGCTCCAGAAGTAGATGGTGCATAGCGGTAAGGCTTACGGATGAAGGGATCAGCAGGATATGGCACAAGCCGCTTACGGGCGGTAACTCTAGTCCTCAGTCCATGTGCGTTAATGAATGGTCGACCTCCATTAATCCCTGGAATAACGGTACCATCGAAACGGTACCGCTGATGTTCGTAGAGGTGTATACGAAATAGTTATATTTTTACTACGAATTACGACGAAATATGATACAAGTTTTTATTAATTTATTTACAGATGGGATATACCTAAACCCTGCTACAATACTATAGGCAGTGTACCTAATCGTAGAGTAGTATAGTTTTTAATAAGTCCGGTTCGTTCCACAGGGAGACGACTTATTTTACACTATATTTTAAACAACTATATTTGTACAAAATATATATTTTAATATATAATAATAATATAAAAGGGGGTTAACCGTTTAATGACCGGTTTGTCGATTTTATATTTTAAGTCACAATTAAAACCTAATGAAAAATATAAATGATGATAATTTAAGTGCGATAATTAAAAGTGCAATAAATAAAATGACAGTAAATAAAAGTGCGATGAGATATAAAATAATGGAATTATGCTTATTTAAACTTCCGTAATCATGATGTTTGACGTGTTGATTTTAGTTTATTACCATGGGTTAATTGTCCTTTGTCCTGGATTATTCGATATGTCCATCTGGTTTTTGTCCATAACAGTCCATCAGTCATAAAGATAAAGTGCGAGTGTCCTCATCAAATTATCCTTATATCCGAAGTCAAATATTCCAACTAATTGGGGACTTAAACTATAATTACACCAATTTTCCTTGTATGTAATTCACCCCTATTTTAATAAGTCCATTAACTATTAATCCATTCCCGTGTCTGATTAAATGAATGATTATTAGTACTTATAAATATCCCGCCCATCGTGTCTGACCGAGTGTATATGGCTATTTATAGGTACGTCCAATTGTAATTTTTATATTAAATTAATGAACTATCATTCAATTAAACAAATATAATGATCATTAATAGCCCATAGTCCCATTTCCACAAGTGTCGTTCTTTTGTCCAAACCCCAATTATGGTCCAAAGCCCAATAACCCCGTCTTTAATATTTAGTCCAACATCATGATTACTTTGACTTAAATAAGCATAATATTAACTTAAGTACGAGACATTAATTTAAAAAGGAGAACATAACTTACATTGAGTATTTATCGCGTAGCTTTACACATACAGATCTTCGACTTTAAAACCCGTAAAATAACCTTTACATTACCCAAACTAACTAATATAAAATTACCCTATACTATATATATATATATATATATATATATATATATATATATATATATATATATATATATATATATATATATATATATATATTACAGAGGGAGAGATTGAAAGAGTGTGTTTTGAGTTCGACCACAGGCCTGCCTTTTATAGCAATATGGCCAGGTTTCTGCTGCCATGCGATAGCATGGGAAAAGGGCAGCCAGGCCATGCGATCGCATGGCCCCTCTGGACAGCTCACTTTGCCTTGTCTCCTAGCTTGTCGACGTTATATTTAATTAATATATAATATATAAATAATTTATATAATTATTTAAATATTATATTATATTCTTGTGCATAGTTGACTCATAATTTTCGGCCCGTTGTGTCGCGCGTTGATAGTTGGCTCAGGTCCCGGTTCCGGATTTTCGAACGTCCTTTCGTACTATTTAATATCTTGTACTTTGTGTTTTGCAATTTGTAATTTGCCCAAAAAATTATTTTCCTTAACTCCCAAAATCCGCGCAAGTCTGGCACTTTTGAGTGCACTATGGCTTTAGTGGCACTTTTCAGGCTTTAGTGGCACTTTTTCTTCAATCCTTTAATCTTCGTGCTTTGTCTTCACATTTATTTATTTAAACGATTACAACTTAAAAATAGAATAATTACAACTAAAAACTTTACATATTGGGATGATATTGCGACTAAATATATGTTCGTTTGGAGCACTATCAAATATCCCGACACTTGAGCATTGCTTGTCCTCAAGTAATATAGAACTTGAAATTAAATCACACGAATCACTTCTTTATTCTTCACACTTTATACATTAGTGATTTTGATATGGAGGTATAAACAATGATAGTAACGATGTGGTTTACAGTCCCCCATGACTATAAAAATTTAGATCCTTAAGGAAATTGGATCTTTATGAAAACATTTTATCTTTTGAAAATTCATTCTAGCTTTTACCCTAGATAAGTTTTCCGGAATAACCCTTCACCGGTGTTTGCAAAATGTTTTTGTGGGTTTGGTGGGTTTCAGATTTGAAAATTTTAGCTCAAAACTTATGGTTTTGTGTCACCCACTTGCTAACCTTGTATTGGGAAAGCAACATGTCCAGTATACTTGCTCTGTATATTATCTTTCGGTAAATTACCGTCCGGTTGTAAAGGAAATCGTTGAACAAGCAACTTTTAAGGCAATGTATAATGACATGCTTTTGATTATGGTCCACAATGTGTCGGATGCAATTACTATCCTTTGTAGGAGCAATAGTAAAGATCACCCTATAATTTTTCGATCTGGCACAAGGTCCTGTCTTTGACCATGCTATGCAACCACCGTTCTTACGGTTGACACCCGATTTGGTTCAGGTGACCTAATGAATTCCAGGTGAATTCCTAGGATTTTACGTTCAATGGTAATGAACGCATTGAAAATGGGTTTTCAGAAAACAAATCGATTTTAATTTGATCAAAATATTTTCTCGTTCAAGCTCGAGTTTAGATATCATCGAATTCCATGAGTTTGTAATTCTCAACCTTTAAAGTCAATCTCAAGGATTGAGTAATATCAGTCTTAAAAGCTGATTTTTAATCTTTAAGGAGATTATCCTTTCTGGAGGTCTGATTTATTAGTCTTATCAAACTAATTTGCATGGCGCCCTCCCCATTTTACGAGACAGATCCTCTCATGGTTAGGATAAGTTTGACTACTTGGCGACCCTGTTTGATGCTGAGGTCCGTGGATTTCCTGCTGATTTAAGAGATGACTTTTCTAGATTTTTCGTCAACCTACAGCTGGTCTGGACGACAACTTCCTGACCTAAATCAAGAAGCGCGTGTCTTTTTTGGAAGACTTTACTTCCTTTTAATGATGGAATTGATTCATCGTGTAGATCCATCTTTTCTTTTATCTTTATTATAATATTACGGGTAAAACAGTCAATTTAGTCCAAAATAAAAGCACCTGCAATAACTTTACAGAAACATGTGATAGATAGTTTTTTAATTGAATAACTTGGTACATTCTCCCCACACTTAGTTTCTTTCTTTGCCTTTTTATTCTCCTTTGTTCCATTTTAAATGAATTCAAGTGTTTTAGGGTTTTTCTCAATTTATGTCCTTTCCGAGGTAACGATGATTTCGGTATTAACACCTAGTTTTCATCGTTCATAAATATGTATAAACATGATTTTGAATTCATTTATTTGAAAATTTTTAAAATTTTCACAAAATTTGGCAAATAAACCAAGTGCAAACCCGAGAGAATTTATAACCCTTCCTCACACTTGAGATCATGCAATGCCCTCATTTGCATGAAATCAGACTATAATTATAAATTCACGAGGGTGATAAGTGTAGAAAAGTGATTAAAAATACCCAGTTTGTAATTACAAAGCTCATCGAATGATAGATGGCGCGCCTCATCGTTCATTCCTTCATGTTTTATCACACATGTTTTTCTTCAAAAACGGTTGCTGTTCTGAACTGTTTGCTAATCTTTGAAAATGCGTCTTTTACCCTAACTTATCATGCATTTTTATTAACGAGTTATGCACTAACCCGAACCCCGAATTTAACGTTAAGTGGGGTTAGACTTCCCCATACTTAGTTGACGACATGTGAAGTCGGTAGAATAAGTTCCACGAATTAAAATAGTGAGCCAGTTATTTACATCTCGGGTGATATAAAATATATCAATGGGTTTAAAGTTTAGACCCACCCGATTGTCACTACTTAATTCTTTTTTAAGTGTAGCTTTTAGTAAATGGATATATCTCTTTTCTGGTTCTTGATCAAATGGATCGATATACACCGACATACATATTTCTATAGGGTGGACAATTCCTAACATTTCCTTCCGTTTATTCTCGGGATTAAAGTTTTCACCTCTATTACCCAATTGGGTGAAATTCGAGGTGTCAATATCTATTACAGCTTCTAGTTCATCTTTGGTAGATGACTCGTCTATTGAGAATATTGGGTTGGAAGGTTGTGGAATGGTGAATTTTGGGATCGAAGCAAATTCTTCTTCATTAATGGTACTTATCGGTCCCACCATTTTGGTCTCGGGGGTAAAATTTTCAACTTTATCGTTTTCCCAAGAGTACCAATTTGTCACCCTTACTTCTTCTTCTTCATCCATTGATGGATCGTTGATTTCGTCGGTAGAGGTTAATGTGTCAATATGTTGTGAAATTGGTAAAGCTGAATAAAAAGTATCATCGGGATAATTGGTGATTTCGGAGCTCTCGAATTCATCAAAATTCGATGATATGAGATTTTCTTGCACAATACTCCTCAGATCAACAGGTGTGTAATCTGATAGAGTTTCAGCTTGCCGATTTACAAACTCTCTCATTTGTTCATTTTGAGCATCGAGTTCTTCGAGTTTGATTTTCATATTGTCTAAAAGATTTTCAGACACATAATTTTCCTCGTCTTCTGGTTGTTGAGTTTGGAAATATTCTTGGGAATAATCCCAATTTGAATTGTATTTTTCATAATCGTTCCATTCAGGTTCCGTGGGTGCGTAATTTTTCATAGGAACGTAATAAAAACATTCCCATGTAGAGTGATAATCTTCACTGACTTCACAACCAGTTATTGTTTCGTCATTCGTGATCCAAGATTGACCGAATAAATTTTCATCAACACTCGTTTAAGAGTATTGATTTAATTGATTTCGCATGTCAGAAAGAGTTTCCAACATATTCTCAAAATTTTCCATAATACACTTTTTACCAAATTTTAGCTACAATGTGGTGCATTTACTAATTATCCTATTAGTTATAAAACAAAAAAATATATAAGTTATCAAATTAATAGACTTTTCTGCTTTTGCCTACGTTTTGAATAGCCAATAGATGCAGCAGGTAGCCAGGACCCTTTAAATCGGAAGCCCACAACTCGCCACTAACAAATCCAACTATTACTACGAACCAGAAAATTTGGATGTCTATCAATTTAGCTGCTTAAAATAATTTTTCATTTTGAAATTTTAGAGAAGAAATAGAAAAAATTCTAAGTCCTAAAAACTAGAGCGTCGAGAAATAAGAAAGAAAAAGAGCGCGTCGAAAAATGTCGAAAAACAAAAGGTCAAAAAATAAAAATAAGAAAATAAAGCGTCGAAACTTAGTATTCTAAAAACTAAATATTAAAAGTTATGTCTAAAGGTATTAAAGCTTAAAAGGAATTCTATATCCAAAACGGAAATAACTTAAAAAGTACTGAAATTTTAAAATGGCGTCGCAAAATTCTAAAGCACCTAAATCTTAGTCTAAAGAAAAGGCACTTAAGGGATTTTACGGCTAAGACTTAAAAGCTAAAAATAAAGTAACTACGACAAAATACTAGTCTTAAAACTACTTACGAACGATAAATATAAAAATTACGAATTAAGCGATATAAATATACAATTTATAAAAAGAAACTAAAAATGATAAAATTACAATTTTTATAAAAATATTATTATTATATTATTATTATATAAAATTATTAATCTATATATTTAATAATAATAAATAAACTTAAAATTACAAATTATAAATTAAAACTAAAATTATAAACTAATTAAAACCCTAATTAATAATAATTAGAAATTAAAAACCCTAATTGCATTTATGGCGTACCAGGTCAGATGTGTCAGACCACCCCATGCGATCGCATGGGGTTTAGGCTGATGGGTCATGCGACCGCATAGCCTGTCAGTCCAGGTTTTTTTTAAGGATTTTATATTGTTTTTCTAAAAATTATAAATAAATATATTTATACAAATATATATTAAAAATATAGAGTTTCGCCGCGTTCCCCGGCAGCGGCGCAAAAAATACTTGATGTTCATAGAGGTGTATACGAAATAGTTATATTTTTACTACGAATTACGACGAAATATGATACAAGTTTTTATTAATTTATTTACAGATGGGATATACCTAAACCCTGCTACAACACTATAGGCAGTGTACCTAATCGTAGAGTAGTATAGTTTTTAGTAAGTCCGGTTCGTTCCACAGGGAGACGACTTATTTTACACTATATTTTAAACAACTATATTTGTACAAAATATATATTTTAATATATAATAATAATATAAAAGGGGGTTTACCGTTTAATGACGGGTTTGTCGATTTTATATTTTAAGTCACAATTAAACCTAATGAAAAATATAAATAACGATAATTTAAGTGCGATAATTAAAAGTACAATAAATAAAATGACAGTAAATAAAAGTTCGATGAGATATAAAATAAAGGAATTATGCTTATTTAAACTTCCGTAATCATGATGTTTGACGTGTTGATTTTAGTTTATTACCATGGGTTAATTGTCCTTTGTCCTGGATTATTCGATATGTCCATCTGGTTTTTGTCCATAACAGTCCATCAGTCATAAATATAAAGTGCGAGTGTCCTCGTCAAATTATCCTTATATCCGAAGTCAAATATTCCAACTAATTGGGGACTTAAACTATAATTACACCAATTTTCCTTGTATGTAATTCACCCCTATTTTAATAAGTCCATTAACTATTAATCCATTCCCGTGTCCGGTTAAATGAACGATTATTAGTACTTATAAATATCCCGCCCATCGTGTCTGATCGAGTGTATATGGCTATTTATAGGTACGTCAAATTGTAATTTTTATATTAAATTAACGAACTATCATTCAATTAAACAAATATAAAGATCATTAATAGCCCATAGTCCCATTTCCACAAGTGTCGTTCTTTTGTCCAAACCCCAATTATGGTCCAAAGCCCAATAACCCCGTCTTTAATATTTAGTCCAACATCATGCTTACTTCAACTTAAATAAGCATAATATTAACTTAAGTACGAGACATTAATTTAAAAAGGAGAACATAACTTACATTGAGTATTTATCGCGTAGCTTTACACATATAGATCTTCGACTTTAAAACCCATAAAATAACCTTTACATTACCCAAACTAACTAATATAAAATGACCCTATACTATATATATATATATATATATATATATATATATATATATATATATATATATATATATATATATATATATATATATATATATATATATATATATATATATATATATATATATATTTTTATTATATATTACAGAGGGAGAGATTGAAAGAGTGTGTTTTGAGTTCGACCACAGGCCTGCCTTTTATAGCAATGTGGCCAGGTTTTTGCTGCCATGCGATCGCATGGGAAAAGGGCAGCCAGGCCATGCGATCGCATGGCCCCTCTGGATAGCTCAATTTGCCTTATCTCCTAGCTTGTCGACGTTATATTTAATTAATATATAATATATAAATAATTTATATAATTATTTAAATATTATATTATATTCTTGTGCATAGTTGACTCATAATTTTTGGCCCGTTGCGTCGCACGTTGATAGTTGGCTCAGGTCTCGGTTTTGGATTTTCGAACGTCCTTTCGTACTATTTAATATCTTGTACTTTGCGTTTTGCAATTTGTAATTTGCACAAAAAATTATTTTCCTTAACTCCCAAAATCCGCGCAAGTCTTTAACTCACTTTTAGTGGCACTTTTGAGTGCACTATGGCTTTAGTGGCACTTTTCAGGCTTTAGTGGCACTTTTTTTTCAATTCTTTAATCTTCGTGCTTTGTCTTCAGATTTATTTATTTAAACGATTACAACTTAAAAATAGAATAATTACAACTAAAAACTTTACATATTGGGATGATATTGCGACTAAATATATGTTCGTTTGGAGCACTATCAACCGCTTCTTCAGCGGGGTGGAGGGTGGCTGCACAGGTGCCTCATCGGGGTCCTCATCGGAATCCTCATCACTGGAGTCATCAGAGGATGAGTCGTCGGATGAAGGGTCGTCTAAATCGGCTGGGGGTGGCTGCACGGGTGGCTCTCCTCGGGCGGCCATTATCAGTCGGTATCTAAAAGGTGGGATCAGCACTAAACGTCCATCAGGAAGGCGTCGGCACCAATGGTTATGCTCATTACGGACAGGACCTTCCCCAAGTTCCGCGGGAATCACAGCACCACCGGAATGGGGCTGTGGCTCCGAGGGCCCTGGGACAAGTGGAGCTGGAATCTCCTGTAGGTCCTCGGCTCCGTCTGAGGTAATCACTGGGCCGGGTGCATGGCTACTGGCTCCGGAGGATGAATCACCGGAGTCGCTGTAAGGTGTAGATGACAGGATCGAGTCGGCAACAACGGTAGGTGAGGTGGCCGATGAGTCCGAGTCGCTCTCCAAAATGATAACAGGTGGAATATCCGATATCAGAACAAGGAAAAATAACTTTTTCCATGTCAGTAAGTCATAAAGCAAGCACGTATTAGGCAAAGTAACTACGACAGTCTAAATCATGTATAGCAGTAAATAGCATGGCAATGACAACGAATCCTACAGAAGTAGCATACAATCGAAAGAAAATAATATCATGCAGTAGTGAAAACCAAGTAACAGTATACGGCATATAGCAGTAAAAGTAAGCAGCAGCATGCAGTAAGTTCCGCAGAAACAAGTAAACTAGCAAGTTGTAGATTAGTCCTATTAGTGAATCCTACTCGGTCGGGTCTTGACCCACTAATGCAACCTAATTCCCTACAACCAATGCTCTGATACCAAATGTGATGCTCCATACAAAACCATCGTGTACGAATCATCAACAACAGGATCATTACAAGTTCATATACTATATGCTATTTCAAAACAAGTTTGCATTCAGGAATAAAGGTGACGTTTTATTCAATGTCAATGTTTAACAACCAAAAGTATGCTTCTACGAATAGCAAGCAATGATAGTACGTGACCCATAGGTCGTTACAATTACATCGTTTCAAAAGTAATATTGTTTGATTGCAAAATAAACGTTTCATGCGGTGACATCTCTAATAAGCGCAGCGGTGTCTACAAAGCATGACTAGTACAGCGGAAGCAAGCAAACCTTAAGCACCTGAGAAAAACATGTTTAAAAACATCAACACAAAGGTTGGTGAGCTATAGTTTAAGTATAACAGTAATGTAAGGTAGGCCACGAGATTTCAGTGCTTCAACAGTGTTTCAAAACAGTATGAAAAGTATATGTATAACCGTGGGCACTTGGTAACTAACTTAACGTTTATCACCGCCTAAAAGTACACTTGGCGAGTGCGTATGTTTACGAAGTATTAAACACCCGTTAAATGCTAGCGCTACTAGTCCGAGTGGGGATGTCAAACCCTATGGATCCATATCTAAGATTCGCGTTCACCGGTTCAAAGACCAATGACTAAACGTTACCGAGCTAAGGGGAAGTTTATGCCGTTGTATAACCCACACATATATAAAGTGTAAGTACTCGTGCCTAGTATGTAAAACATAAAATCCGCATGTATTCTCAGTTCCCAAAATAGTTAAAGTAAAAAGGGATGCGATAACTCACAGTGGAAGGTAGTAAAAGTCGATACGCGGGAAAATAATAAGCAAGTGGTTGGTCCGAAAGTCCTCAACCTAAGTCAAAAGTACTAAGTCAGTAAATCGATCCCAAAGGTTTAAATGTATGTAAATTAGCTCTTAAGTATCATCATCATTCATCATTAAACAAAAAGTGTAAAGTAAGTTTTAAGTCAAGACTAGGGTTTGAAACAAAGGCTAACTTCGATCAATCGTCATGGCCTCTATACAAACTGAATTGAGGTGAGACCCATGGCCATGGCTCCGTATATGAGTCCCCTAGAGGCTGACCAATTTCCAGTACGAAACTCGTCTTTGTTTGACAGTGGTGATGGTTTAAGTGCGAGTAGGTCAGAAATTTTAGCACAACGTTAATAGGGTGCAGTGACTTTCGGGAGGCCATAGATCCTAAACCGTAACTCGGATTAAGACGAGGTCTGAACAGAAAATCATCTACTCGAACTGAAATAACTGAAAATCAACTTTATTGTAGCCTAGGTAGTCTGATCAGTTCCATAAACAGTAGCTAAAGGTGTTTCGGTGGGTTCTTAGTGCTTGATGCTCATCACGGTTCTCATCCTTGATGCGTATAGCTTCAAGTGTACAACTCGTTGATGGGTTTGCATCATATTAACCAAGGTTTTACCATTATAACACTAGTGTAAGTCTAAGATAAGTTGCACAACTCACTTAAGAGTTGTATGTGGTTTGATGAACCAAAGTTACATCAAGTTCTTAGATCTGACACATACACGAGTTACAAAAGTAATATTAAGCTACAAACTTGAAAGTAAACTAAATAATCAAGATCTTAAGTTGTAGAACATTGTTCTTAGTTAGATCTTGAAGATCCTAGACTAGAAAGTCTAGATCTAGTGTTCTTAAGTTAGATCCTAAGTTACAAAACTTGGATCTTCACTTTAATGAAACCATAAGTTATGAAACTTAGATTTTCAACTAGTAAAATGTATGTAAGCTTGTAAGCTCTTATTTACAACAAAATTAGAAGACCATAAGCTATAGAAACTTAGATCCATCATAAGTATATAAAGTTATAACTAGAAAGTTATACTTCCATGTTCTTGAACTTATAAAGTTAAATTTTAGTTTCAAGAAATATGAGATCAAGATTAACTAGTAATACTTGACCAAATTAACAAGATCACAACTTTAAAGTACATAAAATGAAGAAATAAATTAAATCTACAAGTAACAAGTTCATGGTTGTTCATACTTTAAAGATTCAAGCCAAGACTTTGATCTTTAAGAAAGTAAACCTTAAGTTTACAACATGAACTCAAGTATGATTATAAACTCATAAACTTTAAATATTTTAAACATTAAGTGTAGAACCATAACTAGAAAGTTTAGGTTCTTGTATGTTCTTGTATGAACAAGATGATATGAAGAACAAACTAGAGAGTTTGATTCTTAATAACTAGTAAGTAAACAGCAATAACAAAAGAACAAGTAATTAAACAAGAGAATGATGATGATCAAGTGATATAATTCAGTTTTTAAGAAAAGAAAGAAGAAGAAAAAGCTCATGTTACTTACAAAGTAGAGAGCAAATGAGAGAAAATGAGAAGTTGCAAGTAAGTGTGTGTGATAAGAATGAAGTGTAATGAGAGAATACTAGTAGATAAGTATCACAAAAAAAAAAGATTTGAGCACCCCTTTACCCATGGTGGCCGACGGCTTTCCAAGCACCAAAGGGGAAGGTTCAAACTTCTACTTTCATACATGGGGAGGTGGTGAGGGCTTGAAATAGTATTAAAGCTAAATGGTGTGGGAACAAGGTGTAAATGTGTAAGTAACTAGATTCCTCATAACTTAATTAATCTTGGTTAAGCCTTAATGCATCATTAACATAATGTTGGGCTAATTAGTCCATTAAGATAAGTAGGGTGGGCTTCTAAGTCCATTAAGACAAGCCCAAGTCCAAAAAAGTAATAATCTAAATAAAAGCCCAAGTAATTAACTAGTAACCTTAGTTAATTAAAAATGATTAATAAAAATTAATCATGAATGTAAATAATATTCGAAAATATTATTCGTGTAAAGTTCGTGTGTCACAAAGACGATTCAGGACATGCAAAGTCATGTACGGTAACAAGTAAACGTATAAAGATACATTTATTAAAGCGTAAGTATTAATAATAAATATTATTAATTAAACGTTGGAAAATCCAGGGTCGTTACATACAAAGCCATTGTTCAAATGTAACATAAGTTGTGAATGCAAAGTAAAAGTTCCATGATTAAGACATCTCTAAGTAATGCAGCGGAAGTCTAACCCAGCGAGTCTGTAACAGCAAGTCTATAACACCAAGACTATAACAGCAAGTCTAACAGCGGAAGCAACAACGTCCAAGCACCTGAGAAATACATGCTTAAAAAGTCAACACGAATGTTGGTGAGCTATAGTTTGTTTGTAATCAGTAATGTAATGTAGACCACGAGATTTCAGTGCTTCAACCAGCGTTTCAAAATAGTATGATAAAGTATATGCTTATCCGTGGGCACCCGGTAACAAACTTAACGTAAAATAAATATCACCCCCTAAAGTACACTTGGCGAGTGCGTATGTTCTCGAAGTATTAAACACCAGTTGAATGCTAGCGCGACTAGCCCGAGTGGGGATGTCAAACCCTATGGATCCATATCTAATATTCGCGTTCACCAGTTCAAAAACCAATGATAAAACGTTACCGTGCTAAGGGGAATCTTTGTGTCGTTATATCACCCACACATATATAAAGTTTAAGTACTCGTATCTAGTATGTAAAAACATAACAAGCGCATGTATTGTCAATCTCAAAAATAGTTAAAGTAAAAAGGAAAGCTATAACTCACAGTGAATAAGCAGTAAAAGTCGATATGAAAAGTATGCATGTAGTAAGTCGGTCCGAAAGGTCGTCAACCAAGTCAAAGGTCACTAAGTCAGTAAATTGTCCCCAAAAGTTTAAAAGTGAATAAATTAAGTCTTAAGTATCATCATCATCATCATTCATAAAAGATAAAGTAAGTTTTCAACAAGTATAGAGATCGAAACAAAAGGTTGAATTCGGACAGCTGCTACGACCTCTATACAAAACGAAAAGACGCGTCGTCAGTGGCCAAGGCTCCGTATGTGAGTCCTCTAACCTCTTTCCAATTTTCAGATGTGACGATCGCTCCAAATCCATATGGACGAACACGTCATTCATCGATTTCATTGCGAGGTATTTGACCTCTATATGATACGTTTTGTAAACATTGCATTCTTTTGAAAAGGCACACCATAAATGAATATTTAAATCAAAGGTTTTCGACATCTGATGATTTCTACATATAGACAATCACCGTAATATAATAATTTACAATAATACTTCCGTTGATAATGCAGTCAAAATAAGATACATGGTGATGATTTGGTGAATGCAACGTTTCCTTGAAAAATATGCCATGTATGACTCCATGCACATAGCTTGTCTAACATATAAGCAAACAGCGGAAGACTTCTAGGGAACCTGAGAATAAACATGCTAACAAGTGTCAACACAAAGGTTGGTGAGTTCATAGTTTTAATGTTGCGCATAATCTGTATATAAAGGTGGATCACAAGATTTCAGTTGTTTCATCCAAAACGTTTATCAAAAGATTCTACATAACAGAGCACCCTGGTAACTAAGCTTTAACGTTATATAATAAATACCCCATTCGTTTTAATACACGCAAACCAACGTGTACTAAACTCAAATAACACACGTTCGTTAAAAGGCTAGCGCTCTAGCTCGGATGGGGATGTGAAGCCCTATGGATCCATATACCGTTATTTGCACCCACCAGTCCATATCCTATGTACTGGCAGCTACTAGTTACCAAAGCTAAGGGATTTTCGGTTCAAACTCAGTGTAGAATTAAGTATGTACTTGTATCCATTGTGTTTAAATTAAAGTGCATGTATTCTCAGCCCAAAAATATAGATTGCAAAAGCAATTAAAAAGGGAGCAAATGAAACTCACCTTAGCAGCATATAAAGTCGTTCACCAAAATATGATCGAAACTCGGATTACCAAATAACCGTAGATCTTAACCTAGAGAACATATGTTGGTCAATAAATGTCTATCAAGCTAGGTCAGGTCATAGTGTATAACAATCCTAATGCTCAAGATCGACATACAAAAGTTATCCAAAGTCGTTTCAAAAAGTCAATTTTGACAGTAATTCAACAAAACGAGACGTGCCTTATATATGGATTCATTTACTTGGCTGGTAATATTCAAAAATCCAATTTATCATTCTTACAAACAAGTTTCAAAAGCAATTTCAATCAATGTCAATCATAATTCAGTTGATCATATCTTTTAATTCGTTCACCGAAATTACGCGATTTCTAAATGAAAAGTTATTGATTTTTCGCCAGCTTTCCAAAAACATGCATATCATATACCTTTTATCAGTAATATATGTATTTACTTCGTGATTCATCATAACTGTTTAACGACAAAATTTAGCATACAAGCATGCATAAATATATATACTCGAGCACTAGACATGGATACACAATTAATGTATAAAAGATAAAATATGAGTGCTTACATATCAATATTGAGATTCAATATTGTAGAAAAGTACGTAGACGTAACAGAGATGATAAACACTAGATTTGATTCACAAATATACCCTCGAACATTACCCATAACCTCCTTGGCAATAACCCATAATTTCCTTAGCTCTATCCTGCTCAAAAACCCATTTCGAAGGTGACAAGCTCATAACCTCGTCGTAGTATTTTAGGTATATATACTACTAATAATAATATTATAATAAGATTAATAATAATAATATTAATCTTAATAATAATAATAATAATAATAATAATAATAATAATAATAATAATAATAATAATATAAAAAAAATAATAATACGGAGGAAATGAATCGAGCTTTTATAGTATGTGGCCTGCTACAGTACCTCATGCGATCGCATGAGTTTTCAGTGTTTTTGCCATGCGATCGCATGGCCGCCTTATCCGTTTTTGTTTGCTAGTTCGTCGACATCAAATAGTGATTTACTGTAGCAAATAGTGTTTAATGTAGCAAATCACTGTAGCTAAATACGGTTTCACTGTAGCACTGTAGCTAAATACGGTTTCACTGTAGCAAATAGTGTTTTACTGTAGCAAAGTCATTTTACTGTAGCAAATAGTATTTTACTGTAGGAAAGTCATTTTTACTTGTACATATATATATATATATACATACATATAATTGTTCATGAATCGTCGAGAGCAGTCAAATGTAATGAAACAGTTCTAAAATTTTGAGATTCAACTTCATAGACTTTGCTTATCGTGTCGGAAACGTTAAATCATTTAAAGATAAAGTTTAAATTTGGTCAAAAATTTTCGGGTTGTCACAGTACCTACCCGTTAAAGAAATTTCGTCCCGAAATTTGAGTGAGGTCGTCATGGATGACAATAAAAATGTTTTCATGACGAATATGAGTTGGTAAATAGAATTTTATCACCATTGAATAATACGGATAAAACAATCCGATTACTCGAAGCGTATGTGAGAAGTTATCATAATAGAGTGAAATAGAGAATAGAGATTCGTCTTATCTCTTGATGTAGTAACGATTGATTTTCGAAATTTAAGGAATAGAAAATCTTCATAATTTAAATAAGATTTGATTCTTCAGAATTTAAAAAAATTAGGATTTCCTTTGATTAAATGCGTAATCTGCCTCGATTGCTATGTCTGATATTTTGCTATAAATTAACCTCTTCCGTTTCATTTATTCTCACCACTCCTATAATCTTCTTTCTTATTTCATACTTACAAAAGATTTGTGAAAATGCTTCATCCAGTTCTGATTCTTGATATTTTCTTGGCTATCATATCATTCATTCTTCTTTTTCATCTGCCACCAGAGGAAGTTATTTTCTTCTACCATTACCTTGGGGTTATAGTGTTTTTCATTCTCCGGTGTCTTTATATTGCTATACGTATTGATATACACGGTTTGTAAATTTCGGGGTTGTTATCGGGCTTATATTCTCCTTTATATTTCGGAGCTTCATGCTTTCGTTTTCTCTTCCCGACTTTAAGTCAAGCGAATAATGGTTCAGAATTCGTAGGTATGAAATTTTGGATAAACAATACTAACGTTCTAAGAAAGAAATTGTAATGGCACGATCTTGATTTGTCAAATTACCAGAATATCTGGAAAAGACCGAATCATCAAGAAAAATATTTTCTTGATATGTTTAGAGATTAGAATGTAAGAGTCGTGTAACATGGCACATGATGAGGGTGGAATCTGTGAATCCTTATCACGTTCCATTAGAAACTCAGCATGACTTACTGTAATATAATCACGTTGATAAAGTGTCATTATATTATACTAATTCATGCTTCAGTTCCCAACACTACTTCAAAACATTAATTTTTTTTCGAATTTTTCAGATGTTAGAAACTAAAATAGTTTCTTTTATGTTATAACACAAATAGCGCGAAGAGATGAATGATTTCAAATAAGAATGGTTATGAAAATATCTTCAGAAATATCGAGGATATTTATAATGAAAGATATGATGATATCTTAGAATATTTAAGATAATGATGATGATGAAGAATATTGTCCGCAAAGGTTTTAGAGTAAAGAGCAATGTATTTACTAAGGATTTCAGCAGACACTGAATCATTTGGATTCTTTGAAGGCAAGTTCAGTCTTTATGATTTATCCACAGCCTCCTTCATACTTTGCTCAATCCGTTTTCCAGTTCCAAACCTTCTCTTTTTCTCAGCTTTACCACCATACTATTCTTTATCATTAAACTTTTGACTGTTAAGGTCGTTTACAGTTTTTGCTGCTTCATCAGCATTGTTCCAATTTCAGAGAACTAGTTCATAGTTTGGGATGTTTTTCAGAAACTTCACATTCGAAGTATGTAAGTCTAGAAGATAGACATTATATGTATATATAACTGTTGACGTAGAATTGCTGCGATATTCGAAATACTGATTGCTAATTCCCAGTAGTTGATATGGCAACTATTGTTACAAGATGTGGATGAGTACATGATACAGTTTCAATGAGTATAAGGATTTTTCGGAAGGTCAAAGATCAATGAAGTTGTTGGTAAATTTACTGCTAATGTGGTGGAACATGAAAGGTTCTCCAGTAACGAAAATGTATATGCCAAAATTACAAGTCTGAAAGGTCGTCGTTGACTGGTTGAATGGTTGATAATACTGGATACTTTGAAAAGGAATTGCAAGGTTATTTTTAGTAAAAACAATGCTAAAGGATCTTGCATAGTTTTGAAGTCAAAGTATAGCTTTGAAAGATGTAGAGATCTAAGAATGATGTCACCGGTTTAGAGTTATGGCTTGGATTCTGATCCGTCGATATCAGAATATGTGATTGAATTTGTATGAAATGATTGTGTATCATTGTGAAGATAGTGAGTATAGTTAATGATTTTTGAATGAAAATTGAAGAATGTACAGTGTAACATATTAATTGTGAACTTAAATATTTCTCGAGTAGTACCTACCCGTTAAAGATTTCACAATTAATACTTTGTACAAAAGAATTTTTATTACCGTCTTTATGAAAATATATGTATGTATATTTTTTTCAAATCTAATACAGATTTAATGAGTTAATATCATATTAAGCTCATTTGATTTTCGACTTGACTTAGAAATGATTAATCTCTAAAACACTAAAGATTACATAATCTTTGTGGAGTATTTCGCTAATGTAATCGATACTTTATTATTTATTCTTATTTCTCGGTGAAGGATGTTGATGCTTGTGGAATTTTTGTGAACCTTACAAGGCACAGATGATGTTTTCTGGAAAGTTTCGAGTACATCGAAAATGAAAATGTAAAATCAATTATGTAATTGAATAATACACTTGGTTTATTATGAAATGGAATTCATTAAGTTGAAACATAGATTGTAGTTAACAATGGTTAAGTTGTTAAGGAAGGATGTACATCATTGCATATTAGTAATATGAACTAACCGAGTAGTACCTACCAGTTAAGATTCACACGTAATAGCTTAGTACGAAAAGATTTATTTTGATTTCAAAATTTATATATATTAAATATACATAAAATTTCTTCAGGGGAAATAAGTTAATACTTCATCGGTTATTGTTGCTGGTATTTCTTGGTAACTACGATGCGTATGAGGTTGATGTTCAAGGTACATATTGTGATGTTGAGGCTTGCGGTGCGGATGTTGTTGGTGGTGGTAATGGTACTATTGGTGTTGTTGTCGGTGGTACTGTTGATGCCGGAGATTCTGCTGGTGCTTGTAACCTTTGCACCATATTCTCCAAAGCCACTACCCGAGCGTGAAGCTCGTTGACTTCTTCTACTACACCGGGATGATTGGCGGTTCGGACGAGTGGATGAATAAGATCCAGAATTTGAGAGAGTATATGATCATGACGAGATATTCTGGAGATGAGAGAGAAAATGGTATTACGAATAGGTTCGCCGGTAAGTGCTTCAGGTTTTTCGCCAAGAGGGCAATGTGGTGGATGGAAGGGATCGCCTTCTTCTTGTCTCCAATAATTAAGTATGCTACGAACCCATCCCCAATTCATCCAGAATAGATGATGGCTAATTGGTTGATCCATTCCGGTTACACTGTCTTCGGAATTCAGGTGAATATCCATATCGGAATAGCTGTCAGAGTTTAAGGAATTTGAACTAGATACGGGATCCATCTTGTATAATTAGGGAGATGATTTTTTTTATATGAATTAGATTATAGAATTTAGTTTGGTATTCTTCAATACATAATTTACATATGTATATATAATACCAAATTCCATAAATCACGGAGAAATTTTCGGAAGATGTCAGGAAAAGTTTACAGTAACAGATACGCTAAGATATGAATTTTGTCTATGCACTATTCATGCAATCAATGCAGTAAAACATGTCTAGACTAGAAATGATAAGCAGATAATTTTCGAAAAAAAATGATAAGCAAAACTTTTGACATGCAGACACGGTCGAAGTCCAGACTTACTAATGCATCCTAACAACTATCAGTTAGACACACTCATGCAAGACCTGGTTCGCTAGGACCAATGCTCTGATACCAACTGTGACGATCGCTCCAAATCCATATGGACGAACACGTCATTCATCGATTTCATTATGAGGTATTTGACCTCTATATGATACGTTTTCTAAACATTGCATTCTTTTGAAAAGGCACACCATAAATGAATATTTAAATCAAATGTTTTCGACATCTAATGATTTCTACATATAGACAATCACCGTAATATAATAATTTATAATAATACTTCCGTTGATAATGCAGTCAAAATAAGATACATGGTGATGATTTGGTGAATACAACGTTTCCTTGAAAAATATGCCATGTATGACTCCATGCACATAGCTTGTCTAACATATAAGCAAACACCGGAAGACTTCTAGGGAACCTGAGAATAAACATGCTAACAAGTGTCAACACAAAGGTTGGTGAGTTCATAATTTTAATGTTGCGCATAATCTGTATATAAAGGTGGATCACAAGATTTCAGTTGTTTCATCCAAAACGTTTATCAAAAGATTCTACATAACAGAGCACCCTGGTAACTAAGCTTTAACGTTATATAATAAATACCCCATTCATTTTAATACACGCAAACCAACATGTCCTAAACTCAAATAACACACGTCCGTTAAAAGGCTAGCGCTCTAGCTCGGACGGGGATGTCAAGCCCTATGGATCCATATACCGTTATTCGCGCCCACCAGTCCATATCCTAAGTACTGGCAGCTACTAGTTACCAAAGCTAAGGGATTTTCGGTTCAAACTCAGTGTAGAATTAAGTATGTACTTGTATCCATTGCGTTTAAAATAAAGTGCATGTATTCTCAGCCCAAAAATATAGATTGCAAAAGCAATTAAAAAGGGAGCAAATGAAACTCACCTTAGCAGCATATAAAGTCGTTCACCAAAATGTGATCGAAACTCGGATTACCAAATAACCGTAGATCTCAACCTAGAGAACATATGTTGGTCAATAAATGTCTATCAAGCTAGGTCAGGTCATAGTGTATAACAATCCTAATGCTCGAGATTGACATACAAAAGTTATCCAAAGTCATTTCAAAAAGTCAATTTTGACAGTAATTCAACAAAACGAGACGTGCCTTACATATGGATTCATTTACTTGGCTGGTAATATTCAAAAATCCAATTTATCATTCTTACAAACAAGTTTCAAAAGCAATTTCAATCAATGTCAATCATAATTCAGTTGATCATATCTTTTAATTCGTTCACCGAAATTACGCGATTTCTAAATGAAAAGTTATTGATTTTTCGCCAGCTTTCCAAAAACATGCATATCATATACCTTTTATCAGTAATATATGTATTTACTTCGTGATTCATCATAACTGTTTAACGACAAAATTTAGCATACAAGCATGCATAAATATATATACTCGAGCACTAGACATGGATACACAATTAATGTATAAAAGATAAAATATGAGTGCTTACGTATCAATATTGAGATTCAATATTGTAGGAAAGTACGTAGACGCAACAGAGATGATAAACACTAGATTTGATTCACAAATATACCCTCGAACATTACCCATAACCTCCTTGGCAATAACCCATAATTTCCTTAGCTCTATTCCGCTCAAAAACCCATTTTGAAGGTGACAAGCTCATAACCTCGTCGTAGTATTTTAGGTATATATACTACTAATAATAATATTATAATAAGATTAATAATAATAATATTAATCTTAATAATAATAATAATAATAATAATAATAATAATAATAATAATAATAATAATAATAATAATAATAATAATAATAATAATAATATAAAAAATAATAATACGGAGGAAATGAATCGAGCTTTTATAGTATGTGGCCTGCTACAGTACCTCATGCGATCGCATGAGTTTTCAGTGTTTTTGCCATGCGATCGCATGGCCGCCTTATCCGTTTTTGTTTGCTAGTTCGTCGACATCAAATAGTGTTTTACTGTAGCAAATAGTGTTCACTGTAGCAAATAGTGTTTACTGTATCAAATCACTGTAGCAAGTCGTTTTCACTGTAACACTGTAGCAAAATACGGTTTCACTGTAGCAAATAGTGTTTTACTGCAGTAAATAGTGTTTTACTGTAGCAAAGTCATTTTACTGTAGCAAATAGTGTTTTACTGTAGGAAAGTCGTTTTTACTTGTACATATATATATATATATATATATATATATATATATATATATATATATATATATATATATATATATATATATATATATATATATATATATATATGTATACATACATATAATTGTTCATGAATCGTCAAGAGCAGTCAAATGTAATGAAACAGTTCTAAAATTTTGAGATTCAACTTCATAGACTTTGCTTATCGTGTAGGAAACGTTAAATCATTTAAAGATAAAGTTTAAATTTGGTCAAAAATTTTCGGGTTGTCACATCAGATCCTAAATCAATGTCGTTTGACCGTGGTGACGGTTCAAACGCTAGTAGGTCAGAATTTTCAGCATGTCGTTACAAAGGCGTAGTGATTTTCGGAAGGCTATAAATCCTAAACCGTATATCGGATTTAGGCGAGTTTTAAACAAAAAGTCATCTACTCGAAACGAACTACCTGAAAATCAATTTTTCAGAAACCCCAGGAGTCTGATCTGACCCCGAAAAACAGTAAACAAGTGCTCCGGTGGGTTTCTTGGTGCTTGATGCTCATCACGGTTCTCATCCTTGATGCGTGAAAGCTTCAAGTGTACAACTTTTTTATGTTTTAGCATCACTTTGACCAAGTTTCAACCATTAACACACAACTAAGAGTAAAAGCTAACATTCTACAAGTTTTGAACATCAAGGTTGCCTCTTTATTGCATAAACACCATAAAGCTTCAACCTTTGTCCTTTTGACACAAGTTTTATGCATCTTCATCATATGAAATGATGAAGACTTGATTTTTATCACCATAAAAATCATAAAAAGGTTCCAAGTAAGTGAGATCTACAATAATAACTTAGATCTCAAGTATTAAGAAACCCTAAGCTAGAAAGCTTGGATCTTTACAAGATTAATGTAAAAGTAATGAGACCATAAGCTAAAAAGCTAAGATCTTTAATAAAATAATGAAACCCTAAGCTAGAAAACTTGGATCTTTAATGTTCTTGAAGATCCTTAAAGCAAAAGGCTAGATCTTCAAGTTTCATGAAGATCATAAACACAAGTTTTGATCATTTAACAAAATAAAAGAGATCATAAGTTGGAAAACTTAGATCCAACAAAAGTAATGAAGATTCAAAGCTAGAAAGCTTGAATCTTTCATGTTCTTGAAGGATTCAAATCATAGTTTGAATCTACAAGATATAACAAGATCAAAAAGCTAAAAAGCTTGATCTTATGATGATGATGATGATTTCGTGATCTAGAAGAAGAAAAGAAGAAGAATAAAATTTAAAAGTACAATTTTTAGAGTGAGATAGACTAGAGTGAAAATTAGAGAGTAAGTGTGTGTAAAATGAGAATGAGATCAAGTGTAAAATGGGAGAAATAGGCTTGTATTTATAGTGTGGTGATGGTGGTGGTGGTCTCCAAAACCGGCGGCCAAATGGGGGGACAAGGGGACACCTTTTTGCTTTTTGGTTAGTGGTGGTTTAAAGGTGGTGCTTATGTTAGGATCCCATGCAACATGTATGGTAATGGTGAACAAAAATGTTAGTATGTTGGCTCTTATAAATGGGTTTTTGTCTTACATTTATATGGGTCATAAACTTATTAAAATTGGGCTAATTAAATAGTCCATTAGCTAGAGTAGGGTGGGCTAAAGTCCAATAAGGTAGAAAGTCCAACAAGACTAACTAGTGAGCATAAGTAAATTACTAAGCGTAATTAAGCAACCAAAAACCCAAGTAATTGTTATTAGGAAATAACAATTAGTATTACGTAGTCATAATATTCCAATTATGACAAAAGTTAATCGTGTACCAAAGTACATAGCTCGTTCTAGACGTCAAGTGACACTAACGGTCATAAAAGCATTCGAGGATCAAGTTAAGTAACCAAGTACTTAATAACACATTTTGGAAAATATAAATGAAAGTAATCAATATGAGTAATGATCCAAGAATATAAACCAACACAGTACGCACAAATACGCAGTTTCGTGAAATTAACAAGCACAAATATAAGTCAAAAAATTCGGGTCGTTACAATCATCGGTAACATCCTTGTTCTTATAGATATCACAAATGTCATTAAATTGTTGAATGTGCTCGAAAGGATTGTCTTCTATTAACACATGAAAGAACATATCTTTGATCATTGTGAAGAAGTTTCCCTCGATCTTCCAATTATCGGCTCCAATTGGTGGTTTTGTAATAGCCGGAGGTACCAACGTAGGTGTAGCCAACCTAGCGTTCCACATTGGCGTGTCATTTGGATCATCTTGTTGTTCTTGATTAACCGGTAGTGGGTTAATGGGAATAGCATGACCAAATGGATTACCCTCGGGAGTAGGTTGTTGACCGTTTCCACTCATCTTTTCTAAACAAAATGGCAAAGCTTCAAAATTTCTTTTTAATACCCTTTCTTCTCTACGTTTATAAACCCCGTGAACGTGCTTCTCTAGATCGGAAAATGGATATGCAAGCTCTTGATCCTTTTGGGATCTCATTTTCATACACCAAAGTACCTACCCTTCAATCACAACACAAACACAAACGATTTTCCGAAACAGAAATAATAGATAAAAACAAGAAAAGTAACTTTTGCAAGGATAAATCCTTACAAAAGGATCGAATAATTAAAAGCTTAAATCAAATACTCAACTAGCTAACCGCTCCCCAGCAGCGGCGCCAAGAAAGTGTGATGCGTGTGGAACAATACATCAATTACCCTCAAATTTATACAAGATTCAAACACTACAAATAAGCACACACAACTAACGAGCACTTAAGTCCCGGTTATTATATCACTTTTATGCAAGTATTCGTTTCAAGTTCGTCCCCAGAGAGCGGTGTAAGTCGAGTAATTGAAACTATTAATCGTCCTAGGGTTGTTTGATTGAGGGATTTTGATTGATTTTAATTAACAACTAAAACGTGCACAAGTAAACAAACTTAACAATTAAAACTAGCAACAAGTAGCAAGTAACTAAATATTGAGATCTAAATCAATTAACTAAGTAGTGTTCACTTACCTAATCCTCTCTATGCTTGGATTATCCCGTTTTACCCAATTTGCTATCGCATTAGTTGTTGAACTATTAATGTTTAGCATTACTACCAAACCTTAATCAAATTACACTTTGCAAACTCACATAAGCATTGTATTCTAAGATCAAGTTAAGTGTGAGCGGTTATTGAGATTATGCTTGGGTTGAAATCACTTAAAACCCTTCAACTATCAAAATCACTTAAGATAATCAAACACCACTATGTTGACTAAAAGCCAAGTGAAAACCAACCTAAACTAAGAACACAATCACTTGAAATTCCCAATTTAGTGTTCTAGATCACCTAAAGTGTTGAAGCACATATTGATTCACTTTCAAATCACTAAGAGAGCTACACAATCTATGTAATCAAAGTAAAGTCTAAAATAATGCATATCAATGGACCTCATAGCTAACATAATAACACTTGCTCATGTATTTCATTCAAACAACTTTAAATCAATAAAATTAGGGCAAATCCTTACACTAGAGATTCATAGATAAGAAAACACAATCAAATTAGCCAAGCATGGCTAAGATTATACTAATCATAAGCATTGAAACACAAATAAACATCATATTAATCTATTATAAGTATTCAATTCAAAACTAGAGAAATAAAGGTGGAGATTACAACCCAAATGACAAAACTAGATAGATCTAATGATAAGATTGCTTGAGCTTTTGCTTGATCTTCCAAATTAGCCTTAATCTCCTTCTTGATGATGAAATTAGGGCTTGATGATGAAAAATCGTGCTAAAAACTGCAGCTGTCCCCCTTTAAAACCCTATCTTATCCCTTTATAGTTGCCAAAAATTCTGCCTAAAAACAGCGAGGTGCGCCGCACCTATAGCAGGTGCGTCGTACCTTATAACGTGGGAGGAGGTGTACCACTCCACAAGATAGGTGCGCCGCACCTTATAACTGAGATTTTGATCTTCAAGTTATGAGTGTGAAATTTGATTTTTTAGTGTTAAGGTGCGCCGTATTTTGAGTCTGGTGTGCCGCACCAGTGAATTGCACTTCCAAAATCTTCAATTTTCACTTGGAATTGCCCATTTTGCTATCGCTTTCCACTTTTGATCATGCCCTGCACTTTGGTTCACTAAATAGGCTAGATTTTGGTCAATTTTACATCAATTTGTGCTTTAAGCCTTGAACCGACACTTTTACGCAAATAAACAACTTTCGGTCCCAATGATCCTCAAAACCGAATGAAATGAGGGAGATATTGCGAGATAAAACATATATAAATAGAGCAATATCATTAACCAACTGTCTCAACCTTCAACCTATTGTAATCGTAACTCATCTTATTTTAATACATATTCATCATTCAGAATCATTCAGCGGCAATCTCAGATTCGTACATTCATACTTGTATAGATACATACAGAATATATACATACGCAACATATACTCATGATATATTCATCATAATCACTAGAACACGAATTGCAATCGAATCTAAACTTTACATGTAGTATCAGAGCCTAAGTAGCTAGCCTACATCGATCCAGATCAAATTCCTGTTCATATTCGATCAGATAATCCGATTTTAAGTTTTTCAAGTTTCAAACTGATTTTTGTGGATTTTAATTCCTGAATGTTTTGTTCAATTCTGTTAATGTAGAAAGCTTTTAAATTATTTACAAAATACTCGTTAAAAATTTCAGAAGCTATTTCTTCATATCGAGTTTTAATTCAGTGATTTTATGTTCGAAAAGTTTTTGGCCAAAATTTTGCAAAATCAGAGATTTCAGGATGTTTTGGAATTGTTAGTGATTCATAAATTTTAATCATGCATCAGGAAACATTTTGAAATCATTTTCACCTGTTAATTCATGTGTTTAACGAAGAATTGAAAAACAACCACCGTGAACCACCATGGACCACCACGAACCACCACCACTTCCGACACCGGATTCTAAATAACCTTCAACTTCTATTAGAACACCATTGATCGATCGTCCTCTTTCCTCGACCGATAGTTCTCCTTCCATCAACCGATACTTAATTGTCTATAAACTGACAGTCATTACTGTTGGGGGAGAATGTGGGTTAATGTGGGATTATGCTAAATGACTATACTAATCTTAACCCATAACAATAAGTGTTTTGATGATGATATATGCATATAACTAGAAGGTGATGGTAGACATCTTGACATAAATATACAACTTCACTAATCCACACTTACTCTATAAACTTACTCTAGCAAAAGACAAAAACCAAACAAAGCTTAAAAGGAAAACGAAAGCTACACGGTTAGGTCCACGGTCGACCGCAGGTCAGACCGTGGAACCTTGCACCCTGGTTTATGAAACCAGGGGTTCACGATCGACTCCAAGGTCAACCTTGGGTCGATCGTAAAAGGTTCTGTCCTAATTTCCACTGATTTTAGTTCGACCACATCGGGACATCTATAATTTATGAAACCTTTTTAAACATGCTTAGAATAGTTTCCTCCTTAATGACACCTAATCTTGATCACTAGAACACTAATCTTGGTTAATCACAACTAATGACACCTTAATGACAATTAAGCGTTGAATAAGGATAACACATAAGTGTTATAGGAAAACATGTACATCTAAAATGTACTTAGACATACTTAGGATGGTTATCAAGTCCCGACCAAGAATTGCTCCCTCCTTGTACATTGTTGGACATTAATGTATACTTATACATTAATCTTGCAAAAGCCACTTTGCAAGTAAAACTTACATAGCCTTAGTTCGGGTTATCACTATATGTTTAATCCTAGATTAATTAGTGATCTCTTCCTAGTCATTACATGAATATTACTTGACTACTTGCTATTAATACATGTGTATTAGTTGACTATGTGCTAAATGCTAAATGCTAAGTAGTTAATTAATATGTATATGTATGAACCTTGTCTTGCTATGTGTTACGAGTTGGGATTCCATCAACTAGTATTTGGACTACTTAAATATATGCTACTTGGATAATGCTTAATATGTCATAATCTAGTAATCTTAAAAGATAATGAATTATTAACACACATAGGTTTGCTTAAGTCTAAAATTAAGTTTATGAATGAATTTGGCTTGATTTAACTTGATGTCTTACAACATGCTTAATTGAAATTACTTGCTTAAATTGTTAAGACATCACTAACACACTTAATTAATTCAAAAACAAGTTTAAATTTGAATATTTGCATGCTTTGTGATTAAAGTAGGTTATTGTCATCAATTACATGTTGACCAACCAATAAGGGTTTACCAAATGTGTTAATTACAAACAAAAGATTATGACAAAACTGAGATTGCCTCAAATGAATATCATGACTTGTATTCAAGAATGTTATACTTTCCACTTTGAGTATGATAAGTCACTATCAAGGCAATACATTCAAGGTAAATGAACATTTAATGCATATAGTACTTGTATAGGATATTGGGTATCTTTTGCAGGTGATAAATGAAGTCAAGAGTCCAAAGATTAATGTTCAAAACTGATTCAAAGGGTTATACAATGGATAAGTGTTTTGGACTGGACGCGTACGGTCGACCCACGGTTGACCGTGGTCCCAGCCGCAACAACGGCTAGTTTTTTTTATCTCTCCATATAAATAGCATGACTTTGAGAACTTTGAGGACTTGGACCTCTTGCATGCTACAACTCAATATCATTAGAGAATCACAAGAACATAACACTTATACATATGTTTGTGATTAGCAAGATATGTTCTATAATCTCATAGATTATAGAAGGGGTTTTATAAACTTACTTTCAAATTACTATCTTTGTGAGCTTACATAGTGTTGTATTAATCCTTAGAATTGTCTTAGGATTGTCATCACTAGAAAGTGTGAGTCTTTGTACTTTGTAATTAGAAGCATATGCTAGCTTAGCTATCATCTTCCTTAAACGGAACTATGAAGTTGATTAATCCCATTGGGGATTAATACTTGTCCAAGGTGAAGACAAGTTGTTCTAAGTTGGAGGTAATCTTTCAAAGGGATAGAAGGATTAGGTTTGTTGTCTAAGAAGAAGTACAAGGCTTGTAAATCGGATCTCCATCGGATTTGGAGAAAAGTGCTTAATTAAGCAAAACTCCCGATTACTTAATCGGGAAGTGGATTAAGGTTGATTAGTTAACATCCACACGAACCACTATAAATCCTTATGTTTATGTTCTTTAATTTACATTCCGCATTACTACAAACATAAACACGTCACACATTGGTTTGAGTTGATTAAAGTGATCAAGGATTGTTCAAATCTTGTTGATTATCGAAAAAGTTTTAAAAATTGTATTAAGTAACTATTCACCCCCCTCTAGTTACTTACAATTACTCCATCGACCAATAGTCTATACCATCGAATGTTTGTATACCATGCCCAATTCTTCAAATGGTATGGTTACACTGCCTTTTTTTTTAAAAAAAAAACACAATCTTTTAAAGATTGACGGAGATTGTTTCTTCAGTAATTAGAGTTCTTCACTTGGCTAAGAGGGTTCTTCACTTGTTAGAAGATGAACTAAATCAAAGATTAAAAAGGTAAAGATGAAATTTTAGGGTTCGTATGTCACAAGGTTATGGGTTCGAATTTGTAATTGATATTAGTTCATGGGTGAAATAGGTGAAATAAATTAGCGTTTTGTTTTGTTTCAATTGCTGGTGAATTTCATGTGAAGAGGATAATGTAACAACCCAAACCAATAACCAACCGAATACGCGAAATTATTATTATTTTTTTTTTGTCAGAGTGGTGCGCGGCGCGCACAAGCCCAAATCAGTTCTGTCCGGTTTTGCAAATTTTCAAATAAAGATCTGCCACTTCCCGACATATTTAGACGAAACGATTTTCACAACATGATATAATAGTTAAAACTCACACGATTCAATAATAAAATAAGTTTTACGAAACCGGGCCCACATATGCTGTAATACGAGTTTCGTACAAAACTATAAGTTTCAACCGAATTAGTTTAAATTCCAAATGACACTAGAGCATGATGTTTGGGGGTTAATGAAATGTCCCGTTCTTATTGATTAAAAACGTTCCATATTAATTGATTTCGTTGCGAGGTTTTGACCTCTATATGAGACGTTTTTCAAAGACTGCATTCATTTTTAAAACAAACCATAACCTTTATTTCATAAATAAAGGTTTAAAAAGCTTTACGTAGATTATCAAATAATGATAATCTAAAATATCCTGTTTACACACGACCATTACATAATGGTTTACAATACAAATATGTTACATCGAAATCAGTTTCTTGAATGCAGTTTTTACACAATATCATACAAACATGGACTCCAAATCTTGTCCTTATTTTAGTATGCAACAGCGGAAGCTCTTAATATTCACCTGAGAATAAACATGCTTTAAACGTCAACAAAAATGTTGGTGAGTTATAGGTTTAACCTATATATATCAAATCGTAACAATAGACCACAAGATTTCATATTTCAATACACATCCCATACATAGAGATAAAAATCATTCATATGGTGAACACCTGGTAACCGACAATAACAAGATGCATATATAAGAATATCCCCATCATTCCGGGACACCCTTCGGATATGATATAAATTTCGAAGTACTAAAGCATCCGGTACTTTGGATGGGGTTTGTTAGGCCCAATAGATCTATCTTTAGGATTCGCGTCAATTAGGGTGTCTGTTCCCTAATTCTTAGATTACCAGACTTAATAAAAAGGGGCATATTCGATTTCGATAATTCAACCATAGAATGTAGTTTCACGTACTTGTGTCTATTTTGTAAATCATTTATAAAACCTGCATGTATTCTCATCCCAAAAATATTAGATTTTAAAAGTGGGACTATAACTCACTTTCACAGATTTTTACTTCGTCGGGAAGTAAGACTTGGCCACTGGTTGATTCACGAACCTATAACAATATATACATATATATCAAAGTATGTTCAAAATATATTTACAACACTTTTAATATATTTTGATGTTTTAAGTTTATTAAGTCAGCTGTCCTCGTTAGTAACCTATAACTAGTTGTCCACAGTTAGATGTACAGAAATAAATCGATAAATATTATCTTGAATCAATCCACGACCCAGTGTATACGTATCTCAGTATTGATCACAACTCAAACTATATATATTTTGGAATCAACCTCAACCCTGTATAGCTAACTCCAACATTCACATATAGAGTGTCTATGGTTGTTCCGAAATATATATAGATGTGTCGACATGATAGGTCGAAACATTGTATACGTGTCTATGGTATCTCAAGATTACATAATATACAATACAAGTTGATTAAGTTATGGTTGGAATAGATTTGTTACCAATTTTCACGTAGCAAAAATGAGAAAAATTATCCAATCTTGTTTTACCCATAACTTCTTCATTTTAAATCCGTTTTGAGTGAATCAAATTGCTATGGTTTCATAATATTGAACTCTATTTTATGAATCTAAACAGAAAAAGTATAGGTTTATAGTCGGAAAAATAAGTTACAAGTCATTTTTGTAAAGGTAGTCATTTCAGTCGAAAGAACGACGTCTAGATGACCATTTTAGAAAACATACTTCCACTTTGAGTTTAACCATAATTTTTGGATATAGTTTCATGTTCATAAAAAAAATCATTTTCTCAGAATAACAACTTTTAAATCAAAGTTTATCATAGTTTTTAATTAACTAACCCAAAACAGCCCGCGGTGTTACTACGACGGCGTAAATCCGGTTTTACGGTGTTTTTCGTGTTTCCAGGTTTTAAATTATTAAGTTAGCATATCATATAGATATAGAACATGTGTTTAGTTGATTTTAAAAGTCAATTTAGAAGGATTAACTTTTGTTTGCGAACAAGTTTAGAATTAACTAAACTAATTTCTAGTGATTACAAGTTTAAACCTTCGAATAAGATAGCTTTATATGTATGAATCGAATGATGTTATGAACATCATTACTACCTTAATTTCCTTGGATAAACCTACTGGAAAAGAGAAAAATGGATCTAGCTTCAATGGATCCTTGGATGGCTCGAAGTTCTTGAAGCAGAATCATGACACGAAAACAAGTTCAAGTAAGATCATCACTTGAAATAAGATTGTTATAGTTATAGAAATTGAACCAAAGTTTGAATATGATTATTACCTTGTATTAGAATGATAACCTACTGTAAGAAACAAAGATTTCTTGAGGTTGGATGATCACCTTACAAGATTGGAAGTGAGCTAGCAAACTTGAAAGTATTCTTGATTTTATGAAACTAGAACTTTTGGAATTTATGAAGAACACTTAGAACTTGAAGATAGAACTTGAGAGAGATCAATTAGATGAAGAAAATTGAAGAATGAAAGTGTTTGTAGGTGTTTTTGGTCGTTGGTGTATGGATTAGATATAAAGGATATGTAATTTTGTTTTCATGTAAATAAGTCATGAATGATTACTCATATTTTTGTAATTTTATGAGATATTTCATGCTAGTTGCCAAATGATGGTTCCCACATGTGTTAGGTGACTCACATGGGCTGCTAAGAGCTGATCATTGGAGTGTATATACCAATAGTACATACATCTAAAAGCTGTGTATTGTACGAGTACGAATACGGGTGCATACGAGTAGAACTGTTGATGAAACTGAACGAGGATGTAATTGTAAGCATTTTTGTTAAGTAGAAGTATTTTGATAAGTGTATTGAAGTCTTTAAAAAGTGTATAAATACATATTAAAACACTACATGTATATACATTTTAACTGAGTCGTTAAGTCATCGTTAGTCGTTACATGTAAGTGTTGTTTTGAAACTTTTAGGTTAACGATCTTGTTAAATGTTGTTAACCCAATGTTTATAATATCAAATGAGATTTTAAATTATTATATTATCATGATATTATCATGTATGAATATCTCTTAATATGATATATATACATTAAATGTCTTTACAACGATAATCGTTACATATATGTCTCGTTTAAAAATCATTAAGTTAGTAGTCTTGTTTTTACATATGTAGTTCATTGTTAATATACTTAATGATATGTTTACTTATCATAGTATCATGTTAACTATATATATATCCATATATATGTCATCATATAGTTTTTACAAGTTTTAACGTTCGTGAATCACCGGTCAACTTGGGTGGTCAATTGTCTATATGAAACATATTTCAATTAATCAAGTCTTAACAAGTATGATTGCTTAACATGTTGGAAACATTTAATCATGTAAATATCAATCTCAATTAATATATATAAACATGGAAAAGTTCGGGTCACTACAGTACCTACCCGTTAAATAAATTTCGTCCCGAAATTTTAAGCTGTTGAAGGTGTTGACGAATCTTCTGGAAATAGATGCGGGTATTTCTTCTTCATCTGATCTTCACGCTCCCAGGTGAACTCGGGTCCTCTACGAGCATTCCATCGAACCTTAACAATTGGTATCTTGTTTTGCTTAAGTCTTTTAACCTCATGATCCATTATTTCGACGGGTTCTTCGATGAATTGAAGTTTTTCGTTGATTTGGATTTCATCTAACGGAATAGTGAGATCTTCTTTAGCAAAATATTTCTTCAAATTCGAGACGTGGAAAGTGTTATGTACAGCCGCGAGTTGTTGAGGTAACTCAAGTCGGTAAGCTACTGGTCCGACACGATCAATAATCTTGAATGGTCCAATATACCTTGGATTTAATTTCCCTCGTTTACCAAATCGAACAACGCCTTTCCAAGGTGCAACTTTAAGCATGACCATCTCTCCAATTTCAAATTCTATATCTTTTCTTTTAATGTCAGCGTAGCTCTTTTGTCGACTTTGGGCGGTTTTCAACCGTTGTTGAATTTGGATGATCTTCTCGGTAGTTTCTTGTATAATCTCCGGACCCGTAATCTGTCTATCCCCCACTTCACTCCAACAAATCGGAGACCTGCACTTTCTACCATAAAGTGCTTCAAACGGCGCCATCTCAATGCTTGAATGGTAGCTGTTGTTGTAGGAAAATTCTGCTAACGGTAGATGTCGATCCCAACTGTTTCCGAAATCAATAACACATGCTCGTAGCATGTCTTCAAGCGTTTGTATCGTCCTTTCGCTCTGCCCATCAGTTTGTGGATGATAGGCAGTACTCATGTCTAGACGAGTTCCTAATGCTTGCTGTAATGTCTGCCAGAATCTTGAAATAAATCTACCATCCCTATCAGAGATAATAGAGATTGGTATTCCATGTCTGGAGACGACTTCCTTCAAATACAGTCGTGCTAACTTCTCCATCTTGTCATCTTCTCTTATTGGTAGGAAGTGTGCTGATTTGGTGAGACGATCAACTATTACCCAAATAGTATCAAAACCACTTGCCGTCCTTGGCAATTTAGTGATGAAATCCATGGTAATGTTTTCCCATTTCCATTCCGGGATTTCGGGTTGTTGAAGTAGACCTGATGGTTTCTGATGCTCAGCTTTGACCTTAGAACACGTCAAACATTCTCCTACGTATTTAGCAACATCGGCTTTCATACCCGGCCACCAAAAATGTTTCTTGAGATCCTTGTACATCTTCCCCGTTCCAGGATGTATTGAGTATCTGGTTTTATGAGCTTCTCTAAGTACCATTTCTCTCATATCTCCAAATTTTGGTACCCAAATCCTTTCAGCCCTATACCGGGTTCCGTCTTCCCGAATATTAAGATGCTTCTCCGATCCTTTGGGTATTTCATCCTTTAAATTTCCCTCTTTTAAAACTCCTTGTTGCGCCTCCTTTATTTGAGTAGTAATGTTATTATGAATCATTATATTCATAGATTTTACTCGAATGGGTTCTCTGTCCTTCCTGCTCAAGGCATCGGCTACCACATTTGCCTTCCCCGAGTGGTAACGAATCTCAAAGTCGTAATCATTCAATAATTCAATCCACCTACGCTGCCTCATATTCAGTTGTTTCTGATTAAATATGTGTTGAAGACTTTTGTGGTCGGTATATATAATACTTTGGACCCCATATAAGTAGTGCCTCCAAGTCTTTAATGCAAAAACAACCGCGCCTAATTCCAAATCATGCGTCATATAATTTTGTTCGTGAATCTTCAATTGTCTAGACGCATAAGCAATCACCTTCGTTCGTTGCATTAATACACAACCGAGACCTTGCTTTGATGCATCACAATAAATCACAAAATCATCATTCCCTTCAGGCAATGACAATATAGGTGCCGTAGTTAGCTTTTTCTTCAATAACTGAAACGCTTTCTCTTGTTCATCATTCCATTCAAATTTCTTCCCTTTATGCGTTAATGCAGTCAAGGGTTTTGCTATTCTGGAAAAGTCTTGGATGAACCTTCTGTAGTAACCAGCTAGTCCTAAAAACTGGCGTATGTGTTTCGGAGTTTTCGGGGTTTCCCACTTTTCAACAGTTTCTATCTTTGCCGGATCCACCTTAATACCTTCTTTGTTCACTATGTGACCGAGGAATTGAACTTCTTCCAACCAAAATGTACACTTTGAAAACTTAGCGTACAATTCTTCCTTTCTCAATACTTCTAACACCTTTCTTAAATGTTCACCGTGTTCTTGGTCATTCTTTGAGTAAATAAGTATGTCATCAATGAAAACAATGACAAACTTGTCAAGGTATGGTCCACACACTCGGTTCATAAGGTCCATGAACACAGCTGGTGCATTAGTTAAACCAAACGGCATGACCATAAACTCGTAATGACCATAACGTGTTCTGAAAGCAGTCTTTGGAATATCATCTTCTTTCACCCGCATTTGATGATACCCGGAACGTAAGTCAATCTTTGAATAAACAGACGAGCCTTGTAGTTGATCAAATAAGTCGTCGATTCTCGGTAGTGGGTAGCGGTTCTTGATGGTAAGTTTGTTCAACTCTCGGTAGTCGATACACAACCTGAATGTACCATCTTTCTTCTTGACAAACAAAACAGGAGCTCCCCACGGTGATGTGCTTGGTCGAATGAAACCACGCTCTAAAAGTTCTTGTAATTGGCTTTGCAGTTCTTTCATCTCGCTGGATGCGAGTCTGTAAGGAGCACGAGCTATTGGTGCAGCTCCTGGTACAAGATCTATTTGAAATTCAACGGATCGATGTGGGGGTAATCCCGGTAATTCTTTCGGAAATACATCGGGAAATTCTTTTGCAATGGGAACATCATTGATGCTCTTTTCTTCAGTTTGTACTTTCTCGACGTGTGCTAGAACAGCATAGCAACCTTTTCTTATTAGTTTTTGTGCCTTCAAATTACTAATAAGATGTAGCTTCGTGTTGCCCTTTTCTCCGTACACCATTAAGGGTTTTCCTTTTTCTCGTATAATGCGAATTGCATTTTTGTAACAAACGATCTCTGCTTTCACTTCTTTCAACCAGTCCATACCGATTATCACATCAAAACTCCCTAACTCTACTGGTATTAAATCAATCTTAAATGTTTCGCTAACCAGTTTAATTTCTCGATTCCGACATATATTATCTGCTGAAATTAATTTACCATTTGCTAATTCGAGTAAAAATTTACTATCCAAAGGCGTCAATGGGCAACTTAATTTAGCACAAAAATCTCTACTCATATAGCTTCTATCCGCACCCGAATCAAATAAAACGTAAGCAGATTTATTGTCAATAAGAAACGTACCCGTAACAAGCTCCGGGTCTTCCTGTGCCTCTACCGCATTAATATTGAAAACTCTTCCACGGCCTTGTCCATTCGTGTTCTCCTGGTTCGGGCAATTTCTAATAATGTGGCCTGGTTTTCCACATTTATAACAAACTACATTGGCATAACTTGCTCCGACACTACTTGCTCCGCCATTACTCGTTCTGACACCATTTGTTCCTTTCGTTCTATTAACCCCTGGTCCGTAGACCTCACACTTCGCCGCGCTATGACCATTTCTTTTACACTTGTTGCAAAATTTGGTGCAGAACCCCGAGTGATTCTTTTCACACCTTTGGCATAGCTGCTTCTGATTGTTGTTGTTGTTGCGGTTATTATTGTTGTTGGGATGATTGTTGTAGTTGCTGTTGTTGTTGTTGTTGTTGTTGTTGGGCCGTTTGTTGTAGTTGCGATTGATGTTGCGATTGTTGGGATAATTGTTGCGATTATTGTTGTAATTGCTGTTGTTGTTGTATTGGTGATTCTTATCACCGTTTTCCTCCCACTTTCTTTTGACTTGCTTCACATTGGCCTCTTCAGCAGTCTGTTCTTTAATTCTTTCTTCAATCTGGTTCACTAGTTTGTGAGCCATTCTACATGCCTGTTGTATGGAGGCGGGCTCGTGTGAACTTATATCTTCTTGGATTCTTTCCGGTAATCCTTTCACAAACGCGTCGATCTTCTATTCCTCATCTTCGAATGCTCCCGGACACAATAGGCACAATTCTGTGAATCGTCTTTCGTACGTGGTAATATCAAATCCTTGGGTTCGTAACCCTCTAAGTTCTGTCTTGAGCTTATTGACCTCGGTTCTGGGACGGTACTTCTCGTTCATCAAGTGCTTGAATGCTGACCACGGTAGTGCGTACGCATCATCTTGTCCCACTTGCTCTAGATAGGTATTCCACCATGTTAATGCAGAACCTGTGAAGGTATGCGTAGCGTACTTCACTTTGTCCTCTTCAGTACACTTACTTATGGCAAACACCGATTCAACCTTCTCGGTCCACCGTTTCAATCCGATCGGTCCTTCGGTTCCATCAAATTCCAAAGGTTTGCAGGCAGTGAATTCTTTGTAGGTGCATCCTACACGATTTCCTGTACTGCTAGATCCAACGTTATTGTTGGTATGTAGCGCAGCCTGTACTGCGGCTATGTTTGAAGCTAGAAAAGTACGGAATTCCTCTTCATTCATATTCACGGTGTGTCGAGTAGTCGGTGCCATTTCCTTCACAATAGTTAAATGGAACAAGTTAATCATACAGAATATTAAGTGTAGTTAATAGTATTTCGTAGCATAATATGAACTCATTTATAAAAGCTTTTTCTTCATATTAGCGTTTTATAAGTTTAAATTTGGGTAGTACCTACCCGTTAAGTTCATACTTAGTAGCTAATATACAATTCAACTACTACAATTCTATATGAAAAACTGATTATAATAATATTTCGCGTTCAAACTTTTATACAATATTTTACAAACTTACAATACCGCTTATTTTACATAAAGCATGAAATATAGCACACAATAACTTTGATACAAGATAGTTGTGAAGACAATTCTAGCTAGTACACAAGTCGTTCAGCAAAGGCAATAAAGACACGTAATTCATACGTCCAGAAACAAGTCATGCATTCTGGTTTTACTAGGACTACTTCCCATCCTTGGTCTTGTGCAACATAACCGTTATGGCCGTTGATAAGACAGCGTGTTGTAACGTCATCAAAGGGACGAGGGTTACGTAATGTCCAACAGTCCCGTAATAATCTAAAAACCTCATTTCTTACCCCAATTATCGACTCCGTCACTTGTGGAAACGTTTTGTTTAATAGTTGTAGCCCGATGTTCTTGTTCTCACTTTGGTGAGAAGCGAACATTACTAATCCGTAAGCATAACATGCTTCTTTATGTTGCATGTTAGCCGCTTTTTCTAAATCACGAAGTCCAATATTCGGATATATTGAGTCAAAATAATTTCTTAACCCGTTGCGTAAAATAGCATTTGGGTTCCCCGCAATATATGCGTCAAAGTAAACACATCGTAACTTATGGGTTTCCTAATGTGATATCCCCCATCTTTCAAACGAAAGTCTCTTATAAACCAAGACATTCTTGGAACGTTCTTCGAATGTCTTACAAACTGATCTCGCCTTAAATAGTTGTGCCGAAGAATTCTGGCCGACTCTAGACAAGATTTCATCAATCATGTCTCTGGGTAGGTCTCTTAAAATATTGGGTTGTCTATCCATTTTGTGTTTTTAAACTGTAAAATAGACAAGAGTTAGATTCATAAAAAAATACTTATTAATACAAGCAATTTTTACATATATCATAAAGCATAAGAACACTATATTACATATATTACACCACACGAATACAACTATCTTATTCCGACTCGCTCGTTTCTTCTTCTTCGGTTTTGGTTCGTTTTGCCAAGTTTCTAGGGATGTATGATGTTCCCCTAATACGAGCCGTCGTTGTCCACATTGGTTTAGAAAAACCTGGTGGTTTAGAGGTTCCCGGGTCATTGTTACAACTTAAGGACTTCGGGGGTTGACGATACATATAAAGTTCATCGGGGTTGGAATTAGATTTCTCTATTTTTATGCCCTTTCCCTTATTATTTTCTTTTGCCTTTTTAAATTCAGTTGGGGTAATTTCTATAACATCATCGGAATTCTCGTCAGAATCCGATTCATCGGAGAATTGGTAATCCTCCCAATATTTTGCTTCCTTGGCGGAAACACCATTGACCATAATTAACTTTGGTCGGTTGGTTGAGGATTTTCTTTTACTTAACCGTTTTATTATTTCCCCCACCGGTTCTATTTCTTCATCCGGTTCCGATTCTTCTTCTGGTTCCGACTCTTCTTCCGGTTCCTCTTCGGGAACTTGTGAATCAGTCCACAAATCATTCCAATTTACATTTGACTCTTCATTATTATTAGGTGAGTCAATGGGACTTGTTCTAGAGGTAGACATCTATCACATAATATCAAACACGTTAAGAGATTAATATATCACATAATATTCATATGTTAAAAATATATAGTTTCCAACAAAAATGTTAAGCAATCATTTTTAAAGAAAACACGGTCGAAGTCCAGACTCACTAATGCATCCTAACAAACTCGATAAGACACACTAATGCAAATTTTCTGGTTCTCTAAGACCAATGCTCGGATACCAACTAAAATGTCCCGTTCTTATTGATTAAAAATGTTCCATATTAATTGATTTCGTTGCGAGGTTTTGACCTCTATATGAGACGTTTTTCAAAGACTGCATTCATTTTTAAAACAAACCATAACCTTTATTTCATAAATAAAGGTTTAAAAAGCTTTACGTAGATTATCAAATAATGATAATCTAAAATATCCTGTTTACACACGACCATTACATAATGGTTTACAATACAAATATGTTACATCGAAATCAGTTTCTTGAATGCAGTTTTTACACAATATCATACAAACATGGACTCCAAATCTTGTCCTTATTTTAGTATGCAACAGCGGAAGCTCTTAATATTCACCTGAGAATAAACATGCTTTAAACGTCAACAAAAATGTTGGTGAGTTATAGGTTTAACCTATATATATCAAATCGTAACAATAGACCACAAGATTTCATATTTCAATACACATCCCATACATAGAGATAAAAATCATTCATATGGTGAACACCTGGTAACCGACAATAACAAGATGCATATATAAGAATATCCCCATCATTCCGGGACACCCTTCGGATATGATATAAATTTCGAAGTACTAAAGCATCCGGTACTTTGGATGGGGTTTGTTAGGCCCAATAGATCTATCTTTAGGATTCGCGTTAATTAGGGTGTCTGTTCCCTAATTCTTAGATTACCAGACTTAATAAAAAGGGGCATATTCGATTTCGATAATTCAACCATAGAATGTAGTTTCACGTACTTGTGTCTATTTTGTAAATCATTTATAAAACCTGCATGTATTCTCATCCCAAAAATATTAGATTTTAAAAGTGGGACTATAACTCACTTTCACAGATTTTTACTTCGTCGGGAAGTAAGACTTGGCCACTGGTTGATTCACGAACCTATAACAATATATACATATATATCAAAGTATGTTCAAAATATATTTACAACACTTTTAATATATTTTGATGTTTTAAGTTTATTAAGTCAGCTGTCCTCGTTAGTAACCTATAACTAGTTGTCCACAGTTAGATGTACAGAAATAAATCGATAAATATTATCTTGAATCAATCCACGACCCAGTGTATACGTATCTCAGTATTGATCACAACTCAAACTATATATATTTTGGAATCAACCTCAACCCTGTATAGCTAACTCCAACATTCACATATAGAGTGTCTATGGTTGTTCCGAAATATATATAGATGTGTCGACATGATAGGTCGAAACATTGTATACGTGTCTATGGTATCTCAAGATTACATAATATACAATACAAGTTGATTAAGTTATGGTTGGAATAGATTTATTACCAATTTTCACGTAGCAAAAATGAGAAAAATTATCCAATCTTGTTTTACCCATAACTTCTTCATTTTAAATCCGTTTTGAGTGAATCAAATTGCTATGGTTTCATAATATTGAACTCTATTTTATGAATCTAAACAGAAAAAGTATAGGTTTATAGTCGGAAAAATAAGTTACAAGTCGTTTTTGTAAAGGTAGTCATTTCAGTCGAAAGAACGACGTCTAGATGACCATTTTAGAAAACATACTTCCACTTTGAGTTTAACCATAATTTTTGGATATAGTTTCATGTTCATAATAAAAATCATTTTCTCAGAATAACAACTTTTAAATCAAAGTTTATCATAGTTTTTAATTAACTAACCCAAAACAGCCCGCGGTGTTACTACGACGGCGTAAATCCGGTTTTACGGTGTTTTTCGTGTTTCCAGGTTTTAAATCATTAAGTTAGAATATCATATAGATATAGAACATGTGTTTAGTTGATTTTAAAAGTCAAGTTAGAAGGATTAACTTTTGTTTGCGAACAAGTTTAGAATTAACTAAACTAATTTCTAGTGATTACAAGTTTAAACCTTCGAATAAGATAGCTTTATATGTATGAATCGAATGATGTTATGAACATCATTACTACCTTAATTTCCTTGGATAAACCTACTGGAAAAGAGAAAAATGGATCTAGCTTCAATGGATCCTTGGATGGCTCGAAGTTCTTGAAGCAGAATCATGACACGAAAACAAGTTCAAGTAAGATCATCACTTGAAATAAGATTGTTATAGTTATAGAAATTGAAGCAAAGTTTGAATATGATTATTAACTTGTATTAGAATGATAACCTACTGTAAGAAACAAAGATTTCTTGAGGTTGGATGATCACCTTACAAGATTGGAAGTGAGCTAGCAAACTTGAAAGTATTCTTGATTTTATGAAACTAGAACTTTTGGAATTTATGAAGAACACTTAGAACTTGAAGATAGAACTTGAGAGAGATCAATTAGATGAAGAAAATTGAAGAATGAAAGTGTTTGTAGGTGTTTTTGGTCGTTGGTGTATGGATTAGATATAAAGGATATGTAATTTTGTTTTCATGTAAATAAGTCATGAATGATTACTCATATTTTTGTAATTTTATGAGATATTTCATGCTAGTTGCCAAATGATGGTTCCCACATGTGTTAGGTGACTCACATGGGCTGCTAAGAGCTGATCATTGGAGTGTATATACCAATAGTACATACATCTAAAAGCTGTGTATTGTACGAGTACGAATACGGGTGCATACGAGTAGAACTGTTGATGAAACTGAACGAGGATGTAATTGTAAGCATTTTTGTTAAGTAGAAGTATTTTGATAAGTGTATTGAAGTCTTTCAAAAGTGTATAAATACATATTAAAACACTACATGTATATACATTTTAACTGAGTCGTTAAGTCATCGTTAGTCGTTACATGTAAGTGTTGTTTTGAAACTTTTAGGTTAACGATCTTGTTAAATGTTGTTAACCCAATGTTTATAATATCAAATGAGATTTTAAATTATTATATTATCATGATATTATCATGTATGAATATCTCTTAATATGATATATATACATTAAATGTCTTTACAACGATAATCGTTACATATATGTCTCGTTTAAAAATCATTAAGTTAGTAGTCTTGTTTTTACATATGTAGTTCATTGTTAATATACTTAATGATATGTTTACTTATCATAGTATCATGTTAACTATACATATATCCATATATATGTCATCATATAGTTTTTACAAGTTTTAACGTTCGTGAATCACCGGTCAACTTGGGTGGTCAATTGTCTATA
The DNA here is from genome assembly GCF_046630445.1 of Rutidosis leptorrhynchoides. NCBI lineage: Eukaryota > Viridiplantae > Streptophyta > Magnoliopsida > Asterales > Asteraceae > Rutidosis > Rutidosis leptorrhynchoides. Next base: position 73,617,836 of record NC_092341.1, read on the forward strand.
TGAAACATATTTCAATTAATCAAGTCTTAACAAGTTTGATTGCTTAACATGTTGGAAACATTTAATCATGTAAATATCAATCTCAATTAATATATATAAACATGGAAAAGTTCGGGTCACTACAGTTAAACTACCCAACTCTCAGTCAAACTTCAAAAGCTAACACATCCAAAAGCGTCCCCTATAAAACAAGCGGGATCTCTAATCCAATCGTACGCCCTTACCCTTGTCAATGCCCGAGCCTATAAAAAGGTAAACTACGAGAGGGTAAGCAAAGCTTAGTGAATGCAATAATTATACATATACATATGTAACTTACTTACTTGCAAACACTTACAACAAATCTGCATACATACTAGAAACATAATTAGCATACCTTTATAATGTATAACGCTAAAATCCTCGATAATATAAGCTAGTATAACAATATCATATAACGCAAGCAATACAATATGTTACAACACAATACATAAGCATTGATGTTCACAACATCCATTAGTATTCGAATCCTAAGGCTAGCCCAACGAATGGTATCGTCAATAGCGAACTTAATTCCCATTCGTCCTAATAAATGTGGTATCGTCAACATCGAACTTAAACCCACATATGAGGTATCATCAACATCGAACTTAAACCCTCATCGAATTTCACTACAATAGCGGTATGGCTTCGTCAACATCGAACTTTAAATCCATACATGAGGTATCGTCAACATCGAACTTAAACCCTCATCAAAACGAACCAACAATATACTCTAGGATATGGTATCGTCAACATCGAACTTTAACCCATACCCCACAAGTAAATAAATCATATACATATATATATATATATAAAATTATTCCATTCACCTTAACTTTTGGTGACGATTTAATACTTCCGAATGCTTCAAAGTCGAGTACCTAATACAATAAGTACTCAATCAAAACACACACACACACACACTAGTTGGACTAATCACCAACAACTTACTCATGTGCATTTAATGACTTAAATGCATTAAATGCCCCATTTACAACAAAACCGACCATTTAATGTCAACACACCCATTTCGGGTCATCCACTAGCCCACATAACACCCATTTACCAAACATCTAGGTGTGCTAGTAATTAGTTAACCAATTTAGGCTCATAAATCCCAATTAACCATTTGAAACCCTAGGTTAGTTATTATTGAGTCTTCATGACTCAATCTTACCTAAGAACACCCAAAATCACCAAATATGGGTTTTGTGTTCATCACTAACCTAAACCCTAACCCTTAACAAATTAAAATAGGGAAATCAAGGTTAGAACATACCACCACAACAAAAACGTAGCTAAAGACTAGATGCACCACTTTAATACTTGAGCTTTAGCCCGGATCAAGCTTCTTCCTCCGTGATTCAAGCTTTCTCTCTCAAGAACACACTTCTCTCTCTAGAATTTGATTTGGGGTTGAAGATAAGGTTGGTGTAGTGTTGAATGTGTTTTCAACCACCACACAACTAGCCTTTACAGCCCCAACTCGTCCTCATGTGAAAAGACCACAATACCCTTCATTTATCTTTTAATTAAAAAGCAGAATACTGTGCACAGGGCTAGTGCGCGGCGTGATCCCTTAGGTGTGCGCGGCGCGCACGAAGGTCTGGACAGTTTCTGACCTCAGTTTCAATACACAATAATACCCACACTCTATGTACCATATTTACACTGCTGTACAATAATAATTTGGGTCTTACAACTCTCCCTCACTTGAATCGGAGCGCGTCCTCGCGATCCGAGCCGCATGACAAGAGGGAAGATAAACCAACACAAATTCTTCGGGCTCCCATGTAAACTCGGAACCTTTACTACGACGGCATTGAACTTTAAAAGTTCTCACTTCCTTATTCCTCAACCGCTTGACCTTCTCATCGAGTATAGCAATCGGCTCCTCAGCATATTCTAACTTATTTTTTAGCTCAATCTCGTCTAATGGCACCCATGAAGAATCATCCGCAAGACACTTACGGAGATGGGAAACATGAAATGTATTATGGATCCCCGCAAGCTCTTCGGGTAATTCCAAATGGTACGCAACTTCGCCAACACGAGCTAAAACTTTAAAAGGACCAATCAACCGAGGAGCTAACTTCCCCGTTTTCAAAACCGAATAACACCTTTCCATGGAGAAACTTTAAGCATCACCATGTCACCTTCTTGGAACTCAATTTGTCGTCTTCGCTTATCGGCATAAGATTTTTATCTATCTTGGGCCTTTTTCAAATGAGTCCGAATCATATCAATTTTGCTATTCGTCTCTAAAACCAAATCAGTACTCCCAATTTCTCTTTGGCCCACTTCCCCCCAACAAATCGGAGTTCGACACCTCCGCCCATAAAGCATCTCGTAAGGTGGCATCCCGATACTAGTATGATAACTATTATTGTACGAGAATTCCACCAAAGGTAAGTGCTCATCCCAACTACCACCGAAATCAATAATACACGCCCGTAACATATCCTCTAAAGTTTGATTCGTACGTCGGTTTGACCGTCCGTTTGAGGATGATATGCCGTGCTCAATTTCAATTGTGTGCCCATATCTTCATGAAATTTTTCCTAAAACCGAGATGTGAAACGGGTATCTCGATATGAAATAATAGATATAGGAACCCCGTGTCTCGCTATCACCTCCTTGATAAACAACTTAGCCAAAGTCTCCGATGATATCGCTTCCCGAATGGGAAAAAACAAGGCACTTTTCGTCAATCGATCAATTATTACCCAAATCGAGTCAAATTAGGTTCTCGCCGTTTTTGGTAACTTTGTGATGAAATCCATGGTAATGTGCTCCCATTTCCATTTCGGAATTTCTAACGGTTGTAACTTACCATACGGATTTTGGTGTTCGGCTTTCACTTGCAAACACGTGACGCATTGTTCAACATACTTAACAACATCACGTTTCATGCCCGGCCACCAATACTCTCTCTTCAAATCAAGATACATTTTCGTCGCGCCCGGGTGAATGGAATACTTTGATTTATGTGCTTCATCAAGTAGCACTCGTCGATAATCACCCATTTTAGGCACCCACACCCTTCCTTGAAAAGATAACAAACCATGCGGACCTAAGGTAATAAACTCCGTTTGCCCCACGATTCGTTCCTCGTGCTTATTGTTAACAAAAGCTTCGATTTGAGTCTCGCCAAGCTTTACAAGAAAATTGTTAGTAATAATCATGCGTACCGATCCTACTTGTATCGTCGGATGTTGACTCTTTCGACTTAACGCATCCGCGACCACATTCGCCTTACCCGGATGATAAAGTATTTCACAATCATAGTCTTTCACCACATCCATCTATCTACGTTGACGATAATACAAATCTCTTTGATCAAAAAGATGTTTCAAACTCTTATGATCCGAATAAATCGTACACTTGACACCATACAAGTAATGGCGCCAAATTTTCAACGCATGCATAACCGCCGCCAACTTAAGATCGTGAGTCGGATATCTCGTTTCGTGTTCCTTTAATTGTCGAGAGGTATAAGCGATGACTTTACCCCTTTGCATTAGAACACACCCGAGCCCATTTAAAGAAGCATCACAATAAACCGTCATGTCTTCTACACCTTCCGACAATACTAAAACCGGAGCTTGACATAACTTCTCTTTTAACAATTGAAAAGCAATTTCTTGCTCGTTCTCCCAATTAAACCTCGCGTTCTTTCTCGTCAATTTCGTCAATGGAGAAGCAATTTTAGAAAAGTCTTGGATAAACCGACGATAATAACCGGCCAAATCGAGAAAACTTCGGATTTCCGTAGGCGTAATCGGTCATCCCCAACTCTTTAGCATCTCGATCTTCCCCGGATCTACTTGAATACCATCTTTGTTCACAATATGGCCAAGGAATTGAACTTCTCTTAGCCAAAAATCACATTTGGAGAACTTTGCATACAATTTCTCCTTCCGTAATGTCTTCAACATACCACGCAAATGATGTTCATGTTCCTTCATACTCTTCGAATAGACAAGTATGTCATCAATGAACACAATTACCAACTTGTCCAACATAGGTTGGCACACTCAGTTCATAAGATCCATGAATGCTGCCGGTGCATTCGTAAGACCAAAAGGCATAACTACAAACTCAAAATGCCCGTAACGCGTTCGAAAGGCCGTTTTCTCAATATCTTCCTCACGGACCCGCATTTGGTGATAGCCGGACCGTAGGTCGATTTTAGAGAAATACGTTGCACTTTGGAGTTGGTCAAACAAATCGTTAATCCTGGGCAATGGATAACGATTCTTGATCGTCACTTTGTTCAACTCCCGATAATCGATGCACATCCGCATACTACCATCCTTCTTCTTCACGAATAAATCGGAGCGCCCCATGGTGAAGCACTCGATCGAATAAAACCCTTTTCAAGTAATTCTTGGGTTTGATTTAACAACTCTTGCATTTCCGTTGGTGCCAAACGATAAGGAGTTTTAGCAATGGGAGTAGCTCCCGGAACCAACTCAATGCGAAATTCAACTTGTCTTTCCGCTGGAACACCTGGTAATTCATCCGGAAAAATGTCTTCGAATTCACTAACCACCGGAAATTCACGAATGGATGGTGGCTCTTCACAAGTATCCACCACATGAGCAAGAAAAGCCATGCCACCACTAACAAGAAAACGTCGTGCCCGTGCATAAGTGCATAATTGCACAAGTCTTCTCCATCTCTCGCCATGAATAATTAACTCTCCCCCACTCGGGGTCTTCACACGAATAATTTTTCATTGCATGCAATATCGGCTCTATGACGATCGAGCCAATCCATACCAACGACAATATCAAAATCACCCAAAGTCATCGGAATGAGATCGATTTCAAAAGTTTCGACACCAAACACAACATTACAATTTTTAAAAACATCAATCCCTAGCACCGTTTTACCATCCACTATTTCGACTTCTACCGGATGACTTAACTTAGCTAGCGGTTTATTTAACTTAGGCACAAATCGAGGCGACACAAAGGACAAATTAGCACCACTATCAAAAAGTATCCGTGCCGAATTAGAGTTAACCATGAAAGTACCTGAGAAAACTTCATTGGATTGCTTGGCTTCGTCATTAGTCATCAAATAATTGCGACCCCTAGCCGTGCCCGCCGCCTTCTCTAACCTTTTAACATGATCGGTGTTCAAATCGGGACACTCCGACTTTCGGCGCCCCTCTTTGTTGCATTTAAAACAAGTGAGCTTGTTTGACGAAGGAGGCTTTGTACAATCCCGAGCCAAATGACCTCGTACCCGACAATTGTAGCAAGTAGGGATAAAGTTCCCGAAACCCCCTTTCTTCACGCTATTCACACTTTCGGAACCTTTCTTGTTTTTCTTGTTTGAAAAGTTCGATTGATTTGAACCTTCAAATTTTCTCTTAGAGAAAGAGAAATCACTTCTTTTTGGAACCTCCGGCTCGAAACCCCGAGCTAATTCAAATAACTCTTCAAAAGACTTAGCCATTCCCCAACTAATCTTACCCTTCAAATCATCATTCATGGTACGGTAGAAATCTTGCATCAACTTACGGTCATCACCAACATACTCCGAACAAAAACGAGTCTTTGCCAAGAAGGTAGACTTAAGAGTAACCAAGTCCATTGAACCTTGACGTAAATTGTGCAACTCGTCCCAGATTTTATCAAGGTCGGAAGGAGTTCGGTATTCTTTGAAGAATTCCTTTTTAAACTCTTCCCATGTCAAGCTCATGCATCGCTCTTCCCCATATAATTGGATTTTATCATCCCACTACATCTTCGCCTCTTCTCGTAACATGCTAGAACCGTACCTCGCCTTCTTCTCGGGAGGACATTCCACGGTACGGAAAGCTCCCTCGATATCGGAAATCCAACATGTGCTTTTCAACGGATCTCGTACCCCATTAAACATCGGGGGTTGAGCATCCTTGAAATTTTTGTAATGGAAGTCCCGCCTTCCATTCCCACCGTTACCATCACCCCCTTCACCACGAGGATGAATGTTTCTAGCTTCTAATACCTCCTCGATCACGGCATTCATTCGCTCATTTATCATTTCGGTTACTTGCCCATCAACCGATTCTTGGAAAACTTTTCGGACATCGTCAAGAAATTTTGTTTTTAGCCTTTTAAAGATGGCCTCAACCTTGGCCGTGAGTTCAACGTCCTCGCTCGTGCCTCCTTCATTGGTATCATGTCCATTTCTCATCTTCATTCTATAAAACGAAGTAAATTAAATAACGAACGAAAAGACATGACATAATATACATGAACACCACACCGCCCCATCTTGCTCAACAATCGTCGTACATCGCTTGTTCGACACGATTTGAACCCGTAACAATGGTAGCTAATCATTGTTACGCGATCACGTCGCATTAACTCGCTAGTACAACGTCTATCTCGCTTGATGATTGCAAAACACAACATAAAACAATAATCGCATAGTTAGTTCACCTAATACTAGGCACTAACCAATCCCCGGTCTGACCCGTCTCCTACAAGTCCCGCATAGCGCGCATACACAATAAAGTCTAAGTCTAGGCACCTATCTCAAGTCGCCTAAATCCCTTAGACCATGCTCTGATACCACTTGTAACAACCCAAACCAATAACCAACCGAATACGCGAAATTAAAAAAAATTTTTTGTCAGAAGAGTGCGCCACGCGCACCACCCTAGGGTGCGCGGCGCGCACAAGCCCAAATCAGTTCTGTCCGGTTTTGTAAATTTTCAAATAAAGATCTCCCACTTCCCGACATATTTAGGTGAAATGCTTTTCACAACATGATATAATAGTTAAAACTCACACGATTCAATAATAAAATAAGTTTTACGAAACCGGGACCACATATGCCGTAATACGAGTTTCGTACAAAAGTATAAGTTTCAACCGAATTAGTTAAAATTCCAAACGACACTAGAGCATGATGTTTGGGGGTTAAACTACCCAACTCTCGGTCAAACTTCAAAAGCTAACACATCCAAAAGCGTCCCCTATCAAACAAGCGGGATCTCTAATCCAATCGTACACCCTTACCCTTGTCAACGCCCGAGCCTATAAAAGGTAAACAACGAGAGGGTAAGCAAAGCTTAGTGAATGCAATAATTATACATATACATATATAACTTACTTACTTGCAAACACTTACAACAAATCTGCATACATACTAGCAACATAATTAGCATACCTTTATAATGTATAACGCTAAAATCCGCGATAACATAAGCTAGTATAACAATATCATATAATGCAAACAATACAATATGTTACAACACAATACATAAGCATTGATGTTCACAACATCCATTAGTATTCGAATCCCAAGGCTAGTCCAATGAATGGTATCGTCAACATCGAACTTAATTCCCATTCGTCCTAATAAATGTGGTATCGTCAACATCGAACTTAAACCCACATATGAGGTATCATCAACATCGAACTTAAACCCTCATCAAATTTCACTACAATAGCGGTATGGCTTCGTCAACATCGAACTTTAAATCCATACATGAGGTATCGTCAACATCAAACTTAAACCCTCATCAAAACGGACCAACAATATACTTTAGGATATGGTATCGTCAACATCGAACTTTAACCCATACCCCACAAGTAAATAAATCATATACATATATATATATAATTATTCCACTCACCTTAACGATTTGGTGACGATTTAATACTTCCGAATGCTTCAAAGCTGAGTACCTAATACAATAAGTACTCAATCAACACACACACACTAGTTGGACTAATCACCAATAACTTACTCATGTGCATTTAATGACTTAAATGCATTAAATGCCCCATTTACAACAAACCCGACCATTTAAGGTCAACGCACCCATTTCGGGTCATCCACTAGCCCACATAACACCGATTTACCAAACATCTACGTATGCTAGTAATTAATTAACCAATCTAGGCTTATAAACCCCAATTAACCATTTAAAACCCTAGGTTAGTTACTATTGAGTCTTCATGACTCAATCTTACCCAAGAACACCTAAAATCACCAAATATAGGTTTTGTGTTCATCACTAACCCCAATTAACCATTTAAAACCCTAGGTTAGTTACTATTGAGTCTTCATGACTCAATCTTACCCAAGAACACCTAAAATCACCAAATATAGGTTTTGTGTTCATCACTAACCCAAACCCTAACCCTTAACAAATTAAAATAGGGAAATCAAGGTTAGAGCATACCACCACAACCAAAACGTAGCTAAAGACTATATGCACAACTTTAATACTTGAGCTTTAGCCCGGATCAAGCTTCTTCCTCCTTGATTCAAGCTTTCTCTCAAGAACACACTTCTCTCTCTAGAATTTGATTTGAGGTTGAAGATAAGGTTGGTGTAGTGTTGAATGTGTTTTCAACCACCACACAACTGGCCTTTACAGCCCCAACTCGTCCTCATGTGAAAAGACCACAATACCCTTCATTTATCTTTTAACTAAAAAGCAGAAAACTGTGCACAGGGCTAGTGCGCGACGCGCTCCCTTAGGTGTGCGCGGCGTGCACGAAGGTCTGGACAGTTTCTGACCTCAGTTTCAATACACAATAATACCCACACTCTATGTACCATATTTACACTGCTGTACAATAATAATTTGGGTCTTACAGATAAACCAACAGCAAACTTACAACTTATTTGCTTTTATATTTTGGAAAAAAGAGGTGAAATAGAACAAAGGTTTTTAAAGTAGCAGTTGTTTATAATTTCAAAAAAGTTAAGTTGCTTCAGTCGTTAACACCTTGTGCATTTGAGGAACTGGTTGTAGGTTCAGTTCTAGACTTGGGCTTTTACTTTCCTTGTTAAGGATTACTCTAACAGCTCATCATTTGGTGAAGCCTAATTTGACTCAAAGCCCATCTGTCTTTCAGGCCCCAATTATTCTAAGTCTTTGTTCAAACCCAACAAATAGTCAAACCTTTTAAACCTAACAGTCCTAGAATAAAAAGTTAACTATCTCGTTAATGAAGAGGCTTAACGGAGTCAAGAAATTTAACGATTCTCGTTAGAATTTATAAGGAATTTTTCAGAAGTTCGGATTCTCGCAACGAATTCAAATGACGAGTATTTCTTCTGTTATACACGCAAAACCAGAGTTTGATGACGCAAATGCATATTTGTTTAAAGACTGTGATGAAAAAGATATACCATTTCTTAAATAGGTGGATTTGTTTTTCAAAACGACTCAACAAAGGATCGAACAATTTGATGACGTCAAAACAAAGTTTATCTTCATCGGTTCTGACAACACCGACCATGGATCAAAAACATGAACAAGATTCCAAATATGAGCTAGAATGTATGTTTCAGTCAGAATATCAACTCACAATTAAATCTGTTCAACTTCGGACACTTGAAGAACAGAATAAGAAGCTACTACAAGAAAAGAATCAGCTCATATCAGAAAAAGATTTTTTAGTTCAGACAATTCAGACTCTTCAAACTGAAAATAATTGTTTCAAGTTCGAACGTAACCTTGATTCTAAAACCATTCTATAACTTCGAACTGATGTTGCTCATGCTCAGACTATTAACTGAAAATTAACTCAAGACTTCAACTAACACATGTCGGATTTACAACATGCGTTAGATGTTAAATTGACACAAATTCCAATACAAATAATTTAGATTTCACCACATAACCGTTAAACTAGAAATAATATTACGAATAAAACGCAATATATACAAACCGAATCTTTTATGCATTACCGACGGAGCTTTTTAGAGTAATAAACATGAAATTGAAATGGTCCCTACGTTATTTATGAATATACAAATATATTTAGTAATGATACACATAATGATCCGTCTCAAAACAAACAAGCGTCCCGACAAGGATTTTATCCGGCATTGTCTGTCCCGGAACACGGACCCTTTCCCAACACCCATCCGACGTCATCTCAGCAACTTTACTACACCGGAAGAACGGCTAGATCTAGATCTCAGATGACATACACATAACCGACATCATGCAGCCAGTCATTAAAACCATAACCGTGAAGAAACACTTGGAATAAATAGAAAGCAAAACCTCCCCGGCTAGACTGAGAGCACCATGAAGCCTTAACCGGAACCGATACGCCGCTGTTACCGTCACCACTCTTAGTTCGGTATTCCAAACCGGCATAAAGATACCCTCCGGGAAGAAGCACGCCGTTCCGGAGAAAGTGCATTGTCCCGGAATAAACACTTCATCCCGGAACAGGTACTTGACAACAGAACAGGCATACAAGCAAGTTGCAAGCCACGTCAGCCCGCGAATCTAGGGAAGTTTGTTAGGACCTGTTATTCCCAAGAAAAGGACAGGTGCCACGTCACCCCTTGGGATTGACAAAGTTCGTTACAACCATGAAAGGGACATGTGCCACGTCATCATTCCCTCTAAAACGTCTATAAAAACGTAAACAAGATCTTTCATACAGAGAATACTGGATGCATTAATGTTACTCTGCTCAAATCAATTATGATAGCATTACTCCAGTCGTTCGCTTAATTCTGATCAGCACTCCGATCATCATCGGGGCCAATTCACACTCTGAGATATTAACTTATTCGATTCCAATCGAATAAGGTTAATTCAATCGATTGTTTTACGCCCTTGGAATCAAGATTCCAAATCGGGGTTTGCACAATTATTGGAGTTAAAACATTAGACTTACTCTTTTTCCCCAAATCAAGCACTCAAACCCGAAATCTATTTACACCTAACGATTTTGGTTTGATCAATCGCCAAAATCAAAGCAGGTGAACTCAATCACTTGTTGACAGGACAGAAGTTCAAAAAGGCTGATCCCAACAAAACATTCAGTTGGCAGAAGGAAGACGGTAAGAAACGTGAAAAGGCGAAAGATAAAGTTGTCATCAACATGATTAACGTCGAGAAGGACGCGTTTGTCCTTCAGAGCTCCTGAAAAGATGCTGCAATCACATTCCCGGGACTACAGCCACAATACTCTTGGGATGAACCGGTAGTCATTACTGGCCTGATAGACAGATTCCCGGTCAGCGAAATGTACACTGTCACAGGAAGTGAATTTGAGATCTTATTTGCTCATTGCCTTTCTCGGCTCCCAAAGTGTGTCGAAAGGAAGATGAGACAATCTAATGCTATCATTTCTGGGTTCATGGGTCCCAATGAAGAACCCATAGGTAAACTAAAGGCAACGGTCACGGTGGGTATTCAACCCTACCTCCGTAGCGCAGTCATCGACTTTTATGTCATCAAATCTGTGGCTGCCACGAATGTGATACTGGGAAGACAGTTCTTCAGGAAGTTTGGTACAATAGCCTCTACTGTAGTGACCCGAACTTTTCCATGTTTATATATATTAATTGAGATTGATGTTTACATGATTAAATGTTTCCAACATGTTAAGCAATCAAAAACTTGTTAAGACTTGATTAATTGAAATAGGTTTCATATAGACAATTGACCACCCAAGTTGACCAGTGATTCACGAACGTTAAAACTTGTAAAAAAAAAAACTATATGATGACATATATATGGTTATATATATAGTTAACATGATATTATGATAAGTAAACATATCATTAATTATATTAACAATGAACTACATATGTAAAAACAAGACTACTAACTTAATGATTTTGAAACGAGACATATATGTAACGTTTATCGTTGTAACGACATTTAATGTATATATATCATATTAAGAGATATTCGTACATCATAATATCATGATAATATAATAATTTAAAATCTCTTTTGATATTATAAACATTGGGTTAACAACATTTAACAAGATCGTTAACCTAAAGGTTTCAAAACAACACTTACATGTAACGACTAACGATGACTTAACGACTCAGTTAAAATGTATATACATGTAGTGTTTTAATATGTATTTATACACTTTTGAAAGACTTCAATACACTTATCAAAATACTTCTACTTAACAAAAATGCTTACAATTACATTCTCGTTCAGTTTCATCAACAATTCTACTCGTATGCACCCGTATTCGTACTCGTACAATACACAGCTTTTAGATGTATGTACTATTGGTATATACACTCCAATGATCAGCTCTTAGCAGCCCATGTGAGTCACCTAACACATGTGGGAACCATCATTTGGCAACTAGCATGAAATATCTCATAAGATTACAAAAATATGAGTAATCATTCATGACTTATTTACATGAAAACAAAATTACATATCCTTTATATCTAATCCATACACCAACGACCAAAAACACCTACAAACACTTTCATTCTTCAATTTTCTTCATCTAATTGAACTCTCTCAAGTTCTATCTTCAAGTTCTAAGTGTTCTTCATAAATTCCAAAAGTTCTAGTTTCATAAAATCAAGAATACTTTCAAGTTTGCTAGCTCACTTCCAATCTTGTAAGGTGATCATCCAACCTCAAGAAATCTTTGTTTCTTACAGTAGGTTATCATTCTAATACAAGGTAATAATCATATTCAAACTTTGGTTCAATTTCTATAACTATAACAATCTTATTTCAAGTGATGATCTTACTTGAACTTGTTTTCGTGTCATGATTTTGCTTCAAGAACTTTGAGCCATCCAAGGATCCATTGAAGCTAGATCCATTTTTCTCTTTTCCAGTAGGTTCATCCAAGGAACTTAAGGTAGTAATGATGTTCATAACATCATTCGATTCATACATATAAAGCTATCTTATTCGAAGGTTTAAACTTGTAATCACTAGAACATAGTTTAGTTAATTCTAAACTTGTTCGCAAACAAAAGTTAATCCTTCTAACTTGACTTTTAAAATCAACTAAACACATGTTCTATATCTATATGATATGCTAACTTAATGATTTAAAACCTGGAAACACGAAAAACACCGTAAAACCGGATTTACGCCGTCGTAGTAACACCGCGGGCTGTTTTGGGTTAGTTAATTAAAAACTATGATAAACTTTGATTTAAAAGTTGTTATTCTGAGAAAATGATTTTTATTATGAACATGAAACTATATCCAAAAATTATGGTTAAACTCAAAGTGGAAGTATGTTTTCTAAAAGGGTCATCTAGACGTCGTTCTTTCGACTAAAATGACTACCTTTACAAAAACGACTTGTAACTTATTTTTCCGACTAGAAACCTATACTTTTTTTGTTTAGATTCATAAAATAGAGTTCAATATAAAACCATAGCAATTTGATTCACTCAAAACGGATTTAAAATGAAAAAGTTATGGGTAAAACAAGATTGGATAATTTTTCTCATTTTAGCTACGTGAAAATTGGTAACAAATCTATTCCAACCATAACTTAATCAACTTGTATTATATATTATGTAATCTTGAGATACCATAGACACGTATACAATGTTTCGACCTATCATGTCGACACATCTATATATATTTCGGAACAACCATAGACACTCTATATGTGAATGTTGGAGTTAGCTATACAGGGTTGAGGTTGATTCCAAAATATATATAGTTTGAGTTGTGATCAATACTGAGATACGTATACACTGGGTCGTGGATTGATTCAAGATAATATTTATCGATTTATTTCTGTACATCTAACTGTGGACAACTAGTTGTAGGTTACTAACGAGGACAGCTGACTTAATAAACTTAAAACATCAAAATATATTAAAAGTGTTGTAAATATATTTTGAACATACTTTGATATATATGTATATATTGTTATAGGTTCGTGAATCAACCAGTGGCCAAGTCTTACTTCCCGACGAAGTAAAAATCTGTGAAAGTGAGTTATAGTCCCACTTTTAAAATCTAATATTTTTGGGATGAGAATACATGCAGGTTTTATAAATGATTTACAAAATAGACACAAGTACGTGAAACTACATTCTATGGTTGAATTATCGAAATCGAATATGCCCCTTTTTATTAAGTCTGGTAATCTAAGAATTAGGGAACAGACACCCTAATTGACGCGAATCCTAAAGATAGATCTATTGGGCCTAACAAACCCCATCCAAAGTACCGGATGCTTTAGTACTTCGAAATTTATATCATATCCGAAGGGTGTCCCGGAATGATGGGGATATTCTTATATATGCATCTTGTTATTGTCGGTTACCAGGTGTTCACCATATGAATGATTTTTATCTCTATGTATGGGATGTGTATTGAAATATGAAATCTTGTGGTCTATTGTTACGATTTGATATATATAGGTTAAACCTATAACTCACCAACATTTTTGTTGACGTTTTAAGCATGTTTATTCTCAGGTGATTATTAAGAGCTTCCGCTGTCGCATACTTAAATAAGGACAAGATTTGGAGTCCATGCTTGTATGATATTGTGTAAAAACTGCATTCAAGAAACTTATTTTGTTGTAACATATTTGTATTGTAAACCATTATGTAATGGTCGTGTGTAAACAGGATATTTTAGATTATCATTATTTGATAATCTACGTAAAGCTTTTTAAACCTTTATTGATGAAATAAAGGTTATGGTTTGTTTAAAAATGAATGCAGTCTTTGAAAAACGTCTCATATAGAGGTCAAAACCTCGCAACGAAATCAATTAATATGGAACGTTTTTAATCAATAAGAACGGGACATTTCAGTTGGTATCCGAGCGTTGGTCTTAGAGAACCAGAAAATTTGCATTAGTGTGTCTTATCGAGTTTGTTAGGATGCATTAGTGAGTCTGGACTTCGACCGTGTTTTCTTTAAAAATGATTGCTTAACATTTTTGTTGGAAACTATATATTTTTAACATATGAATATTATGTGATATATTAATCTCTTAACGTGTTTGATATTATGTGATAGATGTCTACCTCTAGAACAAGTCCCATTGACTCACCTAATAATAATGAAGAGTCAAATGTAAATTGGAATGATTTGTGGACTGATTCACAAGTTCCCGAAGAGGAACCGGAAGAAGAGTCGGAACCGGAAGAAGAATCGGAACCGGAAGAAGAATCGGAACCGGATGAAGAAATAGAACCGGTGGGGGAAATAATAAAATGGTTAAGTAAAAGAAAATCCTCAACCAACCGACCAAAGTTAATTATGGTCAATGGTGTTTCCGCCAAGGAAGCAAAATATTGGGAGGATTACCAATTCTCCGATGAATCGGATTCCGACGAGAATTCCGATGATGTTATAGAAATTACCCCAACTGAATTTAAAAAGGCAAAAGAAAATAATAAGGGAAAGGGCATAAAAATAGAGAAATCTAATTCCAACCCCGATGAACTTTATATGTATCGTCAACCCCCGAAGTCCTTAAGTTGTAACAATGACCCGGGAACCTCTAAACCACCAGGTTTTTCTAAACCAATGTGGACAACGACGGCTCGTATTAGGGGAACATCATATATCCCTAGAAACTTGGCAAAACGAACCAAAACCGAAGAAGAAGAAACGAGCGAGTCGGAATAAGATAGTTGTATTCGTGTGGTGTAATATATGGAATATAGTGTTCTTATGCTTTATGATATATGTAAAAATTGCTTGTATTAATAAGTATTTTTTTTTATGAATCTAACTCTTGTCTATTTTACAGTTTAAAAACACAAAATGGATAGACAACCCAATATTTTAAGAGACCTACCCGGAGACATGATTGATGAAATCTTGTCTAGAGTCGGCCAGAATTCTTCGGCACAACTATTTAAGGCGAGATCAGTTTGTAAGACATTCGAAGAATGTTCCAAGAATGTCTTGGTTTATAAGAGACTTTCGTTTGAAAGATGGGGGATATCACATTGGGAAACCCATAAGTTACGATGTGTTTACTTTGACGCATATATTGCGGGGAACCCAAATGCTATTTTACGCAACGGGTTAAGAAATTATTTTGACTCAATATATCCGAATATTGGACTTCGTGATTTAGAAAAAGCGGCTAACATGCAACATAAAGAAGCATGTTATGCTTACGGATTAGTAATGTTCGCTTCTCACCAAAGTGAGAACAAGAACATCGGGCTACAACTATTAAACAAAACGTTTCCACAAGTGACGGAGTCGGTAATTGGGGTAAGAAATGAGGTTTTTAGATTATTACGGGACTGTTGGACATTACGTAACCCTCGTCCCTTTGATGACGTTACAACACGCTGTCTTATCAACGGCCATAACGGTTATGTTGCACAAGACCAAGGATGGGAAGTAGTCCTAGTAAAACCAGAATGCATGACTTGTTTCTGGACGTATGAATTACGTGTCTTTATTGCCTTTGCTGAACGACTTGTGTACTAGCTAGAATTGTCTTCACAACTATCTTGTATCAAAGTTATTGTGTGCTATATTTCATGCTTTATGTAAAATAAGCGGTATTGTAAGTTTGTAAAATATTGTATAAAAGTTTGAACGCGAAATATTATTATAATCAGTTTTTCATATAGAATTGTAGTAGTTGAATTGTATATTAGCTACTAAGTATGAACTTAACGGGTAGGTACTACCCGAATTTAAACTTATAAAACGCTAATATGAAGAAAAAGCTTTTATAAATGAGTTCATATTATGCTACGAAATACTATTAACTACTCTTAATATTCTGTATGATTAACTTGTTCCATTTAACTATTTTGAAGGAAATGGCACCGACTACTCGACACACCGTGAATATGAATGAAGAGGAATTCCGTACTTTTCTAGCTTCAAACATAGCCGCAGTACAGGCTGCGCTACATACCAACAATAACCTTGGATCTAGCAGTACAGGAAATCGTGTAGGATGCACCTACAAAGAATTCACTGCCTGCAAACCTTTGGAATTTGATGGAACCGAAGGACCGATCGGATTGAAACGGTGGACCGAGAAGGTTGAATCGGTGTTTGCCATAAGTAAGTGTACTGAAGAGGACAAAGTGAAGTACGCTACGCATACCTTCACAGGTTCTGCGTTAACATGGTGGAATACCTATCTAGAGCAAGTGGGACAAGATGATGCGTACGCACTACCGTGGTCAGCATTCAAGCACTTGATGAACGAGAAGTACCGTCCCAGAACCGAGGTCAATAAGCTCAAGACAGAACTTAGAGGGTTACGAACCCAAGGATTTGATATTACCACGTACGAAAGACGTTTCACAGAATTGTGCCTATTGTGTCCGGGAGCATTCGAAGATGAGGAAGAGAAGATCGACGCGTTTGTGAAAGGATTACCGGAAAGAATCCAAGAAGATATAAGTTCACACGAGCCCGCCTCCATACAACAGGCATGTAGAATGGCTCACAAACTAGTGAACCAGATTGAAGAAAGAATTAAAGAACAGACTGCTGAAGAGGCCAATGTGAAGCAAGTCAAAAGAAAGTGGGAGGAAAACGGTGATAAGAATCACCAATACAACAACAACAACAATTACAACAATAATCGCAACAATTATCTCAACAATCGCAACATCAATCGCAACTACAACAAACGGCCCAACAACAACAACAACAACAACAACAACAACAACTACAACAATCATCCCAACAACAATAATAACCGCAACAACAACAACAATCAGAAGCAACTATGCCAAAGGTGTGAAAAGAATCACTCGGGGTTCTGCACCAAATTTTGCAACAAGTGTAAAAGAAATGGTCATAGCGCGGCGAAGTGTGAGGTCTACGGACCAGGGGTTAATAGAACGAAAGGAACAAATGGTGTCGGAACGAGTAATGGCGGAGCAAGTAGTGTCGGAGCAAGTTATGCCAATGTAGTTTGTTATAAATGTGGAAAACCAGGCCACATTATTAGAAATTGCCCGAACCAGGAGAACACGAATGGACAAGGCCGTGGAAGAGTTTTCAATATTAATGCGGTAGAGGCACAGGAAGACCCGGAGCTTGTTACGGGTACGTTTCTTATTGACAATAAATCTGCTTACGTTTTATTTGATTCGGGTGCGGATAGAAGCTATATGAGTAGAGATTTTTGTGCTAAATTAAGTTGTCCATTGACGCCTTTGGATAGTAAATTTTTACTCGAATTAGCAAATGGTAAATTAATTTCAGCAGATAATATATGTCGGAATCGAGAAATTAAACTGGTTAGCGAAACATTTAAGATTGATTTGATACCAGTAGAGTTAGGGAGTTTTGATGTGATAATCGGTATGGACTGGTTGAAAGAAGTGAAAGCGGAGATCGTTTGTTACAAAAATGCAATTCGCATTATACGAGAAAAAGGAAAACCCTTAATGGTGTACGGAGAAAAGGGCAACACGAAGCTACATCTTATTAGTAATTTGAAGGCACAAAAACTAATAAGAAAAGGTTGCTATGCTGTTCTAGCACACGTCGAGAAAGTACAAACTGAAGAAAAGAGCATCAATGATGTTCCCATTGCAAAAGAATTTCCCGATGTATTTCCGAAAGAATTACCGGGATTACCCCCACATCGATCCGTTGAATTTCAAATAGATCTTGTACCAGGAGCTGCACCAATAGCTCGTGCTCCTTACAGACTCGCACCCAGCGAGATGAAAGAACTGCAAAGCCAATTACAAGAACTTTTAGAGCGTGGTTTCATTCGACCAAGCACATCACCATGGGGAGCTCCTGTTTTGTTTGTCAAGAAGAAAGATGGTACATTCAGGTTGTGTATCGACTACCGAGAGTTGAACAAACTTACCATCAAGAACCGCTACCCACTACCGAGAATCGACGACTTATTTGATCAACTACAAGGCTCGTCTGTTTATTCAAAGATTGACTTACGTTCCGGGTATCATCAAATGCGGGTGAAAGAAGATGATATTCCAAAGACCGCTTTCAGAACACGTTACGGTCATTACGAGTTTATGGTCATGCCGTTTGGTTTAACTAATGCACCAGCTGTGTTCATGGACCTTATGAACCGAGTGTGTGGACCATACCTTGACAAGTTTGTCATTGTTTTCATTGATGACATACTTATTTACTCAAAGAATGACCAAGAACACGGTGAACATTTGAGAAAGGTGTTAGAAGTATTGAGGAAGGAAGAATTGTACGCTAAGTTTTCAAAGTGTGCATTTTGGTTGGAAGAAGTTCAATTCCTCGGTCACATAGTGAACAAAGAAGGTATTAAGGTGGATCCGGCAAAGATAGAAACTGTTGAAAAGTGGGAAACCCCGAAAACTCCGAAACATATACGCCAGTTTTTAGGACTAGCTGGTTACTACAGAAGGTTCATCCAAGACTTTTCCAGAATAGCAAAACCCTTGACTGCATTAACGCATAAAGGGAAGAAATTTGAATGGAATGATGAACAAGAGAAAGCATTTCAGTTATTGAAGAAAAAGCTAACTACGGCACCTATATTGTCATTGCCTGAAGGGAATGATGATTTTGTGATTTATTGTGACGCATCAAAGCAAGGTCTCGGTTGTGTATTAATGCAACGAACGAAGGTGATTGCTTATGCGTCTAGACAATTGAAGATTCACGAACAAAATTATACGACGCATGATTTGGAATTAGGCGCGGTTGTTTTTGCATTAAAGACTTGGAGGCACTACTTATATGGGGTCAAAAGTATTATATATACCGACCACAAAAGTCTTCAACACATATTTAATCAGAAACAACTGAATATGAGGCAGCGTAGGTGGATTGAATTATTGAATGATTACGATTTTGAGATTCGTTACCACCCGGGGAAGGCAAATGTGGTAGCCGATGCCTTGAGCAGGAAGGATAGAGAACCCATTCGAGTAAAATCTATGAATATAATGATTCATAATAACATTACTACTCAAATAAAGGAGGCGCAACAAGGAGTTTTAAAAGAGGTAAATTTAAAGGATGAAATACCCAAAGGATCGGAGAAGCATCTTAATATTCGGGAAGACGGAACCCGGTATAGGGCTGAAAGGATTTGGGTACCAAAATTTGGAGATATGAGAGAAATGGTACTTAGAGAAGCTCATAAAACCAGATACTCAATACATCCTGGAACGGGGAAGATGTACAAGGATCTCAAGAAACATTTTTGGTGGCCGGGTATGAAAGCCGATGTTGCTAAATACGTAGGAGAATGTTTGACGTGTTCTAAGGTCAAAGCTGAGCATCAGAAACCATCAGGTCTACTTCAACAACCCGAAATCCCGGAATGGAAATGGGAAAACATTACCATGGATTTCATTACTAAATTGCCAAGGACTGCAAGTGGTTTTGATACTATTTGGGTAATAGTTGATCGTCTCACCAAATCAGCACACTTCCTACCAATAAGAGAAGATGACAAGATGGAGAAGTTAGCACGACTGTATTTGAAGGAAGTCGTCTCCAGACATGGAATACCAATCTCTATTATCTCTGATAGGGATGGCAGATTTATTTCAAGATTCTGGCAGACATTACAGCAAGCATTAGGAACTCGTCTAGACATGAGTACTGCCTATCATCCACAAACTGATGGGCAGAGCGAAAGGACGATACAAACGCTTGAAGACATGCTACGAGCATGTGTTATTGATTTCGGAAACAGTTGGGATCGACATCTACCGTTAGCAGAATTTTCCTACAACAACAGCTACCATTCAAGCATTGAGATGGCGCCGTTTGAAGCACTTTATGGTAGAAAGTGCAGGTCTCCGATTTGTTGGAGTGAGGTGGGGGATAGACAGATTACGGGTCCGGAGATTATACAAGAAACTACCGAGAAGATCATCCAAATTCAACAACGGTTGAAAACCGCCCAAAGTCGACAAAAGAGCTACGCTGACATTAAAAGAAAAGATATAGAATTTGAAATTGGAGAGATGGTCATGCTTAAAGTTTCACCTTGGAAAGGCGTTGTTCGATTTGGTAAACGAGGGAAATTAAATCCAAGGTATATTGGACCATTCAAGATTATTGATCGTGTCGGACCAGTAGCTTACCGACTTGAGTTACCTCAACAACTCGCGGCTGTACATAACACTTTCCACGTCTCGAATTTGAAGAAATGTTTTGCTAAAGAAGATCTCACTATTCCGTTAGATGAAATCCAAATCAACGAAAAACTCCAATTCATCGAAGAACCCGTCGAAATAATGGATCGTGAGGTTAAAAGACTTAAGCAAAACAAGATACCAATTGTTAAGGTTCGATGGAATGCTCGTAGAGGACCCGAGTTCACCTGGGAGCGTGAAGATCAGATGAAGAAGAAATACCCGCATCTATTTCCAGAAGATTCGTCAACACCTTCAACTGCTTAAAATTTCGGGACGAAATTTATTTAACGGGTAGGTACTGTAGTGACCCGAACTTTTCCATGTTTATATATATTAATTGAGATTGATGTTTACATGATTAAATGTTTCCAACATGTTAAGCAATCAAAAACTTGTTAAGACTTGATTAATTGAAATAGGTTTCATATAGACAATTGACCACCCAAGTTGACCAGTGATTCACGAACGTTAAAACTTGTAAAAAAAAAAACTATATGATGACATATATATGGTTATATATATAGTTAACATGATATTATGATAAGTAAACATATCATTAATTATATTAACAATGAACTACATATGTAAAAACAAGACTACTAAC
Source organism: Rutidosis leptorrhynchoides (assembly GCF_046630445.1). Taxonomy (NCBI): domain Eukaryota; kingdom Viridiplantae; phylum Streptophyta; class Magnoliopsida; order Asterales; family Asteraceae; genus Rutidosis; species Rutidosis leptorrhynchoides. The sequence continues at coordinate 73,639,319 of NC_092341.1, forward strand.
TTAATGATTTTGAAACGAGACATATATGTAACGTTTATCGTTGTAACGACATTTAATGTATATATATCATATTAAGAGATATTCGTACATCATAATATCATGATAATATAATAATTTAAAATCTCTTTTGATATTATAAACATTGGGTTAACAACATTTAACAAGATCGTTAACCTAAAGGTTTCAAAACAACACTTACATGTAACGACTAACGATGACTTAACGACTCAGTTAAAATGTATATACATGTAGTGTTTTAATATGTATTTATACACTTTTGAAAGACTTCAATACACTTATCAAAATACTTCTACTTAACAAAAATGCTTACAATTACATTCTCGTTCAGTTTCATCAACAATTCTACTCGTATGCACCCGTATTCGTACTCGTACAATACACAGCTTTTAGATGTATGTACTATTGGTATATACACTCCAATGATCAGCTCTTAGCAGCCCATGTGAGTCACCTAACACATGTGGGAACCATCATTTGGCAACTAGCATGAAATATCTCATAAGATTACAAAAATATGAGTAATCATTCATGACTTATTTACATGAAAACAAAATTACATATCCTTTATATCTAATCCATACACCAACGACCAAAAACACCTACAAACACTTTCATTCTTCAATTTTCTTCATCTAATTGAACTCTCTCAAGTTCTATCTTCAAGTTCTAAGTGTTCTTCATAAATTCCAAAAGTTTTAGTTTCATAAAATCAAGAATACTTTCAAGTTTGCTAGCTCACTTCCAATCTTGTAAGGTGATCATCCAACCTCAAGAAATCTTTGTTTCTTACAGTAGGTTATCATTCTAATACAAGGTAATAATCATATTCAAACTTTGGTTCAATTTCTATAACTATAACAATCTTATTTCAAGTGATGATCTTACTTGAACTTGTTTTCGTGTCATGATTTTGCTTCAAGAACTTTGAGCCATCCAAGGATCCATTGAAGCTAGATCCATTTTTCTCTTTTCCAGTAGGTTCATCCAAGGAACTTAAGGTAGTAATGATGTTCATAACATCATTCGATTCATACATATAAAGCTATCTTATTCGAAGGTTTAAACTTGTAATCACTAGAACATAGTTTAGTTAATTCTAAACTTGTTCGCAAACAAAAGTTAATCCTTCTAACTTGAATTTTAAAATCAACTAAACACATGTTCTATATCTATATGATATGCTAACTTAATGATTTAAAACCTGGAAACACGAAAAACACCGTAAAACCGGATTTACGCCGTCGTAGTAACACCGCGGGCTGTTTTGGGTTAGTTAATTAAAAACTATGATAAACTTTGATTTAAAAGTTGCTATTCTGAGAAAATGATTTTTATTATGAACATGAAACTATATCCAAAAATTATGGTTAAACTCAAAGTGGAAGTATGTTTTCTAAAAGGGTCATCTAGACGTCGTTCTTTCGACTGAAATGACTACCTTTACAAAAACGACTTGTAACTTATTTTTCCGACTAGAAACCTATACTTTTTTTGTTTAGATTCATAAAATAGAGTTCAATATAAAACCATAGCAATTTGATTCACTCAAAACGGATTTAAAATGAAAAAGTTATGGGTAAAACAAGATTGGATAATTTTTCTCATTTTAGCTACGTGAAAATTGGTAACAAATCTATTCCAACCATAACTTAATCAACTTGTATTATATATTATGTAATCTTGAGATACCATAGACACGTATACAATGTTTCGACCTATCATGTCGACACATCTATATATATTTCGGAACAACCATAGACACTCTATATGTGAATGTTGGAGTTAGCTATACAGGGTTGAGGTTGATTCCAAAATATATATAGTTTGAGTTGTGATCAATACTGAGATACGTATACACTGGGTCGTGGATTGATTCAAGATAATATTTATCGATTTATTTCTGTACATCTAACTGTGGACAACTAGTTGTAGGTTACTAACGAGGACAGCTGACTTAATAAACTTAAAACATCAAAATATATTAAAAGTGTTGTAAATATATTTTGAACATACTTTGATATATATGTATATATTGTTATAGGTTCGTGAATCAACCAGTGGCCAAGTCTTACTTCCCGACGAAGTAAAAATCTGTGAAAGTGAGTTATAGTCCCACTTTTAAAATCTAATATTTTTGGGATGAGAATACATGCAGGTTTTATAAATGATTTACAAAATAGACACAAGTACGTGAAACTACATTCTATGGTTGAATTATCGAAATCGAATATGCCCCTTTTTATTAAGTCTGGTAATCTAAGAATTAGGGAACAGACACCCTAATTGACGCGAATCCTAAAGATAGATCTATTGGGCCTAACAAACCCCATCCAAAGTACCGGATGCTTTAGTACTTCGAAATTTATATCATATCCGAAGGGTGTCCCGGAATGATGGGGATATTCTTATATATGCATCTTGTTATTGTCGGTTACCAGGTGTTCACCATATGAATGATTTTTATCTCTATGTATGGGATGTGTATTGAAATATGAAATCTTGTGGTCTATTGTTACGATTTGATATATATAGGTTAAACCTATAACTCACCAACATTTTTGTTGACGTTTTAAGCATGTTTATTCTCAGGTGATTATTAAGAGCTTCCGCTGTCGCATACTTAAATAAGGACAAGATTTGGAGTCCATGCTTGTATGATATTGTGTAAAAACTGCATTCAAGAAACTTATTTTGTTGTAACATATTTGTATTGTAAACCATTATGTAATGGTCGTGTGTAAACAGGATATTTTAGATTATCATTATTTGATAATCTACGTAAAGCTTTTTAAACCTTTATTGATGAAATAAAGGTTATGGTTTGTTTAAAAATGAATGCAGTCTTTGAAAAACGTCTCATATAGAGGTCAAAACCTCGCAACGAAATCAATTAATATGGAACGTTTTTAATCAATAAGAACGGGACATTTCATCTACCACTCACGGTATACTCAAACTCCTAACCCGGCGAGGTGTGGTAACGGTTCAATCCACCCGACACCCTTTCCCCGGGAACAAGTGCATTCGAGATAGGCAATATGCCGAATCATGGAAGACACCACACGTCATGGAGGAAAAATGCGTTTCTGTTCTCAAAAGGCCAACCTTCTTCTCCCCGCCGGCACACCCCGGTAGCAAAAATTCAGTCATGGTTAATGAGGCAGAGAAGGCAGTTGTCGGTCGGCGTCACCGGTCAGGATGGGAGAAATCAATTAAGGGTGTGCGCGAAAAGGCTGAACCTCTTAATCCGATACTCAAGCATTCAAGGATTAAAAGTTGTGAAAGCTCCAACCAAGACAGGATAGCGGTTGAAGAAAAGAAAGTGGCTGAATGAAGCAACTGAGATTTAGATAGATACCGTGATTGAAACTGATCACTTCAACTCATTGTTATCTTGATGTTTGTCTTTTTTCTTTTAATAAAGAACTGATGTATGTTCTTCCTTTTTAAGGAACTAATAAAAGCTTTTTACCGTTTACAATAACTTTGTCATTACGTTATTTACAACGATGTTCAAATAATTATATCTGGCTAGCGGCAGACGGATTCCGGCATCCATATAAGTCACATGCACGTTATTTTGTACCCCCTTAAGAGGTGATTGTCTAGCCCTCGTCGGTACAAGTTTATACTCGATAAACAGCCAATGAGTAGATGACATAAACACGCGTGACTGCACGGTGTACACGCCAAAACTAACACAAATGTATTCTAGGCATACATATGAAGATATGAACTAGTTCAACTCGAGAAAATTCGACACAAAATACTTGAAATTAAATTTTCATTAACTACACATGATTCATTACAAGTTTTTCCAAAAATACACAACTGTGCAGTACAGGTTTCTTCTAAAAATTAAAAACTAGGAGTTGCTGCACGATTGTACCATCATTAGCGTAGAGATCCTCAAAACTACCAAAGAGAATCTCCGCCAAGGCCTTTTTAGCAGCCTGGACCTCCTGAACAGCAGCCGGATTCACCTTCTCGGCAATATCCGGATGCAAGGGGAGAGCCCCACCAACATGATGCCTCTGCATCAACCTAATGGCTTGGGAAAATTGGATGACCCAATGCTATCTAAAGAAACCTTAAAGGGTGACTTCATGGTGGAGGAATTGATAGCTTTCCTCAAAATAGAAGGAAGGCCACCGCGCAATCGTTTACACTCTTCTAGGGAAGCCTCCTTGGCGGCAGCCTCCTTGGCAGCAGCCTCCTTTTCCTTCTCCACAGTTACCCGGCTAAGCTCCTCCTTGGAAACCCTCAGCTGAGTCTCCAAACTTTTAATAGCTTCCTGGGCCATGGGAGCCTGGGACAACTCACCACGGGCATTTCTCAGCTGGCGCTCCAGATCCGTCACCTGCCCCTCCCGGTCAAAACCATCCAGAATAAGGGTAATCATCACCACGAGTGACCTGGCTCGAACAGCCTTGGAATCCTCCGTGGGAGGGTAGAAACTGTAACAACCCGCCTTTTTCCGTTAAACTATTTTAACGCCCGTCTTTTTTTAGATAATACATTTTGTATCGAGATTCGTACCTTCCGTTAATTAGCATTTTAGTATTCCCGTTAATTAATTATAACGTCTCTCGTTACTCTAGCGTATTTAAAATAATTCGTTTGGTTAATTCGCGCACCCGCTTTTAAACTTGAGGGACCAAAGTTGCAAAATCAGTGTGTACGGATCATCAACAACAGGTCCATTACACGGTATAATACTACATGCTATTTTAAAACAAGTTTTGCATTCATAAAAAGATAACGTTTTTACTAATGTCAAATGTTTTACAAGGATAACGTGCTTCTACGAATAGAAAGCCTTAACATAAGTACGTGACACAAAGGTCATTACAAAGTCGTTGTTCAAATGTAACATAAGTTGTGAATGCAAAGTAAAAGTTCCATGATTGAGACATCTCTAAATAATGCAGCGGAATTCTAACACAGCGAGTCTGTAACAGCAAGTCTATAACATCAAGACTATAATAGCGGAAGCAACAACGTCTAGGCACCTGAGAAATAACATGCTTTAAAATATCAACACGAAAGTTGGTGAGCTATAGTTTGATTGTAATCAGAAATGTAATGTAGATCACGAGATTTTAGTGCTTCAAATCAGCATTTCAAATCAGTATGATAAAGTATATGCTTATCCGTGGGCACCCGGTAACTAACTTAACAAGTAACGTTCATTCCAATATCACTCCATATGGTCAATGTAATGTGATCACTTCAAGTTCTACTCAATTTTATCTAACGGTGCTTTATCTATGCTATCTCAAAAAAAAATCTACATAATTAATCTCACGGTTTCTCGGTGTGGGTGTGTAGGTTCTGTAGGTCATGCATCAATGCCTAAATATCCTGAAATTTTCTTCAAAATGTTCGGGTTCAGGTAATGTCGTTAGGTTTCTTTCTAGAAATTCAATCTGGGTCTTGAGTCGAGTTGTACATGTAGCAAGTAGTAATACGATATGTCTTGAGGCGACTCCCAAGTCTTTGGGTATGGCTGAGCATCAGTGGAAGACACTATGACCTTATGAAAGGAGATGCCTTCCCGACTTCTCCAATGTATAAGAGTGTTAGGGACCTAAGTCCAGAAGTGTCGTTAGATCGTCGAGTAGTGGTGAAGGATGAAAGAGATAAGTGACGGTCATGAAAGCGTACGGGATACAGGTCAACTTGCGGAAACTGAACAACCTTCTAATGTTCATACGTTGTACGTGGCTAATTAGGGTGAGCTCGGGGGTGGGGCGAGGTGCGGTTACTCTGACAAATCCTCACATATCTCCTCCTCCGAGGATCAACTTTAGTGGGCGTGTAATCCGAGGGGTACTCTTCCTAGATTGCGTAAAGTAATGTTTCAATCTCTGGAACGGTGGAACGGTAGTTACAGGTGGATTACATTACTAGTTCTTAGGGTTAGACGAGTGGGAAAAGGGTTCAGAAAAACATCTGAACTAGGAAAGATAAATTTTCCAAGTCGGTACAGCGAATAGCAGACATGTAGCAAGAAACAGCATCAACAATAACCTAGGTAGTCTATTGCAGTACATAAAACTGTAGTAGATAGTAGTGTCATGCAGTAGTATCAGGTAACCAGTAGCATGCAGTAGTAATAAGCAGTAACATGCAGTAATATATAATAGTAGCATGCAGCAGTTTCGCAGAAACAAGTGAACGAGCAAGTTGTAGATTAGTCCTATTAGTGAATCCTACTCGACTCGATCAAGACACACTAATGCAACCTAATTCCCTACAACCAATGCTCTGATACCAAATGTGACACCCCGTACAAAATCTATGTGTACAGATCATCAACAACAGGTCCATTACACGGTATAATACTACATGCTGTTTTAAAACAAGTTTTGCATTCATAAAAAGATAACATTTTTACCAACGTCAAATGTTTTACAAGGATAACATGCTTCTACGAATAGAAAGCCTTAACATAAGTACGTGACACAAAGGTCATTACAAAGCCGTTGTTCAAATGTAACATAAGTTGTGAATGCAAAGTAAAAGTTCCATGATTGAGACATCTCTAAATAATGCAGCAGAAGTCTAACACAGCGAGTCTGTAACAGCAAGTCTATAACATCAAGACTATAACAGCGGAAGCAACAACGTCTAGGCACCTGAGAAATAACATGCTTTAAAATGTCAACACGAATGTTGGTTAGCTATAGTTTGATTGTAATCAGCAATGTAATGTAGACCAAGAGATTTTAGTGCTTCAAATTAGCATTTCAAATCAGTATGATAAAGTATATGCTTATCCGTGGGCACCCGGTAACTTACTTAACAAGTAAAATAAATATCACCCCCTAAAAGTACACTTGGCAAGTGCGTATGTTCTCGAAGTATTAAACATCCGTTAAATGCTAGCACGATTAGCCCGAGTGGGGATGTCAAACCCTATGGATCCATATCTAATATTCTCATTCACCAGTTCAAAAACCAATGATTAAACGTTACCGTGCTAAGGGGAATCTTTGTGCCGTTATATCACACACACATATATAAAGTTTAAGTACTTGTGTCTAGTATGTAAAAACATAAAAAGCACATGTATTCTCAGTCCCAAAAATAGTTAAAGTAAAAAAGTGATCTATAACTCACAGTGAATATGCGGTAAAATCGATATTAAAACGTAAGCAAGTAGTAAGTCGGTCCAAACAAGTAAGTTGGTCGATCCAAAAGGTCCTCAACCTAAGTCAATGTTTTCTAAGTCAGTAAATCGTCCCAAAAGGTTTAAAAGTACGTAAGTTAAGTCTTAAGCATCATCATTATCATCATCGTTATCATCATACGTAAAAGATTAAGTAAGGTTTTCAACGAGAATAGAGATCAAAACAAAGAGCTGACTTCGGACAACTGCTACGACCTCTATGCAAACTGAAATGATGCTCGACCAGTGGCCAAGGCTCCGTCTGTGAGTCCTCTTACCGCTCCAATTTTCAGATCCTAACTCGATTTCGTTTGACCATGGCGACGGTTTAAGCGCGAGTAGGTCAGAAATTTCAGCACGTCGTTATGAAGGTGTAGTGATTTTCGGAAGGCTGTAAATCCCAAACCGTATATCAGATTTAGGCGAGTCTTGAACGAAAAGTCATCTACTCAAACCGAACTATCTGAAAGTCATCTTTTCAGAAGTCGCAGGAGTCTGATCAGACCCCGAAAAACAGCAAACAAGTGCTCCTTGATGCGTATAAGCCTCAAGTGTACAACTCTTTGATGTTTTAACATCATTATGACCAAGTTTTAACCATCAACACACAACTAAAAGTAAAAGCTAACTTTCTATAAGTTTTGAACATCAAAGTTGTCTCTTTATTGTATAAACACAATAAAGCTTCAACCTTTGTTCTTTTGACACAAGTTTATGCATCTTCATCATATGAGATGATGAAGACTTGATTTTAATCACCATAAAAATCATAAAAAGTTTCCAAGTAAGTGAGATCTACAATAATGACTTAGATCTCAAGTGTTAAGAAACTCTAAGCTAGAAAGCTTGGATTTTTACAAGATTAATGAGACCATAAGCTAGAAAGCTAAGATCTAGTAAAAGTAATGAGATCATAAACTTAAAAAGGTTAGATCTAAACAAAATAATGAAACCCTAAGCTAGAAATCTTGGATCTTTAATGTTCTTGAAGATCCTTAAAGCAAAAAGCTAGATCTACAAGTTACATGAAGATCATAAACACAAGTTTTGATCTTTTAACAAAATAAAGTGATCTTAAGCTTCAAAAGTTAGATCCTACAAAGTAATAAGATTCAAAGCTAAAAAGCTTGAATCTTTCATGTTCTTGAAGGATTCAAATCAAAGTTTGAATCTACAAGATATAACAAGATCAAAAAGCTAAAAAGCTTGATCCTTTGATGATGATGATGATGTCGAAATTAAAGAAGAAAAAGAAGAAGAAATAAAATTCAAGAACTTACAATTTTAGTGTGAGAAAGACTAGAGGGAGAATTAGAGAGCAAGTGTGTGCAAAATGAGAATGAGATCAAGTGTGAAATGAAGAATGAGGCTTGATATTTATAGTGGTGGAGGTGGTGGTTTGGCCGTGGGCTTGGGAGACAAGGGGGGGGGGCAAACTTTGCTTTTTGTATGGTGGTGATCTAAAGGTGGTGCTTGTTGTTGGGATCCCATGCAACATATGTAGTAATGGCTAACAAAAATGCTAGTATGTTGGCACATCATAATGGGTTTTTGTCCTACATCTTAATGGATCATAAATCCATTAAAGTTGGGCAAATTTAATGGTCCATTAACTAGAGTAGGGTGGGCTTAAGTCCATTAAGGTCAAAAGTCCAATAAGACTAACTAGTGTGCATTAGTAAATTACTAACCGTAATTAAGCAACCAATAAGACAAGTAATTGTCATTAGAAAATAACAATTAGTATTACGTAGTCATAATATTTCAATTATGACAAAAGTTTAACGTGTACAAAGTACATAGCTCGTTCTAAACGTCAAGTGACACTAACGATCGTAAAAGCATTCGAGGATTAAGTTAAGTGATTATGCACTTAACAACACATTGTAAGATATTAATGAAAGTAATTAATCATGAATAAAGATCCCAGAGCATAAATAGCTCAGTATGCACATATACGCAGATTAATGAAAGTATAGAGCACAAAAATATAAGTCAAAAAAGTCGGGTCGTTACACCAAGGGGCCAAACTAGTTGACTAGGTCAACTAGTCAACCCCATCTCTTCCACTCATTTATCTCCCACCTCCCTTTCTTCTTTTTCTCTCTAGTTCAAGGAACCCATTTCCACCCAAATCAAAGATTTATCATCTAAATCAAAACTAGCAAGCTTACAACAAAACAAATTGCATATTTGGAATCCTTGTATCTTCCTCTACAACTTGATACTAATTTCATCTCTTTTGAGTAACTTTCTAAAAACTCTAGATTTCTTGTTCTTGATGTTCTTGACTTGAAATGGTGTTAGTTAGTGTCTATGGCTCGAGTCTAACATGAATATGTGATTTATTTGCTCGATCTTGTTATTTTGAGTAACTAGCTTGAAATTGAAAAGTGTCTAGCTAAATCTTTGATTTTGGGTGATTAAATGTTAAAGTTCATGTATTAAATGTGTTACTAGCATCATTAGCTTCAACTTGATGTGTAGGTTGACTTGGAAAAACATCACTAACATGATTATTGATTTTGTGATTCTTGGTTAGGGTTTGATAGCATTTAAAATGAACTTTTGATGCCTTGAATGCTATGTGACGTTGTTGGTAAGTGTTTAGTTGTATTGTATGCATAATTACCTACGAAACGGCATATTATATGTGTGTAGTAAGTTCCCGAATCATGAAATGCGTTTTACGAACTTGATACTTTAATAATGAACATTCAACGATCATTCGACGAGGAATTAGTGATTTTAAATGATGTTTTTGGTTGATGAAATGTGTTTAGTTGTATTCCTCGTTAAATTACCTTTCCAACGATATGAGATACGTGTTTTGAATGTTTACGGTTCGTTATTTGTGAATTGGTGAATTTTGGTTCGAGACTTAAACATTTTAAACAGCCCAGGAATCAGCTCATGCCCGTTGGCACGGCGCGGCCACCATTTGGCGCGGCACGGCGTTTGTCGCGTTTGTGGGCTGTTCAATTTTCCTTTTTCACGTTAAATTCTAACTATGCTACGCACCTCCGATTAACATGTAATTTGTTCTAACATGCTCATATATGATTAATTAGCTCAGAAAAATTGCCAGAAACCCGACCCGAATGTGTTGACTTTTTCGTTGACTTTAACTTGACCAAAGTTGACTTTTATTCAAACTTAACCAATACTTTGTTTGATCGTTATAACCTTTCATTTATACTTATATCTTGCACGAAACTTGACAACGTGACTCACATGCTATATATTCGAGTCGTAACGAGCCATAGGACTAATTGAACACATTTCGCCCGACCTTGTGTCGTAACCGGTAATTGATACAACTTATTTATTTAGGTCAAGACTAAACAACTTTCATTGCACAACGTTTAAAAAGAAGTACTTTGGCATGCAACTACGGTGAGATCATAGTCCCATCTTTTCAATAACTTTTATACTTTTAAATCATGGGATGAGAAACATATACGTATCATACTTTTATGCTTTGAACACAAGTACGAAAACAAACATTCCACAGTGAGTTAGAACAAAAAGCCTCAATTCAATTATCATTAGTTACACTTGTAGGGTGTAAACATGAACTTATGTTGTGTAGATCCATACGGGCTTGACGCGCCGTCATTAGGACGGTTCGCTACCGTTAGCATATGAAATATATTTTCGGGTATAATGTATGTTCTAACACTACGTAACAGGGTACAAAACAGTTAAGTCTCGATAATTGGGTGCTCGCGAACGTACAACAACTTTGGAATGCAAACAATTTGGATAATCAACTCATACAAAATCTTGTGGTTCAAAAACAACGTTTACAAATACACCTATGATTTCACCAACGTTTTTCGTTGACAGTTTTCTATATGTTTCTCAGGTTCATACTTTGCTACTTGATACATGCTTCCGCACACTTTGATTACTTGCTCGGGGTCAAGCATACATGCATACGCTAGTGATAGCACCTTTGGATTCAAACTTAAAGCATACATACTTACGCTATTTATAGAAATCGTGATTTTCAACTTATATTATGTTGCAAGTTATTTCATTTATACTTATTAACTTTTGTAAACTTAAACTCGTTGTCGAACTGCTTGGTAACTTAAAACTTTACAAGTCATACACGTTTCAAATGAATGCATTATAATTTTGGTCAAACGCGACTCATTTAGAGACTATGACCACGTAACGGGACCTAAGTTGATGGCGCCGTCAATGGAGATTTTGTCAGGTCGTGACAGATGGTATCAGAGCGTTGGTTGTAGGGATCTAGGATGTGCATTAGTGTGTCTGACAGAGTCGTTTGGACGCATTAGTGAATCTAGACTACAATCGGATAGTTAATCATTGCATTCTGACTTGCATTTGCTATAGATAGCACTTACTTGACTACTTGTGCATTTATACTTGAAACTTTCTTAGGTAAACTTCTTAATTTTACCTAACTCTCATCATGCGAATCCGTATTCTGCCACTTTCTGGTAACACACGTAAATTCAAGATTCATACACGTAAGGATGACGACGACTTCATTAGTTATACTAGTTCGGGAACTTTGTCTCCCAGGTTATTATTCACCACCGTCCCAGCTTACTATCCACGAGTACTATAAAGTTTCCACCACTATGGAAATCATTAACCACTACCGATGTTACACCAGTTATCTTCACTATCTACCACTTCTTGTTACTACCACCACTACTCTAGGTGAGTATCGTCATCATTGCTTATCACTACAGTTGCGTACTACTCGTTATCATAATTCGTTACTCTTTTCATACCTAAAGCCATTATCGTTTGAGTTGAACCGCATTAACGTGAAAAACCAGTTATACACTTCCCTCAGGAAATGCATCTTCAGAGTTTCACTAATTCTTTCGATTAAATACGAGTCACGTTAGAGATGTCGTTACACTTCATTCATTTTAAATCTTCACGATTACATGAACTTGATTCTATGGAGTAATGTGGGAATGGAGGTATGAGTTAGCATAATATAACGACACTCGATCAACATAGTTATATTATGGTAAGTCATACCAAAGTTCTAATGACTCGTGATGGTGATTGGACTCGATCAACCTAATCACCACCATGTGCCATGTACATGACTTTATTTTTCCTTGTTGCCGTCCGAAAACTTCGAGAATATTGATAACAACCATACCAGGGATACATCTTGATATTGCCAAATAATATTTATACTTTTGAATGAATGACCAATTCTTTCAACTTCAAAACATATGTTACACGTATATACTATCTCGTTTTCACACACTTTTATTGACGAACTACGAAACGCTTAATATGCTCACATCGAGGCAGAAATTTCTCTCGCATTACACTCGTACTCTCGTGTAAGGAAATCCTTTATCTAAATTCTCAATGGAGAGAGAGACTCTTCACGTTATACTAGTATTCGCCACGAGGGTGAATAGTCCTAACAAACGTTTTTTAGAAACCGATAAGAAACTTGCTCTAACAAACGTTTTTCAGAAATCGACAAGATGGGAAAGACTTGTACAACTATACATTATAGGAATTCTATCTCGACACGGTGTGCCATTGTCATTTATTTCGGATCGAGATACTCGTTTCACTTCTAGACTTACAAAAAGCCTTGGAACACGTTTAGACATGAGTACCGCGTACTATCCACAAACTGACGGACCAAGCAAACGTACGATTCAAACCTTGGAAGCCATAATACGAGTTGAGTTATCAACTTCAAATGTACTTGGGAAAAGTATTTGCCTTTAGCCGAATTCTCTTACTACAATAGTTATCATTCGAGTATTAACGCCACACCTTTTCGAAACTTTATATGGCTGCAAATGTCGTTCTCTTAATTGTTGGGCCGACATAGGTGACAAGCAAACCCCCGGACCCGAATTCATTCATGAAATAACCGTTAAGATCATTCAAATCCAAGAAAGGCTCAAGACGGCCCGTAACCGCCACTATGCCGATGTTAGACGTAAACCTCTCGAATTCCAAGTGGGTGAGCGCTTAATATTATTAGTCACACCTTGAAAAGGTGTAATCCGTTTCGGGAAACGTAGGAGGCTTAATTCGCGATATTTTGATCCTTTTGAAATCTTGGAGCGTATTGGACCCGTTGCTTACCGTTTCGAACTCACAACTCAATCAAATTCCGTTCATCCTACATTTTATGTATTAAACTTAAAGAAGTGTCTTATCGAACAAGAACTCATTATTTCTTTCGATGAGCTTACTATCGATGACAAACTCCACTTCATGGGAAAACCGGTTGAAATTGTGAATCGTGAAACCAAACTTTAAAACAACGTAAAATCCCGATTTTCAAAGTTCGTTGGGATGCCAACAGAGGACTCGAGTTTACATGGGAAAGACGATACCTAATGAAAAAGGAAGTACTCACTTATTCGTAGAATTTGCAACGCAAGGTCTCGAGGAAGAAACAACGACTACTACTTCCAACTAAATTTCGGGACGAAATTTCTTTTAAGGTGTGGGTAATGTAACAACCTGCCTTTTTTCGTTAAACTATTTTAACGCCCGTCTTTTTTTTTAGATAATACCTTTCGTATCTAGATTCGTACCTTCCGTTAATTAGCATTTTAATATTCCTGTTATTTAATTATAATGTCTCTCGTTACTCTAGTGTATTTAAAATAATTCGTTTGGTTAATTTACGCACCTGCTTTTAAATTTGAGGGACCAAAGTTGCCAAGGGGCCAAACTAGTTGACTAGATCAACTAGTCAACCCCATCTCTTCCACTCATTCATCTCCCACCTCCCTTTCTTCTTTTTCTCTCTAGTTCAAGGAACCTATTTCCACCCAAATCAAAGATTTATCATCTAAATCAAAACTAGCAAGCTTACAACAAAACAAATTGCATATTTGGAATCCTTGCATCTTCCTCCACAACTTGATACTAATTTCATCTCTTTTAGGTAACTTTATAAAAACTCTAGATTTCTTGTTCTTGATGATCTTGAATTGAAATGGTGTTAGTTAGTGTCTATGGCTCGAGTCTAACATAAATATGTGATTTATTTGCTCGATCTTGTTATTTTGCGTAACTAGCTTGAACTTGAAAAGTGACTAGCTAAATCTTTGATTTTGGGTGATTAAATGTTGATTAAATGTTAAAGTTCATGTATTAAATGTGTTACTAGCATCATTAGCTTCAATTTGATGTGTAGGTTGACTTGGAAAAACATCACTAACATGATTATTGATTTTGTGATTCTTGGTTAGGGTTTGATAGCATTTAAAATGAACTTTTGATGCCTTGAATGCTATGAGACGTTGTTGATAAGTGTTTAGTTGTATTGTATGCGTAATTACCTAAAAAATTACCTATGAAACGGCATTTTATATGTGTGTAGTAAGTTCCCGAATCATGAAATGCATTTTACGAACTTGAAACTTTAATAATGAACAGTCAACGATCATTCGACGAGGAATTAGTGTTTTTAAATGATGTTTTTGGTTGAAGAAATGTGTTTAGTTGTATTCCTCATTAAATTTCCTTTCTAACGATATGAGATACGTGTTTTGAATGTTTACGGTTCGTTATTTGTGAATTGGTGAATTTTGGTTCGAGACTTAAACATTTGAAACATCCCAGGAATCAGCTCACGCTCATTGGCGTGGCGCGGCTGATATGGCCGAAACAGATGGTTTTTATTCGCGCGGTGTCATCAGGCCGTGGCTCGCCAGTATCAGCCACTCGTAGGAGGAAGGTACTGTTTTAAATTTATATTTAGCGGGGCCTAAATCTTACTACTCCTTATAAGTAAGGGAAGTATGACCTAGAGTCGTATTTTTGAGATATCAGTAGAATCGAACCTATATTTTAGCCTAAGATAGTTAGGGAGTAGTGAATATTTATTTTGGGATTTTCTAATTTATAAGACAGATAAAGTAAATGCGATAAAATTCGTAATTCAGATAAGGTTAAAGTGAGTGCATACTATGACTTCATCAGTTATTTTGCCTAGATTATGGAATGCTAGCTCATCCAATTGAGTGACTCGGTTGGGTGACGTATTAACATTCCAAAATGGTCTAAACTTTCTTAAGCATAATAGGATACATGGTTTACCATATCCGAGATACGTGATGTGTTCCAATGCTTTTGTTAATGATTGGTAAAAGATAGTTAGGACCTTAAAAAGAGTTCAACCATAAAGAACATCATGGCCAAGTCAAGCTGACTTCCATGAACACGTTCGGTTATCCTAACGGTCCAATCCTTTATGTGTCTAAACAAACAGTTCTTTAATTAACTAAGAATCCCTCAAGCGGAGTGCAATGCTTGAGACCACGTTATGGTGCAGTGTACTGGTCAACACTGACCGTGTTACATGGCCTTACTTAGCAGAGGTATAGCTTACAACAACCGTTGTGCTTCAGCGTGTACGTACGAAGTTTATATGCTTGGTGACTATACTAGCATGGTCTAGGACCGACAATGTACTAAGGGTCTAGTCAGATGTTTCACTACGAAAGAGTCCTCAGTCGGAATCCAAAGCTTGATAGACTTACTACAACCAGTGTGCCTCAGTCGATCTTACGTTGTATCCGATAGACTTCTCTTACCAAGAGGTAACACAGATAGTGTACTCTGAATCGGGGTTCGCGACTTCCCAATAACAGAGCCTATAACTACGTTCTATTAGTTAGAAAAACGATTGAGTTTAAAGCATAATCGGAAAGCATTTCGACAGCATACACAAACCATAATATTATTTCGGCATTATAACTGCTTACATCATAGCATACACTAAAGATAACTACTCGTTAATCATGGCAACAATATCATAAAACATTATATAAGATAAAGGATAGAAGTACCAGTAGATTAAATGAGTTCCGAATACAAAAGTGACAACTTCAAGACTCCAGACTGCTCCTAATACAATCTTCAGCATTCTTCTCCGGGTACTAGGTTTCCCGCACGGATTCGAAGGCCTTGAGAGTATGACTAATATTGTACAAGAGAGAGAAAGAAGTGAATTGAAGTCTGAGTTGGAATGAATGACAAAGACCCTTTAAATAGACTTGGAATTTGCAAAAATACGGCTGGCAGGCCGTTTGGCAGGCCGGATGGTGGCCCGTATTTGGCAGCCTGTATGGATGGCAGCCCATTTTCTGAGGGCGTTTGCTGGGCCGTTGTGATGACCCGGGAATTTCCGACCAAATTTAAACTTAATCCTTATATGTTTCTGACACGATAAGAAAAGTCTGTAATATTGATTCTCGAAAATTTTGGAACTATGTACATATATGCAATTACCCTTCGACCGCTTCCGACGATTCACAAACCACTGGATGTAAATAAATATGTATTTAAATAAATAAACAAATATAAATATGAGTATATAGAATTGAAACATTATAATCAGATATGTAAAATAATATACAAGATAATAATGTTGTTATTAAAATAAATCTATATAAATATATATGGAATCTGTACATTATATGTATATTGTAATGTATACAAAATACATAAATATTCAAATATGTTATTACTTAATATATAAGTATTACATAATTAATAATATGTAATAAGTTAAATTTAATAACAAGTTAAAAATATAGTTGTTATATAAATATTATTATTACTTTCATTATTAATATAATCATTAATCATTCATATTAATATCAGGTTTGATACATGTAATTTGATATATTACTATTAGAAATCATTATTATAATTATCACTAGTATTAATTATTATCACACTTATTATAAAAAAAATCATTAATTTTCATAGTATTATTAATTATTAGTATTTTAGTTATATACAATAATATTATCAAAGTTACTATTATTAACCTATTTATTAATAATAATCATTAATTAAATATAAACAAAAAGTCATGTATATGTACAAAAACTGTTATATCTCTTCACCTGCTTTTTAATTTTTTCGATTCATACATGGGAACAAAACAAAATTTAGTTGAAATTAATAACAGTTAATTGGTACGAACATGTAATATATTTATGCTGTTTTTTATTTACCTTGTTCCTGATTGAAGAAACTAATTCGTCCTTTCTGTCTATATTTGATAAAGGTAGATTTCATCAACTAGTTAGAATCAAATTAACTGTAATACACGAAGAAGGAGGTTTAAATATCATGTCCTTAAAAAGTAAAAATTTGGCTCTTCTTTGTAAGTGGTGGTGGAGGTTTAAAACCGAAACTAACACTTTGTGGGTCACCGTTATTCGTAGCATTTATGGTTCTAATGGAGGTCTTGAGCTTGGTAACGGGCTTGTCCGGAATCCGAACACTAGCCTTTGGAATTCTATTTATGATGCAGGAAAACATGTGGACGGGTTAGGGATTTCTTTCTCTAATTCTTTCATACGCTCAATCGGGGACGGGAAAAGCACTTCTTTTTGGGATGACATTTGGGTGGGGAACGCAAGCTTTAAGGACAGATTCAAAAGACTACACAGGCTAGAGATTGACAACGATATCAACATCAGTAACAAAATCGAAGAATTCAAAGGAGATGGGCTTGGCAATTGGGCCTATCCACCGATGGGCCGAATGAATATTGAACTAAATGAGTTGCGTGATACTGTTCGGAACTTACAGCTGACCGAAGGTAAAAAATATTGTTGGAGATGGAATCTTAATTCAGAGGGCATTTATACGGTCAAGGACTGTTCGGTTCTTGTCGACAAAGTCATTCTACCACGTGCGGTTAATTCTATTGAGTCGTTGCGAAATGGTTTGGTTCCAAAAAAAGTGGAGGTGTTTATTTGGTGGGCGAGATTAGGACGTATACCGGTAAGATTCGAGTTAGATAAACGGGGCATCGACTTGAATAGTGTGAGATACCCGATTTGTGATGATGACATTGAGACGGTGGAGCATATACTTTTTTCCTGTCAAGTGGCAAAAGACATTTGGGCTAAAGTTCTTAAATGGTGGGGGTATAATTCGGCTATATTCGGGTTTGAGAATATTTTTAATGGTACTTTCGGCTGTGTAGCACAGGATCATAAAAAGAATCAATGGCAAGCGGTTAGTTGGGTGGTTTGTTACATTCTATGGAAGAATAGAAATGCAAAGGTGTTCAAGAATAAGCTCGAGACGGTCCCATCCTTATTTAGCAAGGTTCAAGTTCTTTCATATGACTGGATTTCACGACGTTGCAAGGGTCATATTATGGATTGGCTACAATGGTTCTCACACCCTTAGTTTTAACTCCTTTTGTTAGTTGCAATCTTTGTAATTAGCTTAGGGCGATGTAATTTGTTTTTCCTTATTTCTTTCGTGATGTATCGTGCTGTTAAGGGTGCCCAGTCAACCATCTACTATTCGTGATTGTTTAATATAAGTCTTTCTTGCTTTTCAAAAAAAAAAATTTAACTGTAATACACGTCCTTAATCAATCAATATAATTGACAGCCTGCAATTAGATTGATAAACAAAGAAAAACCAAGTAAAAGAAAATATAAACCTCTGTTCTTCACTTTTTCATCATATCTCGAATTTGAACCAAACTCCAAAATGTATCAATGCATTTAGGATAGGAATCTTACACTTAAACTATCTGAGAGATCTCAAGTCTCAATTCCCTCTATCGAGTTTCAATTGACGAGTCAAACTTTTGTGTCAAAAAGTCAAACGTATGAACCTTGATCAAATTCGAATTCATATGAATGTTTCAAGGTAAATTGACGATCCCATTAGTTTCTATAAACAATTTACAAACAAATTCGTGTTATAAACTTTATCTAAATCGTAGCCATTTGAAAAATCAAATTTTTTTTAAACTATAACAGCGACGGTTGCTGCAGTTTTTTTTGTTTCTTTTATTTCTTTCCATCAACCGAATTCACCTCTTGGCGATGAACCTGAAGCATTTACCGGCGAACCAGTCCGAAACACCATTTTCACCCTCATTTCCTGAATACCTCGCCACGATTATATTCTATCTAAAATTCTAAACCTTATTCATCCGCTCGTTCCGACTGACAATCATTCCGGAATAATAGAAGAAGTTAACGAACTTCGCACTCGAGTAATCAATTTGGAGAATATGGTGCAAAATCTACCAGCTTTAGCAACATCACCGGCATCATCAGTACCATCAATAACAGCACCAGTACCATCAACAATCCATGCCTCAACATCTCATTCTGTACCTCGAGTATAATCACCGTTCTACGTATCGATCTACATCAATTATCTTCATTCTTCATGGCGATTATGTAATCTCTAAAGTCTTAGAGATTATATATTCTAGCTCAAACCGAAAATCAAATGAGTTTAATATCATATTGACTCATTAAATCCATGATTACATCTGAAGAAAATATATATGTATATATGTTTTCATAAAGATTGTAATTAAAAATTCTTTTGTACAAACTGATTATGGTGAAAATATTTTAACGGGTAGGTAATACCCGAGGAATATTTAGATTTTACATTAATAAGTTACACTGTACATTCTTCGAATCTGATTCAACAGTCATTTACTATCCTACTTACACCCACAGATATACGTATCCGTTCATCGTAGAATAACCATTTTCATTCAATTTCATATTTGGATTTTGACCTATCAGAATCCAACAAGTGGCATAATGAAGAAAACATTGGACAAAATAAAATTTGTTAGAAACAAACAAATTAACTATGAGAAATTTTGTTAAGAATCCACGCTAACAAAAATCCTAGCTAACAGTTCCTAGCTAACTGATCACATTTTATTTATCGCAGTTTATTTATCGCAATTTAATTATCGAAATTTTATTTATCGTCATTTAATTTCTGTTATTTATTTTACGCACTTTATTTATCGTTATTTAAATACTGTTATTTACGCATTTGAATATCGGAACACGTATACAAGGTTTTGACATATCATATTGACGCATCTATATATATTATTTGGAATAACCATAGACACTCTATATGCAGTAATGCTGGAGTTAACTATACAGGGTTGAGGTTGATTCTACAATAATATATATAATTTGAGTTGTGATCGAGTCTGAGACATGTACACGGGTCACGATACATATTAATTAATTCGAATATTATAAACTATATATGAATTATTGGACTGTTAACTGTGGACTATCAACTGTGGACTGCCGACATTGGACAATTAAAATGAATTAAAATATTGATTATAACATATGAAACTAAACAATTCTTCAAGTTTGCCACTTGATTTCATCTTAAACCTCATTTGTATCTTGAAGATTACAATCTGCGTTCAAACCTTTCATGATTCTTAAAAACACCTCAATCGAGAGGATGATCCAAACACACGATACCTACGAAAGGAAGAACTTATGCATATGGGCATGCACCCGAAAAACTCTTGGAAGCTAAGTAGAAGTTTAAAATGAACTTATAATTCATTGGTATTGTTATTACCAAAAATAACTTTGCAACCTCTTTCTAAATTATCCAAATTTGTCACAGCTCCAGCAAGTCAACTTCGACTTTTCAGTCGGACTAGCCTTACTATAACCTTGATATATATGCGTGCTCTTTTATTGTTACCGGGGAACCTTTCATATTCTACCATGTTACCAGCAGACGTACCAGCAACCTCGTTGCTTCTTGGTTTAAATCTCTCCGATAAATCATTATATTTATTCATTGAAACCCTATCATATACTCATCCGCATCTTGTAACGAGAACTACCATACCAATTACCGGAATCAGCGATCAGTACTTTGAAAACTCACAGCATATCTACATCAACAGTTATATGTATAACATTTATCTTTTAGAATTATGATCTTTCATTCTGAAATTCTGGAAAGCACTCAGTCTACAAAACAATACTCTAAATGTCGAGAAAGTTGAATGAAGCAGCAAAAACCGTAGACAACCGTAAACGACCTTAATCATCGGAAGTTTAATAATAAAATAGTATTTTGGTAAAGCTCAGAAAAGTGGGAACTGGAAAACGGATTGAGCTAACCACGAAGGAGACCAAGGACAAATACAAGGACCATATCCTATGTTCAAAGAATCCAGGTAATTCTGGATCCAATGAAACCTTCAACGTATATCTTGCTCCGTACTCATGTTAAAATTTTGCGGAAAATCTTTCTTCATCAACCATCGAACTTAGAAATTCCAAAATATCATCATAAATATCTTCGATATTTCTGAAGATATTTTCATAAATATTCTCGTCCGAAATTATTCTTCGTATTACATCATAAAGGAAACTACCTTAGTTTCTAAATTTCTCTAAAATTCGAGTTTGAATTATGAATGATTTTGAAGTAGTGTTGGAAATTGATGCATGAGTTAGTATAATATAATGACACTTGATCAACGTGATTATATTACAGTAAGTCATGCTGAGTTTCTAATGGGACGTGATGATTCACAGATCATAACGTCATCATGTGCCATGTTACATAACTCTTTAATTCTGCTTAATTTCTGGACATATCAAGAAAGTATATTCTTGATAATTCTATTCTCAGTGATTCTGGTAATTTGACAAATCAAATCGTGCTATTACGTTCTTTCTTGTTTAGAACATTAAGTTCATTCGAAACTCCATACTTACAAATTCTGGACCATTACTCGCTTTACTAGAGGTCGAGAAGAGAATAAAAAAAGCAAAGAACTCCGAAATATAAAGGAGAATATAAAGCCCGATAACAACACATACATTACAAACCGTGTATATCAATGTATATCGCAACATAAAAACACGAGAGAATTAAAAACACTATAACCCCAAGGGCGAAGTAGAAGAAAACAGATTCCTCCGGTGGAAGTTGGAAAAGGAGAATGATTGTTGTGATAGTAAGGATAAGGACAAGGATTAGAACTGGATTAAGCATTTTCACAATCTTTTGGATGTATGAACAAAGAAAGAAATATAGGAATTGTGAGAATAATGGAACGGAAGAGCCTAATTTATAATGGAAATATCAGACAGAGTAATCGAGGCAGATCACCGTATTTAATTATAGAGATCTTAATTTCCTTATTCGCCGAAGAATCAAATCTTTTAGATTTCGATGATTTTCTTTTAAATCCCTTGAATTCCGAAATTCAACCCTGACTACGTCAAAAACTAAGGCGAATCCATATTCAAATCTTTTGCGATAGCTTCTCTCATACGCTCCGAGTAATTTAATTATTCTATTCAAATACTTAGCGATGATAAAACTCTATTTATCAACTCATATTGTCATGAAAACATTTTTTATTGTTAGCTATGATGACCTCACTCAAATTTCTGGACGAAATTTCTTTAACGGGTAGGTACTGTGACGACCCGGGAATTTCTGACCAAATTTAAACTTAATCCTTATATGTTTCTGACACGATAAGCAAAGTCTGTAATATTGAGTCTCGAAAATTTTGGAACTATGTACATATATGCAATTACCTTTCGACCGCTTCCGACAATTCACAAACCACTGGATGTAAATAAATATGTATTTAAATAAATAAACAAATATAAATATGAGTATATAGAATTGAAACATTATAATCAGATATGTAAAATAATATACAAGATAATAATGTTGTTATTAAAATAAATCTATATAAATATATATGGAATCTGTACATTATATGTATATTGTAATATATACAAAATACATAAATATTCAAATATGTTATTACTTAATATATAAGTATTACATAATTAATAATATGTAATAAGTTAAATTTAATAACAAGTTAAAAATATAGTTGTTATATAAATATTATTATTACTTTCATTATTAATATAATCATTAATCATTCATATTAATATCAGGTTTGATACATGTAATTTGATATGTTATTATTAGAAATCATTATTATAATTATCACTAGTATTAATTATTATCACACTTATTATAAAAAAAATCATTAATTTTCATAGTATTATTAATTATTAGTATTTTAGTTATATACAATAATATTATCAAAGTTACTATTATTAACCTATTTATTAATAATAATCATTAATTAAATATAAACAAAAAGTCATGTATATGTACAAAAACTGTTATATCTCTTCACCTGCTTTTTAATTTTTTCGATTCATACATGGGAACAAAACAAAATTTAGTTGAAATTAATAACAGTTAATTGGTACGAACCTGTAATATATTTATGCTGTTTTTTATTTACCTTGTTCCTGATTGAAGAAAATAATTCGTCCTTTCTGTCTGTATTTGATAAAGGTCGATTTCATTAACTAGTTAGAATCAAATTAACTGTAATACATGTCCTTAATCAATCAATATAATTGACAGCCTGCAATTAGATTGAAAAACAAAGAAAAACCAAGTAAAAGAAAATATAAACCTCTGTTCTTCACTTTTTCATCATATCTCGAATTTGAACCAAACTCCAAAATGTATTAATGCATTTAGGATAGGAATCTTACACTTAAACTATCTGAGAGATCTCAAGTCTCAATTCCCTCTATCGAGTTTCAATTGACGAGTCAAACTTTTGTGTCAAAAAGTGAAACGTATGATCCTTGATCAAATTCGAATTCATATGAATGTTTCAAGTTAAACTGACGATCTCATTAGTTTCTATAAACAATTTACAAACAAATTCGTGTTATAAACTTTATCTAAATCGTAGCCATTTGAAAAATCAAAATTTTTTTTTAAACTATAACAGCGACGGTTGCTGCAGTTTTTTTTTGTTTCTTTTATTTTTTTATTAATCCAATTAATAATAATTATTAGTTGCTTCAAAGTCCATATAACCTCATGATTCAAACAAAGTAATTGCTGTTATGTTTATCAAAAGAGTTTTGTGGATTCGATTCATTGAAGAAGATGAAGAGGGAAATAGGAACGAGATAATAATCAGATTATATATAATACGGGGGTGTCTAAATCAGAAAAACAGAAGTCGGTCGAGTGGTCTTGGGTGTTGGCAAGGTGATCGAGAGGTCTTGGGTTCGAACCCAACTTGGTGCGTTTTCTTTTTGGAAGAGATTTTTGAGGTAGTTTATTATTATTATTATTATTATTATTATTATTATTATTATTATTATTATTATTATTATTATTATTATTATTATTAATTATTATTATTAAATCAGAAAAACAGAAGTCAGTCGAGTGGTCTTGGGTGTTGGCAAGGTGATCGAGAGGTCTTGGGTTCGAACCCGACTTTGTGCGTTTTCTTTTTGGAAGAGATTTTTGAGCTAGTTTATTATTATTATTATTATTATTATTATTATTATTATTATTATTATTATTATTATTATTATTATTATTATTATTATTATTATTATTATTATTATTATTATTATTATTATTATTATTATTATTATTATTGTTATTAGTATTACTATTAATTTATACTTATTATTATTAGTATGATAATTACTACTAAATATTATTATTATTGTTACTAGTGTTATGATTATTATTGTTATTGTTATTAATATTAATATTAAAATTATTATTGATATTAATGTTATTAATAAAAGTATGTAATTATCAATTACTATTATTATTAGGTATTAGTAACATTATGATTATTATTATCATTTTGCTATTATGAAAAATCATTAAGTATTATTCATAATTATTAGTATTATTAATATCAATATAAGTATTATTATGATTAGGTCTATTATTATAATTGTTATTATGAAAATAATACAAACTATTATTATTAGGATTAATATTAGTATTACTATCATTGTAGATTTATTATCATTATTATTATTAACATAATTATTATTATTAAGATTACCATTAATAATAAAATTGTTATAATTATTATTATTAAGAATTATGTACTAATGTCAAAAATTATTATTTTAATTACCATTATTACT
The DNA here is from genome assembly GCF_046630445.1 of Rutidosis leptorrhynchoides. Taxonomy (NCBI): domain Eukaryota; kingdom Viridiplantae; phylum Streptophyta; class Magnoliopsida; order Asterales; family Asteraceae; genus Rutidosis; species Rutidosis leptorrhynchoides. The sequence goes on from NC_092341.1 coordinate 73,664,330, forward strand.
AAATTATTCATTTTTACCCAAAACTACTAATATTATTATTATGAGATTTATAATCAAAAACTATCATCAATATTAATATTAACAAAAATTATTAACTTTAATATTTTATTAGTAACATTAGGTGTTATCATTATTATCATTTTTACCATTACAAATAATATCTTAGTATTATTATAATTACTATATTTTAACAAGCAAACGATATATATATATACATATATATATATATATATATATATATATATATATATATATATATATATATATATATATATATATATATATATATATATATATATATATATATATATATATATATATATATATATATATATATATATAACATAATAAGATTTATATTTTCATATACAAAATGAATATATGAAACATATATATATTATTAATATAAAAAGTATATAACTAATAGAACTATATATATATATATCTATTTGATTACAACTATGTATATTAATAAATACACAAATGATATAGGTTCGTGAATTCGAGTTCAACCCTGCATTGTTCAATATAGTCATATGTATTTTTACTACAAAATACATTAGGTGAGTTTTATTTGCCTTTTTACCCTTTATATTTTTGGGCTGAGAATAAATGCGCAATTTTTATAAATGTTTTACGAAATAGACACAAGTAATATGAAACTACATTATATGGGTGAATGATCGAAGCCGAATATGCCCCTTTTGCTTGGTAACCTAAGAATTAGTAAACCGATCTACTAATTTACGCGAATCCTAAAGATAGATCAATTGGGCCTAACAAACCCCATCCAAAGTACCGGATGCTTTAGTACTTCGATGTTGTTTTTATCATGTCCGAAGGATTTCCCGGAATGATAAGGGATATTCTTATATGCATCTTGTTAATGTCGGTTACCAGGTATTCACCATATGAATGATTATTTTTGTCTCTATGCATGGGACGTATATTTATGAGAAATGAAAATCTTGTGGTCTATTAAAATGATGGAAATGATTATTTATGTTAAACTAATGAACTCACCAACCTTTTGGTTGACACTTTAAAGCATGTTTATTCTCAGGTATGAAAGAAATCTTCCACTGTGTATTTGCTCATTTTAGAGATATTACTTGGAGTCATTCATGAAATATTTCAAAAGACGTTGCATTCGAGTCGTTGAGTTCATCAAGATTATTATTAAGTCAATTATAGTTGGATATATTATGAAAGGGTATGCATGCCGTCAACTTTCGATGTAATGAAAGTTTGTCTTTTAAAAACAAATGCAATGTTGGTAAAATGTATCATATAGGGGTCAAGTACCTCGCGATGTAATCAATTGTAATGTATTCCAGATGAATTAGGAAGGGTCGTTAGAGCCGTGTGGTAGGCCGTACCCCATACAGGAAGGTCATATGGCAGTCCGTATGGTAGGCCGGTTCTGATGCTGGTCAGCGTTGATTTCCTGGATCGTAACTTGATTTCTTGTCTTTCACCGTTTTCGCTCTAAAATCTTCGTTTTAGCTCCGATTCTCTTGATTCTTTTTGCACCGCCTTCGTAATTACTTGTTCTTCAATTCTAATCAATGAAGTGGGTATTTTTCCGACAAAGTTCGAATCTTTCTTGTTTTTGGGCCTCAATACCGGGGTGAAAACGTGACTTTTTAGCCGATATCAAATATCCCACACTTAGACTTTGCTTGTCCTCAAGCAAACTCTCATTCTTAAGAATCTTTTCGGTGTTTCTTTTCTAATAGCCTAAGCGGTTTGCTTTTATTATAAAAACAAAAGATAAGGTGAGTCATCTATGGGTGTGTTTGGATGAAACTAGCTGGAGCTGGAGCTTATAGTTGGAGCTGGAGCTTATGGGCTGGAGCTGGAGCTTATTATTTTTTATAAGTATTTGGTAAACTAGCTGCAGCTTATTTTTCAGTTCATAAGCTCTACTTTTTTTCATAAGCTTCTAAAAATAGCTTCTTTTTCTAGAGCTTATGATTTTCATAAGCTCTACTTTTTATGTCTACCAAACAAAGCTTATTACTTGATACTTATTAAAATCATAAGCTCAAGCTCCCATAATCTTTCATAAGCTCCCATAAGCTCTTGCGCCAAACACACCCTATGTTAGGATTGAAATTATCTCTGCAAGCATGTGAGGAGGTTACATGACATAGGCTAGCTTTCACGGGTCACTCAAATCACTTAAGTGTTTAAGGTTCCCTATAGATCTAAGAAATGAATACACTCATAGCCAGTCATGCTGCACCCATCATCATAGGCTTGATAAACACTCAAATCCTTGCTGCTAATGCGAGAACGGTAGTAATCTCAGCTTTACAGGTCATTTGTCAATGATGGAAAAGGAATTTTGGAGTGGTAGTGAAGTTGTTTTTGAGGGGTGAGAAAAAGGGTAATGTAGTCTTTATACAGACTTTTATTCGGATAGATAGGAGTGCTAAAGTATTTTGAGAAGCACTTTTGAACTTTTCTTCATTTGATAAGCATTTTCGGTCGAGTTCTCTTCGGCATTTCTCTTATTTAAGTTCTGCTCCTTTTTTTTCTTTTTTTTTTGAGACTTCATCTCGAGAAACTTTTTGCCGTTAAACTTTTTCAAGACCTTTGCCATGATACTTGAGAGGTTTATAACATCGGGTTTTCGGAAGGAATCTCATTTTCTAGATTTTTCGAGAGATAGTAAAGGTGATGTGGATGTGGTAGTGGAGTAGAAGTAGTGGAGGTGCGGAAGGTTTATGTTTGACAAATGGCTAGCTATTTTGATTACCGCCGGATCACATTTCGCTGCTTGGAGATGTAGATCTAAAGCAAGTTCTGATTCTGAGCACAGACATCGGCACTCTCAACGGAAAATAGTGAAGCATTAAGGATGAATGCTGGTCTTATTTGGGGTGCCTCACCATAATCAATTTAGGTCGATAATGCCTTAGTCATGCAATGCTCTATTAGAGATTTCAATCTAACAGGAATTCCACCTTACTTAAGCCTTAATTTTTATTGACAAACGTTTTAGGTTTTCAAAAATACTCTTTCGAAAAGGGCTTCTTTTGCAAAAATTTTGAAATTTGGCTTAAGGACTTGGAATCTTCGTAATGGGTTATTATAATACAGCATAAAAAGATACCAACATCCCACACTTAGACGAACATTGTCCTCAATGTTCCTAGCGTATCCCACACTTAGGAGTTTTAGTTGAAGATTTGGAAGTATTTATCTAGTGTTTTATTGGGTGTTATCCCACACTTAGTGATAAGCTAGGATGTGGCATAGTTTGAATCTTGAGCTAGTAGTGAAAAGAAAGAAATTTAGCAGATGCGGCTGGCTTCCTTGCTTCTTTATCGGCTCATTTGTCATCCTTTATTCTTCTACTCTACTTTATTGCACGGGTTGCCTCTCGAGAAGCACTTTTGTTTAAGGTCGTTAGCTCGACCGTAGTGATGTTTCAAAAAGTAAACATTCCTCGCTGATGGTTGTGATCTTGGTTTTCTCGAGGGAATGTGAGTCTTAGTGGATAAATCCTAAGAAATTGTCGGACCAATAGTTGTAAGAGATCCGGTACTTCTCTTGAAGATCTTCTGAAAGATAAGTAGTGCGCAGTTTCGGCTCTTGATAAGTCTTGAAGTCTGATGAGGATATGATCCACAGCTCTACTGGTTGACCCATCAATGTCAATCATAGAAGCAGTTCTGGTGTTGATGATTTCTCTGATGAGATGCTCATTTCGGAGGTCTTCAAATAGTGTTAGAAACTGTATCTTTAGAATTTTGAAGTCTTCGGAATGGTGATCTCCGCAGTAAGAGTCAGTAGCTTTGCACAGATTAGTTAAGAGACGAAGCTGGAAAGAAGTGAAGAGCAATCCTGATCCGAGTATTAATTTCACCGTCTTTGAGTATATCTCCCGACATCCAGCTTTAAATGTGAAACTAGGATCCGTGGATTCTTGGAAGATACGTGATAGCTGCTTCGTAACGTAGGTGGCAATGTTGACTCGATCTGGTTCAATATAAGAGAACGAATTGTTTCGCCTTGCTTCCTCCATTTGCAGCGTCTTGTAACTCTTTGATAATCAGATGAGCGTGGTGATCAATTGTTACGTAAATCACTAGTCTGTCTGGCGTGCTTTCGAAATTATCTCTATCCAAAAGAGCGAAAAGACTGTGAATATCCTCGATCATTTGTAAATCAGAATGATAAGTCGGGTGTCCAGTGGAGAGATCCATATGCTTCTGGATGAGAGTCAGTAGTGCTCGTTGGTTTCGTGAGAACGGAAGTACAGATCCGGCTAAGGCGTTATAAACCCTAGAGTAAATGATCTTCTGATCTCGACATAATCTTGTTTCGAGAATAGTGCGAACCACTGAATTATGCTCTCGTTGCCTTTCTTCGTGATGGATATGATCGTGAAGAGAATTGATAAAGTCTTGAATGCGTTCTTCTAGGATTTCAACATCATTGTCTTTTCTTTGGAGATAGAGGTGGTGTTCCTCTCTGATAGCCATGATTCGTTCTGTTAAGCGTAGCGAAAAGTCAATGGTTGACTTCCGGATGGCTACGAGAATGTCTTCAAATTCATCGGTATCTTTGATGAAGGTTATCATGTCTGCGTGTGTGGATATAACCGGAATTCGATCTGAAGAAGAGTCCGGCTCCCCTTGATCTGGTACGGTTGGAGAGTGTGAGTTATTCAGAATGTTTTCATGATGCTCTTCCTCGTCATCATCGGTATCTGGTTCCTCTGAGGATGCGTCTGATGAACGGGTTTCTTCAGTATTCTGATTCTCCACTTTGATACTTACATGATCAATTTCTATATCCTTAACCTTAGCCTTATCGGTCTTCTTCTTGAAGTGAATGATTAAACTGTGATCTTCCGTTTCAAGCCTCATTATTTCTTCATGACGCTCAGTGCTTGGAACGGGTATTGTCACAGTTTCTTTTACGTCTTCCATTTCCTCTTCCTCCTCAGATTCCTCCTCTTCCTCTATTTCTTCGCTGGGATCCTCTTCTTCCATTTCTGAGTCGTCTACAGACTGTGATTCGACACCCATCTCGACATCATTGGCTGGTGGTGAAGACTCATCATCGGAAGTGATCCGTCTGGTGGAAATAGCAAACATCTCTGCTTGATATTCTTCAGTGGGCTGCGGGTTGGTACAATTAACACAAGCCTGAGCTTGGTTAACCTGCTGCAGCTGCGTCTTCAATTCTTCGAGTTGCTTGGCAAGAGATTCCATCTTATCTGTGAGGGATTTGATGGCCTCTGTTTGATTGTTAAGTGCAGAGAGTGGGGCAGATGATGAAGTTGTTTCACCACTGTTCCAGTCATGATGATGCATTGTCATGTTTTCGAGTAATTCCCATGCTTCGTCTGCGCTTTGGTTTATCAGATTTCCTTGAGCTGCTGCATCGATCGTCATCCTATGATTTACCGTAAGACCATTGTAGAAGGTACAGATTTGGGCTGACCGTTCTAACTGGTGATTAGGGCATTTCTTCAGCAGGGTTTTGAAACGCTCCCATGCAGTGTAAAGAGATTCATCATAACTTTGTATGAAGTTAATGATGTCATTCTTCAGCTTGGTTTGTTTAGAAGGAGGGAAATATTTGGTTAGGAATTTAGTAGCCATCTCCGTCCATGACGTGATGGAATCTTTTTCCAATCCTTCAAACCAGGTTTGAGCATGATGAGTGAGAGAATAGGGGAACAAGTATAGCCGGACTATATCTTGTCCTATCCCGGGTTGTTTGTAGGAGTTCGAAAGAGATATGAATTTATCAAGGTGAGAATTAGGATCATCATTCGGTAATCCATGAAACTGACAGCTATTCTGAATTTGTTGGATGATGTGATGTTTTAACTCGAACGAGTGTCCTTGAATCTCTGGAAATCTGATTGGTCCTCCTCGACCTTCAATCGAGGGTTTGGTATTTTCTGCTAAAGTAACGCGTAACGCCATTTGATTTTAGATTCGTGCTTCCTTGCGTGCTTTAGAGATTATTGCGTCTGGATTAGGTACGAATAACAACGACCCTGGTCTAGATCGGGTTTGAGTCATACACTAGGTATGCCTTTTTGTTTTTAATTTTTCACAAATAAACTTAAAAAAAGCTTAAACTAATTTATTCTAGGGTAATCTAATTTAATCTAATTGTAACGTAAGTTAATCTAAGGTAATCTAATCTAAGGTAGTCTAAGGTAATCTAAAGTAATCTAATCAAATTAACCAACTGTGATGACCCGGGAATTTTCGACGAAATTTAAACTTAATCTTTATATGATTTTGACACGATAAGCAAAGTCTATAATGTTGAGTTTCGAAAGTTTTGAAAACTATTTTTTTTATGTAATCATTTACCTTTGCCCATCCTCGACGATTCATGAACAGTTATGTGTAAATAAATATATGAATGTCTATATATATATAAATTATATGCATAAGTAATACTATAAATATTATAATATACATATATCATTAATAAATATTAAAGATTTAAAATATTATGTAATAAGTAAATACGATACAATTAATAATTTGTAAAAATAATTAAAAGTTAAAATATAGTTACTAATATTATTATTACTTACATGTTAATTAAAGATAAATGTTAATATTGATATTATTGTTATCATTATTAGTATCATTATTATTAGTAAAAATTTTAAGTTTTTATTATTACGATTTATCAATATAACACTCATGGTGATATAATATACATTATATAGTTATATTACATTTAAGTACAAGATTGAAAATAATTGTTATATTAATATTATTATCAGTACTTATAGATATTAAAACTTGTATAGTTAATATTAGTTAATATTATTATTACAAAAGATATATATGTATAAGTTATTACATTATATTTATCATTAATAGTATTAACATTGTTATAACTAATAGTATTGTATTATCATTTCTTTATTATTATCATCATAATTTTTAAGTAATAATGTTATGTATCAATTAATAGTACTAATTACTTTATTAATAATAATACTTGTTAAATACCAAAAAGTAATTAATTTAATATATATATACATATATAAATATAGAAATATATATACAAATATATATACAGTTATAAAAAAAATTAAATAAATAAATATATACATCCTGATATATATACAGATACTTGATATTATATAAATCTGTATATTTATAATAATAATATAATTATTAATTAAATTAGGATAATTAAATTACAGTATTATCTAAACAGAATTGAATCAGTGTAACATCCCTATCCAGCTGTTACGTTTCGTTATTTTTGTTTTCAACTTTATCAGATATAATTGAATCAGATTAAGATATATAAAAAGATCACATTGTTGCATTATATTTATATAAAGAACAGATAGATAGATATTTCGATATTTATATAGGTAAATTATAGGAATCAGTTTCACATCATTCTTACCTGTAGATGATTGATCAATTCGTACAAATCAGGAGCCCATTACAGGAATCAAACGAATTCAATTTGCAAAGTCTGTTAGGCGTCATTATCAGTTTCATTTTTTTTTATTTCTCTAAAGTGCTCCTGATTGAAACCTTTGTACTTTTTGCCTGCTACGGTTACAATTCGATTTCAAGTAATCACTTCATGTTACCACTTCAATTATACTACACACTCTATAAGCTTCTTACTGCAATTCATTAAAATTACACAGAAAATTAATAAACCACAGACATATACCCTGTTCATGATTCATTATTTTAAAAACTCGATTTTTCAATTAATTTCAAAAAGTGTTAATGCAGTCTGGTTAGGAATCCTTAAACCAAACTATCTGCAAAATTTCATGATCTAATTTCTGTTATTCGTCTTGAATTCGCGAGTCAAATTTTTAAATAAAAAAAAGTCAACATTCGTTCTTGGATCAAATTTGAGTTCGTGTTGATGTTTTTGAATCAATTGACGACTGAGATAGTTTCTAGGAATGGATTACAATCTTTTTCTTGTTATAACTTTGGTCTAATACTTTCTTTAAATCGAAATCATATATATATATATATATATATATATATATATATATATATATATATATATATATATATATATATATATTTTTTTTTTTTTGTTCAAACAGCGAAGCAGGTTGCTATTCTGTTTCAATTTTTTTTTATTTATTTATGCTATTTAATTCGAACTCACAGTTGGTTATTTGATTCAAATTCGTATATAAATCCAAACTTTAAAAATGGTGTATTACTACCCCAATCTCTGGTCGACTAGCAAAAGGGGTGAAGAAGATGAACAACTTTAAAGGGTTAAGTATATTAGGAAATGGATATAATTAGGAAAAATGAAATCGGTTCATTGGTTAAGTGATGGTGACGGGGTAGCTAGAGGTCGGGGGTTCGAGCCCGGGCGCCGGTTGTTTTTTTTTAGAACAAATTCTCTTGAGGTAGTCTTTTGTTATTTATTTTCTTTTCATTATTATTATCATTAATAAATGTTATTAATGTTATTATTATTATCATTATTATCCTTATTATTGTTATTACTATTATTACTAATTAAAATTGATTATAAACATATATGCTAAAATTAATAATATAATTGTTATTATTACTAGTAATATTATAAATATCATTACTAGTATTATCATTAAATATTATTATTATTATTATTATCATTATTATTAAATTTATCAGGTTATTATTAATACAAGTATCACTATTATTATTATTAATATTATTATTAGGATTACGAATTGATGTTATAGGAACTCTAGTTATTAGTTTAGAGATTAAACACAAAGATTTTGATGACTATGAACATAATACTTGTAATGATATTATTAAGATTATAATAATAGAAATCTTGAAAAGAAAATAAGAACTATTATGAAAACGATTAAGTTAAAGCTATAAATAGATAATGATTTAAAGAAATTATTAAAAACTATTATAATTATTGATATCATTATTATTATCATAATTAGAATTATTAATATTAATATTTTATCAGTAATATTAAGTATTATCAATATTATCATCGTTATCATTACAAATATTATCTAAGTACAGTTACATTTACTAATTTCAACAAACAAATGATAATCATATAAAAAGTATATTTAACTTAACTATGTTAATATTTTCATTTAAAATGAATACATTTAATTAAATAATAAAATATATATAAGTTATTAATACAAAGATTTTACCATTAATAATAATAGTATATATATAAGTTCGATTACAATTATGTGTATTAATAAATATACAAATGATATAGGTTCGTGAATCCGAGGCCAACCTTATACTTGTTCATTGTCGTTCTATGTATTTTTACTACAAAATACATTAGGTGAGTTTCATTTGCTCCCCTTTTACTCTTTACATTTTTGGGGCTGAGGATACATGCAAATGTTTTATTAACTGTTTTACAATAATTATATGCATGAGTTTCATTTGCTCCCTTTTTAAATGCTTTTGCAATATATATTTTTGGGACTGAGAATACATGCGCTGCTTTTATAAATACTTTACGAAATAGACACAAGTGATCCAAACTACATTCTATGGCTGGATTATTAAACCGAATATGCCCCTTTTTAGTCTGGTAATCTAAGAATTAGGGAACAGACATCCTAATTGACACGAATCCTAAAGATAGATCTATTGGGCCTAACAAACCCTATCCAAAGTACCAGATGCTTTAGTACTTCGAAATTTATATCATGTCCGAAGGAGGATCCCGGAATGATAGGGGATATTCTTATATGTATCTAGTTAATGTCGGTTACCAGGTGTTCAATCCATATGAATGATATTTTTGTCTCTATGCATGGGACGTATGTTTATGAGAAATGGAAATATGAAATCTTGTGGTCTATTAAAATTATGAAATGAATATTTATGTTAAACTAATAAACTCACCAGCCTTTTGGTTGACACTTGAAAGCATGTTTATCCTCAGGTATGCAATAAATCTTCCGCTGTATATTTTCTCATTTTAAGGATATTACTTGGAGTCATTCATGGCATATTTCAAAAGACGTTGCATTCGAGTCGTCGAGTTCATCAAGATTATTATTAAGACAAGTATATTTGGATATATTATGAAATGGTATGCATGTCATCAACTTTCGTTGTAAAGAAAGATTTTCTTTTATAATCGAATGCAATGTTTGTAAAATGTATCATATAGAGGTCAAGTACCTCGCGATGTAACCAATTGTTGTGAATCGTTTATAATCGATATGGACTTCGTCCGGATGGATTAGGACGGGTCTTTACAGTTGGTATCAGAGCGGTGGTCTTAGCGAACCAGGTCTTGCATTAGTATGTCTAAATGATAGGTGTTAGGATGCATTAGTGAGTCTGGACTTCGACCGTGTCTGCATGTCAAAAGTTTTGCTTATCATTTCGTGTCGGAAATCATCTGCTTATTATCCTTAGGAAATTACCTACTTATCATTCCTAGTCTAGACACATCTTACTGCAATGATTGCATGAATAGTGTATAGACAAAATTCGTATCTTAGCGTATCTACTATTTCATATCTTAGCATATCTGTTACTGTAGACTTTGCCTGACAGCTTCCGTAGATTTCCCCGTAACTTATGGGATTTTAGTATTATATATGCATATGTAAATTATGTATTGCAGAGTACTAATCTATATCCTATAATCTATTTCTTATCAAAAAGTCCTTCATCTGATCGTACGAGATGAATCCCTCAACCAGTTCGAATTCCTCAGATCCCGACAGCTATTCCGATATGGAGTTTCACCTATCAGCGTCACCAGAATAAATCTACCAATCAGTCATCCCCAATTCATCTGATGAGTTCGTAGTCGACTTAATCAATGGAGATGCGAAGAAGGCGATCCTTTCCACCAACCAAATTACCCTCTTGACGATGAACCAGAAGCACTTACCGGCGAACCCGTTCGAGACACCATTTTCTCTCATTTCCAGAGTATCTCGTCACAATTATATTCTATCCACAATTCTAAACCTTATTCATTCGCTCGTTCCGACCGGCAATCATCCCGGAATAATATAAGAAGTCAACGAACTTCGCACTCGAATAATCAAATTGGAGAATATGGTGTAAAGTTTACCAGCTTTAACAACATCACCGTCATCAATAGTACCATCAATAACAGCACCAGTACCATCAACAATCCATGCCTCAACATCTCATTCTGTACCTAGAGTATAATCACCGTTCTACATGACGTTCTACATCATTTATCTTCGTTCAACATGATGGTTATGTAACCTCTAATGTTTTAGAGATTATATATTCTTATTCTAATGGTAAATCAGATGACTTAATATCATATTAACTCATTAAATCCATGATTACATCTGAGGAAAATATATATGTAAGTATATTTTCATAAAGATTGTAATTAAAAATTCTTTCGTACAAAACTGTTAATGATGAAAATATTTTAACGGGTACGTAATACCCGAGGAATATTTAGATTTCACATTAATAAGTTACACTGTACATTCTTCGAATCTGATTCAATAATCATTTACTATCTTACTTACAACCACAGAGGTACGAATCCGTTCATCACAGAATAACTATTTTCAATCAATTTCATATTTGGATTTTGATTTATCAGAATCCAACAAGTGGCATAACGAAGGAAAAATTTGACAAAATAAAATTTGTTAGAAACAAACAAATTAACTATGAGAAACTTTGTTAAGAATCCACGCTAACTATTCCAGCTAACTGTTCCTAGCTAACTGATTACACTTTATTTATCGCAATTTAATTATCGCAATTTACATTCTCACAATTTTATTTATCGTCATTTAATTTCTGTTATTTACTTTACGCATTTTATTTATCGTCATTTAAATTCTGTATTTATTTACGCACTTTAAATATCGGGACACGTATACAAGGTTTTGACATATCATATCAACGCATCTATATATATTATTTGGAATAACCATAGACACTCTATATGCAGTAATGATCGAGTTCTCTATACAGGGTTGAGGTTGATTCTATAATAATATATATACTTTGAGTTGTGATCGAGTATGAGACATGTACACGGGTCACGATACGTATTAATTAATTCAAATATTATATATTAAATTATATATGAATTATTGGACAGTTAACTGTGGATTATCGACTGTGGACTAATGACATTGGACAATTAAAATGAATTAAAATATTGATAATAATATATGAAACTAAATAATTCTTCAAGTTTGCCACTTGATTTCATCTTAAACCTCATTTGTATTTTGACGATTACAATCTGCGTTCAAACCTTTCATGATTCTTGAAAACACCTCAATCGAGAGGATAAACCAACCGTACTTCATCTACGGGAAGGAAAGATTGATGCATATAGTTATGCACCTGAAAACCCTCAGAAACTGAGTAAACGTTTAACGCACAACTGTGCTAATTCCTTTAACGTTATTATTAAAGAAAAATAACTTTTCAAAACTCTTTCCAAATTAGCCAACTTTGTCACAGCTCCAGCAAGTCAACTTCGACTTTTCGTTCGAAACAACTTTATTGTAACTTGATATATATGCGTGCTCTTATATTCCATCATATTACCAGCAGACGTACTATCAACCTCGTTGCTCCTTGGTTTAAATCTCTCCGATAAATCACTATATTTATCTATTGAAATCTCATCATGTACTCATCCGCATCTTGTAACGAGAACTGACATACCAATTATCGGAAATCAGCAATCAGTACTTTGAAAACTCACAGCATATCTACATCAACAGTTATATGTATAACATTCATCTCTTAGAATTATGATCTTTCATCTGAAATCCTGAAAAGCACTCATTCTACAAATCAATACTCTGAATGTTGAAAAAGCTGAATGAAGCAGCAGAAACCTTAGACAACCGTAAACGACCTTAACCGTCAAAAGTTTGATGATAAAGAACGGTGTATTAGAAACACTCAATAGAAAATTTAGTACCGAAAAGCGGATTATGCGAAACTATGAAGGAAGTCGTGACAAATCACAAAGAATAAGTTTGACTTCAAAGAATCCAAATTATTCAATGCATGCTGAAGTCTTTAGCGAATATCTTGCTCCTTACTCCAAACTCTTGCGGACAAATTTTCTTCATCATCCATCGATATTAGAAATTCCAAGATATCATCGTATCTTTCATTATAAATATCCTCCATATTCCTGAAGATATTTTCATAACTATTCTTATCTGAAATCAATAAATCTCTTCGTGCTATCAATGTTACATCATATAGAAACAGTTAGTTTCTATATTCTGTAAACTTTTGAGCTTAAAATATGAATGTTTTTGAAGTAGTGTTGGGAACTGATGCATGAGTTAGTATAATATAATGACACTTGATCAACGTGATTATATTACAGTAAGTCATGCTGAGTTTCTAAATGGAACATGATGATTCACAGATCATAACGTCATCATGTGTCATGTTACACGACTCTTACGTTCTGTCTAATCTATAAACATATCAAGAACATATTTTTCTTGATAGTCCTATCTTTCCTTGAATTCTGGTAAATTGACAAGTCAAATTGTGCTATTACCGTTTCTTTCTTAGGACATTAACGATGTTCATTCTGAAACTCATATCTGCAAATTCTGGACCATTACAAGAGATGCCTAACCGCAAGAAGAAGAAACGAAGGGACAAAGCTCCGAAATAGAAATGGAGTATAAATCGCAGCAAATAGGAGGGAGTATTAACTGTGGATGACAATGATTATAGGAAACAGAAATAGGTACATTGAAAAATAAGGGGAGATACAAAGCCCGATAACAACGTATAAATTACAAATCATGGATATTAATAGGAATAGCAATATAAAGACATGGTAGAATTAAGAATAGTATTACCCCTAGGTAATAGTCGACATAAACAGATTTTTTCTAGTGGAAGATTTAAAAGAAGGATGACAGAAATGATAATTAAGAAAATATCAAGGATTAGAACTGGATTAAGCATTTCACAATCCTTTGGATGTACGAACTAAGAAAGAAAGTATTAGAATGGTGAAAATAATGGAACGGAAGAAGTTCATTTATAGTGGAAATACTTGACAGAGCAATCGAGACAAATGATAGCATTTAATTAAAAAGATCTTAAATCCCGTAAATCCCGAAGGATCAGATCTTATAGATTTCATAGATTTTCTTTTAAATCTCTTGAATTTCGGAATTCAATCAAGACAACATCAAAAGCTAAGACGCACCTTATTTTCTAATTCAACCGTAACCACGTCAAAAGTTAGGACGAATCTTGAATTCCTAATTTCGCTCTTTTGTGATAACTTCATTCGTACTCTTCGATTAATCGAATTATTTTATCATTGTTATTCAATGATGATAAACCTCTAATTATGAACTCATATTGGTCATGAAAACATTTTTATTGTAAGCCATGACCACCTCACTCAAATTTCGGGACGAAATTTCTTTAACGGGTAGGTACTGTGATGACCCGGGAATTTTCGACGAAATTTAAACTTAATCTTTATATGATTTCGACACGATAAGCAAAGTCTATAATGTTGAGTTTCAAAAGTTTTGAAAACTATTTTTTTTATGTAATCATTTACCTTTGACCATCCTCGACGATTCACGAACAGTTGTGTATAAATAAATATATGAATGTCTATATATATATATAAATTATATGCATAAGTAATACTATAAATATTATAATATACATATATCATTAATAAATATTAAAGATTTAAAATATTATGTAATAAGTAAATATGATACAATTAATAATTTGTAAAAATAATTAAAAGATAAAATATAGTTACTAATATTATTATTACTTACATGTGAATTAAAGATAAATGTTAATATTGATATTATTGTTATCATTATTAGTATCATTGTTATTAGTAAAAATTTTAAGTTTTTATTATTACGATTTATCAATATAACACTCATGGTGATATAATATACATTATATAGTTATATTACATTTAAGTACAAGATTGAAAATAATTGTTATATTAATATTATTATCAGTACTTATAGATATTAAAACTTGTATAGTTAATATTATTATTACAAAAGATATATATGTATAAGTTATTACATTATATTTATCATTAATAGTATTAACATTGTTATAACTAATAGTATTGTATTATCATTTCTTTATTATTATCATCATAATTTTTAAGTAATAATGTTATGTATCAATTAATAGTACTAATTACTTTATTAATAATATTACTTGTTAAATACCAAAAAGTAATTAATTTAATATATATATACATATATAAATATAGAAATATAAATACAAATATATATACAGTTATAAAAAATAATAATAAATATATACATCCTGATATATATACAGATACTTGATATTATATAAATCTGTATATTTATAATAATAATATAATTATTAATTAAATTAGGATAATTAAATTACAGTATTATCTAAACAGAATCGAATCAGTGTAACATCCCTATCCAGCTGTTACATTTCGTTATTTTTGTTTTCAACTTTATCAGATATAATTGAATCAGATTAAGATATATAAAAAGATCACATTGTTGCATTATATTTATATAAAGAACAGATAGATAGATATTTCGATATTTATATAGGTAAATTATAGGAATCAGTTTCACATCATTCTCACCTGTAGATGAGTGATCAATTCGTACAAATCAGGAGCCCATTACAGGAATCAAACGAATTCAATTTGCAAAGTCTGTTAGGCGTCATTATCAGTTTAATTTTTTTATTTCTCTAAAGTGCTCCTTATTGAAACCTTCGTACTTTTTTCCTGCTACGGTTACAAGTCGATTTCAAGTAATCACTTCATGTTACCACTTCAATTATACTACACACTCTATAAGCTTCTTACTGCAATTCATTAAAATTACACAGAAAATTAATAAACCACAGACATATACCCTGTTCGTGATTCATTATTTTAAAAACTCGATTTTTCAATTAATTTCAAAAAGTGTTAATGCAGTTTGGTTAGGAATCCTTAAACCAAACTATCTGCAAAATTTCATGATCTAATTTCTGTTGTTCGTCTTGAATTCGCGAGTCAAATTTTTAAATAAAAAAAGTCAACATTCGTTCTTGGATCAAATTTGAGTTCGTGTTGATGTTTTTGAATCAATTGACGACTGAGATAGTTTCTAGGAATGGATTACAATCTTTTTCGTGTTATAACTTTGGTCTAATACTTTCTTTAAATCGAAATCATATATATATATATATATATATATATATATATATATATATATATATATATATATATATATATATATATTTTGTTCAAACAGCGAAGCAGGTTGCTATTCTGTTTCAATTTTTTTATTTATTTATGCTATTTAATTCGAACTCACAGTTGGTTATTTGATTCAAATTCGTATATAAATCCAAACTTTAAAAATGGTGTATTACTACCCCAATCTCTGGTCGACTAGCAAAAGGGGTGAAGAAGATGAACAACTTTAAAGGGTTAAGTATATTAGGAAATGGATATAATCAGGAAAAATGAAATTGGTTCATTGGTTAAGTGATGGTGACGGGGTAGCGAGAGGTTGAGGGTTCGAGCCCGGGCGCCGGTTGTTTTTTTTAGAACAAATTCTCTTGAGATAGTCTTTTGTTATTTATTTTCTTTTCATTATTATTATCATTAATAAATGTTATTAATGTTATTATTATTATCATTATTATCCTTATTATTATTATTATTATTACTATTATTACTAATTAAAATTGATTATAAACACATATGCTAAAATTAATAATATAATTGTTATTATTACTAGTAATATTATAAATATCATTACTAGTATTATCATTAAATATTATTATTATTATCATTATTATTAAATTTATCAGGTTATTATTAATAAAAGTATCACTATTATTATTATTATTAATATTATTATTAGGATTACAAATTGATGTTATAGGAACTCTAGTTATTAGCTTAGAGATTAAACACAAAGATTTTGATGACTATGAACATAATACTTGTAATGATATTATTAAGATTATAATAATAGAAATCTTGAAAAGAAAATAAGTACTATTATGAAAACGATTAAGTTAAAGCTATAAATAGATAATGATTTAAAGAAATTATTAAAAACTATTATAATTATTGATATCATTATTATTATCATAATTAGAATTATTAATATTAATATTTTATCAGTAATATTAAGTATTATCAATATTATCATCGTTATCATTACAAATATTATCTAAGTACAATTACATTTACTAATTTCAACAAACAAATGATAATCATATAAAAAGTATATTTAACTTAACTATGTTAATATTTTCATTTAAAATGAATACATTTAATTAAATAATAAAATATATATAAGTTATTAATACAAAGATTTTACCATTAATAATAATAGTATATATATAAGTTCGATTACAATTATGTGTATTAATAAATATACAAATGATATAGGTTCGTGAATCCGAGGCCAACCTTATACTTGTTCAATGTCGTTCTATGTATTTTTACTACAAAATACATTAGGTGAGTTACATTTGCTCCCCTTTTACTCTTTACATTTTTGGGGCTGAGGATACATGCAAATGTTTTATTAACTGTTTTACAATAATTATATGCGTTAGTTTCATTTGCTCCCTTTTTAAATGCTTTTGCAATATATATTTTTGGGACTGAGAATACATGCGCTGCTTTTATAAATTCTTTATGAAATAGACACAAGTGATCGAAACTACATTCTATGGCTGGATTATTAAACCGAATATGCCCCTTTTTAGTCTGGTAATCTAAGAATTAGGGAACAGACACCCTAATTGACGCAAATCCTAAAGATAGATCTATTAGGCCTAACAAACCCCATTCAAAGTACCGGATGCTTTAGTACTTCGAAATTTATATCATGTCCGAAGGAGGATCCCGGAATGATAGGGGATATTCTTATATGTCTCTAGTTAATATCGGCTACCAGGTGTTTAATCCATATGAATGATATTTTTGTCTCTATGCATGGGACGTATGTTTATGAGAAATGGAAATATGAAATCTTGAGGTCTATTAAAATTATGAAATGATTATTTATGTTAAACTAATGAACTCACCAACCTTTTGGTTGACACTTGAAAGCATGTTTATCCTCAGGTATGCAATAAATCTTCCGCTATGTATTTTCTCATTTTAAGGATATTACTTGGAGTCATTCATGGCATATTTCAAAAGACGTTGCATTCGAGTCGTCGAGTTCATCAAGATTATTATTAAGACAAGTATAGTTGGATATATTATGAAATGGTATGCATGTCGTCAACTTTCGTTGTAAAGAAAGATTGTCTTTTAAAATCGAATGCAATGTTTGTAAAATGTATCATATAGAGGTCAAGTACCTCGCGATGTAACCAATTGTTGTGAATCGTTTATAATCGATATGGACTTCGTCCGGATGGATTAGGATGGGTCTTTACACTAACTATCCTACGGTGGAATATGTTTTTGGTTCTGGCTACTGATTCCCTAGTATTTTGGTAACAGAGCTCCGCACGAACTATTCAACAAACCAAGTGGTCATGCCGACTACAGAGAGGCAGGATCCTTTTGGTCCCAATATAATTGGCGACTGTTCGAAAAATCTAATAACCAAGTCCGTGTATAATTGTCTTTCTTAGACACCACTAAATGCTTGTGAATAAGTTTGATAGAGAGCAATATTGCCTGATACCAGTTCCCCGGCAGCGGCGCCAAAAACTAGTATCCTCCCGTGATATGGCCGAAACGGACGGTTTTTATTCGCGCGGTGTCGTCAGGCCGCGGCTCGCCAGGATCAGCCACTCGTAGGAGGAAGGTACTGTTTTAAATTTATATTTAGCGGGGCCTAAATCTTACTACTCCTTATAAGTAAGGAAAGTATGACCTAGAGTCATATTTTTGAGATATCAGTAGAATCGAACCTATATTTTAGCCTAAGATAGTTAGGGAGTAGTGAATATTTATTTTGGGATTTTCTAATTTATAAGACAGATAAAGTAAATGCGATAAAATTCGTAATTCAGATAAGGTTAAAGTGAGTGCATACTATGACTTCATAAGTTATTTTACCGAGATTATGGAATGCTGGCTCATGAATAGGCAGAGGCCTTGTATTCATTACACTGGTCCTAAACGACCCTGTCATAAGACATGTCACTGGGTACTGCGTTAGGCTTGAAGATTCTGAATAGACAACAACGTCCCTTACCCCCGACACCCGTGCAGTCTGACTACAGGCATACACGTTTAGACGGCTCATCCAATTGAGCGACTCGGTTGGGTGACGTATTAACATTTCAAAATGGTCTAAACTTTCTTAAGCATAATAGGATACATGGTTTACCATATCCGAGAGACGTGATGTGTTCCAATGCTTTCGTTAATGATTGGTAAAAGATAGTTAGGCCCTTAAAAAGAGTTCAACCATAAAGAACACCATGGCCAAGTCAAGCTGACTTCCATGAACACGTTCGGTTATCCTAACGGTCCAATCCTTTATGTGTCTAAACAAACAGTTCCTTAATTAACTAAGAATCCCTCAAGAGGGGTGCAATGCTTGAGACCGTGTTATGGTGCAGTGTACTGATCAACACTAACCGTGTTCCATGGCCTTACTTAGCAGAGGTACAGCTTACAACAACCGCTGTGCTTCAGCGTGTACGTACGAAGTTTATATGCTTGGTGACTACACTAGCATGGTCTAGGACCGGCAATGTACTAAGGGTCTAGTCAGATGTTTCACTACGAAAGAGTCCTCAATCGGAATCCAAAGCTTGATAGACTTACTACAACCAGTGTACCTCAGTCGATCTTACATTGTATCCGATAGACTTCTCTTACCAAGGGGTGACACAGATAGTGTACTCTGAATCGGGGTTCGCGACTTCCCAATAACAGAGCCTATAACTACGTTCTATTAGTTAGAAAAGCGATTGAGTTTAAAGCATAATCGGAAAGCATTTCGACAGCATACACAAACCATAATATTATTTCGGCATTATAACTGCTTACATCATAGCATACACTAAAGATAACTACTCGCTAATCATGGCAACAATATCATAAAACATTATATAAGATAAAGGATAGAAGTACCAGTAGATTAAACGAGTTTCGAATACAAAAGTGACAACTTCAAGACTCCAGACCGCTCCTAATACAATCTTCAGTGTTCTTCTCCAGGTACTAGGTTTCCCCGCACGGAGTCGAAGGCCTTGAGAGTATGACTAATATTGTACAAGAGAGAGAAAGAAGTGAATTGAAGTGTGTGTTGGAATGAATGACAAAGACCCTTTAAATAGACTTGAAATTTACCAAAATACGGCCGGCAGGCCGTTTGGCAGGCCGGATGGTGGCCCGTATTTGGCAGGCCGTATGGCTGGCAGCCCGTTTTCTGAGGGCGTTTGCTGGGCCGTATGGCTGGCAGCCCGTTTTCTGAGGGCGTTTGCTAGGCCGTGTGGCAGGCCGTACCCCATATAGGCAGGCCGTATGGCAGCCTGTATGGCAGGCCGATTCTAATGCTGGTCAGCCTTGATTCCCTGGATCGTAACTTGATTTCTTGTCTTTCACCGTTTTCGCTCTAGAATCTTCGTTTTAGCTCCGATTCTCTTGATTCTTTTTGCACCGCCTTCGTAATTACTTGTTCTTCAATTCTAACCGACGAAGTGGGTATTTTGCGGATCAAGTTCGAATCTTTCTTGTTTTTGGGCCTCAATACCGGGGTGAAAACATGACTTTTTAGCCGATATCAGCGGCGTTTTCCGCGTTTGTGGGCTGTTCAATTTTCCTTTTTCACGTTAAATTCTAACTATGCTACGCACATCCGATTAACATGTAATTTGTTCTAACATGCTCATATATGATTAATTAGCTCAGAGAAATTGTCCGAGACCCGATCCGAACGTGTTGACTTTTTCATTGACTTTGACTTTACCAAAGTTGACTTTTATTCAAACTTAACCAATACTTTGTTTAATCATTATAACCTTTCGTTTATACTTATATCTTGCATGAAACTTGACAACGTGACTCACATGCTATATATTCGAGTCGTAACGAGCCATAGGACTAATTGAACACATTTCGCCCGACCTTGTGTCGTAACCGGTAATTGATACAACTTATTTGTTTAGGTCAAGACTAAACAACTTTCATTGCACAATGTTTAAAAAGAAGTACTTTGACATGCAACTACAATGAGATCATAGTCCCATCTTTTCAACAACTATTATACTTTTAAATCATTGGATGAGAAACATATATGTATCATACTTTTATGCTTTGAAAACAAGTACAAAAACAAACATTCCACAGCGAGTTAGAACAAAAAGCCTCAATTCAATTATCATTAGTTACACTTGTAGGGTGTAAACGTGAACTTATGTTGTGTGGATCCATACGGGCTTGACGCGCCCTCATTAGGACGGTTCGCTACCGTTAGCGAATGAAATATATTTTCGGGTATAGTGTATGTTCTAACACTACGTAACAGTGTACAAAACAGTTAAGTCTTGATAATTGGGTGCTCGCGAACGTACAACAACTTTGGAATGCAAACGATTTGGATAATCAACTCATACAAAATCTTGTGGTTCAAAAACAACGTTTACAAATACACCTATGATTTCACCAACATTTTTCGTTGACAGTTTTCTATATGTTTCTCAGGTTCATACTTGACTACTTGATACATGCTTTCGCACACTTTGATTACTTGATTGGGGTCAAGCATACATGCATACGCTAGTGATAGCACATTTGGATTCAAACTTAAAGCATACATACTTACGCTATTTATAGAAATCGTGATTTTTAACTTATATTATGTCACAAGTTATTTCATTTATACTTATTAACTTTTGTAAACTTAAACTCGTTGTCGAACCGCTTGGTAACTTAAAACTTTGCAAGTCATACACGTTTCAAATGAATGCGACATAATTTTGGTCAAACGCGTCTCATTTAGGGACTATGACCACGTAACAGGACCTAAGTTGACGACGCCGTCAATGGCGATTTTGTCGGGTCGTGACAGAAACTGCTTGGCCGAGGGAAGAAGAAGAAGAAGAAGAAGAACCCTTCTCCAAAACACTCGTACAGCCGGGATAATCAATATCCAGTTGAGAGAAGGCACGGATAAGATCATCGCCTGCAGAGACATTGAAGTGCAGGTCATCAAAGCTCTCTAGGGTAAACTGTTCACCCTCACCCAAGTTTATGGGTTCTGTCTCGGCCGACCGCCACGCACAGACGGCTCAGCAGCAGCTGCAAAACAAAAAATTATTAAAGATAGGCATGAGACAAAATCAAAATTTTTAGATAAGATTGATTTACCAAAACAAGAATCACCTTTGGCCTTCTTTCGAAGATGAGGAACTTCCTGAATCCTCCTCTTCACCGTCGTGTGCCCCTCCGGCACATCAGGACTGGGAAGAATCAAGTCGGCCCCATCGCTGGCATTTTGCTCCAGGTCCTGAGGAGCGACATCCGGCTCGTCTCCCGGATTGACCGGGACGCTTTCCACCCGGATCTCTGCCAGATCACCAAAAGCCATTGTGCTAGCAAACTCCATTACTGTTGTATAAACATCAAACACAAAAAAGGTCAGTATACGATTAATAAACTGGGCGACATAGCAGTTGGCTAAGATCAGTCTTCACCTGCTTCATTAAAACGAAGAACGGGCTTGGTATTTGGATCTGGCCATTGGTTGCTAATTCCCCCCAACACAAGCATGGCCTCCGGGTATGGCCGTTGTGGAAACTTGAACTCCCGGATGGCTTCTATACACGCCTTCTCGGCAGCATTCATATTCGGAAATCTATTGGCTCTCTTCCTCACGTCAATTGCCCATTCGCAGAGCCCAACAAATCGTGGTGGTAGCCCTTTGCTATCAACAAAAAAGAAAGACTCACGCCACTCCTTCAATGAAGTGTCCATGTCTCCAGTAAAATTGAATTGCGCTCTCCGTTTGATGGTAAACCATCCAACCTCTGACCTCGAGATGGAAAAGTAGAATCGAAACATGCGGACGGTAGGAAGAATATGATAGTGATTAAGGTACACTCCCACATTACCAATTTTTGGTATGCATGGGGATCTACCTTTGCAGGCGCTATTCCATAGTGCGTAAAGAATTGGTACATGAATTCAGAATAGGGCAATCGAAAATTACCCACACTAATGGTTGCGCCATAAAATGTAACCATGCCTGGGGGAGGCTTATGGGCCCTGTGGATGGCACAGGCACCATCAATGTATAACAGGTCAAAAACGGGTACCTACGTACCATCTCATCAAGGTATCCATCACACACTTGACTCATAAAACCACTGACATCTACAGAAGGCCTAGAAGAAGTCTCAGGAGCATCTACACTGGTAGAAGTGGAAGCCTGATCCGCCATATATACAAAAATACAAAAAGCAAAGTAATAAAGAAGAAGGAAACAAGAAAAGGTACCTTTGTTCGTAAAAAACTGATGGTTTTTTGAAGAAGAAATGTGTAGGGCACGAAGGCTGTAAAAAGTGCAAATATTGGAAAAGGGAAGCTATTTATAGGTTTTAAGAAAATTGATCCAAAGGCTCAGATCAAAAGATGGATCAACAAAAGCAATGATTAAAATCGCAAAAAGAAATCTCTCGAACGTCGTTCCAAAAAGTTGAAAAAAGAAAAAACACGAAAAGGGGGCGTATTTGCAGAAAATGTCCTTTCACGCTGACAAACATTAAATGCGCATCCAATCGGAAGCATGGCTTCGTCTCGGAAGTTTGACGATGGTAACCGTTCCGGCTACCACCACCAAACTGGGGGGACTTAATGATACGCATAATGATACTTCTCAAAACAAACAAGCGTCCCGACAAGGATTTTATCCGGCATTGTCTGTCCCGAAACACGGACCCTTTCCCACACCCATCCGACGTCATCTCAGCAACTTTACCACGCCGGACGAACTGCTAGATCTAGATCTCGGATGACATACACATAACCGGCATCATGCAGCCAGTCATGATAACTATAACCGTGAAGAAACACTTGGAATAAATAGAAAGCAAAACCTCCCCGGCTAGACTGAGAGCACCATGATGCCTTAACTGGAACCGACACGCCGCTGTTACTGTCACCACTTCTCGGTTCGGTATTCCAAACCGGCATAAAGATACCCTCCGGGAACAAGCACGCCGTCCCGGACAAAGTGCATTGTCCCAGAATAGACACTTCATCCCGGAACAGGTACTTGACAACGGAACATGCATAGAAGCAAGTTGCATGCCACGTCAGCCCGCGAATCTAGGGAAGTTTGTTAGGACCTGTTATTCCCATGAAAAGGACAGGTGCCACGCCACCCCTCGGGATTGACAAAGTTCGTTACAACCATGAAAGGGACATGTGCCACGTCATCATTCCCTCTAAAACGTCTATAAAAA
The DNA here is from genome assembly GCF_046630445.1 of Rutidosis leptorrhynchoides. NCBI lineage: Eukaryota > Viridiplantae > Streptophyta > Magnoliopsida > Asterales > Asteraceae > Rutidosis > Rutidosis leptorrhynchoides. The sequence goes on from NC_092341.1 coordinate 73,688,773, forward strand.
CGTAAACAAGATCTTTCTTACAGAGAATACTGGATGCATTAATGTTACTCTGCTCAAATCAATTGCGATAGCATTACTCCAGTCGTTAGCTTAATTCTGATCAGCACTCCGATCATCATCGTAGCCAATTCACACTCTGAGATATTAACTTATTCGATTCCGATCGAATAAGGTTATTTCAATCGATTGTTTTACGCCCTTGGAATCCAGATTCCAAATCGGGGTTTGCACAATTATTGGAGTTAAAACATTCGACTTACTCTTTTTTCCCAAATCAAGCACTCAAACCCGAAATCTATTTACCCCTAACGATTTTGGTTTGATCATTTAGCATACTATTAAATATACATGATCACTTCCTGAATTACCCTTATATTTTATGTTACTGAAACTGCGACTATTTTTTTCTTTCTTTTGCCAATCGAATTCAACAAACATTCTCCGCCGCGGGCTTCTCAACTAGTTTAATCTAATCTGACTTAATCTAACATTCCCTAGATTATATGACTGGTCATGGTCGTCGTCAATACGTTCCATCTTTTGTAGGTAAGGAAAAAGATGTGACACATTGTTGTCCAAGTCTATTTAATTTATATACTTTACTCACGACTCGATCTTGTACAAAGATAAGCACATAAATCGTCCATAAGGTCACTCGCTTCTTACTGCTGTTTCCTGCTGTTTCCTGCTGTTAGGTTATATGTTCTTTTTCTAATCCAGTTACATTGCTCCAGCACGTGTTCCCTAGCGTTACTGTTTAACAAAATTAAATATTAACTTCTTTTTGCCGGCCACCATTTCCATACAATTAAACCAATTTAAATTCTCACTATACAAGCAGCCGCTTATTTAGAACAAGCACTAGATCCATGTTTCACTTCTTTAAAAATAACAATTAATAATAAATAATATATAGTGTAATAATAAATACAACCAGCCAGAGATTTTTTAATTATTAGTAATTCAATAATACAGTTTTATAGTCAATCAAGTACAAACAATAGCAAATTTTGTACCACAAAATGCATACTATATGTAATGCTTGAGAATCAAGTATTGAGCATAACATATCCAACTTAACATACAAAATAACAAACATGGAGTTCAATCTTATAGCTAGCACCATCTTTTTTATTATTGTAATAGCTTTCTTACTACACAAAAAGAAAGATCACCAAAAGAGAGCACCACCTCAAGCAAAAGGCGCATGGCCTATAATCGGACACCTACACCTACTCGGTGGTTCGGCCCTGGCTCATCGAGTGTTAGGCGATTTGGCCGATAAAAATGGACCTATATATACAATCAAGCTAGGTACTCACCAAGCTTTGGTGGTGAGTGATTCCGAAATTACTAAAGAAATTTTCACCACAAATGACAAGGTGTTTGCAAGTCGGCCTAAATCAAAAGCAGCCGAGATCATGGGGTATAACTACGCTTTAGTTGGTCTTGCTCCGTACGGAGATTATTGGCGAAAAGTGCGCAAAATCATTGTTCTCGAACTTCTTTCACAACGGTGCGTTGAGATGCTTTCACATATTCGAGTTGCGGAACTTAATGCATCAATGAAAGGTATTTATGACTCTTGGGTAGTGAAGAATAATGTGAGAGAGCATGACGAAATGATATTCAATTCCGATGAGAGTCGAATGGTGAAATTGGAGATGGGAAAATGGTTTTTGGACATGATACTAAATGTTGTACTTAGGATTCTTTCGGGTAAGAGACTTGAAAAGAACAATGAAGAGGCGGTTCGGTCTCAAAATGCAGTAAGGAATTTTTTTGATTTAACGGGGACGTTTGTGTTGTCTGATTTCATTCCTTATACGAGTTTTCTTGATGTGGGAGGATTCGAGAAGAAAATGAAGATGTCGGCGAAAGATATGGACGAAATTATTGAAGGATGGTTACTGGAGTTTAAGAAGGATAAGGAGTCAGGGCAGCAACAGAAACACGAAGGCAACCAAGTGTTTCTTGATGTTTTGATGAACACTCTTCAAGGTGCTTCTAAAGAAGATTTCTTTGGATTTGATCATGATATCGTTATCAAATCTTCGTGTCTGGTACGTAAATTAACCTCTTGCTACTTCCATATTTGTTGATTTGATCATCGTGAATCAGATAATCTTCAAAATTACATTGAATATTTCTGAGGAATAGTCTGCAAGGCTTCACTAAATTTAGACAAGTATGCTTGTGTTTGGATAAAACAACACAATAAAGCGTTAGAATAGTTCAAAATCTGGGAATTTTAAAGGTTTCGATTGAAATTGATTCTGTATGACAATTAAGAGTTTGATAATCATTTTGATGTTTGATAATCCTTTTGAAGTAATAATCTGAATGATATAAATTATCATTTTTATGGGTTCGCAGAGAAAACCTTTCAAGCGACAATCACATTGGGTCCCCACTAGCGAGTAAAATCTCTGGTTGACGAGCCCCCGAGTGACGAGACTCATAACCGGGTGAATTGCGCACATAGGCGTCTCGTCCGATTAAGAGCCCATTTTAATTCGATATTGGGTGTAACCAAAATTTTAATATGGGTCTGCTGCTTCACAGAGAACTTAGTGGCCCTGGGCCATGCCCAAATGGTTATGATATAAATTACCATATTAATTAATCATTTAAATTTAAATGAATATAAAAGAACATAGTATTTGATAAACATTCTTATTACTAATTTAAGGAATGTTAGATGAAAATAGATGTTCTATATTCTAATGATTCAATACATTATTTTTATTTTTAATGTTGAATAGTTTAATATTCAACGGCGATGAATCATCTAAACTAGTTAGAATGTATAACCATATTGGTTACAATTTTTTCATGTCAATGTTTTATATTACAAATTTATAATACTGGTTACAGTTTCTTCATTATCAATGTCTTATGTAATCTTATCAATTACTTCATTTTGCAGGCATTACTAATCGCGGCCTCTGATTCAATGGGAACAACGTTAACATGGGCGATATCATTGATGCTCAACAACCCAAGTACCTTAAAAATCGCCCAAGACGAAGTTGACAACCATGTAGGAAAACATAAACCCGTTGAGCGATCAGACATGAAGAAGCTAGTCTACCTCGACGCCATAATTAAAGAAACGTTACGTTTATACCCACCGGGACCTCTCTCCGTCCCACATGAGTCCACCAATGATTGCACGATCAGCGGCTACCATATCCCTAAAGGCACACGTTTATTAGTAAATCTTTACAAACTGCATCGCGATCCTAAAATATGGGCGAACCCTTTAGAGTTTAAACCAGAAAGATTCTTGACAACTCATAAAGATGTCGACGTTAGAGGGAAACATTATGAGTTGATTCCGTTTGGTGCTGGAAGAAGAGTTTGTCCTGGCGATAACTTTGCGCTAGACGCAATGGGCTCAACGTTAGCGAGTTTGCTACAACTTTTCGTGATCAAAACGCCAGGGAACAAGCCGGTTGATATGAGCGAAAGCAATGGACTTAATAATATTAAGTCGACGCCACTTGATGCTCTTTTGGCCCCTCGTTTGTCATCTAATATGTATCATTTTGGATCTTGATATATTCGTTAATTTTTTAGCGATTATATATTTTATTAGGTGGTCTTTATTTTCAAGTATTTTGATTAAAGTTGTTGTTTATTACGGAGTACGTACTAAGGTGTCACTGCGACCGGCCATCGTTATGGTCTAAGAAATTATTTGAGCTGTATTATCATTTTGAAATTTAAACGTATAGTACCATTTTTCTGAACAGGTTAAATGTTACCATTGTGTTATTAATTGTGTTTTGTTATAAATAAATATAAATATAAATATTAAACATTAATCGAACGACCTTCAAAAGAAAAAAAAATATTTATGCGTAGTACGTATATAACTTGCGATATAAACATCTACTACTATGTTTTTGGATGAAATTAGCTGAAGCTTGCAGCTGGAATTTATAAACTAGAACTGGAGCTAAAACTTATTATTTAAATTGGTGGCTAGAGCTTATTATTTTTTATAAGACCACTCCCAGCGGCCCGTGCTGGAGGGTTTCATCAACATCTTCCTCTGAGGGCGCCGATGGCAATCCGGCCGCCCTCCTCCGCCCTGGATGTCGCCGTCCTCCTTCAAATCATTGCTACGCATAATGCAGGGCGAGAAAAGCTGGTTTCTTAGTCAGTATATGAACGTTACACAGCAAAATGGAGCAACGGATAAATTTTTAAAATTTGTGACTCTGTATATACATATACATATTAAATATACACTCCACAATATACACTTCACATTCATCTTAAACACTCTCATTTCAAACACACTTTCATTTTTAACACACCAAAAAAATGTCAACACCATTGCTCGGTTCGTTCGACGTTTACTTCGGCGGTTTGTTTGATTTCGAGTACAAATCATACTATGACACAAATGCTACGAAGGTTTCTTTCAAAGATGTCAATGTCGACTGTAGTGTCCAAGCATTCCGGAAATTTGTGAAAGAAAACGTTTCATTCGAATGGACAGACATTCTGTATTTTGAACCGAATCAGGCGGCTACGTATCTTACGACCAACGAACGTTGGTCCGGGATACAAGATTGGGTCGCGGATGGTGTCAAACCGATTACGCTATATTTTATTTATGAAGATGGGGAATCGTTGGGTATGCGCTACATTGAAGAGCTCAACCAGGGGTACGTCGAAATGGGAGATTACATACCCTCGGGACCTGTTTACGACACCGATAGTCGTTTTTTTCGGATTCGGATTCCGATTATTAAAAACGTATTTGTGTTTGTGTCCCGAATAAATGTTTGTATTTTAATTTAGTTGTATTTGTCTTTTTTATTATTATGTTTATGTCTGTGTTCGTGTTAAATAAATGTTTGTTTAAATATATGTTTCTATTTTATTAATTCGTTACATATAAAAATTAATCACAAATTTTTAAATTAGAAATATTAAAGATTACTTCGTAATTTTAATAACAATAACAATAATTAATTATTAATAATAATAACAATCACTATATTATATTATATTATATTATATTATATTATTATATTATACATTAAAAGAGAGTCTTGATTAGCTAATAATTGTTTTTAAAACTCCCTTAATTACCGTTAGATTAAAAAATTACATTATAATACCCCTTGATCCAAGGGTCCTTAATCATCCACTTAAAATATTAGTTAATAAATCAATTTGACCTACACTTCTTCTCTAAAATACACTTCTAATTATTTCAATTGAATTTAATAGAAAATACGGGACTGGATACCAAATATGAAATACCTGATCGTGGTAATACTTGGTTCGATTGAAGATTTCGACAAAAATTAGGGTTCATATTAAGAGAAACCACGGGAACTTTCAACAAAATTAGGGTTCATTCAACCAAAACACATACGACGGCGAAATTGAGAGTAAAAACCTCTCATCCTCTGAACCCTAAAATATCCTAAACCCTTTTTCCTCCTCGACTTTTCCGTAAATCCTTAATACTCTCTACTCATGTCACTAGATCTCTCTTTTCACTATCATGTATCATCTGTTGATTTAATTTCGTTTGCCACGGTTTTAATTTCATTGACTATTACTAATTTTTCAATTTACACTTTAAATCATAATTTTTATGTTTTATTTATATGTGAAGTGCACAGAAAATTGCTGTAGCGACCCGACCAAATCATGTTTGACGGCTCCGTCTACGTCGGTCCCATTACATGGTCATAAGTCTTTAAGACAAAGTTTGACCGAAAATATGTCGCATTCATTTCATAAGTGTGGATGTTTCAAAGTTTACAAAAGTAGTTTCCATAACTAGTACATAACGATGTTTAAAGTACAAACGAAACACGCGCGACACAGTTTAAAGTAGTCAAAAGACGCTCCACATATGCAAGTATACTCGACATCCAAACAAGTATCAAAAAGAATGTGCGGAAGCATGTATCACCTAATGATCAAGGACCTGAGAAAAACATAGGGAATCTGTCAACGAAAACGTTAGTGAAATCATAGGTTTAAATAAGTAAGTGAGTAAATGTAAGTCGAACCACAAGATTTGCACATTGATAAAATAGTAATACATTCTAAAAGTTAATATTCACGAGCACCCAATTATCAAGGCTTAACATTTCGTCCGTTGAACCCCATTAATAGTGCTAGAACAACACTGTTTCTCGAAAATATATTTCATCCGTAGACGGTAGCGAACCGTCCGAGATGAGGGTTTGTCAAACCCATATGGCCATACAACATAAGTTCACGCCTACACTTACACACTGCAAGAGTAACTAATGATAATCGAATTGAGGATTTTGTTCTAAACTCGCATGTAGAATGTTTGTTTTCCTCTACTTGTGTTCACTTAGTTAAAAAGAAATGTTTATGTTTTCTCATCCCAAATGTAAGTTCAAAAGAGTAAAAGTGGGACTATGATCTCACCTTGAGTGCACGTATGAAAAGAACTTCACAAAGTAACGTGTGCAAAGGATAATGCTAGTCTTGACCAAAACAAATAGGTCGTATCAATAACGGTAAACACGATAGGTCAAAGATGTTCAATTAGTCCTATGGCTTGTTACGACTCGATTATGTAGCATGTGAATCAATTTGTAAAGTTTCATGCAAGATACAAGTGTAGAAACAAGTTAGGAAGGTTGCATAATCATTTGGTTAAGTTTGACAAAAAGTCAAACTTTGGTCGGTCAAAGTCAACGAAAAAGTCAACACGTTCGGGTCGGGTCCCGAACTATTTTTCTGAGATTTTTATTCATATATAAGCATGTTAGAACAAGTCTCATGTGAATCGGAGGTCCATAGCGTGCCAAACATTTTTCTTATTTTGACCAAGGAGGTCAGAACCTGGACACGGCTTAGGTCGCGCCGCGACCCAGGATTGCCGCGCCGCGGCATTGGTCGTGTGCTGGTACCTGGTCAGTCTCAATTGTTCAAGTCCCAAATCAAAACTCTTTCAAGCATATTTTACAAACCGCTAACACTTAGAACTCGCACCTTATATCGTTAGAAAGCTAATTTGACAAGGAACCCAACTAAACACATTTCACCAACAGAAAACATTATTTGCAATAATCGACTTTTCAAATCAAATGATCAATCAGTGCACACATTTAATGCTTCAAATTTTACAAGTGCACATTTATGATTCGGGAATTTAATGCATACATAAAACACGCCGTTTTGTAGATAATCAAGCATACAATACAACTAACTACTTACTAACAATAATTCATGGCTTTCAATTCATTAAATGTTCACATTCAATTCTATCAAACCCTAACCAACAACATCAAAATTACTAATCATGTTTATGAAGTTTTCTAAAACAACCTACACATCAAATTGAAGCTAGTGATGTTAGGAACACATTTAATACATGCATTTATAACATTTAACATCATTCAAACAATCAAATCACCAAATCAAACACACCAAAGTTTATGTTTATGCTAGTTACTTCAAATAACAAAATCGAACATATAAATCATATATCCATGTTAGACTTGAGCCATAGACACTAATTAACAACTTTATAAGTTAAAAACATCAAGAACACAAAATCTAGTGATTTTAGAAAGTTACCCAAACTTGATGAAATTGGTATGGAATCGAAGAGGAAGTTGCAAGGATTTCAAATATGTAATTTGTTTTGTGAGACACCCACTAGCTTGGATTTAGATGATGATTCTTTTGTTTGGAGAATTGAAAGAAAAATGGAAAGTATGAAGAGAAAAGGAAAAATGAAAATGAAAAAGATGAATGGATGGGAGTGGCTTGACCACTTTGACCTAGTCAAAAGTTTGGTCACATGGCAAGATTGGTCCCTCAAGTTTTAATCGGGTGCGTGAATTACCTAAACGAGATAATTTAAAACGCGTATTAACGGGAGGTGTTATAAACATATAACGGACTTTAAATAATTAAACGGAAAAGTAAACGAAAAAAGGCGGGATGTTACAATTTCTGATTATTATGAACGATTTCTGTTGTTAGATCTTAATAATTTGATGTGCATGTATATGTGTATGGTGTTATAGATCTATGACTATGCCCTAATTTGCTAATGTTATTGTTATTGTATTTATTTATATATCTGTTTAGTTAGTTCTTGAAAAAGGACAATGTATATATTTTATATGTTAATTATTTATTATTGTGCTCTTCCAAAGCTGTTACTCCAATGTAGTAATTGTTATTGATGATTTTGATGCACAATGATAATCATTATTGAGGGAAAATTTTAGTTAGTTTACCTTGTGAAAAAAATGATCTTGTTCTTAGTAAGCAGAAAAAGGCGGGATGTTACATTACCTACTCCTTAAAAGAAATTTCGTCCCGAAATTTAAGTAGGCGTAGTAGTCGTTGTTACTTCCTCGGAATCTTGCATTTCCGGAACCGGAAATAGATGAGGGTATTTCCTTTGCATTTGATCTTACCTTTCCCAAGTAAACTCGGGTCCTCTTTTGGCGTTCCAATGGACTTTAACAATCGGAATTCGGCTCTGTTTCAATGTCTTGACGGAGGTGTCCACAATTTCAACCGGTTCCTCCACAAAATGAAGTTTGTCATCAATAGTAAGTTCCTCGAGAGGGATGACGATATCGGGTTCGGCAAGACACTTTTTCAAGTTAGATACATGGAAGGTAGGATGAACGGAGCTCAATTGAGGTGGAAGATCTAAACGATAAGCAACGGTCCCAATACGCTCCAAGATTTCGAAAGGACCAATATACCTTGGATTTAGCTTCCCGCGTTTCCCAAAACGGATTACACCTTTCCAAGGCGCGACTTTTAACATTACTTAGTCACCGACTTGAAATTTGAGGTCGTTGCGTCATTTGTCGATATAGCTCTTTTGACGACTTCGGGCCGTCCTAAGCCTATCTCGGATTTGAACGATTTTCTCGGTGGTTTCGTGAATGAGTTCGGGTCCGGTGATTTGCACGTCGCCTACCTCGGCCCAACAAAGAGGAGAGCGACACTTTCAGCCATATAACTCTTCAAAAGGTGCGGCTTTTATACTCGCGTGATAACTATTGTTGTAGGAGAATTCGGCGAGAGGTAAGTGCATGTCCCAAGCTTTCCCAAAATCGACAACACAAACTCGTAACATATCCTCCAAGGTTTGTATTGTATGTTCACTTTGCCCATCGGTTTGTGGATGATAGGCGGTGCTCATGTCTAAACGCGTTCCCAACGCTTCTTGCAAGGTACGCCAAAATCTAGAAACAAAACGACCATCTCGGTCGGAGATAATCGATAAAGGTATACCGTGTCGGGCTACGATCTCCTTAATGTAAAGTTGTGCAAGTTTCTCCATTTTGTCCATTTCTTTCATGGCAAGGAAGTGTGCGGATTTGGTGAGACGGTCAACAATAACCCAAATAGTATTATAACCGCCCGTCGTTTTTGGTAGTTTGGTGATAAAATCCATCGTTATCCTTTCCCACTTCCATTGCGGGATCTCGGGTTGTTGAAGTAGTCCGGACGGTCTTTGGTGTTCGGCTTTGACTTTGGAACATGTCAAACACTTGGCAACATAAGTAGCTACGTCCCTTTTGATGTTCGGCCACCAATATTGTTCTTTAAGGTCGTGGTACATCTTATTGGCACCGGGGTGAATCGAGTATCGTGACTTATGGGCTTCATCTAAAATAAGACTTCGTAGGTCCCCATAACTAGGCACCCAAATCCTTCCGGCGAAATATCGGAGTCCGGTTTCCTTAGTTTCGAATCGAGAGAGAATGTTCAAGAGCTCGTGTGAAATGTTTTCATCCTTGAGAGCTTCATCTTGGGCTACCCGAATTTGGCTATTAAGGTTTGTGTGGATGGTGATGTTTAAGGCTCGGACACGAAGAGGCACCGCTCTTTCTTTTCGGCTAAAGGCATCGGCTACTACATTTGACTTTCCGGGATGGTAACGAAGCTCGCAATCGTAATCGTTTAAGGTTTCAATCCACCTTCGTTGTCTCATGTTTAGTTGCTTTTGATCGAAGATGTGTTGGAGACTTTTGTGATCGGTAAAGATAGTGCTCTTGGTTTCATAAAGATAGTGTCTCCACATTTTAAGTGCAAAGACAACGGCTCCAAGTTTGAGATCATGTGTCGTGTAGTTTCGTTCATGAATTTTGAGTTGTCGGGAAGCATAAGAAATGACTTTCGTTCGTTGCATCAACACACACCCAAAACTATGTTTCGAGGCGTCGCAATACACAACAAAATCATCGTTGCCTTCAGGAAGTGACAAGATAGGAGCGGTGGTTAGCTTCGTTTTCAAGATTTGAAATGCGGATTCTTGTTCGGTTGCCCAAATGAATTTTCTTCCCTTATGAGTTAACGCGGTTAGAGGACAAGCGACCAAAGAGAAATCTTTGATGAATCTACGATAGTATCCAGCGAGACCCAAGAATTGACGAATGTGAGTAGGAGTAGTAGGAGTTTCCCATTTACTAATGGCTTCGATTTTTGATGGATCGACTTTAATACCTTGATCACTTACAACATGACCAAGAAATTGAACTTCCTTCAACCAAAATTCACACTTGGAGAATTTGGCATAGAGTCATTCTTGTCTTAAAAGTTCAAGCACAAGTCGGAGATGTTCCTCGTGTTCTTCTTCGTTTTTAGAATAGACCAAAATATCATCGATGAACATGATAACGAATTTGTTGAGATACGGTTTGCACACGCGGTTCATAAGATCCATGAACACCGCCGGTGCATTAGTGAGACCAAATGGCATGACAAGGAATTCATAACTACCATAACGAGTTCGGAAAGCGGTTTTGGAGACATCTTCCCCCTTAACCCTTAATTGATGATAACCCGAGCGGAGATCGATTTTCGAATATACACAAGACCCTTGTAGTTGATCAAAGAGGTCATCGATGCGAGAAAGAGGATATCGGTTTTTAACCGTCAATTTGTTTAGTTCACGATAATCAATGCACATTCATAGGGATCCGTCTTTCTTTTTAACAAACAAAATCGGAGCGCCCCAAGGTGAATGGCTAGGTTGGATAAAACCACGATCAAGTAGTTCTTGGATTTGACTTTGCAATTCTTGCATTTCGGATAGAGTGAGTCTATATGGTGCACGTGCTACGGGTGCAGCTCCTGGAATAAGATCGATTTGGAATTCAACCGGTCGATGAGGTGGAAGACCCGGAAATTCGTCGGGAAATACATCGAAAAAGTCACTAACAATTGGCACATCATCGATATTCTTCTCATCGGACTCGACTTTCTTAACGTGAGCAAGGATCGCAAAACAACCCTTACGGAGTAGTTTTCTAACTTTAATGCACGAAACGAGGTTGAGTCCGGTGCAACTCTTATCGCCATAAACAATCAATGGTTCACCATTCTCGATAGGAATTCGGATTGCGTTAAGATCACAAAGAATGTGAGATTTCGTTTTGGCTAGCCAATTCATACTGATTATTACATCGAAGCTTCCTAGTTCCATGGGTATCAAGTCAATTTCAAACTCATTACCCAAAATGTTTAACGTACACCCCCGGTAATATGTGTCGGCACTCAATAGTTTCCCGTTGGCCACTTCAATGGTATAAGTGGTATCTAGTGGAAGTGGTGGAGTGCTAAAAGAATGAGTCAAAGTCTTGGATATAAAACTCTTATCGGCACCCGAATCGAATAAACAAGTAACATAAGTGTTGTTGAGAAGAAACGTACCCGTGACTAGTTCATTGTCATCCCGGGCTTCCTCACTGTTAATGTTGAAGGCTCGGCCGCGTGTGTTGGGGTTGGCCTTCTTCTTCGAGCATTCGTTCCTATAATGGACCGTTTGGCCACATTCATAACAAGTGACCGTTTTTGGAGGATTGGGCCCCTTTCGAGCGACGGGGGCAACACTTGTGCAATTGTTGGCCTTATGACCAACTCCTTGGCACCGGTGGAAAATTAGCTTGCCGCATTCACCCGAGTGGTGCTTGTGACATTTGTTGCAAAAAGGTTGAGTTCCGGCATAACCTTTCTTGCCGTCGTTGGTGAAAGGCTTTTTGGTGAAGGTGTTGTTGTTGTAGTTGCTTGATGGAGTGGCTTCCCATTTCCTTTTGTTGTCACCCGATTTATCCTCGGCCTTAGAAGCCGGCACTACGATTTCATCAACCGTTTCAATCAATTGGCGGGCCATGTTCAAAGCGGCTTGGTGATTAGCGGGTTTGGAGGACATCACACCTTGTTTGATGCTCTTTGGAAGACCATCCATATAGAGTTCAACCCTTTGAGATTCGAGGTTCACGAGGTTGGGACACATCAAGGATAGCTCGGCAAATCATTGATTGTAGGCCTTGAGATCGTTTCCGACCGCCTTCAAAGTTCTTAGCTCTTGTTCGAGCTTTCGGGTTTCTTCGCGAGGGAAATATTCAACAATCATCTTTTCCCTTAAATCGGCCCAAGAGAGGGCATGAGCTTCATCGGTACCCACCGATTGTACATAGGTGTTCCACCATGTAAGAGCGACGCCGGCGAGAGTGTGGGTGGAGTACTTGACCTTATCTTGGTCCCGACAACCGCTTATGCTAAAGACGGCCTCCGTTTGTTCGAACCATCGAGTGAGTGTAACCGGTCCCCCGGTTCCATCATAAGTGTGAGGTTTGCACCCCATAAAAGCTTTGTAGGAGCACCCTTCGCTTGAGTTACCGACCCCTTGATTGTTGTTGTTGTTGTTATTGTTATTGTTGTTGTTGGAGGAGTGACCGGCCATGTGAAATGTCCCGTTCTTATTGATTAAAAACGTTCCATATTAATTGATTTCGTTGCGAGGTTTTGACCTCTATATGAGACTTTTTTCAAAGACTGCATTCTTTTTAAAACAAAACATAAACTTTATTTCATCAATAAAGGTTTAAAAAGCTTTACGTAGATTATCAAATAATGATAATCTAAAATATCCTGTTTACACACGACTATTACATAATGGTTTACAATACAAATATGTTACAACGAAATAAGTTTCTTGAATGCAGTTTTTACACAATATCATACAAGCATGGACTCCAAATCTTGTCCTTATTTAAGTATGCGACAGCGGAAGCTCTTAATAATCACATGAGAATAAGCATGCTTAAAACGTCAACAAAAATGTTGGTGAGTTATAGGTTTAACCTATATATATCAAATCGTAACAATAGACCACAAGATTTCATATTTCAATATATATCCCATACATAGAGATAAAAATCATTCATATGGTGAACACCTGGTAACCGACATTAACAAGATGCATATATAAGAATATCCCCATCATTCCGGGACACCCTTCGGATATGATATAAATTTCGAAGTACTAAAGCATCCGATACTTTGGATTGGGTTTGTTAGGCCCAATAGATCTATCTTTAGGATTCGCGTCAATTAGGGTGTCTGTTCCCTAATTCTTAGATTACCAGACTTAATAAAAAGAGGAATATTCGATTTCGATAATTCAACCATAGAATGTAGTTTCACGTACTTGTGTCTATTTTGTAAATCATTTATAAAACCTGCATGTATTCTCATCCCAAAAATATTAGATTTTAAAAGTGGGACTATAATTCACTTTCACAGATTTTTACTTTGTCGGGAAGTAAGACTTGGCCACTGGTCGATTCACGAACCTATAACAAATATGTACATATATATCAAAGTATGTTCAAAATATAATTACAACACTTTTAATACATTTTGATGTTTTAAGTTTATTAAGTCAGCTGTCCTAGTTAGTAACCTACAACTAGTTGTCCACAGTTAGATGTACAGAAATAAATCGATATATATTATCTTGAATCAATCCATGACCCAGTGTATACACGTTTCAGGCTAGATCACAAATCAAAGTATATATATTTTTGGAATCAACCTCAACCCTGTATAGCTAACTCCAACATTACTGCATATAGAGTGTCTATGGTTGTTCCAAATAATATATATACATGGGTCGATATGATATGTCAAAACATTTGCATACGTGTCTATGGTATCCCAAGATTACATAATATATTAGAATACATGTATAATATAATATAAGTTAGCTAGGATATGATTTGTATAGAATTGTTAATATTTCCCGTAGCTACAAAAATAAAAAAATATCCAATCTTGTTTTACCCATAACTTCTTCATTTTAAATCCGTTTTTAGTGAATCAAATTGCTATGGTTTCATATTGAACTCTATTTTATGAATCTAAACAGAAAAATTATAGGTTTATAGTCGGAAATATAAGTTACAAGTCATTTTTGTAAGAGGTAGTCATTTCAGTCGAAAGAACGACGTCTTGATGACCATTTTGAAAAACATACTTCCACTTTGAGTTTAACCATGATTTTTGGATATAGTTTCATGTTCATACGAAAAATCATTTTCCCAGAAGAACAACTTTTAAATCAAAGTTTATCATAGTTTTTAATTATCAAACCCAAAACAGCCCGTGGTGTTACTACGACGGCGTATGTCCAGTTTTACGGTGTTTTTCGTGTTTATAGGTTTTAAATCATTAAGTTAGCATATCATATAGATATAGAACATGTGTTTAGTTGATTTTAAAAGTCAAGTTAGAAGGATTAACTTTTGTTTGCGAACAAGTTTAGAATTAACTAAACTATGTTCTAGTGATTTCAAGTTTAAACCTTCGAATAAGATAGCTTTATATGTATGAATCGAATGATGTTATGAACATCATTACTACCTCAGGTTTTGTGGATAAACCTACTAGAAAAGAGACAAATGGATCTAGCTTCAAAGGATCTTGGATGGCTTGAAAGTTCTTGAAGTAGAATCATGACACGAAAACAAGTTCAAGTAAGATTTCCACTCGAAATAAGATTGTTATAGTTATAGAAATTGAATCAAAGTTTGAATATGAGTATTACCTTATATTAAAAATATATCTTACTGTAAATAAGAAAGATTTCTTGAGGTTGGATGATCACTCTACAAGATTGGAAGTAAGCTAGCAAACTTGGAAGTATTCTTGATTTTATGAAACTAGAACTTGTAGAATTTATGAAGAACACTTAGAACTTGAAGATAGAACTTGAAGATAGAACTTGAGAGAGATCAATTAGATGAAGAAAATTGAAGAATGAAAGTGTTTGTTGGTGTTTTTGGCCGTTGGTGTATGGATTAGATATAAAGGATATGTAATTTTGTTTTCATGTAAATAAGTCATGAATGATTACTCATATTTTTGTAATTTTATGAGATATTTCATGCTAGTTGCCAAATGATGGTTCCCACATGTGTTAGGTAACTCACATGGGCTGCTAAGAGCTGATCATTGGAGTGTATATACCAATAGTACATACATCTAAAAGCTGTGTATTGTACGAGTACGAATACGGGTGCATACGAGTAGAATTGTTGATGAAACTGAACGAGGATGTAATTGTAAGCATTTTTGTTAAGTAGAAGTATTTTGATAAGTGTCTTGAAGTCATTCAAAAGTGTATGAATACATATTAAAACACTATATTTATATACATTTTAACTGAGTCGTTAAGTCATCGTTAGTCGTTACATGTAAGTGTTGTTTTGAAACCTTTAGGTTAACGATCTTGTTAAATGTTGTTAACCCAATGTTTATAATATCAAATGAGATTTTAAATTATTATATTATCATGATATTATGATGTACGAATATCTCTTAATATGATATATATACATTAAATGTCGTTACAACGATAATCGTTACATATATGTCTCGTTTCAAAATCATTAAATTAGTAGTCTTGTTTTTACATATGTAGTTCATTGTTAATATACTTAATGATATGTTTACTTATCATAATATCATGTTAACTATATATATTACCATATATATGTCATCATATAGTTTTTACGAGTTTTAACGTTCGTGAATCACCGGTCAACTTGGGTGGTCAATTGTCTATATGAAACCTATTTCAACTAATCAAGTCTTAACAAGTTTGATTGCTTAACATGTTGGAAACACTTAATCATGTAAATAACAATTTCATTTAATATATATATAAACATGGAAAAGTTCGGGTCACTACAGTTCTACCCGTTAAATATATTTCGTCCCGAAATTTTAAGCAGTTGGAGGTGTTGACGTATCTTCTGGAAATAAATGCGGGTATTTCTTCGTCATCTGATCTTCTCGTTCCCAGGTGAACTCAGGTCCTCTACAAGCATTCCATCGAACCTTAACAATTGGTATCTTGTTTTGCTTAAGTCTTTTAACCTCACGATCCATTATTTCGACGGGTTCTTCGATGAATTGAAGCTTTTCGTTGATTTGGATTTCATCTAACGGAATAGTGAGATATTCTTTAGCAAAACATTTCTTCAAATTCGAGACGTGGAAAGTGTTATGTACAGCCGCGAGTTGTTGAGGTAACTCAAGTCAGTAAGCTACTGGTCCGACACGATCAATAATCTTGAATGGTCCGATATACCTTGGATTTAATTTCCCTCGTTTACCAAATCGAATAACGCCTTTCCAAGGTGCAACTTTAAGCATGACCATCTCTCCAATTTTAAATTCTATATCTTTTCTTTTAATGTCAGCGTAGCTCTTTTGTCGACTTTGGGCGATTTTCAACCGTTGTTGAATTTGGATGATCTTCTCGGTAGTTTCTTGTATTATCTCTGGACTCGTAATCTGTCTATCCCCCACTTCACTCCAACAAATCGGAGACCTGCACTTTCTACCATAAAGTGCTTTAAAAGGTGCCATCTCAATGCTTGAATGGTAGCTGTTGTTGTAGGAAAATTCTGCTAACGATAGATGTCGATCCCAACTGTTTCCGAAATCAATAACACATGCTCGTAGCATGTCTTCAATCGTTTGTATCGTCCTTTCGCTCTGCCCATCAGTTTGTGGATGATAGGCAGTACTCATGTCTAGACGAGTTCCTAATGCTTGTTGTAATGTCTGCCAGAATCTTGAAATAAATCTGCCATCCCTATCAGAGATAATAGAGATTGGTATTCCATGTCTGGAGACGACTTCCTTCAAATACAGTCGTGCTAACTTCTCCATCTTGTCATCTTCTCTTATTGGCAGGAAGTGTGCTGATTTGGTGAGACGATCAACTATTACCCAAATAGTATCAAAACCACTTGTAGTCCTTGGCAATTTAGTGATGAAATCCATGGTAATGTTTTCCCATTTCCATTCCGGAATTTCGAGTTGTTGAAGTAGACCTGATGGTTTCTGATGCTCAGCTTTGACCTTAGAACACGTCAAACATTCTCCTACGTATTTAGCAACATCGGCTTTCATACCCGGCCACCAAAAATGTTTCTTGAGATCCTTGTACATCTTCCCCGTTCCAGGATGTATTGAGTATCTGGTTTTATGAGCTTCTCTAAGTACCATTTCTCTCATATCTCTAAATTTTGGTACCCAAATCCTTTCAGCCCTATACCGGGTTCCGTCTTCCCGAATATTAAGATGCTTCTCCGATCCTTTGGGTATTTCATCCTTTAAATTTCCCTCTTTTAAAACTCTTTGTTGCGCCTCCTTTATTTGAGTAGTAAGGTTATTGTGAATCATTATATTCATAGATTTTACTCGAATGGGTTCTCTGTCCTTCCTGCTCAAGGTGTCGGCTACCACATTTACCTTCCCCGGGTGGTAACGAATCTCAAAGTCGTAATCATTCAACAATTCAATCCACATACGCTGCCTCATATTCAGTTGTTTCTGATTAAATATGTGTTGAAGACTTTTGTGGTCGGTATATATAATACTTTTGACCCCATATAAGTAGTGCCTCCAAGTCTTTAATGCAAACACAACCGCGCCTAATTCCAAATCATGCGTCGTATAATTTTGTTCGTGAATCTTCAATTGTCTAGACGCATAAGCAATCACCTTCGTTCGTTGCATTAATACACAACCGAGACCTTGCTTTGATGTGTCACAATAAATCACAAAATCATCATTCCCTTCAGGAAATGACAATATAGGTGCCGTAGTTAACTTTTTCTTCAATAACTGAAACGCTTTTTCTTGTTCATCCTTCCATTTAAATTTCTTCCCTTTATGCGTTAATGCAGTCAAGGGTTTTGAAATTCTGGAAAAGTCTTGGATGAACCTTCTGTAGTAACCAGCTAGTCCTAAAAACTGGCGTATGTGTTTCGGAGTTTTCGGGGTTTCCCACTTTTCAACAGTTTCTATCTTTGCTGGATCCACCTTAATACCTTCTTTGTTCACTATGTGACCGAGGAATTGAACTTCTTCCAACCAAAATGCACACTTTGAAAACTTAGCGTACAATTCTTCCTTCCTCAATACTTCTAACACCTTTCTCAAATGTTCACCGTGTTCTTGGTCATTCTTTGAGTAAATAAGTATGTCATCAATGAAAACAATGACAAACTTGTCAAGGTATGGTCCACACACTCGGTTCATAATGTCCATGAACACAGCTGGTGCATTAGTTAAACCAAACGGCATGACCATAAACTCGTAATGACCGTAACGTGTTCTGAAAGCAGTCTTTGGAATATCATCTTCTTTCACCTGCATTTGATGATACCCGGAACGTAAGTCAATCTTTGAATAAACAGACGAGCCTTGTAGTTGATCAAATAAGTCGTCGATTCTCGGTAGTGGGTAGCAGTTCTTGATGGTAAGTTTGTTCAACTCTCGTTAGTCGATACACAACCTGAATGTACCATCCTTCTTCTTGACAAACAAAACAGGAGCTCCCCACGGTGATGTGCTTGGTTGAATGAAACCACGCTCTAAAAGTTCTTGTAATTGGCTTTGCAGTTCTTTCATCTCGCTGGGTGCGAGTCTGTAAGGAGCACGAGCTATTGGTGCAGCTCCTGGTACAAGATCTATTTGAAATTCAACGGATCGATGTGGGGGTAATCCCGGTAATTCTTTCGGAAATACATCAGGAAATTATTTTGCGACGGGAACATCATTGATGCTCTTTTCTTCTGTTTGTACTTTCTCGACGTGTGCTAGAACAGCATAGCAACCTTTTCTTATTAGTTTTTGTGCCTTCAAATTACTAATAAGATGTAGCTTCGTGTTGCCCTTTTCTCTGTACACCATTAAGGGTTTTTCTTTTTCTCGTATAATGCGAATTGCATTTTTGTAACAAACGATCTCTGCTTTCACTTCTTTCAACCAGTCCATACCGATTATCACATCAAAACTCCCTAACTCTACTGGTATCAAGTCAATCTTAAATGTTTCGCTAACGAGTTTAATTTCTCGATTCCGACATATATTATCTACTGAAATTAATTTACTATTTGCTAATTCGAGTAAAAATTTACTATCCAAAGGCGTTAATGGACAACTTAATTTAGCACAAAAATCTCTACTCATATAGCTTCTATTCGCACCCGAATCAAATAAAACGTAAGCAGATTTATTGTCAATAAGAAACGTACCCGTAACAAGCTCCGGGTCTTCCTGTGCCTCTGTTGCATTAATATTGAAAACTCTTCCGCGGCCTTGTCCATTCGTGTTCTCCTGGTTCGGGAAATTTCTAATAATGTGGCCCGGTTTTCCACATTTATAACAAACTACATTGGCATAACTTGCTCCGACACTACTTGCTCCGCCATTACTCGTTCCGACACCATTTGTTCCTTTCGTTCTGTTAACCCCTGGTCCGTAGACCTCACACTTCGCCGCGCTATGACCATTTCTTTTACACTTGTTGCAAAATTTGGTACAGAACCCCGAGTGATACTTTTCACACCTTTGGCATAGCTGCTTCTGATTGTTGTTGTTGTTGCGGTTGTTATTGTTGTTAGAATGATTGTTGTAGTTGTTGTTGTTGTTTTGCCGTTTGTTGTAGTTGCGATTGATGTTGCGATTGTTGGGATAGTTGTTGTTGTTTTGGTGACTCTTATCACCGTTTTCCTCCCACTTTCTTTTGACTAGCTTCACGTTAGCCTCTTCGGCTGCCTGTTCTTTAATTCTTCCCTCAATCTGGTTCACTAGTTTGTGAGCCATTCTACATGCCTTTTGTATGGAGGCAGGCTCGTGTGAACTTATATCTTCTTGGATTCTCTCCGGTAACCCTTTCAAAAACGCGTCGATCTTCTCTTCCTCATCTTCGAACGCTCTCGGACACAATAGGCACAATTCTGTGAATCGTCTTTCGTACGAAGTAATATCGAATCCCTGTGTTCGTAACCCTCTAAGTTCTGACTTGAGCTTATTGACCTCGGTTCTAGGACGGTACTTCTCGTTCATCAAGTGCTTGAATGCTGACCACGGTAGCGCGTAAGCAGCATCTTGTCCCACTTGCTCTAGATAGGTATTCCACCATGTTAACGCAATACCTGTGAAGGTATGCGTAGCGTACTTCGCTTTGTCTCCTTCAGCACACTTACTTATGGCAAAGACCGATTCAACTTTCTCGGTCCACCATTTCAATCCGATTGGTCCTTCGGTCCCATCAAATTCTGAAGGTTTGCAGGTAGTGAATTCCTTGTAGGAGCATCCTATACGATTTCTTGCGCCGTTAGCTGTATTGCTAGATTCAGAGTTATTGTTGGTATGTAGCCCGGCCTGTACTGCGGCTATGTTTGAAGCAAGAAAGGCACGAAATTCCTCTTCGCTCATATTCAAGGTGTGTCGAGTAGTCGGTGCCATTTCCTTCAAAAATAGTCAAATGAAACGAGTTAATCATATAGAATATCAAGAGTAGTCAATAGTATTTCGTAGCATAATATGAACTTATTTATAAAAGCTCTTTCTTCATATTAGCATTTTATACTCTTTAATTCGGGTAGTACCTACCCGTTAAGTTCATACTTAGTAGCTAACATATCATTTCAACTGTTACAATTCTATATGAAAAATTAATCACAAAAAAAATATATCATATTCAAACCTTTATACAATAACTTGCAAACTTACAATACCGCTATTTTACATATAGCATGAAATATAGCACATAAAACTTTGATACAAAGTAGTTGCGAAGATAATTCTAGTTAATAAATAAGGCGTTCAGCAAAGGCAATAAAGACACGTAATTCATACGTCCAGAAACAAGTCATGCATTCTGGTTTTACTAATACCACTTCCCATCCTTGGTTTTGTGGAACATAACCATTGTGGCCGATAGTAAGACAATGTGTTGTAAGGACGTCAAAAGGATGAAGGTTACGTAATGACCAACAGTCTCGTAATAACCTAAAAACCTCATTTCTTACCCCAATTACCGACTCCGTCACTTGTGGGAACGTTTTGTTTAATAGTTGTAGCCCGATGTTCTTGTTCTCACTTTGGTGAGAAGCGAACATTACTAACCCGTAAGCATAACATGCTTCTTTATGTTGCATGTTAGCCGCTTTTTCTAAATCACGAAGTCCTATATTCGGATATATTGAGTCAAAATAATTTCTTAACCCGTTGCGTAAAATAGCATTTGGGTTCCCCGCAATATATGCGTCAAAGTAAACACATCGTAACTTATGGATTTCCCAATGTGATATCCCCCATCTTTCGAACGAAAGCCTTTTATAAACCAAGGCATTCTTGGAACGTTCTTCGAATGTCTTACAAACTGATCTCGCCTTAAATAGTTGTGCCGAGGAATTCTGACCGACTCTAGACAAGATTTCATCAAACATGTCTCTGGGTAGGTCTCTTAAAATATTGGGTTGTCTATCCATTTTTTGTTTTTATACTATAAAATAGACAAGAGTTAGATTCATAAAAAAAATACTTATTAATACAAGCAATTTTTACATATATCATAAAGCATAAGTACACTATATTACATATATTACACCACACGAATACAACTATCTTATTCCGACTCGCTCGTTTCTTCTTCTTCGGTTTTGGTTCGTTTTGCCAAGTTTCTAGGGATATATGATGTTCCCCTAATACGAGCCGTCGTTTTCCACATTGGTTTAGAAAAACCTGGTGGTTTAGAGGTTCCCGGGTTATTGTCACAACTTAAGAAATACGGGTGTTGACGATACATATAAAGTTCATCGGGTTTGGAATCAAATTTCTCTATTTTTATGCCCTTTCCCTTATTGTTCTCTTTTGCCTTATTAAATTGTGTTGGGGTAATTTCTATAACATCATCGGAATCCTTGTCGGGATCCGATTCATTGGAGAATTGGTAATCCTCCCAATACTTTGCTTCCTTGGCGGAAACACCATTGACCATAATTAACTTTGGTCGGTTGGTTGAGGATTTTCTTCTACTTAACCGTTTTATTATTTCCCCCACTGGTTCTATTTCTTCTTTCGGTTCTGATTCTTCTTCCGGTTCCGATTCTTCTTCCGGTTCCGACTCTTCTTCCGGTTCCTCTTCGGGAACTTGTGAATCAGTCCACGAATCATTCCAATTTACATTTGACTCTTCATTATTATTAGGTGAGTCAATGGGACTTATTCTAGAGGTAGACATCTATCACATAATATCAAACACGTTAAGAGATTAATATATCACATAATATTCACATGTTAAAAATATATAGTTTCTAACAAAATTTGTTAAACAATCATTTTTCAAGTAAACACGGTGGAAGTCCAGACTCACTAATGCATCCTAACAAACTCGATAAGACACACTAATGCAAAATTCTGGTTCTCTAAGACCAACGCTCGGATACCAACTAAAATGTCCCGTTCTTATTGATTAAAAACGTTCCATATTAATTGATTTCGTTGCGAGGTTTTAACCTCTATATGAGACGTTTTTCAAAGACTGCATTCATTTTAAAACAAACCATAACCTTTATTTCATCAATAAAGGTTTAAAAAGCTTTACGTAGATTATCAAATAATGATAATCTAAAATATCCTGTTTACACACGACTATTACATAATGGTTTACAATACAAATATGTTACACCGAAATAAGTTTCTTGAATGTAGTTTTTACACAATATCATACAAGCATGGACTCCAAATCTTGTCCTTATTTAAGTATGCAACATCGGAAGCTCTTAATAATCACCTGAGAATAAACATGCTTAAAACGTCAACAAAAATGTTGGTGAGTTATAGGTTTAACCTATATATATCAAATCGTAACAATAGACCACAAGATTTCATATTTCAATATACATCCCATACATAGAGATAAAAATCATTCATATGGTGAACACCTGGTAACCGACATTAACAAGATGCATATATAAGAATATCCCCATCATTTCGGGACACCCTTCGGATATGATATAAATTTCGAAGTACTAAATCATCCTATACTTTAGATGGGGTTTGTTAGGCCCAATAGATCTATCTTTAGGATTCGCGTCAATTAGGGTGTCTGTTCCCTAATTCTTAGATTACCAGACTTAATAAAAAGGGGCATATTCGATTTCAATAATTCAACCATAGAATGTAGTTTCACGTACTTGTGTCTATTTTGAAAATCATTTATAAAACCTGCATGTATTCTCATCCCAAAAATATTAGATTTTAAAAGTGGGACTATAACTCACTTTCACAGAATTTTACTTCGTCGGGAAGTAAGACTTGGCCACTGGTCGATTCACGAACCTATAACAAATATGTACATATATATCAAAGTATGTTCAAAATATAATTAAAACACTTTTAATACATTTTGATGTTTTAAGTTTATTAAGTCAGCTGTTCTCGTTAGTAACCTACAACTAGTTGTCCACAGTTAGATGTACAGAAATAAATCGATATATATTATCTTGAATCAATCCACGACCCAGTATATACACGTCTCAGGCTAGATCACAACTCAAAGTTTATATATTTTTGGAATCAACCTCAACCCTGTATAGCTAACTCCAACATTACTGCATATAGAGTGTCTATGGTTGTTCCAAATAATATATATACATGGGTCGATATGATATGTCAAAACATTTGCATACGTGTCTATGTTATCCCAAGATTACATAATATATTAGAATACATGTATAATACAATATAAGTTAGCTAGGATATGATTTGTATAGAATTGTAAATATTACCCGTAGCTACAAAAATAAAAAATATCCAATCTTGTTTTACCCATAACTTCTTCATTTTAAATCCGTTTTGAGTGAATCAAATTGCTATGGTTTCATATTGAACTTTATTTTATGAATCTAAATAGAAAATTTATAGGTTTATAGTCGAAAATATAAGTTACAAGTCGTTTTGGTAAGAGGTAGTCATTTCAGTCGAAAGAACGACGTCTTGATGACCATTTTGAAAAACATACTTCCACTTTGAGTTTAACCATGATTTTTGGATATAGTTTCATGTTCATAAGAAAAATCATTTTTCCAGAAGAACAACTTTTAAATCAAAGTTTATCATAGTTTTTAATTATCAAACCCAAAACAGCCCGCGGTGTTACTACAACGGCGTATGTCCAGTTTTACGGTGTTTTTCGTGTTTCCAGGTTTTAAATCATTTAGTTAGCAAATAATATAGATATAGAACATGTGTTTAGTTGATTTTAAAAGTCAAGTTAGAAGGATTAACTTTTGTTTGCGAACAAGTTTAGAATTAACTAAACTATGTTCTAGTGATTTCAAGTTTAAACCTTCGAATAAGATAGCTTTATATGTATGAATCGAATGATGTTATGAACATCAATACTACCTCAAGTTTTGTGGATAAACCTACTGGAAAAGAGACAAATGGATCTAGCTTCAAAGGATCTTGGATGGCTTGAAAGTTCTTGAAGTTGAATCATGACACGAAAACAAGTTCAAGTAAGATTTCTACTCGAAATAAGATTGTTATAGTTATAGAAATTGAATCAAAGTTTGAATATGAGTATTACCTTATATTAAAAAGATATCTTACTGTAAATAAGAAAGATTTCTTGAGGTTGGATGATCACTCTACAAGATTGGAAGTAAGCTAGCAAACTTGGAAGTATTCTTGATTTTATGAAACTAGAACTTGTAGAATTTATGAAGAACACTTAGAACTTGAAGATAGAACTTGAGAGAGATCAATTAGATGAAGAAAATTGAAGAATGAAAGTGTTTGTTGGTGTTTTTGGTCGTTGGTGTATGGATTAGATATAAAGGATATGTAATTTTGTTTTCATGTAAATAAGTCATGAATGATTACTCATATTTTTGTAATTTTATGAGATATTTTATGCTAGTTGCCAAATGATGGTTCCCACATGTGTTAGGTGACTCACATGGGCTACTAAGAGCTGATCATTGGAGTGTAAATACCAATAGTACATACATCTAAAAGCTGTGTATTGTACGAGTACGAATACGGGTGCATACGAGTAGAATTGTTGATGAAACTGAACGAGGATGTAATTGTAAGCATTTTTGTTAAGTAGAAGTATTTTGATAAGTGTCTTGAAGTCATTCAAAAGTGTATGAATACATATTAAAACACTATATTTATATACATTTTAACTGAGTCGTTAAGTCATCGTTAGTCGTTACATGTAAGTGTTGTTTTGAAACCTTTAGGTTAACGATCTTGTTAAATGTTGTTAACCCAATGTTTATAATATCAAATGAGATTTTAAATTATTATATTATCATGATATTATGATGTACGAATATCTCTTAATATGATATATATACATTAAATGTCGTTACAACGATAATCGTTACATATATGTCTCGTTTCAAAATCATTAAATTAGTAGTCTTGTTTTTACATATGTAGTTCATTGTTAATATACTTAATGATATGTTTACTTATCATAATATCATGTTAACTATATATATTACCATATATATGTCATCATATAGTTTTTACGAGTTTTAACGTTCGTGAATCACCGGTCAACTTGGGTGGTCAATTGTCTATATGAAACCTATTTCAACTAATCAAGTCTTAACAAGTTTGATTGCTTAACATGTTGGAAACACTTAATCATGTAAATAACAATTTCATTTAATATATATATAAACATGGAAAAGTTCGGGTCACTACACCATGGCCGCCTCTACGGCGGTGGCCACCATTCGTTGTAGTGCTTGTTCGGGAGTTTCACGGCGTGGCACACGGCGAGAAGGCATTGTTCCTTTAAAACAAAAGAATACCGTTGGTTAGTATTTTAAATAATACTAACCGTGATATGGAATAAAGATAGAGAGAAAATTTTCCTTGACTCGCCTTAAATTCTTTATGTCATAATGTCGGAACGTTCATATGAGTCACCGTAATATATTCCCGAAAATTATATTACCCTAATTCATATGTGCGTTCAACATTACTTCATATAGTGATAGTGTTCCAAATGAACATATATTTAGTAGCAATATCGTTTCAATATGTAAAGTTTTTAAATGTAATTTCCTTATTTTTAGTTGTAATAGTTAAATAAATAAGTGCGAAGACGAAAGACGCAAATCGCTCGAAAATGAAGATTTAAAGACAAAAAACGAAGATTTGAAAGACCAAAACGTCCAAAAAGCTCAAAAGTACAAGATACAATCAAAAAGGTTCAAATTATTGATGAAGAACGTCTAAAAATGACAAGAGTACAAGTTACAAAACGCAAAGTACAAGATATTAAATTATACGAAAGGACGTTCGAAAATCCGGAACCGGGACATGAACCAACTCTCAACGCTCGACGCAACGGTGTAAAAATTACGAGTCAACTATGCACAAGAATAAAATATAATATTTAAATAATTCATAATAAGAATAATATTAAATAATAAAAAGTTGTTAATTGAGCATAGTTCAGGGGTCGTAAATGAAAATTCAATTTCTAATTTGCCTATAAAAGGCTATATTACGTTCGATGAAGGGAGGAAGAACTTTTCCGATCTTTTTTTTATCAATCAAATATCTATATCAATTATCAATATCTATATTCTATATCTCTATCATAATGTTAACTTAATAAGATATAACAATAATCTTAATTTTAATTTTAAATTATGATAATAATAAGATTTATGATAGAGATCGTTTGAGTGTGTAAGTCGAAATTCTGTCCGTGTAACGCTACGCTATTTTTAATCATTGTAAGTTATGTTCAACCTTTTTACATTAATGTCTCGTAGCTAAGTCGTTATTATGCTTATTTAAAATGAAGTACTCATGATGTTGGGCTAATTACTAAAATTGGGTTATTGAACTTTGGACCATAATTAAGGTTTGGGCAAAAGACCGACACTTGTGGAAATTGGATTATTGACTATTAATAGATGGGGGGTATTGTCTAATTGAGTGACAACTCATTGGAGTCTGTCGAACCTATCTTCAATCTAATTATCCTAATAATTAATAATGATTATGGTTGTCCTATTTAGTGATGTTCTTATGGAATCTGTTATAATCATTTAATTAATCAATTGGGTTGGGTAATTGATTATTCATTCTGATCAAGTGGATGAATTAATATTCATAAACTAATTAAAACAGGGGTGGATTACATACAGTGATAACTGGTGTAATTGTTGACAGAAGTGATAACTGCGTCACAGTTTAAATCCTTAATCAGTTGGAATATTTGACTTCGGGTATAAGGGTAATTTGACGAGGATACTCGCACTTTATATTTATGACCAA
This sequence comes from Rutidosis leptorrhynchoides, assembly GCF_046630445.1. Taxonomy (NCBI): domain Eukaryota; kingdom Viridiplantae; phylum Streptophyta; class Magnoliopsida; order Asterales; family Asteraceae; genus Rutidosis; species Rutidosis leptorrhynchoides. The sequence continues at coordinate 73,716,247 of NC_092341.1, forward strand.
TGGACTATTATGGACAAAAACCAGATAGACGTATCAAATAAACCAGGACAAAGGACAATTAACCCATGGTAATAAATTAAAATCAACACGTCAAACATCATGATTACGGAAGTTTAAATAAGCATAATTCTTTTATTATATTTCTCATCGTATCTTTAATTACTGCAATTTACTTTATCGCAATTTAAATTCTGTCATTTATATTATCGTCATTTATCTTTACGCTTAAAATATAGAATCGACAAACCGGTCATTAAACGGTAAAACCCCCCTTTTATAATAATATTACTACTTATATAATTATATATATTTTGTATAAATATAGTTAAAAATATAGTAAGTATCACCAGCTCCCTGTGGAACGAACCGGACTTACTAAAAACTACACTACTCTACGATTAGGTACACTGCCTATAGTGTTGTAGCAAGGTTTAGGTATATCCCATCCGTAAATTAATAAAACTTGTGTCATATTTTGTAGTATTTTGTATTAAAAATAATACTATTTCGTACCCTCACGCTACATCATCAAGTTTTTGGCGCCGCTGCCGGGGAGCGCTAAAACGCTATATTTTTAATTATAATAATATTGAAATAAAATATAATAATATAATAATATTGAAATAGAATATAATAATATAATAATATTGAAATAGAATATAATAATATAATAATATTTAAGAATCAAAAATATACGTAAATTTTAAAAAAAGTCGTATTTATTAAATACTTCAGGGGTATATTATGTAACTTATAATTAATAATTACTATCATGTCGCTTTCATGTGAATAATAAATTAATTAATTTCTTTTCATTTACTATTCATGAATAGTAAATGAGTTAAAAAAAAAATTTTGTGTAAAAAAAAAAAAAAAACGTTTTTAAAAAAAAAAAAAAAAAAATTCGTTTTTTATATAAAAAAAAAAAAAAAATATTAAAAAAAAAAAAAAAAAATTAAAAAAAAAAAAATTAAAAAAAAAAAAAAAACGTAAAAAAAGAAAAAAAAACGTAAAAAAAAAAAAATTATTAAAAAAAAAATTGTTTTTTTTAGTTTTATTACCTTTAGATTTTTAGACTATAGTCGCAACTTTTAGTATTAAGTTTAGTTTTGCCATAGTTATTTTTACTTCTAGAATTTTTAGGCTTTGCCGTAAAATCCTTTAAGTGCTTATTCCTTAGACTAAGTTTTAGGTGCTTTAGAATTTTACGACGCCGTATTTCGCACTACTTTCTTATTTTTATTTTTTTTTTTTCGACGCCTATTTTTCGACCTTTTATTTTTCGATCTTTTTCGACGAACTCTTTTTCTTTCTTATTTCTCGCTATTCTAGTTTTAGGACATAGATTTTTATTCTACTTCTTATCTAAATTTCTTAAAATTACGAAAATTTATTTTAAGTGGTTAAATTGATAGACATCAAAATTTTCTGGTTCGTAGTAATAGTTGGATTTGTACGTGGACCGGGTTATTGGAGCCAAACAGTACTCAATTATATTGAGACCAAACGAATCCTGCCCCTCTGCTGCATCTTTTGGCTATTCGAAACGTGGGCAAAATCAGAAAAGTCTATTAATTGGATAACTTATATAATTTTTCTTTCCTTTTAAAAACTAATAGGATATTCAGTGAATGCACCGAGTAAAACGTTCACCACCTTTCATACGTTCACCACCTGTAACTCGATCAAGACATTTAGCAAATATTGTCGCCGTTGATTTTTCTTTAGAATCGTCATCTAGTCGAACAAGAACTCCAACTCAAATTTCCGATAATCCATCTTTTGAACCCGACTTCACAATTAAGAACCCGGAGCATATTCAAGGACAATTCCAAGATCCTGAACCACAAACCGTTAAATCAGAGTCCTCTAGTGATTCGTATTCAACGAATTCAATTATGGAAGTAACGGAACCTCTAAGTATGGAAGATCGAATGAGAGCCACACGCACGGGCCAAGGTCACGCCATTATTAAGCCAGAAGTTAATGCTCCAGATTATGAAATTAAAGGACAAATCCTACACATGGTAACTAACCAATGCCAATTCAGTGGTGCACCGAATGAAGATCCTAACGAACACCTTCGTACGTTTAAAAGAATTTGTACACTATTCAAAATCCGAGAAGTGGAAGATGAGCAGATCTATCTCATGTTGTTTCCCTGGACTTTAAAGGGAGAAGCCAAAGATTGGTTAGAATCGTTACCTGAAGGGGCGATTGACACATGGGATGTTTTAGTTGAAAAATTTCTTAAACAATTCTTTCCGGCATCTAAAGCCGTGAGACTTCAAGGAGAAATTGTTACGTTCGCGCAAAAGCCAAATGAAACATTATATGAGGCGTGGACAAGATTCGGAAGGATGTTGAGAGGATGTCCTCAACACGGTTTAGACACTTACCAAATAGTACAAATATTCTACCAAGGTGTCAACGTTGCTACACGAAAAGACATCGACATAACAGCTGGTGGTTCCATTATGAAGAAAACCGCAACTGAAGCTTACAAAATTATTGATAACACAGCCTCCCACTCGCATGAGTGGCACCAAGAAAAAGATATTTTTCGTTCATCTAAAGTGGCTAGAGCCGATTCTAGCCATGACTTTGATTCCGTTTCTGCAAAAATAGATGCTTTCGAAAGACGAATGGAAAAGATGAATAAAGATATTCACGCAATACGAATCAGTTGTGAGCTATGCGGTGGACCACACTTATTGAAAGATTGTCACATTGAACCAACATTGGAACAACGAGAGAATGTTTCCTATATGAACCAAAGGCCTGGAAATAATTATCAAAATAATTATCAACCGCCAAAGCTAAACTTCAATCGAAATCAAAACATTCTTTACAATCCAAAAGGACCCGAAAATAACTGGTATAACCAACAAGGTCCGAATAACCAACCAACTCAAAACAACACTTTCAATCAACAAAGACCTGGCTTATATAAACCACAACAACAAACCGAAGAGAAAAAGTCAAATATGGAAGACGTGGTATTCAAGCTAGTTGAATCTCAAACACAATTTATTGAAACTCAAACCCAAACGAACGAGAGGTTTGATCAGTCATTAAGAACTCAACAAGCTTCCATTTTGAATCTAGAAAAACACGTAGGTACTCTTGCTAGCATGATGAGTGAGAGGGAACAAGGAAAGCTACCGAGTAATACTGAAGTAAATCCTCGGAATGAGAATGTTAATATGGTTTCAACGAATTCTGAAAAACCAGCACCAGAAGATGGGAAGGTTTTAGATGAGAGTAACAATGAAGAAGTTACACCACCACCACCCGAGTATGTAAAGCCAGTGGTGGCACCATACAAACCACCCATCCCGTTTCCAAGAAAAGGAGTTGAGTATGAGCAAGTGATAGGTAATAAAGATTGTGATACCTCTGGAAAGAAGAAGAAGAAAAAGAATAAGAAAGTGCAAGAAACAAAAGCCGTAAATATAAACCCGGTGAAGACAGTTCCACCAAAACCTCCACCTAGGGTAGGTGATCCGGGTGAATTTATTGTTCCTTGTCTACTTAGTGATTGTGTCATGTATGATGCACTAGCAGATTTAGGTGCAAGTGTAAGTGTTATGCCTCTTTCCTTATATAAGAGATTAGGTGTAGGTAAGTTAAGTCCAACGGATATGAGTGTTCGACTCTTTGATCAAACCATTAAGCACCCAGTTGGAATTGCTGACAACCTACCCGTTCAAGTAGGCAATTTAACCTTTCTAGTCGAATTCATTGTCATTGACATAGAAGAGGACCCAAACATTCCTCTAATTTTAGGTCGACCATTCTTTGCGTCCACCGGGGCGTTATTTGATGTAGGAAATGGAAGAATGATACTTAAAAGTGGTGACAAATCTATCACCTTTATGATTCGAAAGTCTAAATCTCCACCAACCAAAACCGTTGAACCAGAAAAAATGATTGGTAAGAACCATGTTGTTTTACCAACTCCAACGGTAGTGCTTAATAATAATAAAACGCCTAAGTGTGGGGAAAATGAAGTAACACCTAATGATGACATGATAACAAAGAACCCCGTTATTGATACGAAATTAAATGACCCCGTTATTAACAGTTCAATGAAGAAACTTTTTAAACGGGCTATTGATGTTAGAAGTAAGGGGAACTTTAAGTTATGTAACCGGTTAGTATCCAATCTGTCGCCTAAAGAAAGGGCGAAGCTAGTTGAATTATGGGATATTACGGAAGAAGCCGGGCACTGGCTTAAAGAAAAAGTCACAGATAGGCAAGTTGATTATGGACCAAGAGAAATTGACAATGAAGTTAATCACAATTTCAACACCACAGCTACCTAAGTGTGGGGAGATTCGAATGTTCTAAAAAGATAATGCTGTCTAAAGTTATTTGTTCTGTTCTCGTGTAGTTCCAAGAATGGAATCCGATTGGTCTTTTCCGCTAGCAGACACTAAAGAACTAGTTTTCTCCCTCCATTCTGAATTTTTATTTTTTTTAGATTTTATTTGAAATTAATATGCATTTTAATTTATGTTTTATTGTGATTTTAAAAAACAAAATTTACTTTAATTCATTAAGTTGAAAAAATGATTTCTAAAATTCGTCGTGAGTTGAAGACTAGGTCATTAAGCCGAAATTACTTTACCCGAGGGCGGGGCGATAAATTTTGTTATCATTATTTTTAATTTTATTGATTTAAAGTATGCCAAAAATATTATACTTTATAAATTTTTGAAAAGTGGGGTTATAAACCAAACTTCAAAAATATATATATATATATATATGTTTGTATTTTATCTTATGTACAAAGCAGGGTAAAACAACGCACTTTCAAAGACTGTCATTAAAGTTCAGCAAAAGGTACTAATTTTGACGACAAGACGCAAAACAACAAATATGATATAACAAATGAAGGAATGAACGATGAGGCGCCATCTATCATTCGACGAGCTTTGTAATTACAAACTCGGTATTTTTAATCACTTTTCTACGATAATCACCCTCATGAATTTAAATTATAGTCTGATTTCATGCAAATGAGGGCATTGCATGATCTCAAGTGTGGGGAAGGGTTATAAATTCTCTCAGGTTTATACTTGGTTTATTTGCCAAATTTTGTGAAAATTTGAAAAATTTTCAACTAAATGAACTCAAAATCATGTTTATACATATTTATGAACGATGAAAACTAGGTGTTAATACCGAAATTATCGTTACCTCGAAAAGGACATAAATTGAGAAACGACTTAAAACGCTTGAATTCATTTAAAATGAAATAAAAGAAAATAAAAAGGCAAAGAAAGAAACTAAGTGTGGGAAGAATGTACCAAGTTATTCAATTTAAAACATATATCACATATTTTTGTACAAACAATTGAAAATACTTTTGTTTTGAACGATAATCAACTGTTTTATCCGATGAAAGAAAAGAAGAGATGGATCTACACGATGAATCAATTCCATCATTTGAAGGAAGTAAAGTCTTCCGAAAAAGACACGCGCTTCTTGATTTAGGTCATGAAGTTGTCATCCAGACCAGCTGTAGGTTGACGAAAAATCTAGAAAAGTCATCACTAAAATCAGCAGGAAATCCACGGACCTCAGCATCAAACAGGGTCGCCAAGTGGTCAGATTTATCCTAACCATGAGAAGGATTTATCTCGTACAATGGGGAGGCACCGTGCAAATTAGCTTGATAAGACTAATGAATCAGATCCCCAGAAAGGATAATCTCCTTAAAGATTAAAAATCAGCTTTTAAGACTGATAATACTCAATCCTTGAGATTGACCTTAAAGATTGAGAATTCAAACTCATGGAATTCAATGATATCTAAACTCGAGCTTGAACGAGAAAATATTTTGATCAAAATTGCAAACCGATTTGTTTTCTGAAAATCCATTTTCAATGCGTTCATTACCATTGAACGTAAAATCCTAGGAATTCACCTGGAATTCATTAGGTCACCTGAACTAAATCGGGTGTCAACCGTAAGAACGGTGGTTGCATAGCATGGTCGGAGACAGGACCTTGTGCCAGACCGAAAAATTATAGGATGATCTTTACTATCGCTCCTACCAAGGATAGTTCTAGCATCCGACACGTTAATAAGACCATAATCATCTGCATGTCACGGGACATTGCCTTAACAGTTTCTTGTTCATCGCTTTCCTTTACAACCGGACGGTAGTTTGCCGAAAGGTAATATACGGGACAAGTAAACTGGACGTGTTGCTTTCCTAATACAAGGTTAGCAAGTGGGTAACACAAAACCACAAGTGTTGAGCTAAAATTTTCAAATCTGAAACCCACACAACCCACAAAAATATTTTGCAAACACCGGTGAAGGGTTATTCCGGAAAACTTATCTAGGGTAAAAGCTAGATTAAATTTTCAAAAAGATCAAATGTTTTCATAAAGATCCTATTTCCTAAAGGATCTAAATTTTTATAGTCATGTGGGACTGTAAACCGCCTTTCAAATGTGCACTTTGCTTTGGAAACCGAAAGTAAATCGGCTATTTGATTGCAAGTGTCGTTGACCTAAACCCAAGGCAACTGTGGATGACACACCCACCTTTAACCATCATTACTGTCATTGTTTATACCGCTATATCAAAATCACTGATGTACAAAATGTGATGAATAAAAAAGTGATTCATGTATGTTTTTATTTCAAGTTCTGTATTGCTTGAGGACAAGCAACGCTCAAGTGTGGGGATATTTGATAGTGTTCCAAATGAACATATATTTAGTAGCAATATCGTTCCAATATGTAAAGTTTTTAAATGTAATTTCCTTATTTTTAGTTGTAATAGTTAAATAAATAAGTGCGAAGACGAAAGACGCAAATCGCTCGAAAATGAAGATTTAAAGACAAAAAACGAAGATTTGAAAGACCAAAACGTCCAAAAAGCTCAAAAGTACAAGATACAATCAAAAAGGTTCAAATTATTGATGAAGAACGTCTAAAAATGACAAGAGTACAAGTTACAAAATGCAAAGTACAAGATATTAAATTATACGAAAGGACGTTCGAAAATCCGGAACCGGGACATGAACCAACTCTCAACGCTCGACGCAACGGTGTAAAAATTACGAGTCAACTATGCACAAGAATAAAATATAATATTTAAATAATTCATAATAAGAATAATATTAAATAATAAAAAGTTGTTAATTGAGCATAGTTCAGGGGTCGTAAATGAAAATTCAATTTCTAATTTGCCTATAAAAGGCTATATTACGTTCGATGAAGGGAGGAAGAACTTTTCCGATCTTTTTTTTATCAATCAAATATCTATATCAATTATCAATATCTATATTCTATATCTCTATCATAATGTTAACTTAATAAGATATAACAATAATCTTAATTTTAATTTTAAATTATGATAATAATAAGATTTATGATAGAGATCGTTTGAGTGTGTAAGTCGAAATTCTGTCCGTGTAACGCTACGCTATTTTTAATCATTGTAAGTTATGTTCAACCTTTTTACATTAATGTCTCGTAGCTAAGTCGTTATTATGCTTATTTAAAATGAAGTACTCATGATGTTGGGCTAATTACTAAAATTGGGTTATTGAACTTTGGACCATAATTAAGGTTTGGGCAAAAGACCGACACTTGTGGAAATTGGATTATTGACTATTAATAGATGGGGGGTATTGTCTAATTGAGTGACAACTCATTGGAGTCTGTCGAACCTATCTTCAATCTAATTATCCTAATAATTAATAATGATTATGGTTGTCCTATTTAGTGATGTTCATATGGAATCTGTTATAATCATTTAATTAATCAATTGGGTTGGGTAATTGATTATTCATTCTGATCAAGTGGATGAATTAATATTCATAAACTAATTAAAACAGGGGTGGATTACATACAGTGATAACTGGTGTAATTGTTGACAGAAGTGATAACTGCGTCACAGTTTAAATCCTTAATCAGTTGGAATATTTGACTTCGGGTATAAGGGTAATTTGACGAGGATACTCGCACTTTATATTTATGACCAATGGACTATTATGGACAAAAACCAGATAGACGTATCAAATAAACCAGGACAAAGGACAATTAACCCATGGTAATAAATTAAAATCAACACGTCAAACATCATGATTACGGAAGTTTAAATAAGCATAATTCTTTTATTATATTTCTCATCGTATCTTTAATTACTGCAATTTACTTTATCGCAATTTAAATTCTGTCATTTATATTATCGTCATTTATCTTTACGCTTAAAATATAGAATCGACAAACCGGTCATTAAACGGTAAAACCCCCCTTTTATAATAATATTACTACTTATATAATTATATATATTTTGTATAAATATAGTTAAAAATATAGTAAGTATCACCAGCTCCCTGTGGAACGAACCGGACTTACTAAAAACTACACTACTCTACGATTAGGTACACTGCCTATAGTGTTGTAGCAAGGTTTAGGTATATCCCATCCGTAAATTAATAAAACTTGTGTCATATTTTGTAGTATTTTGTATTAAAAATAATACTATTTCGTACCCTCACGCTACATCATCATATAGTCAAGGTGGCGTGTCAATCAAATTAGTCAACGTGAGATTAAGGTAGAATAAGAATAGATATGAGTAGGAGAGTTCGAGTATAAATGTACAAGTAGTCAAGTAATTCCTACGTCAAGTCTATATGCGGGTTGTAGTCTACACTCACCAATGTACCCTATGACTCGGGGTCGACACCAATGAACTCTAAATCCCTACAACCAATGCTCTGATACCATCTGTAGCGACCCGAACAAATCATGTTTGACGACGCCGTCTACGTAGGTCCCATTACATGGTCATAAGTCTTTAAGACAAAGTTTGACCGAAAATATGTCGCATTCATTTCATAAGTGTGGATGTTTCAAAGTTTACAAAAGTCGTTTTCATAACTAGTACATAACAATGTTTAAAGTACAAATGAAACACGTGTGACACAGTTTAAAGTAGTCAAAAGACGCTCCACATATGCAAGTATACTCGACATCCAAACAAGTATCAAAAAGAATGTGCGGATGCATGTATCACCTAATGATCAAGGACCTGAGAAAAACATAGGGAATCTGTCAACGAAAACGTTGGTGAAATCATAGGTTTAAATAAGTAAGTGAGTAAATGTAAGTCGAACCACAAGATTTGCACATTGATAAAATAGTAATACATTCTAAAAGTTAATATTCACGAGCACCCAATTATCAAGGCTTAACATTCCATCCGTTGAACCCCATTAATAGTGCTAGAACAACACTGTTTCTCGAAAATATATTTCATCCGTAGACGGTAGCGAACCATCCGAGATGAGGGTTTGTCAAACCCATATGGCCATACAACATAAGTTCACGCCTACGCTTACACACTGCAAGAGTAACTAATGATAATCGAATTGAGGATTTTGTTCTAAACTCGCATGTAGAATGTTTGTTTTCCTCTACTTGTGTTCACTTAGTTAAAAAGAAATGTTTATGTTTTCTCATCCCAAATGTAAGTTCAAAAGAGTAAAAGTGGGACTATGATCTCACCTTGAGTGCACGTATAAAAAGTACTCCACAAAGTAATGTGTGCAAAGGATAATGCTAGTCTTGACCTAAACAAATAGGTCGTATCAATAACGGTAAACACGATAGGTCAAAGATGTTCAATTAGTCCTATGGCTCGTTGCGACTCGATTATGTAGCATGTGAATCAATTTGTCAAGTTTCATGCAAGATACAAGTATAGAAACAAGTTAGGAAGGTTGCATAATCATTTGGTTAAGTTTGACAAAAAGTCAAACTTTGGTCGGTCAAAGTCAACGAAAAATTCAACACGTTCGGTTCGGGTCCCGAACTACTTTTCTGAGGTTTTTATTCATATATAAGCATGTTAGAACAAGTCTCATGTGAATCGGAGGTCCATAGCGTGCCAAACATTTTTCTTATTTTGACCAAGGAGGTCAGAACCTGGACACGGCTTAGGTCGCGCCGCGACCCAAGATTGCCGCGCCGCGGCATTGGTCGTGTGCTGGTACCTGGTCAATCTCAATTGTTCAAGTCCCAAATCAAAACTCTTTCAAGCATATTTTACAAACCGCTAACACTTAGAACTCGCACCTTATATCATTAGAAAGCTAATTTGACAAGGAACCCAACTAAACACATTTCACCAACCGAAAACATTATTTTCAATAATCGACTTTTCAAATCAAATGATCAATCAATGCACACATTTAATGCTTCAAATTTTACAAGTGCACATTTATGATTCGGACATTTAATGCATACATAAAACACACCGTTTTGTAGATAATCAAGCATACAATACAACTAACTACTTACTAACAATAATTCAAGGCTTTCAATGCATTAAATGTTCACATTCAATTCTATCAAACCCTAACCAACAACATCAAAATCACTAATCATGTTTATGAAGTTTTCTAAAACAATCTACACATCAAATTGAAGCTAGTGATGTTAGAAACACATTTAATACATGCATTTATAACATTTAACATCATTCAAACAACCAAATCACCAAATCAAACACACCAAAGTTTATGTTTATGCTAGTTACTTCAAATAACAAAATCGAACATATAAATCATATATCCATGTTAGACTTGGGCCATAGACACTAATTAACAACTTTATAAGTTAAAAACATCAAGAACACAAAATCTAGTGATTTTAGAAAGTTACCCAAACTTGATGAAATCGGTACGGAATCGAAGAGGAAGTTGCAAGGATTCCAAATATGTAATTTGTTTTGTGAGACACCCGCTAGCTTGGATTTAGATGATGATTCTTTTGTTTGGAGAATTGAAAGAAAAATGGAAAGTATGAAGAGAAAAGAAAAAATGAAAATGAAAAAGATGAATGGATGGGAGTGGTTTGACCACTTTGACCTAGTCAAAAGTTTGGTCACATGGCAAGATTGGTCCCTCAAGTTTTAATCGGGTGCGTGAATTACCTAAACGAGATAATTTAAAACGCGTATTAACGGGAGGTGTTATAAACATATAACGGACTTTAAATAATTAAACGAAAAATTAAACGGAAAAAGGCGGGATGTTACAATTGCTGTTTATTATGAACGATTTCTGTTGTTAGATCTTAATAATTTGATGTGCATGTATATGTGTATGGTGTTATAGATCTATGACTATGCCCTAATTTGCTAATGTTATTGTTATTGTATTTATTTATATATCTGTTTAGTTAGTTCTTGAAAAAGGACAATGTATATATTTTATATGTTAATTATTTATTATTGTGCTCTTCCAAAGCTGTTACTCCAATGTAGTAATTGTTATTGATGATTTTGATGCACAATGATAATCATTATTGAGGGAAAATTTTAGTTAGTTTACCTTGTGAAAAAAATGATCTTGTTCTTAGTAACAAAATTCAGCTTGGTCAGTTTATTCATATCGAAAAATTAGAGCCCAGTTCACCTTTTCCTATAGTTATAGGTATGAAACCAGTACCTGGCCGCCACCAGTTTGTTGGATCATCCGAATCTTTAAATGGGTTGACCCAAAAAGAGAGAAAAATTGAGAAAGCTGGAAACTTGAGTCATGATGATTGATGATGTAGCGTGAGGGTACGAAATAGTATTATTTTTAATACAAAATACTACAAAATATGACACAAGTTTTATTAATTTACGGATGGGATATACCTAAACCTTGCTACAACACTATAGGCAGTGTACCTAATCGTAGAGTAGTGTAGTTTTTAGTAAGTCCGGTTCGTTCCACAGGGAGCTGGTGATACTTACTATATTTTTAAAAACTATATTTATACAAAATATATATAATTATATAAGTAGTAATATTATTATAAAAGGGGGGTTTTACCGTTTAATGACCGGTTTGTCGATTCTATATTTTAAGCGCAAAGATAAATGACGATAATTAAAGTGCGTAAAATAATGACAATAAATAAAATGACAGTAAATAAAATTGCGAGTAATAAAATAACAGTAAATAAAGATACGATGAGAAATACAATAAAAGAATTATGCTTATTTAAACTTCCGTAATCATGATGTTTGACGTGTTGATTTTAATTTATTACCATGGGTTAATTGTCCTTTGTCCTGGTTTATTTGATACGTCTATCTGGTTTTTGTCCATAATAGTCCATCGGTCATAAATATAAAGTGCGAGTATCCTCGTCAAATTACCCTTATACCCGAAGTCAAATATTCCAACTGATTAAGGATTTAAACTGTGACGCAGTTATCACTTCTGTCAACAATTAGACCAGTTATCACTGTATGTAATCCACCCCTATTTTAATTAGTTTATGAATATTAATTCATCCACTTGATCAGAATGAATAATCAATTACCCAACCCAATTGATTAATTAAATGATTATAACAGATTCCATATGAACGTCACTAAATAGGACAACCATAATCATTATTAATTATTAGGTTAATTAATTTGAAGATAGGTTCGACAGACTCCAATGAGTTGTCACTCAATTAGACAATACCCCCCATCTATTAATAGTCAATAGTCCAATTTCCACAAGTGTCGGTCTATTGCCCAAACCTTAATTATGGTACAAAGTTCAATAACCCCGTCTTAATATTTTAGCCTAACATCACGATTACTTCGGCTCAAATAAGCATAATAATAACTTAGTTACGAGACATTAAATTAAAAAGGAAGAACATAGCTTACAGTGGTTAAAAATAGCGTAGCGTTACACGGACAGAATTTCGACTTTACACACTCAAACGATCTCTATCATAAATCTTATTATTATCATAATTTAAAATTAAAATTAAGATTATTGTTATATCTGATTACATTAACATTATGATAGAGAATTATAAATATAGATATTGATATTTGATATAGAAAAGGGATCGATATATATAGAAAGATAGATTTAGGATAGAAAAAGGTATGTTTTCATCGATCGAATACACTTTTATTTGCGAATTCTGAATTTGATTTTTTACTTACGACCCCTGAACTATGCTCAATTAACAACTTTTTATTATTTAATATTATTCTTATTATGAATTATTTAAATATTATATTTTATTCTTGTGCATAGTTGACTCGTAATTTTTACACCGTTGCGTCGAGCGTTGAGAGTTGGTTCATGTCCCGGTTCCGGATTTTCGAACGTCCTTTCGTACAATTTTATATCGTGTACTTTGCGTTTTGTAACTTGTACTCTTGTCATTTTTAGACGTTCTTCATCAATAAATTGAACCTTTTGAATTGTATCTTGTACATTTGAGCTTTTTGGACGTTTTGGTCTTTCAAATCTTCGTTTTTGTCTTTAAATCTTCATTTTCGAGCGATTTGCGTCTTTCGTCTTCGCACTTATTTATTTAACTATTACAACTAAAAATAAGGAAATTACATTTAAAAACTTTACATATTGGAACGATATTGCTACTAAATATATGTTCATTTGGAGCACTATCAATAATGGTTCTAAAAGGGGTTCTTGGAGTACAATCAGAAAGGGTGAAATGGGTTGGTATTCTATTGATTTGGAACCAAAGACACGTGATTAAGGTATTGGCCCTTTATTCTTTCATGTATTATATTTGTGTTGTGTCTATGTCCTTATCACATTAAAAATTTGTTACATTGAGTAAGTTATTGTTTTAGTTTTGCTTGGTCTCGGTTTGAGATCAGGTTTATGTCACCTATAAACAACACAATCGATGGTTTGTCTCGGTTTGAGATCAGGTTTGACCATTATTTTGTAGTGAAATTTGATGGAATCTACAAACTGATTTGAAGTTGGTTGGCAAAATTTTATGAGATTATATTATTATGCTTGATCACCTTAGCTATCTAACAAATTGGGTGGGTCAAAAGTTTAAGATGTTAGTAATTGTTGATTTGATTTCTAAGTGTTACTTTGTATCTATATTCTTCATTTGATTTACTTATGTTATGTGCCGTTAGTTGATAAATTGATTTTTGGTGTAACATGAAGTTCATATATCTTGCAAATTTTTGTACGTTTGAATAAATTACTTACCTACTGCATATGATTATTAAAGGATCTCAGACGACTACCACTGACTATGTGATACTGATTTCCTTCGTATGAGCATGTGTATGTTCCTTAGTTTTAGTTATACGTTTGTGCGTTTGTAGTCATGATTATAAGTCATTTTTAAACCTTAAAAAGTACAATTGAAATATTCATATGGCCGAAATATTCATATGGCCGATGCTAAAGATGTAATCGAAAGATTTAAAAGTATTTGTGGTGCTACATTTCCAATTATAACACCCGGTCTCAATGTTAACTTATAATTTGGATTCGTGTAACCAACTTCGTCAATGGAAATTTCCGAAATTTTGTAAAAAATTTGTACAACATAACTATTTCCTACTGATGTGACTATCTTTCAGGTATTAGAGGCAGATCTTGCACCTGGATTAAAGGAATTTTTAGTGTTTTCATGCTTCTTCCGACTCTTTTCTCGATCAAACACTAAGTGCATCATAGATTAAATTCTTAATCATAATTCATATGATTCTTCTGCTTCTAGGGAACACTCGATCGTACAGAGGGAACACTCGATTAATGTACGCGGGTATTTCTCTGATACATGAATATTGGCTGCATTGATCACACTTGATAAATTTGATGAGCAATCCAATTTATGAAGCAGATCAAAGAATCATTGTCAGCATCGATTGGCGCCTTTGCTGAATTTGATTTCGTATCATCTCTTATTCCATTAATAGCTAATAGTAAAAGATATTCATTTGGCTTTTATAAAGACAATTTCTTTTGACATTATATGTCGAGGTTACTAATTTATGACTTTAGATTGATGGGAAATTCTTTGCTTAGAGTATGAATATAAAGTTGTATGGATAATTAAAACAAGTGTTATATTTGACTCTTTGTTACACAATCCAAATTAAAATTAGAGTTTTCCAATTATACACACATGATCAACACATCTACACCAGACATAATTATTGCCCTAATTCATTGCCTTGTACAATAGTCGCAAGAAGAAATTTCACGATTAACATATTCAATATTCATGTTTTAAAAGAGTTTTTATATTGTTTCTGAATTGATATTAATTTAGCAGGTTTATCTCTTTGGTTTTAATATATGAATCTCTAATTGAATCATCGAGCGGCAGTGATGGTAGGTATGAAACCAGTTTCGATATTTTGTTATCCGTTTCTGATTTATGCTCCGTAATAAATAACATTGATTTACTGTTTTGGATTCATTTTTTTATTTTGCAATTTGATTAGGGTTTGTTTTTAAAATAAAAATTCCATATCAAGTTTCTTTGATTTTTTTTTTTAATTGATTTAAATTTAGATTTTATGGTTCTCTCTTTGATTTTGACATATGAATGTGTTCAACCATGATACTTTATGGATAAGGTTAGATTTTTCGTTCACTTTGATTTATGGATTTTTTGTTATAGACTTCTATGTCAGTTTTTTTTTTGTATTATGGAATTTTTATTGATTAATAGTTTTATTTTTTTCAATTTTGCTCCATACGGTAGAGATATGGATTTGATGTATGACGTTATACTATTTTGATTAGTGATGCGTTTGAGTATCATAATTCAATTTAAAGCATAATTCTAGCATAATATTATATTATTAGGCATGAAAGTATTACAATTTATAACTACTGTTAATTGAGGATAAAAATGTGCAGGTTCATTTTCAATGGTGATGATCAAGAGACCTGTGCATAATCCAGTGATTGATCTATTTCGCTATCTGAAGAATTAATTCTCTAGCCCTATTCATAACAACATCGGTGATCGAGTCATATCACAGTCGCAAATTGGATAGGGTTATACAATCCATTGTTATATGAAAAATCACTTTCGAATCAATACTGATTTAGTGTTTAAAACATTCAATCAACATTCAATTTTGTTTATTTTGTAATCAATTCGTTCACCATAAATTTCAGGTATGTCGAATTTGATATATCTTTTTTTTTCATATGAATTTAGGGTTCATAGGATCGACTATAACATCATGTATGACGATTATATTTTATGCTTTAGGCTAAGGGTTTAAGGTTTAGATTCTAGAGTTGAGGGTTTAGGTTTGGGTTTAGGATTTAGAGTTTTCGGGGGTTTAGGTTAGGGTTCAGGCTTTAGGGTTTAGATTTAGGGTGTAGGGTTTAGAGGTTAGGTTTAGGGTTTAGGCTTGGGTTTAGAGTTTAGATTTAGATTTGGTTTAGATTTTAGGGTTTGGGGTTTAGATTTAGGGTTTAGGTTAGGGTTTAGATTCTATGGTGTATGGTTTTGGGTTTAGATTTAAGGTTTATAGTTTTTAGGGGTTAGGTTAGGGTTTTGGTTTTAGATTAGGGTTTAAGTTAAGATTTAGATTTTGGGTTTAGGGTATAGATTTTAGGGTTTAGGGTTTAGGTTAAGGGTTTAGGTTTAGAGTTTAGGTTAGGGTTTAGGATTTAAATTTTAGGGCTTAGGGTTAGGGTTTAGAGTTTAGGTTTAGGGGTATAAGGTTTAGGTTTAGGGTTTTGTGCTTAGATTTAGGGTTTAGGTTACGGTTTGGATTTTAGGGTTTAGATTTTAGGGCTTAGGGTTTAGGGTTAGGGTTTAGATTTAGTTTTAAACATAAACGATTTAATAGCTTTACCAATACTAATACTACTGCTGCTATTATTATAAGTTGTAGTATTTCATTATATTCTAAAAAATAATTCATATTTTGTTTTGTATTCATGATATAATGAATGACGATTTGGATATTTACCAGAAGACCAGTAGTGGGTGTGATAATTAATCATTATAGCAACAAAGATTTAAAGGGATATGTTCGTGTTTATGTGGGAAAATCAAAATAAAGACGTTGCTTTTTATTTACGTTTCAAAAACTGTTGGTAACCCAAATGGGTTTGGAAGATAACTTGATTTGCACTAGAATTATAAAACACACCCAAAATGTCACCATGGACTATTTGTGATAATGAAGTGCTACTTGAAATATTCTTAAACAAATTATTTCAAACCTACCTGTGAAATGCTTTTATTACACCACTCGATTTAAATACATCATTATTATGATTTTAATTTCTTAATTCTGAGAATTCGCCGGTATTAAACATACTAATTTGTAGACATGATTATCTAAATTGGAACACAAAGTGACACAACTTAACAAAGAAATACAACTAAAAAAATAAACTTTCTAAAGCATGTACTTTGTACCTATATATTTTATGTGGTATATAACAACTATATGACATCGTGTATTTGATTATTGAGTTATTATTAAGTCCGTTACTTTAATTTGGACATCATTTTTTTACATTTGAACTTTCGAAATATGATATTGTTTATTTGTGTTGTCATGATTAAAATTGTCTTATAATATCATCATTTCATAAAACCCGCGATACCGCGGGTCTTTAACTAGTAATTAATAATATAGTAGTAGTAGTAGTAGTAGTAGTAATAATAATAATAATAATAATAATAATAATAATAATAATAATAATAATAATAATAATAATAATAATAATAATAATAATAATAATAATAATAATAATAATAATAATAAATAATAAATAAAAAAAATTGAGGAAGTATGTCATGATTGACAATGGTGTGTTATGGGAGTGTTATGGGAGGAAGTGGTGAGAAAGGAGGAGAGGAAAAGCTGATGTGGCGGTGAGGAAATGCCCATGACGACGTCATAGTTGGGATTGGTCTAAGTTTTTGATAAACTCGTTGGAGCTAATTTTTCAATTCATAAGCTCTACTTTTTTTTTTCAGAAGCTAATATAAGTAACTTATTTTTTAAGAGCTTATGATTTTTTATAATCTCTACTTTTTATATCTATCAAACAAAACTTATTACATTTACACGTACATTCTACATTCATTTCAGTACAGTATAATAAGAAAAGTATAGTTATATACTCAACATTAATCAAGTTTCACATGAAATTGCTTGAACAACATTTAATTAATTTGAGCTATTAGGTACTCGTATAAGTTTAGAGGTTTGCCCATTTTTGTTTCTTCTCGTTAGCCGCCCCTTTCCTGCTTCCATTCCAGCGGTTTATGTGCCCCTAAATTTGGCTGGATGTGTCTTTATGGGTCGGAATTGTCTAACATCTTCTTTGTAGATTTAGGTGTTTCTTGTTGGTTCGTGAGACGACCCGTCCTAATCCATCTGGACGAATACATTACATTTGGTTACATCGCGAGGTATTTGACCTCTATATGATATATTTTACAAACATTGCATTCGTTTTTAAAAGACAAACTTTCATTACATCGAAAGTTGACGGCATGCATATCATTTCATAATATTTCCAACTATAATTGACTTAATAATAATCTTGATGAACTCAACGACTCGAATGCAACGTCTTTTGAAATATGCCATGAATGACTCCAAGTAATATCTTTAAAATGAGCAAATGCACTGCGGAAGATTTCTTTAATACCTGAGAATAAACATGCTTTCAAGTGTCAACCAAAAGGTTGGTGAGTTCATTAGTTTATCGTAAACATTCATTTTCATCATTTTAATAGACCACAAGATTTCATATATTTAATTGTACACGTAACCCGAGTACAAATTAAAAATTATTCATATGGTCAACGCTTGATAACCGACTTAACTTTAATGCATAGAATATCCCCAAACAGAACCTCTCGTCTGTATAATAATAATAATCTCGAAGTACTAAAGCATCCGTACCCCGGATGAGACTTGTCGAGGTCCATAGATCTATCTTTAGGATTCGCGTCAATTAGGGGCCATACCCGTTTCCTAATTATTAGGTTACCAAGCTAAAAAGGGGTGATATTCAATATTCATAATCCAGCCATAGAATGTAGTTTTTGATCACTAGTGTCTATTTCGTAAAACATTAGTAAAATCAACGCATGTATTCTCAGTCCCAAAAATATATATAAAAAGGGAGTAATGAAACTCACGATACTTTATTTTGTAGTAAAAATACATGTGACGAAACCAAACAATGCAGGGTTGGCCTCGGATTCACGAACCTATATCATTTGTATATATATATATATATATATATATATATATATATATATATATATATATATATATATATATATATATTAAAACATGTAATCGTAATCGAACAAACTTATTTATTATATCTTAATTTATATATTATATATATTTAATTTGTGTATCTTTTCAAAATGATAAATATTTATATAGTTATATTAATATATCCATTTTTATATATAATTGTTTAGTGTTATATTTAAAAATTAATAGTTTGTTATATGTAAGTATTTATATAAATAATATTAATAGGTTTTATATATATAATTATGTAAAATATTAATATACTTATAATATATGTAATAAATATATTTTATGTACAGAATATTTATTTGTTTAAAAAAATTAGTTTTGATAATAATAATGATTTACTAATAATAAGAGTAACAATTAATAATAATTATTATATTAATGGAAATGGGGAGAAAATGTATACCCTTCTAAAAAAAATGCTCTAGGCGGGACTCGAACCCACGACCTCTCGTTAAACACACAAACCCCTAACCATTTCGCTACCATTGATCATCTGGAATAATTTGTAACCTAAACTATATAACCCATTAATATGTAGATTCGGCCCACCATTATTCAGCCCAACACAAAGTGGATCTCGGCCCATCAGAAAAGGTAAATTGGCCCTCGGCCCAATAGTGACCCGATTCAAGTTTTGTATTAAAAATAAAGAAGCTGTTTCACATATTTCGTTGAATTTGGAATCCAAGGTACGTCTCCATCCTAAACCCCACGTCTCCACTCACTTTTTGATTAGTAGAAATTACTCCTCACGTTCCTGTATCATCAAATTCATCATCATCATCGACCTCACCCTCACAGTGTATCATTATAATCCCTATCATATGTGCGTATGATTTATAATCCCGTAACCAAACATTAATAACAGTGATGGTTCGAAGGAGAAGAAAAGAACGAAAATTAGAAGGAGAAGTAGCAGGTAAGGTTGTGAGGTTGTTTTCGATAAAATAAATAAATCATAAATATTTAAATAGGGTAGCAGGTGATGGTTTGGTTTTTAATGGGTTTGTGTTGGTTTGGTTTTGGTTTACTCGAACAGAAGGCAGGAGCACGTACACTAATTGTAGGTTTATGATATTGTTCGATCAAAAGAAAACAATTCTAGTCGATGGTTGTGATATTATCAAACCATTACAGCAGTAATATAAATAAGTTGTGATGGTGGGTTATGGTGGGTTTCGACAAAAAGATTAAGAAACAGGAAACTTTCGCAGCAGTAGCTGCTTCGAGTGATTTGATGGTGTTTGTGTTGGGTTTGGTCTGAATGAACAGGAAAACAAGAAAGATAGCAACGAACAATAGATGGTGGTAAATTGGATTCATCATGGGTCGTTAAACGAAACAAATATATATATATATATATATATATATATATATATATATATATATATATATATATATATATATATATACATATATACATATATATACATATATATATACATATATATATATATATATATACATATATATATATATATATACATATATATATATATAGATGTATATAAAGAAGTAGCACTCGTTGGTGGTGGTGACTCGTTTGTAGTTGAAACAGAAAACGAAGAAGAGGGTGGTGATATGGGTGGTTATAGTAGGTGTTTCATGGTGATGGCACACAGCAGTAACTGCAACGAAGACATAGTAGGAGTGGATGGTTCAATGGTTTGCAGTTTAGATGGAAACAGAAAACGAAACAAGGTATAAGGATGGTGATGATTGACTTATGATGGTGATGAAGGTTGTTTGCGGTGATGTAATGGTGATCGTGGTTGTTTGTGATCAAGGTGGTGGTTTTATTGATGAAACCGTAAACAGAAAACAAATATCATCAAATGTTATAGAGATGGTGGTCGTGGCTCATAATGAAAGGAAGAAGTAATTCCAATGGGTTCGTGGTGATTTCGTATAGAGGTTAAAGGGTGGTGATGAAGGTACATAAAACATAGTAGTTGACTTGTTGTTTTTCATAGGTGAGTTTGTGATTTTTGGTCATGTGCAGCCTCAAACAAGATATTAGGATCATCGGAGTAGTAGTAGAATAAAATAGGAGTGCTATGGGTTGTTGTCTTCCTTATCCCCATATATGTATGTATGTTTATATATATATATATATATATATATATATATATATATATATATATATATATATATATATATATATATATATATATATATATATATATATATATATATATATATATATATATATATATATATCAAAGTTTAGGTAGATGGAAGATAACAAGCACAGTAATACAATGTAGTTCTCGTGATCTTTATTTGTAATAATACTACCGACACTCTTCACGGATAGTGTATCGTCCACTATTTGAAATCAGTGGCGGATAAAAGTCTTCGGAAAAATCTCAAATTTTTACATTAACTATATTTATTTATTTTGGTCATTTTGGTTTAGAATTCGGTCATTAATTATTAAATAAAAATTACATTAATTATTCACTCCCAACCCCAAGTAAAATATAAAAAGTTTTAAAATTCAGCAAATAGTTCCTAAATACATTTTTTATAAGTCTAAAATTTGTAAAACTCATTTTCGGATCCCAGTTTATTTTAAAATAATATAAGTTTGATTTTAGCTTACTTATTATCGATCGAATGACAATTGAGCGTTAATGTTGTTTACAAAAATAAATTCAAAACTATATATATATTCATTATACATTATTTACATTTTTAGTTATATTTTAAATAATAGTTATTATATATTCTTTATTTTACATTATTAATTCTAACAATTACGTCATATAAAATTTCAATTTATATTTCAAATTCATATATTTTAAATATGTATATATTTACAAATAGTGGTTCATGAATCGTCGAGAGCAGTCGAAGGGTAAATGTATACATGAAAATAGTTGAAAATCTTTGAGACTTAATCTAACAGACTTTGCTTATCATATCGAATTCATATAAAAATTAAGTTTAAATTTGGTCGGAAATTTTCGGGTCGTCACAGTACCTACCCGTTAAAGAAATTTTGTCCCGAAATTTGATTAAGATGGTCATGGCTGGCAATAAATATGTTTTCATGACACATACGAGCTAAAAATTAAAGTTTTATCATCATCGAGTAATATAGATAAAACAATTTGATTTTTGAAGAGTACGGGTGAAGTTTTCACAAAAGATTGATATGAGTAAATGCAGGTTTGTCTTAACTGGTGACGTAGTCACAGTTGATTTCCGAAATTTAAGGAATTAAATGAAAATCTTTGTAATAAGATTCGATTCTTCAGAAATTAAGGAAATTAGGATCCTTTGTGATTAAATGCGATAATTTGTCTTGATTGCTCTGGTTGATATTTCACTATATATCCACCCCTTTCGTTCCCTTATTTCCACAACTCTCATCTTCTAAACTTTCTTCCCCAATTCAAACTTTTTATTTCTTTTCTCAATCTTTAAGTCAAACGAATAATGATTCAGAATTCTTAGGTATGAAGTTCGAATGAACATGACTAATGTTCTAAGAAAGAAACTGTGATAGCTCGATATGATTTGTCAAACTACCAGAAATCACGAGAAAGGATAGTACTATCACGAAGATATGTTCTCGATATGTTTGGAGATTAGGTAGAAGAGTCGTGTAACATAGCACATGATGACGTTATAGTCTGTGAATCATCACGTCCCATTAAAAACTCAGCATGACTTACTGTAATATAATCACATTGATCAAGTGTCATTATATTATACTAATTCATGCTTCAGTTCCCAACACTACTTCAAAAACATTCTTATTTTAAACTCAAAAATTTTCAGAATTTAGAAACTAAAATAGTTTCTTTTATGATGTAATACAGATAGCGCAAAGAGGTAAAGGATTTCAGATAAGAATACTTATGAAAATATCTTCAGAAATATCGAGGATATTTATAATGAAAGATATGATAATATCTTATAATTCTACAATCAAAATGTGATGAAGAAATTCATTCATAATGATTTAGAACAATTACGGAACAAGGTATTCGCTAAAGATTTCATCAGAACAGAATCATCAGGATTCTTTATGTACAAGTTTAGCCCTTGTGATTTGTTCAGAGTCTCCTTCATGGTTTGCTCAATTCATTTTCAGTATCAAAATCTTTGAGCTTTTTCAACACTCCATTCTTCATCATCAAACTTTTGACTGTTAAGGCAATCTTCAGTTTTTTTGTTGCTTCTTTCAGCTTTTTCAAACTTCAGAGTATTGATTCGTAGACTGGGTGCTTTTCAGAATTTCAGAATGGAAGATCATAATTCTAAGAGATAAATGTTATATGTATACATATAACTGTTGATGTAGTAACGCTGCGAGGTTCAAAATACTGATTGCTAATTCTCGGTAATTGGTATGACAATTCTTGTTACAAGATGCGGATGAGTATATGATAGGTTTTTAATGAACAAATATAATGGTTTTTCAGAGAGACTTAAGCCAATGAGTAATGAAGTTGCTGGTAAGTTTACTGCTAATGTGGTGAAATATAAATGGTTCTCCGGTAATGATGACGAAGGGGTAATCTTTATAATAAGGTTTATTCAAATGAAAAATTAAAGTTGATTTGCTGGAGCTGTGACAAAATTGGCTAATATGAAAAAGAATTGCAATATTATTTTCGGTAATAACAATGCCAAAGGAGCTGTCACAGATACGGGTTAAAGGTTTACTCAGATTCTGAGTGTTTTCAGGTGCATAACTATATGCATTAATCTTTTCTTCTGTAGATGTAGTGCGGTTGGTTCATCCTCTCGATTGAGGTGTCTTCAAGAATCATGAAAAGTTTGAACGCAGATTGTAATCGTCAAAATACAAACGAGGTTTAAGATGAAATCAAGTGGCAAACTTGAAGAAATGTTTAGTTTCATATGTTATAATCAATATTTTAATTCATTTTAATTGTCCAATGTTGGTAGTCCACAGTTAGTAATTCAATAATTCATATATAGTTAGATATATAATATTCGAATTAATTAATACGTATCGTGACCCATTGTATACATGTCTCAGACTCGATCACAACTCAAAGTATATATATTATTGTAGAATCAACCTCAACCCTGTATAGCTAACTCGATCATTACCGCATATAGAGTGTCTATGGTTATTCCAAATAATATATATAGATGCGTCGATATGATATGTCAAAACCTTGTATACGTGTCCCGATATTTAAAGTGCGTAAAATAAATAACAGAAATTAAATGACGATAAATAAAATTGCGAGAATTAAAATTACGATAATTAAATTACGATAAATAAATGTAATAAGAAATTAACAGTTAGCTAGGAACAGTTAGCTAGGATTTTGTTAGTGTGGATTCTTAACACAATTTCTCATAGTAAATTTGTTTGTTTCTAACAAATTTTATTTTTGTCCAATGTTTTCTTCATTATGCCACTTGTTAGATTCTGATAGGTCAAAATCCAAATATGAAATTGAATGAAAATGGTTATTCAGCGGTGAACGGATACATATATCTGTGGATGTAAGTAGGATAGTAAGTGGCTGTTGAATCAGATTCGAAGAATGTACATTGTAACTTATTAATGTGAAATCAAAATATTCCTCGGGTATTACCTACACGTTGAAATATTTTCACCATTAACAGTTTGTATAAAAGAATTTTTAATTACAATCTTTATGAAAACATATATACATATATATAATTCCTTCAGATGTAATCATGGATTTAATGAGTTAATATGATATTAATCTCATTTGCTTTTCGGTTTGAGCTACAATAAATAATCCCTAAGACTTTAGAGATTACATAATCGTCGCAGAACGTTTCTCCAATGAAATTATGAATCAATACTTCATCGGTTATGATTGTTGATACTCCTTGGTATCTATGGTGCGTATGACGTTGATGTTCGAGGTACAGATTATAAAGTTGAGGTTTGCGATGCGGATGTGGTTGTTGTAGATGGTGGTACTGGTTATGCTGCTGGTGCTTGTAACCTTTGCACCATATTCTCCAAAGCCAATACTCGAGCGCGAAGCTTGTCGACTTCTTCTATTACACCGAGATGATTGTCGATTCGTACGAGCGGATGAACAAGATCTAGAATTTGTGATAGTATGTAGTCGTGACGAGATACTCTGGAGATGAGAGAGAAAATGGTATTACGAACAGGTTCGCCGGTAAGTGCTTCAGGTTCTTCGCCAAGAGGGGAAATTGGTGGATGGAAGGGATCACCTTCTTCTAGTCTCTAATGAATAAGTAGGCTATGAACTCATCCCCAATTCATCCAGAATAGATGATGGCTAATCGGTTGATCCATTCCGGTTACATTATCTTCGTAGTTCGAGTAGAAATCCATATTGGAATAGATGTCAGAATTCGAGGAATTTGAAATAGTTACGAGTTCCATCTTGTACGGTTAGGTAAAAGGTTTTCGATATGAAATGATTTTCGGATGTCGGATGATATTCTAACTACATAGAATACTTATCTGTAGTATAGAAGATCCCGTGGATTACGGAGGAATTTACGGAATATGTCAGGCAAAGTTTACAGTAACAGATACGCTAAGATATGAATTTTGTCTATACACTATTCATGCAATCAATGCAATAAGATGTGTCTAAACTAAGAATGATAAGCAGGTAATTTCCTAAGGATGGTAAGTAGGTAATTTTTGACACAAAATGATAAGCAAAACTTTTGACATGCAGACACGGTCGAAGTCCAGACTCACTAATGCATCCTAACGACTATCAGTTAGACACAATAATGCAGACCTGGTTCGCTAAGACCACCACTCTGATACCACATGAGACGACCCGTCCTAATCCATCTGGACGAATACATTAAATTTGGTTACATCGCGAGGTATTTGACCTCTAAATGGTTCATTTTACAAACATTGCATTCGTTTTTAAAAGACAAACTTTCTTTACATCGAAAGTTGACGGCATGCATACCATTTTATAATACATCCAACTATAATTGACTTAATACTAATCTTGATGAACTCAACGACTCGAATGTAATGTCTTTTGAAATATGCCATGAATGACTCCAATTAATATCTTTAAAATGAGCTAATGCACGGCGGAAGATTTCTTTAATACCTGAGAATAAACATGCTTAAAAGTGTCAACCAAAGGTTGGTGAGTTCATTAGTTTATCGTAAACATTCATTTCCATCATTTTAATAGACCACAAGATTTTCATTTCCATTTATAAACATCCCATACATAGAGATAAAAATCATTCATATGGATTGAACACCTGCTAATCGACCTTAACAAGATGCATATAGAATATTCCCATCATTCCGGGACAACTTCGGACATGATAAATTCGCCATCATTCTGGGACAACTTCGGACATGATAAATTCACCATCATTCCGGGACAACTTCGGACATGATAAATTTGCCATCATTCCGGGACAACTTCGGACATGATAAATTTGCCATCATTCCGGGACAACTTCGGACATGATAAAAAGGGCATATTCGATTTCGATAATTCAACCAGAGAATGTAGTTTTGATTACTTGTGTCTATGACGTAAAACAGTTATAAAAGTAGCGCATGTATTCTCAGTCCCAAAAATATATATTGCAAAAGCATTTAAAAAGGGAGCAAATGAAACTCACAATACTGTATTTTGTAGTAAAAATACATATGACGAAACTGAACAATGCAGGGTTGGCCTTGAATTCACGAACCTCATAAATCATTTCTAAAAAAAATGTCCCAGACCGGATTCGAACCAGAGACCTCTCGATCACTCATAACACCCCATAACCACTCAGCTACTTCTGTCTTTCTGGAAATAAACACACTCGGCTCAAATATAACTCGTTTAATAATGTTCATCTTCTTCTTCAACTTCAAACTGACCAAAGCATTTAACCATCCAAACAACCAATTGACTATACCATATATACTCTTCAATTATAACAGAATTAACCGGTGTTGATGAATTAGATCAAATTAAAAAAAAATATCAGTGTCTGTGTTCATAAAAATAAAATGAAGAATACAATTTTGATTTGTGAAATGGGGATGTTATAGACCTCGATACCTTCATGAATTTTCTTCCAAATCATCATTATAATATGCTAGGATCCTCGATTGAACTTGAATTACAACAGATAGCACAAATTCGATCGAAGAACCAAATTTGACTTTTTTATTTTTGAAACTTTGACCTCCAAATTCATCCTTGATTCTAAGAATTAGAAATTAAAATTTTGCAGAAAGATCGACCACAAGGTTCCTAACACTCCTACATTTTTAGATTTCGAAGAATGATTCGAATTTGAGGTTTTGATAAAAAATTTATTGAAAGGGGAAGCAGTCTAATTTCTATTTTTCTGTTTAAATTCATTGATTAATAGCAGATACAAGTGGTGTGTAATTGATAATGAAGGTAGAAGAGTTGAATGAATTATTCTCAATAACCTGATATGATCGATTGTCTTATATTGATGATTTAGTCGGCAGGTTCTCACGAGTACAACAGAAAAATAAAAAAATAATAATCTGATAATGCATACGAGTGATAATCTGTTTATATATATATATATATATATATATATATATATATATATATATATATATATATATATATATATATATATATATATATATATATATATATATATATATATATATATATATATATTATTTTTAATAATAAATAATAAATATACAGAATATAATAACATATTAATATTAATAATACAATTAATATTATTTTTAAATAATAAAAATACTAATAACAATAATATAATAATTTTATTAATAACAATAATGATAAAAAAATAATAATAATCATAATACTACTAATAATGATGAAAATAATAATAATAATAATAAATAATAATAATATGAAAATTTCAATAATAACATTAATGATTTCTTTGATAAAAAAATAAGTTTAATAATAATTAATATTAGTGATAGTTAAAATAGTGATTTTTAATGATACTATCTAATAATAATACTAGTAATAATAAGTTATATGTTTCAATTTCTAAATCTATATATTATACATAATAATATTAATAATACAGATATTGATATTAATATTGATAATAATAACAATAAAAGTAATAATAATATTGATATAACACTATATTTAAACTTGTAGTTTAAGTTCAGTATGTCAATATTACATATTACAATATATTAAATAAGAAACATATACTGACTTATTTAATATTCATACGTTATATATATATATATATATATATATATATATATATATATATATATATATATATATATATATATATATATATATATATATATATATATATATATATATATATATATATATATATATATATATATATTAATATGTGTTTGCATATTAGTTATATTATATATGAATATATTAATAATGTTATATATATATATATATATATATATATATATATATATATATATATATATATATATATATATATATTTATTTATTTATTTATTTATTATATTATGTTATTTCATAATAGAAATAGATATTATATATATCAACACATAATATTTACACCTTTTATATATATTACAATATACACATAATAATAATTTTGTATAGAAATATATATATATATATATATATATATATATATATATATATATATATATTTTATATAGATTCTTTTTAATCACATCATTTCTATATTATTTTACATATCTAAGCCTAATATTGAATTGTATTTTATTATTTCAATTAGTATTTATATTTATATATATATATATATATATAATTATATATGCACATCAAGTTAAATATAATTGTTCGTGAATCATTGGAAATAGTCGAAGGTTAACTGAATCAATCTAAACAGTTTAAAATAATAATAATTAAGACTCAACATCACAGACTTTGCTTATCGTATTGGAAACATATGAAGATTTAGTTTAAATTTGATGGGAAATTTCAGGGTCGCCACAGTACATACCCGTTAAAGAAATTTCGTCCCAAAATTTGAATGTGGTCGTCATGGCTAACAATAAAAATGTTTTCATGACGAATATGATTTGATAAATAGAGTTTTATCACCATTGAGTAATATGAATAATACAATTCGATTACTCGAAGCGTACGAGTGAAGCTATCACAAAAAATGAAAGGAGTAAATGCAGGTTCGTTTTAACCGGTGACGTAGTCTCGGTTGATTTTCAGAATTAAAAAAATTTAGAAGAAAATCTTCGAAATCTAACTAAGATTTGATTCTTCGGTAATTAAGGAAATTATGAACCGCTTTAAATGCGATCATCTGTTTTGATTGCTCTGACGAATATTTTACTATAAATCCACCCCCTTCATTTCTTTACAATTCACACCTTCTATTCTTTCTCCTTTAATTCATACTTTGAATCAATCGTCAATATGCTCCATTCAGTTCTGGTTCTCGATATACTTCTAACTTTCATATCTGTCATTCTTCTTTTTCACCTGCCACCGGAAGAATCTATTTACTTCTACTATACTTTGGGTTTAATAGTGTTTTTAGTTCTCCCGTGTCTTTATATTACTATATGCATCGATATATACGGTTTGTAATTTCTGCATTGTTGTTGGGTTTTATATCTTCCCCTTATATTTAGATGTCCCTGCTTCTGTCTCTGTGATGACCCAGAAATTTCGACTAAATTTAAACTTAATCTTTGTATGATTAACATTTCTGACACGATAAGCAAAGTCTGTAAAACTGAATCTCAAAATTTTTGAATAACTTTTATATATTTAAATACCCTTCAGTTGTTTTCGACGATTCACGAACAATTATATGTAAATAGATACATATATACTATAACATGAAAAGGTAACAATGTATTAATTGTTTGATACCGTACATTAAACTTATTGGTTTAAATATCTATTTGAATGTATATGATAAGTTGAAATATTTATTATTAAAATTTATTTATAAATAACTTCCAATGTGTATTTAAAAACTGATTTATGTATATTAAAAAGATATATACATATATATAATAAACGATAGTAACATTCGTTTATTGATTCAATTGATATTTAGATAAGTTAACTAAAGCGTTTAAGATGAACCAGTTAAACACTAATTTGTTACAGTGTTTTCAAATTGCCACATTACTCAAAATGCTACAGTGTTTTCGAAAATTACTATTTGCTACAGTGAAATTGACTTTGCTACAGTGAATTGCTACAGTAAAATTGACTTTGCTACAGTGAATTGCTACAGTAAAACACTATTATAAAAATGTATTTTAACAAATAGCGCTCGAAAGTTTAAGATACACTTTGAGTGATATAATTAAGGGATAATTTAAGGCTATATTTTAACAAAGGTACGTGTCACGAAATGTAAAATGCAAGTTTTCTAAGCGTACGAAAATGCGTTCGAGAAACCAGAACCGGGACATAAGTCGAGTGATGACGTACGACTTATCGGAATAAAAATTACAAGTTAACTATGCACGTGAATTTAATATAATATATAATTAATTATATATATTATATATATTATATTTATATTTATTTAATATGTCGACAAGCAAAATGTTAAAAATTTGTGAGCTGTCCCAGGGTGCCATGCGATCGCATGGCCTTGAAGCACAAATCCCATGCGATCGCATGGGGTGCTTTTTCAGGTATGATTGCTATAAATTGCAGTTTTTGGCTCGAGATAATCACACACATACATATTACTCCGTATTTATTATTATTATTATTATTATTATTATTATTATTATTAATCTTATTATTTTTTATTATTAGTGTTATTATTTTTGCGATACAAAAATAATAATGTACATCAAATATTACGACGGAGTGCTGTCCAAGTAATTTTCAAAATGAGTTTTCGAGCAAGCTAGAGCTAAGGAAATTATGGGTTATTGCCAAGGAGGTTATGGGTAATGTTCGGGGGTATTTTTGTGAATCAAACCTCGTGTTTATCATCTCCGATGCGTCTACGTGCTTTCCTGCAATATTGTATATCAATATTAAACAGTGAGTTTCATATGATCCCTTTTACTCTCTATATTTTTGGGCTGAGAATACATGCAAATGCTTTATTAACCGATATACAATATTTATATGCGTGAGTTTCATATGATCCCTTTTACTCTCTATATTTTTGGGCTGAGAATACATGCAAATGCTTTATTAACCGATATACAATATTTATATGCGTGAGTTATAGTCTCCCTTTTTAAATACTTTAAATATTTTTGGGCTGAGAATACATGCAATTTATTTTAAACGCAATAAGACACAAGTACATACAAAATTCTACACTGAGTAAAACCGAAAATCCCTTAGCTTTGGTAACTAGTAGCTGCCAGTACATAGGATATGGACTGGTGGGCACGAATAATTGTATATGGATCCATAGGGCTTGACAACCCCGTCTGTTCCAGGTATAGAAAGAAACTCTAGCCTGAACTATAAAACAGACGTATGCTATTTGAAGTTAGTACACGTTGGATTGCGTGTATTGTACATGTTGGTTGCATGTTAAACGAGGGGTACTTATTATAAACGTTAAAGTTTAGTTACCAGGGTTCTCAACTTTGTAGAACCGATTGATAAACGTTTCGGATGAAACAACTGAAATCTTGTGGTCCACCTTTTATTTAAAACATAATGATAAACGTTTTGAATGAAACAACTGAACTTTTGTAATCCACATTGATATACGGATTATGTGTAATATTAAAACTATGAACTCACCAACCTTTGTGTTGACACTTGAAGCATGTTTATTCTCAGGTTTCTAGAAGTCTTCTGCTGTTTGCTCATACGTGATACAAGTTATGTGCTTGGAGTCATACATGCTATATACAAGAAACTTGCATTCACCAAACCATTACCATGTATCTTATTTTGACTGTATTGTCAACAGATGTATTATTGTAAACCATTTAAATGGTGATTGTCTATACGTAGGAATCATCAGATGTTAAAAACCTGGAATTTATATATTCATTTATGAAATACCTTTTCAAATGAATGCCATGTTACAAAACATATCACATAGAGGTCAAATACCTCGCAATGAAATCAATGAATGACGTGTTCGTCCATATGGATTTGGAGCGATCGTCACAGTCTCCTATAATTATTGTCATCCACAGTTAACGCTCTCTCCTATTTGCTACGATTTATACCTCATTTACACTTCGAAGCTTCATTCTTTTGCTTTCTCTTCCCAAGTAATGGTCTAGAATTCGTAGGTATGAAGTTTCGAATGAACATGACTAATATTTTAAGATAGAAATTGAAATGGCACGATCTTGATTGGTTAAATTACAAGAATTCAAGAGAAAAGATAGGACTATCAAGAAAATATGTTCTTGATATGTTTATTGATTAGATAGAATGTAAGAGTCGTGTAACATGGCACATGATGACGTTATAATCTGTGAATCATCACGTTCCATTAGAAACTCAGCATGACTTACTGTAATATAATCACGTTGATCAAATGACTTTATATTATACTAACTCATGCTTCAGTTCCCAACACTACTTCAATAATAATCATATTTTAAGTTCAAATTTTTCAGAATTTAGAAACTAAAACAGTTTCCTTTCTGATGTAACACTGATATTGCGAGAAGATAAATGATTTCTGATAAGAATAGTTATGAAAATATCTTCAGAATTATCGAGGATATTTATAATGAAAGATTCAATGATATCTTAGAATTTCTAATATCGATGGATGATGATGAAAATTTGTCCGTAAAAAAAATGTAACGTCAGGAGCAAGGTATTCGTTAATGACTTTAGCAGATATTGAATCATTTGGATTCTTTGAAGACAGGGTTAGTCTTTGTGAATTATCTACAGTCTTCTTCATAGTTTCGCATAATCTGATTTTCGGTACTTAATTTTCTAGTGAGCGTTTCCAATACTCCATCCTTTATCACCAAACTTTTGGCTGTTAACGTCGTTTACAGTTTTTGTTGCTTTATCAGCATATTTCAAAATTTCGAGAATTGATTCGCAGATTGGGTGTTTTTCAGAGTTTCAGAATAGAAGATCATAATTCTAAGAGATAAATGTTATATGTATACATATAACTGTTGATGTAGAAATGCCGCGAGATTCGCAATACTGATTGCTAATTCTCAGTAATTGATTTGACAATTATCGTTATAAGAGGTGGATGAGTATATGATAAAGTTTTAATGAACAAATATAATGGTTCTTCAGAGAGACTTAAGCCAATGAGTAATGAAGTTCCTGGTAAGTTTACTGCTAATGTGGCGGGATATAAAAGGTTCTCCCGGTAATGACGACGAAAAGTGGTAAATTTATATATCAAGGTTACAATGAGGTTAATCCGAATGAAAAGTCAAAGTTGATTTGATGGAGCTGTGACAAAATTGGCTAATTTGGAGAGGGATTGTAAAGTTATTTTTGGTAATAACAACGTCAAGGAATCATAAATTCTACTTAGGTTCTAAAAGTTTTCAGGTGTATGACTATATGCATAAGTCTTTCCTTCCATAGATGAAGTGCGGTTGGTTCATCCTCTCGATTGAGGTGTTTTCAAGAATCATAAAAAGTTTGAACGCAGATTGTAATCATCAAGATACAAACGAGGTTTAAGATGAAATCAAGTGGCAACTTGAAGTAATGTTTAGTTTCATATGTTATAATCAATATTTTAATTCATTTTAATTGTCCAATGTTAGTAGTCCACAATTGGTAGTTCAATAATACATATATAGTTTAATATATAATATTCGAATTAATTAATACGTATCGTGACCCATTGTATACATGTCTCAGACTCGATCACAACTCAAAGTATATATATTATTGTAGAATCAACCTCAACCCTGTATAGATAACTCGATCATTACCGCATATAGAGTATCTATTGAAGCGACCCATCCTAATCCATCCGGACGAAGTCCATATCGATTATAAACGATTCACAACAGTTGATTACATCGCGAGGTACTTGACCTCTATATGATACGTTTTACAAACATTTCATTCGTTTTAAAAATACAATCTTTCATTACATCGAAAGTTGACGACATGCATACCATTTCATAATATATCCAACTATAATTGACTTAACAATAATCTTGAAGAACTCGATGGCTCGAATGCAACGTCTTTTGAAATATGTCATGAATGACTCCAAGTAATATCTCTAATATGAGCAAATGCACAGCGGAAGATTTCTTTAATACCTGAGAATAAACATGCTTTAAAGTTTCAACCAAAAAGGTTGGTGAGTTCATTGGTGTAACATAAATAATCATTTTCATCATTTTAATAGACCACAAGATTTTCATCTCTCATAAATATACGTCCCATGCATAGAGAAAAAAATCATTCATATGGATTGAACACCTGGTAACCGACATTAACTAGATGCATATAGAATATCCCCTATCATTCCGGGAAACCCTTCGGACATGATATAAACAAAACGAAGTACTAAAGCATCCGGTACTTTGGATGGGGTTCGTCGGGCCCATAGATCTATCTTTAGGATTCGCGTCAATTAGGGTGTCTGTTCCCTAATTCTTAGATTACCAGACTTGATAAAAAGGGGCATATTCAATTTTGATAATTCAACCATAGAATGTAGTTGCAATTACTTGTGTCTATTTCGTCAAACATTTATAAAAGCGCATGTATTCTCAGTCCCAAAAATATATATTGCAAAAGCATTTAAAAAGGGAGTAATGAAACTCACCTAATGTATTTTGTAGTAAAAATACATATGACTATATTGAACAACTGAACAATGCAGGGTTGGCCTCGGATTCACGAACCTATATTATGTATATACATATTAACACATATATTTGTAATCGAATAAATTTATATATAATTATTAGTGTTATTATAATATGTTAGTATAAATTATAATTTAATGTTATATATATTTAAAAATGTTTAGTATCTATATATTTAGTTATATTGATATATTCATATTTATATACATAATTGTTTAGTGTTATATCTAAAAATCGATATTTTGTTATTTGTATGTATTATATATATAAATAATATTAATAGATTTGATATATATAGTTATGTGAAATTTTTAATATAATCATAGTATATGTAACAAGTACATTTTATGTACAAAATATTTATCAGTTTAAAAGGTAGCTTTTGATATCAATAATGATAATATTAATAATCATGTTACGTAATAATAATACTTATTTTGATAATGATATTTGTAATAAGCATAATAATAATAATATTAATTATAATTATAACTAGGGTCATGATAACAATAATAATAATTGGTAACTACTACTTATTAATAATACTAATACTAATAATATTTCTAATACTTAAGGATAATAATAATAATAATAATAATAATAATAATAATAATAATAATAATAATAATAATAATAATAATAATAATAATAATAATAATAATGATAATAATAATAATAATAATAATAATAATAATAATAATAATAATAGTTTTAAATAAATAAATAAAAAGACTACCTTAAGGAAAGAAAAGCTTTTAAAAAAAATGCTCCATCCAGGAATCGAACACGCAACCTCTCGCCTAATGCAAACACCCTTAACCAATGTACCATTTCCGTTTTTCTAGAATTAAACCCATCTAATAACCATATAACCCGTACTGTTTCTCCTTCTTCTTTATTTAATCATCATAATTATCATCTAACAACTTCGATTATCATGATCATCTTCTTTCTTATATTACTAGTATCTTTTCATATTACATCATCATAACAACATCATCACGATGTCATAATTTGATCATTATCATCATCTCCATTACCCATCACCATCGTCGTTATAATACATCATCATCATCATCTTTACTAACATCATCAATATCTTCACAGTAACATCACTATAATCATCATGACTACCGTTTTCATCATCATCGTTATTTTATTATCATTATCTAGTCATCAACAATGTTTATCCCAACAGAATTCAATGAATGGACTTCGGTCCAAAGCAGAAAAGTGGGACACGACCCAAATTGTATCCAAAAGTCCAATCTATAAAGAGGCCCGTTTTATTTAAATGGCCTGGCCTGATTTTTATTTGTCATAAGCCCGTTAAATAATTCACAACCCAATTTCTTTATAACATGATTCGTGATAGTTTAATAGCAGATGAAAGTTTGCGTGGGGTTCGGGAAAAAAAATATAGGAGAGGTAAGTTGCAGCCGCAACTTTACAGATCACACACCATTATCATCATCAAAAGTCACTCTCCAATATTTTAAACAATCGGACAGATCACGATGGATACACAATGCTTTTTATAACTAATAAATATTTAAATATATTAATAACGGTTCCACCATCATCATCAGGGTTTACCTCACGGCTTGTTCAAACGAAGGGAGGAAAAAAAATATATATACGCAGCAGTGATAGCAGGTAACAACCTGCGTTGGTGGTGTTTTGTTTTGAGTTGAATCTTCATAACAGAAAACGGAAATAGAAATTTTCATTATAGTAGTTTTGGTTGTCAAAAGTGACAGGGTGTTTTATAGATTATGCAAAACGAGTATGGTAATTAGAAACTGCATCAGGAACCACGACAGAAACAGGTTATGGAAGTAGGTATCGAGCAGTTGCAGGTCGAATAAGTACAGCAGAAGGTTTGTTGGTGGTTTTTGTTCGAAAGAGAACTAGTACAGTAGCTGCAGCAACTTACATAGGGTTGTTTGGGGTCGATGGTTGTTTGGTTTTGCAGCTGAGGATTGAACAAGAAATAGTTGTAGGTTGTATGAAGATGAACGTGAGTGTTGATTCCTTGATGAAGAAAAGGAAGAGAGAGAGTAGAGAGAGACGGTTAGTGGTGGTTGTTCTTGGTGGATGATGGTGTTCTTCGAGCAGAAACTATAGACAACTTCCAATTGCGGGTATCTATAAACGGATTATATATATAGTAGATATTGATGAAGAATGATGGTTCATGATTTAGGAAGGTGGTGGTGTTGGTGATGTGCTTCTGTAATTATGTATGTATATGTATATCTAATACATAGATAAATAATGATATATGAATATTGATAGAAATTGATGGAGAGCGATAGGTAACAGAAAGTAAGCTAATAACCATGTGTATATATTAGATGAGAATATAAATCATATAGTGTGATAGTGGGAAGGACAGAATCTTCAAATGCTTTTGTCTCTGTATGTTAGTAATTCAATCAACAACAGTAAACATCATTTACATTCATAATTCACTTCACGGATTGAGTAAGTTGTGGGGTTATCTGTGTTTCTAAATCATATAGGATGTATATGGATATATAACTTGTCCTCTATCAATCTATATCTATATCTATCTACAATATAATAGTACAATAATAATTACAATAGTAAGACAAGTGTCATTTAAGACATGCAACAGAAAAATTTAGCAGTCATCTAATAATTAGATATTTTTGTACCGACATTATCTACAGAGAGGGTATCGTATTTCGTTGTTAATCAGGGGCGGATAAAAAGCTTATAAATTATATAACTCATTTTTGGATCACCGTTTATTTTAAAATCATCTAAGTTCAAATTTAAGCTTGTTTAATATCCATCGAATGGTAGTTGAGTATTAGCGTCGTTTACTAAATAGATTCGAAATCATAAAATATATATTTAATATACTTTATTTATATATAAGATATGTTTTAAATAATAATTATCATAATATCATATTTTTATTTTACATATAATATTTTAAATTATATTTACAATTACCATTTATATATATACACACATATCTATTTACAATTAATTGTTCGTGAATCGTCGAGAATGGTAAAAGGACAAATGCATTCATGTAAACTGTTCCAAAGTTTTCGAGACTCAACATTACAGACTTTGCTTATCGTGTCAGAAATATATAAAGATTAAGTTTAAATTTGGTCAGAAATTCCCGGGTCATCATATCTATGGTTATTCCAAATAATATATATAGATGCGTCGATATGATATGTCAAAACCTTGTATACTGATATTGCTCTAAATATACATATTATTCGACGCAATATCACTTATATTTCATAGGTTTTTATCATCTACAAAGACATTCAATGCGCATTTCACGAGAAAAAAGACAAAAGTGGATAAGAGCTTACTATTTAAAGATTCGACGATAAAACGATAGTTTTAACCAGATTTATATCAAGAAACGGTTATCCGAATTAAAGTACAAGATAAATGAAGAAAAGAGTTCAAATGTAAAGTGCCAAGTCAGTACACGTCAATACGAGGTCATCAAAGAACAAACGAAAAAGAAAAATAAAGAAAACTGCTTTTACTCTTACACGAATAGTGTAGGTCTACACGAATAGTGTAGAATATTTGTTCTTACACGAATAGTGTAGAATATTTGTTCTTACACGAATAGTGTAGGTATACACGAATCGTGTAGAATATTTGTTCTTACACGAATAGTGTAGCCATACACGAATCGTGTAATGTTAGGCCACAAAACTTTCCAGAACGTGAAATGGGGCGGCTACTTTTGGAGTTTAAAACAATTCTTTTTCTCAATGAGTTACAACAAGGAATCAACAAAGCCTCAACTACTACTTCTATTCAGTTTAAATACGGAGTACTACACAGAGAAAAGAAGACAGAGAATATTATCAAGTACAAAATTACTATACACACACATATTAATATTCTGTAATTTTTATCAATTACTCTATTATTTCAAGGTTAAATATTTAGGATAGTTGTAATATTAAGGGTGTTATTGTACGCGTGAAAGGGGTGTTATTATTGTAATTTTTCTACCGTTTGAAGTTAATGCAAGTGAAGATATTTTAGTAAGTTTACTCTGTTAAAATTAGCGTTGTTATTATGTTTGCATATTTATATTTTTATGTCTACCTTAGTGTAATGGATAGCTAAATTTCCCTAGTGTTTGCTTAAATGTAGAGCCCCTAGTGAAATGGATTGTCACCATTAGTAAAAGTTAAAAATGTAACTTTAGTATTTTTAATATTGAGCCTAGTTAAAAGAACCATTTTTATGTAATTAGGTATTTAACCCTTGCCACTTAATTTATTAAATTCAAATAACGAAAGTTGTTTTTATTTATATAAATTAAGCTTCAACATTAAAAATGATCTAGACGAATTTATGGATAAATTATTGACACCAATTTAGAAATAAACTTCGGTGGTTTGGGTGATATCAATAAAATTATATGACAGTGAAATTATAAAAAGGGAAACCGTTATAATTTGGGTATTGGCGAAGGTCAAAACTAGGCTAGGTCTCAATTTAAATACTTGGGGAATAGTAGCTTTCTAAAAAGAATCCGATGAAAATTAGATTTTATTTAGTTAAGTTGTAACCTTATGTTTATTCGAGAGAAAAATGTAAAGTTTGATACTAGAACATTTTAATAGGGCGTAAAACTTAAAACAATCCATGGACCTAGGGGTGACACAATTAAGTAAACACTCCCATTTATCTTATTTATATTTCTTATAAAAGTATTATCATTATTATTTACGATTTACTATTTTAAAATATAAGAAAAATACATAAAAAACATTTATTTTTCGTAACAGTTAAGTGTCACATATTTTTACACATACACGAATCGTGTATCATCACACGAATCGTGTAAGGCTAAAACGCGGCTACAGTACAGCTAGGTCAAAATTAGGGTTTTTGTTATTTAATTATATTTATATTTAGGTTATTAGTTATTTTAGTTATTTTAATTAAGTTAATTAGTTAAAGTTATTTAAAATACTTAAAATACATGTTTTAATCCTAAAATTAGTATTACTTATTATAGGTTTATAAATTGTAATTAGTTTATAATTAGTAAATTAATTAAATTCCTTTTAATTTCTATTAGTTTTACTAAAAATGCATTTTAGTTAATTTAAATAAGTTTCTATTGTAATTGCTCAAAACAAAATTCTAAATATATAGTTTCATTAAAAATTACTATTTTACTAATTACCATTTAGTAACATAATTAATGCATCATAATTAGTTTATTTTCATTTAGTTCCTTTTTAAGTTAATTTTTGTAATCTTGTAATTTTATTTAGTAAATTAGTTTTAGTTATTTTCTTTTACTGTTACTTTACAATTGCCTAATCCAAAACCCCCTTTAATTAAGTTTGACATCAAAGACTATTAAAAACCATTAAACACTCCATCTCCCTGTGGAACGAATCGGATTTACCAACAAACTAAACTACACGGATAGGACTAGTTGCCTATATATATGTGTGAAATCAACCTGAAATCAATAAACTACCACATATACAATAAATCAATTCGTGTAACAAAACAACTCAAATCCGTTCATAAATAAAGGTTACGTTTCCGCACATCAACTTTTTGGCGCCGCTGCCGGGGAGTTGGCAGTAAATAAATAGATAATTTTTCTGGTTCGTAGTAGTAGTTGGATTTGTACGTGGACCGGGTTGTTGGATCACCAATTTTATTGGTCTTTGAAGGATCCTGCCCCTCTGCTGCATCTTTTGGCTATTCGAAACGTGGGCAAAAATCAGAAGGAAAATCTGTTTGTTTAAGGGTTTTTATCATTGTTTTTATGTTATTCGATCCTCTCGAGGAAATTCATTTCCAAGAAAGTTCAAAGTTTTTGAATAAATCCTTTAGTTCTTTGTACAATTTCCCAAATTGTATGATCCGTTCAATCCTAAACTCGTTAAACTTAATCCGGAATCTCAAAGAATTAATAAAGGACAAAAACAACAAAAAGAAATAGGAAGTACTAGTAATTTTAAAACACCGAAAAACACTTAAAAAAGAGAAACAAATAGGTAACCCTAGCTAATACCTTCAGTGTTGTGATTTCATAAAAGAAATTAATGTATGAACTTACGTTCCTCCAACGCTGAATTAACACCTTCACATCCTAAACCCGAAAGAAAACTTCACGAACGCTTAAGAGCTCAAGACGTAGAAACTCTTGCTAAAAATTTAGAGTCACTTTCCTTAGAATCCGACTCTGAACCAATAATTCAACCAATCATAGAGCCAATTATTAAAGAAGAAGATAAAATGACTGAGACAAACCTAACAATGGAAGCATTAATGAAGGCCACAAGAAAAGGTCAAGGCCACGCAATCATCCAACCCCCGATGACTGATGGCTTTGAAATAAAAGGTCAATTTTTACACATGGTAACTAATACATGCCAATTCGGTGGAGCTCCAAACGAGGATGCTAACGAGCATCTTCGTAAGTTTGTAAGCATTTGCAAACTATTCAAAATTAAGGATGTCACCGATGATGTCGCATGTTTAAAAATCTTTCCATGGTCATTAAAAGATGAAGCTAGAGATTGGCTAGACTCATTACCTGAAGGCTATATTGAAGACTGGAATGATATGATGGACAAATTTTTGTCAGAATTCTTTCCTGCTTCAAAAGCAGCAAAATTACAAAGTGATATAAATCACTTTAAACAAAAACCTAATGAAACTCTTTATGAAGCTTGGACTCGATTCAATAAAATGCTTCGAATATGTCCTCAACACGGGTTGAGTACATTCCAAAAAGTCTGTGTATTTTATAAAGGAGTCAATGTTGCAACTCGAAAAGATATAGATGTTGCAGCCGGAGGTTCAGTTATGAAGAAAACACCTGAAGACGCTCATACAATCATTGCTGATTTAGCGTCCCATTCTCATAACTGGCATCAAGAAATAGAATTTTCTAGATCATCAAATGTTGCTAGTATTGAAAGTAATGATGAAATTGCTTCTTTAAAAGTTCAAATAGCAAATCAAGCCAGACAAATTGAGAAAGTAACCAAGGAAATGCATGCTATCAGGGTAGGATGTGAACTGTGCCAAGGTCCCCATCTTACTAAAGATTGTAATCAAACAACGATGGAAGAGCAAGCAAATTTCTTAGGTTACTTACGAAAAGGTGAAATGAACTTTAGCGATTTTCCAGCTATAGAAGCAAACAATCGAAAATATCCTCCTATAAACAGCTATCAAGTAGGAGGACCTTCAGGATCTAATAATAATAACTATCAGAATAATAACTATCAAGGAGGAAATTCAAGTTACCAAAACAACCGGAATTTCCCAAATCAAAATCAAAGAAATTCGCCACCAGGTTATAATAACCGAAATCAACCTCAAAGAAATTATCAAAATAATTTCCAACCAAATCAACCACAACCTCTAGCACTTATGCAACCACAACCATTAGCAATTATGCAACCTCAACCCGAGAGGAAATCTGGTTTAGAAGATCTCTTAAGAGATTTTATGGTTAAGCATGAGCAAAATGCAGAGCTCCAAACTCAGCAAATTCGAAATCAACAAGCCACGATTCAGATTTTAGAAAGAGATGTTGGAAGGATCTCACAGTTACTAGCAGAGAGACCACCAATTGCAAGTAACCCTCCGTTTATACTAAAGAAGAATGATCCTCAAGCCCCAGCATATTCACAAGTGAATGCTATTTATAGTTTCTGTGAGGATGAAGCAAGTTTCAAAACACCGGAGCATAGTCCTATTTTTACTCTTGGGGTGTGAAGATGATGATGAAGAGTGTGATGAGTTTATATTTTCTGATTTATCCAATATGGCGGATTACACTCCTTATCAAGAGATGGATGATA
Source organism: Rutidosis leptorrhynchoides (assembly GCF_046630445.1). Lineage (NCBI taxonomy): Eukaryota > Viridiplantae > Streptophyta > Magnoliopsida > Asterales > Asteraceae > Rutidosis > Rutidosis leptorrhynchoides. The sequence goes on from NC_092341.1 coordinate 73,758,958, forward strand.
CCCGAGTTGAAAGTGTGAAAAGTATAACATGTGAAGATGAAGAGATCCGAGTTGGTGACATAACTCCCGAGTATGGTGATTATTTGATGAGGTTGATGTCAGGAAATCATGCGAAAGTGCAGAAAATTGAAACCACCGAGCCTTCCGAATTTAGGGTTGATGATGATTTGAAGATGATCAAAGAAGAAGCGGAAGATACGGTGAAGCAAGCACCTAAATTGGAAGACTATAAAGAACCCATTCCATACCCACAAGCACTTGCATCCGAAAAACCAAAGGAGAATCATTGTAAGCCTTTAAATACGGATAATATCTGTGTAAATGTACCTTTGGTTGATGTTGTTGCAGGTATGCCAAACTATGGGAAATTCTTGAATGATTTGATGGCAAAAGAAGGAGTGTGTGAGCAGGCATCATCTGCGTTTCTTAAAGCAGAATGTGCTGCTATTGTGAAAAAGAATGAATTGCCACCTAAGTTAGGTGATCCTGGACCGTTCATAGTACCTTGTAAGCTTAATGAATCTGAAATTCTTAGATCATTAGCTGACTCAGGTGCAAGTATAAATCTCATGCCTTATTCCATTTACTCGCATTTGAACTTAGGTGAACTTAAACCCACCAATTCAGGCCTTAGATTCATTGATCAATCGGTTAATAAACCTATAGGGATTACTGAAAACTTAGTAGTAAAAACAGGTGAACTTGAGTTTCTAGCTGACTTTGTAGTTGTAGACATGAAAGAAGATAAGTTTGTACCTATTATTTTAGGTAGACCATTCTTAGCAACTGCAAGTGCTTTAACAGATTGGAAAACAGGAAAACTAGTTTTGAAGGATAGAGGAAAGAGTGTAACCTATCAAACTGAGTTTAGTATGAACCCTCCACCCACACCGATAGTTTCAGTGAATATTGTTGACAATGTCAAACCCATTAGTCAACAAGCTAAGTGTGGGGAGGGTGATGAGGAGAAACTAGATAGTAAACCGCCCAATGATAGTGTTGTTGAGAAAACCATGAAAAAGTTATATGGTAGGGTTAGAAATGCTATGTCGAAAAAAGATGAACCTTTGAGAGAGAGATTGGTGTCAAACTTATCAAAATTTGAGAAAGATAAGTTAAAAAATTTAGTTAAAGAGTCAAGATTTTCGGACTCTTGGTTATTGTCAAAAATTAATGGCGAGAATGGTTGCGGTAATGGTTCTATTGGAGTAAAGAAGGGTGATGTTTATCACCCCGACGTTAGTTAAAATTGGGGTGGAGTCGCGTGAACGACTCGCTAATAAACTTCACACATTGTAAATAGTCCCATTCGTGTGTCTCGTTTTTATTTTAAATTCCTTTTTATTTGTATTTTTCATATACTTGTTTTAAAATTTAAAAATGTTAATCTTTTTAACACAAAAATAGAGTGTTTTTATTTTATTTTAAATTTGTTTTTGAAAAATATTAAAACTTTAACTTTTAATGAATTGAATTTTATAAATTGAATTTAAAAATTTATAAACGGATTAAGATCAGGTATAACAACCGAATTTCCAATTTATAAAAGATATTTTAAATTTAATTGATTATAAGTTATATAAAAAAAATATAAAAAGACAAAGTAAAAAAAAAAAAAAAAAAAATTTTAATTTTTTGGTGTGTATTGATACTTTTTATATTTTATTATATATTAGTAAGAAATTAGTGTGGGGTAAAATTGTTTTGTACGATTGAAGTACAACCCCATATTTTGTGTGTTTTTAACATGGTTTTGACAGGTACAAAAGAAAATGCAATTAGAGGAAACGAAATAACGAAATACATTGTGATACAAAAAATTGGATACAATCATAGGTAAAATAATTTAAGAAAATCCAAATCGGTTAACAAAGGAAGTTCCAAATATTCTACACTTTTTGTCCTCTCAAATTTATAAATTATTATATGATTTTATGTAATGAGGGCATTACATAATCTTAAGTGTGGGGTGGAGATATATAAATTCTCGAGAACTTATAAGTTATTGGTTTTTATGAAAATTTGAAAATTTTTAAACAAATGTATCTAATCAATTTTTAAGGTAACTACGAGCAATTAAAGATCAGGTGTAAAAACCGAAATTGTTGTCTCCATACATTAAAAATACATAAGTTTATTTGTTTAAAACTTATAAAAGAAAACCATTTATAACAAGAATTTATAAATCCTTATATTGAGAACCATTTATCACATGTTTCTTTGAAGTTTATTGCAGATATCATTGCTACAGAATGTATAAACCTGAATATTCCATTATCACGAGTAATAGAGGATGAATCGGATCCATCCCGTAAGGAAGTAAAGTCTTCCGAAATGACACACTTGCTAACTTATGTTAGAAGATGTAGTCCAGAACAGCTGTAGGTTGACGAAAAATCTTGAAAAGTCATCTCTATCATCGGCTGGAAATCCACCTAACCTCAGCATCAAACAGGGTTTTTGGTGGTCAGACTTATCCTAACCATGAGATGGATCTGTCTCGTACAATGGGGGGGCACATTGCAAATTAGCTTTTAAGACTAATGAATCTAATCCCCAGATGGATGATCTCCGTAAAGATCAACTGCATCTATGTTTGACCGCGGTCAACATACATATGCCATAACAAATTGAGGTGTGCAAACTCATGGTTCACCGATGATATTTGAACACGATATAATTTTGTTCTAAAACTTATGCTATTTTATGAATTATATTTGTGTAAAACCATTTTTGGACATTCGGCTTCAAGTTCCATGATACTACAATCATGGGGGCGAATAGCTTGCTAATCGCCGACTGAGACTTCGGTTTTCAGTTACCCTCAACCGGAATTTGAGGTTAAAACCGGAAAACGTGTCTAGTGTAAAAACTAGCATGACATTTTATAAAAATCATAAAACGTTTTCATAAGGTCCAATTTTCCCTAAGGATCCAAATTTTTAAACCCTAATCACGAGTTTCATGTTTGTTTCTGTTGTCAGAATTTCATTTCGTGTGGTGTGCGTGTGATCCAATAAATACTGTGTGGTGTAATATATTTCATAAAGCGTGTGTTTCATTTCATGTAGTGTGTGTTGTGTGATCTAAATGTTCGATAAAGAAAGATATATAATGTTCTAACTCTGTTAAAAGATGTAATTGCTTGAGGACAAGCAACGTTCTAGTGTGGGGTATTTTGATATTGCTCTAAATATACATATTATTCGACGCAATATCACTTATATTTCATAGGTTTTTATCATCTACAAAGACATTCAATGCGCATTTCACGAGAAAAACGACAAAAGTGGATAAGAGCTTACTATTTAAAGATTCGACGATAAAACGATAGTTTTAACCAGATTTATATCAAGAAACGGTTATCCGAATTAAAGTACAAGATAAATGAAGAAAAGAGTTCAAATGTAAAGTGCCAAGTCAGTACACGTCAATACGAGGTCATCAAAGAACAAACGAAAAAGAAAAATAAAGAAAACTGCTTTTACTCTTACACGAATAGTGTAGGTCTACACGAATAGTGTAGAATATTTGTTCTTACACGAATAGTGTAGAATATTTGTTCTTACACGAATAGTGTACGTATACACGAATCGTGTAGAATATTTGTTCTTACACGAATAGTGTAGCCATACACGAATCGTGTAATGTTAGGCCACAAAACTTTCCAGAACGTGAAATGGGGCGGCTACTTTTGGAGTTTAAAACAATTCTTTTTCTCAATGAGTTACAGCAAGGAATCAACAAAGCCTCAACTACTACTTCTATTCAGTTTAAATACGGAGTACTACACAGAGAAAAGAAGACAGAGAATATTATCAAGTACAAAATTACTATACACACACATATTAATATTCTGTAATTTTTATCAATTACTCTATTATTTCAAGGTTAAATATTTAGGATAGTTGTAATATTAAGGGTGTTATTGTACGCGTGAAAGGGGTGTTATTATTGTAATTTTTCTACCGTTTGAAGTTAATGCAAGTGAAGATATTTTAGTAAGTTTACTCTGTTAAAATTAGCGTTGTTATTATGTTTGCATATTTATATTTTTATGTCTACCTTAGTGTAATGGATAGCTAAATTTCCCTAGTGTTTGCTTAAATGTAGAGCCCCTAGTGAAATGGATTGTCACCATTAGTAAAAGTTAAAAATGTAACTTTAGTATTTTTAATATTGAGCCTAGTTAAAAGAACCATTTTTATGTAATTAGGTATTTAACCCTTGCCACTTAATTTATTAAATTCAAATAACGAAAGTTGTTTTTATTTATATAAATTAAGCTTCAACATTAAAAATGATCTAGACGAATTTATGGATAAATTATTGACACCAATTTAGAAATAAACTTCGGTGGTTTGGGTGATATCAATAAAATTATATGACAGTGAAATTATAAAAAGGGAAACCGTTATAATTTGGGTATTGGCGAAGGTCAAAACTAGGCTAGGTCTCAATTTAAATACTTGGGGAATAGTAGCTTTCTAAAAAGAATCCGATGAAAATTAGATTTTATTTAGTTAAGTTGTAACCTTATGTTTATTCGAGAGAAAAATGTAAAGTTTGATACTAGAACATTTTAATAGGGCGTAAAACTTAAAACAATCCATGGACCTAGGGGTGACACAATTAAGTAAACACTCCCATTTATCTTATTTATATTTCTTATAAAAGTATTATCATTATTATTTACGATTTACTATTTTAAAATATAAGAAAAATACATAAAAAACATTTATTTTTCGTAACAGTTAAGTGTCACATATTTTTACACATACACGAATCGTGTATCATCACACGAATCGTGTAAGGCTAAAACGCGGCTACAGTACAGCTAGGTCAAAATTAGGGTTTTTGTTATTTAATTATATTTATATTTAGGTTATTAGTTATTTTAGTTATTTTAATTAAGTTAATTAGTTAAAGTTATTTAAAATACTTAAAATACATGTTTTAATCCTAAAATTAGTATTACTTATTATAGGTTTATAAATTGTAATTAGTTTATAATTAGTAAATTAATTAAATTCCTTTTAATTTCTATTAGTTTTACTAAAAATGCATTTTAGTTAATTTAAATAAGTTTCTATTGTAATTGCTCAAAACAAAATTCTAAATATATAGTTTCATTAAAAATTACTATTTTACTAATTACCATTTAGTAACATAATTAATGCATCATAATTAGTTTATTTTCATTTAGTTCCTTTTTAAGTTAATTTTTGTAATCTTGTAATTTTATTTAGTAAATTAGTTTTAGTTATTTTCTTTTACTGTTACTTTACAATTGCCTAATCCAAAACCCCCTTTAATTAAGTTTGACATCAAAGACTATTAAAAACCATTAAACACTCCATCTCCCTGTGGAACGAATCGGATTTACCAACAAACTAAACTACACGGATAGGACTAGTTGCCTATATATATGTGTGAAATCAACCTGAAATCAATAAACTACCACATATACAATAAATCAATTCGTGTAACAAAACAACTCAAATCCGTTCATAAATAAAGGTTACGTTTCCGCACATCATATACGTGTCCCAATATTTAAAGTAAGAAAAATAAATAACAGAAATTAAATGACGATAAATAAAATTGCGAGAATATAAACTGCGATAAATAACTTGCGATAATTAAAATGTAGCAGGGAATTAGGAACAGTTAGCTAGGAATAGTTAGCGTGGATTCTTAACAGAATTTCTCATAGTTAATTTGTTTGTTTCTAACAAATTTTATTTTGTTCAATTTTTTTTTCATTATGCCACTTGTTGGATTCTGATAAGTCAAAATCCAAATATGAAATTGAATGAAAATGGTTATTCTGTGGTGAACGGATTCGTATATCTGTGGATGTAAGTAGGATAGTAAATGACTGTTGAATCAGATTCGAAGAGTGTACAGTGTAACTTATTAAATGTGAAATCTAAATATTTCTCGGGTATTACCTACCCGTTAAAATATTTTCACCATAATCAGTTTGTACAAAAGAATTTTTAATTACAATCTTTATGAAAACATATATACATATATATTTTCTTCAGATGTAATCATAGATTTAATGAGTTAATATGATATTAAACTCATTTGGTTTACGATTAGAACTAGAGTACATAATCTCTAAAACATTAGAGGTTACATAACCATCATGTGGAACGAAGATAAGTGATGTAGAACGTCATGTAGAACCATGATTATACTCGAGGTACAGAATGAGATGTTGAGGCATGTGATGTTGAAACTTGGGTCGTTGGTGGTACTGTTGGTGCCGATGATGTTGTTAAAGCTGGTAAGTTTTGCACCATGTTTTCTAAATTGATTACTCGAGCGCGAAGCTCGTTGACTTGTTCCATTATTCCGGGATGATTGTCGGTCGAAACGAGTGGATGAATAAGGTTTAGAATTTGGGATATCATATAATCGTTGTGAGGTATCCTGGCAATGAGGGTGAATATGATGTTTCGGACAGGTTCGCCGGTAAGTGCTTCAGGTTCTTCGCCAAGAGGGCAATGTGATGGATGAAAGGGATCACCTTCTTCTTGTCTCCAATGATTTAGTAGACTACGAACCCATCAGATGAATTGGGGATGGCTGATTGGTTGATTCATTTTGATGACGCTGCTTTCCAGAGCTTAGGTGAACATCCATGTCGGAATAGCTGTCGGGTTTCGAAGAATTTGAACTAGTGACGAGTTCCATGTCGCATGATTGAGTAAAGGATTTTTCGATAGGAAATGATTTTCGACTATCGGAAGGTATTCTAAATATATAGAATATCTATAAATATAGAACAAAAGATTTCGTAGATTACGGAGGAATTTACGGAATATGCCAGGCAAAGTTTATAGTAACAGATACGCTAAGATATGAGTTAGCAGATATGCTAAGATATGAATTTTGTCTATACACTATTTATGCAATCAATGCAGTAAGATGTGTCTAGACTAAGAATGATAAGCAGGTAATTTTCTAAGGATGGTAAGTAGATGATTTCCGACTAGAAATGATAAGCAAAACTTTTGACATGCAGACACGGTCGAAGTCCAGACTCACTAATGCATCTAAACAACTATCAATTAGACACACTAATGCAAGACCTGGTTCGCTAAGACCACCGCTCTGATACTAACTGAAAGGACCCGTTCATATACATTATAAACGATTCATAATAGTTGATTACATCGCGAGGTATTTGACCTCTAAATGATTCATTTTACAAACATTGCATTCATTTTTAAAAGACAAACTTTCTTTACATCGAAAGTTGACGGCATGCATACCATTTCATAATACATCCAACTATAATTGACTTAATACTAATCTTGATGAACTCAACGACTCGAATGCAACGTCTTTCGAAATATGTCATGAATGACTCCAAGTAATATCTTTAAAATGAGCTAATGCACAGCGGAAGATTTCTTTAATAAACATGCTTAAAAATATCAACCAAAGGTTGGTGAGTTCATTAGTTTATCGTAAACATTCATTTCCATCATTTTAATATACCACAAGATTTTCATTTCCATTTATAAACATCCCATACATAGAGATAAAAATCATTTATATGGATTGAACACCTGATAATCGACCTTAACAAGATGCATATAGAATATTCCCATCATTCCGGGACAACTTTGGACATGATAAATTCGCCATCATTCTGGGACAACTTCGGACATGATAAATTCGCCATCATTCCGGGACAACTTCGGACATGATAAATTTGCCATCATTCCGGGACAACTTCGGACATGATAAATTCGCCATCATTCCGGGACAACTTCTGACATGATAAAAAGGGCATATTCGATTTCGATAATTCAACCATAGAATGTAGTTTCGATTACTCGTGTCTATGACGTAAAACAGTTATAAAAGTAGTGCATGTATTCTCAGTCCCAAAAATATATATTGCAAAAGCATTTAAAAAAGGAGCAAATGAAACTCACAATACTGTATTTTGTAGTAAAAATACATATGACGAAACTGAACAATGCAGGGTTGGCTTTGGATTCACGAACCTCATAAAGAATTTCTAAAAAAATGTCCCAGACCGGATTCGAACCAGAGACCTCTCGATCATTCATAACACCCCATAACCACTCAGCTACTTCTGTCTTTCTGGAAATAAACACACTCGACCCAAATATAACCCGTTTAATAATGTTCATCTTCTTCTTCGACTTCAAACTGACCAAAGCATTTAACCATCCAAACAACCAGTTGACTATACCATATATACTCTTCAATTATAACAGAATTAACCGGTGTTGATGAATTGGATCAAATTAAAAAAAAATATCAGTGTCTGTGTTCATAAAAAAAACGAAGAACACAATTTTGATTTGTGAAATGGGGATGTTTACAGACCTCGATACCTTCATGAATTTTCTTCCAAATCATCATTATAATATGCTAGGATCCTCGATTGAACTTATATTACAACAGATAGCACAAATTTGATCGAAGAACCAAATTTAACTTTTTATTTTTGAAACTTTGACCTCCAAATTTATCCTTGATTCTAAGAATTGGAAATTGAAATTTTGCAGAAAGATCGACCACAAGGTTCCTAACACTCCTACATTTTTAGATATCGAAGAATGGTTCGAATTTGAGATTTTGATAAAAAAATTTATTGAACAGGGGAAGCAGTCAAATTTTTATTTTTCTATTTAAATTCATTGATTAATAGCAGATACAAGTGGTGTGTAATTGATAATGAAGGTAGAAGAGTTGAATGAATTATTCTCAATAACCTGATATGATCGATTGTCTTATATTGATGATTTAGTCGACAGGTTCTCACGAGTACAACAGATAAATAAAAAAAAATCTGATAATGCATATGCGTGATAATCTGTTTATATATATATATATATATATTATTTTTAATAATAAATAATAAATATACAGAATATAATAACATATTAATATTAATAATACAATTAATATTATTTTTAAATAATAAAAATACTAATAACAATAATATAATAATTTTATTAATAACAATGATGATAAAAAAAATAATAATAATCATAATACTACTAATAATGATGAAAATACTAATAATAATCATAATAATAATATGAAAATTTCAATAATAACATTAATGATTTCTTTGATAAAAAAATAAGTTTAATAATAATTAATATTAGTGATAGTTAAAATAGTGATTTTTAATGATACTATCTAATAATAATACTAGTAATAATAAGTTATATGTTTCCATTTCTATATCTATATATTATACATAATAATATTAATAATACAGATATTGATATTAATATTGATAATAATAATAATAATAATAATAATAATAATAATAATAATAATAATAATAATAATAATAATAATAATAATAATAATAATAATAAAAGGTGTAAATATTATGTGTTTATATATATTAATTATATATATATATATAATTAATATATATTTATTTATTATATTATGTTATTTCATAATAGAAATAGATATTATATATATAAACACATAATATTTACACCTTTTATATATATTATAATATACACATAATAATAATTATGTATAGAACTTATATATATATATATATATATATATATATATATATATATATATATATATATATATATATATATATATATATGCACATCAAGTTAAATATAAGTTCGTGAATCATTGGAAATAGTCGAAGGTTAACTGAATCAATCTAAACAGTTTAAAAAAAATTAAGACTCAACATCACAGACTTTGCTTATCGTATTGGAAACATATGAAGATTTAGTTTAAATTTGATCGGAAATTTCAGGGTCGTCACAAAGTTAGTTACCGGGTGCCCACGGATAAGCATATACTTTTCATACTGTTTGAATACGAAATCTCGTGGTCTACATTACATTAATGATTACAAACAAACTATTGCTCACCAACATTCGAGTTGACCTTTTAAGCGTGTATTTCTCAGGTGCTTAGACGTTGTTGCTTCCGCTGTTAGACTTGCTGTCTTGGTGTTATAGACTTGCTGTTACAGACTCGCTGTGTTAGACTTCCGCTGCATTACTTAGAGATGTCTCAATCATGAAACTTTTATTTTGCATTCGCAACTTATGTTATTTTGAATAATGGCTTTGTAACGACCTTTGTGTCACGCTATGTTTTGTAAAATGTTATCCTTTCATGAATGCAAAACTTGTTTTAAAACAGCATATAGTATTATACCGTGTAATGGACTTGTTGTTGATGATCCGTACATGATGGTTTTGTACGGGGCGTCATAGCCTGCCACACGGTCAGCACAAACGGGCACAGCAAACGACTGATCTGATCAAACGGGCACAACAAACGGCTTGCCAAATGGCCTGCCAAACGGCCTGCCAGCCGTTTGCTGGAAAAATCCATGTAACATCCCGCGTATTTCCGTTAAATTTATTTTAACACCGTCTTTTTTTTTTAAATAATATCTTTCGTCATTTAATTTGGCATCTTTCGTTAACTAACGTTCATAATATCCTCGTTATTTAATTATAAAGTCATCCGTTACTCGAACGTTTTTAAAATATTCGTTGGGTTAATTCCCGCACCCGCTTTGAAACTCGAGGGACCGAGATTGCCAAATGGGCAAACTAGTTGACTAGGTCAACTAGTCAACCCACTTACCACATCCATTCATTTCATCTCCACCTCCCACCTTCATCCTCCTCTTTCTCTCTACTTCCCATTTTTGAACTCAAAACCCTCAAACATAAAATCATCATCTAAATCCGATTGGAGAAGCAAACATCAAAACAAATTACATTTTCGTGATCCTCTCTTCATCCTCTACATTTTGATACCAATATCATCAAGTTTGGGTAACATTTCTAAAACTCTAGATTTCTCTAAATTCGTGTTTTTGACTTGAAATGTTGTTAATTAGTGTCTATGGCTCATTGTGATGTCGTGTGTGTAATTTATATGCTCGATCTCGTTGTTTTAGTGTAACTAGCATGAACTTGAATTTTGGTGCGTTGTTCTTGAATTTAGGATGATCATATGTTGTTAGATGTTAAAAGTTGATGTTTTAATTGTGTTACTAGCATCACTAGCTTCAATTTGATGTGTAGGTTGCCTTAGAAAACTTCATGAACTTGATTATTGATTTTGGTGAATTTGGGTTAGGGTTTGATGAACTTGAAATGGACTTTTGATGCATTGAATGCCATGGATTATTATTGGTAAGTGTTTAGTTGGATTGTATGCTTGATTACCTTCGAAACGGCATATCATACATGTAAATTGGTTGCCCGAATCATAAAATGCGTTTTAGAACTTGAAACTTTGATTATGAATGTTTAATGCGGTTTTTGGTTGTTGTTAGTGATGAATTGCTTGATGAAATGTGCTTAGTTGTTTTCCTTGTCAAATTACCTTTCTAATGATATAGGTTATGCGTTTTAAGTGTTTTCGATGCATGAAATGTGTTATATTGTATTTTGGTTCGTGACTTGGACCATTTTTCTGCAAACTGCATGATTCCCAGGTATTGCGCGCCGCGCATTTACCCGCGCGCCGCGCAGAATCAGAGATCCCAGATGTTTGCCTTCTTGGTTGAGTTCTGACCAGAAATTGCACTTGGGTGCGCGCCGCGCAACCCAGTGCGCGCCGCGCAAAAGCCCCAGGCCACTCTCTTTTGTTTTTAAATGTCACAAAAATGTTTCCGCTTAACTAAAACTCCGTTTAACATGAAACTTGACTATTAGGCTCTTATATGACTTCTCGTCTTGGGAAAATTGTCGGATACCCGACCCGACCCCGTTGACTTTGACTTTGACTTTGACCAAGTTTGACTTTTAGTCAAACTTAACCAAACGATTATACAATCGTTCTAACATACTTAACTACTTGTATCATGCATGAAACTTGACAAATTGATTCACATGCTATATTAATCGAGTCGTAACGAGCCATAGGACTAATTGAACATCTTTGACCGTTTGTGTTTACCGTTATTGATACAACCTATATGTTTAGGTCAAGACTAGCTTTGTCTTTGCACGCGTCTACTTGTTGAAGTACTTTATTAACTCTTGCACTCAAGGTGAGATCATAGTCCCACTTTTTACTCTTTTGAACTTACTTTTGGGATGAGAAAACATAAACGATTCTTTTGAACTAAGTGAACACAAGAACGGGAAAACAAACATTCTACATACGAGTTTAGAACGAAAATCCTCAATCAGATTATCATTAGTTACATCAGATGGTGTAAGCGAGAACTTATGTTATATGGCCATATGGGTTTGACAACCCTCATCTTTGACGGTTCGCTACCGTTTACGGATGAAATATATTTTCGAGAATCAGTGTTTGTTCTAGCACTATTGATGGGGTATTCAACGGACGGAATGTTAAGTTTTGATAATTGGGTGCTCGTGAATATTAACTTTTAGAATGTGTTACTATTATTTCAACTTTGCAAACCTTGTGGTTCGACTTACTTACTTTTACTCACTTACTTACTTAAACCTATGATTTCACCAACGTTTTCGTTGACAGATTTCTATGTTTTTCTCAGGTCTTGCACGATATGTGATACATGCTTCCGCTCACTATTTGATACTTGCATTGGATGTCGAGTATACATGCATTACTTGGAGCGTCTTTTGACTTTACTTTAAACCGTGTCGCCTAGATTTCAAATGTACTTATAACCTTGTAACTTAACTTTTGGTTGAACAATTCTTGTAAACATTGAAAACAATCTTTATTTTGAAATGAGGGTGACATATTTTGGTCAAACATTGTCATAAAGACTTATGACCAGGTAATGGGACCCACGTAGTCGACGCCGTCACTTGACGATTTGTCGGGGTCGCTACAATCCAAGTCTATTTAAAGGGCTCTTTCCATCCATTTCTACACACACTCATTTTACAATTCATTTTATATTTTCAAGCTTTTTAGTTAGTTTTTAGTAGTAGCTAGCTTAGCTTTTATTTTCCGGAGGATATCCCGGCGAGTCCCTGCGATCTCGGACAGATTTCTTCAGCCTTTTCAGGTTTTTATCCGAAACGCTTGTCTTTTGTATTAAACATGTATTCTTACCTTTTATGTTTAATAATGCGTTCCGTTATTACCATGTTAGCTTAATTAATCTGTATGTTGCCATGATAGAAGTTTGGGTTAGCGTAGTTATGTTAAATTAGTACGGTTACTATTGTTATGCTGAACTTGTGAGTCTGATAGATTTGTATGCTAGCATCTTAAGGATTGACCAACCTAGGTTGTGATCAGTACTTGTCCACATATATGAACTTAGCTACTTCATAGGATTAAGACCCCTGGTTATACTGTATCTGAAGATTCTAATAACTCGGTATGTCCGGAGTTCCCGAGAGGCATCTAATGCGCTTTTAGGACACGGAACATAGGGATTGAGACTTGAATGACCTAGTATGCCTATTAACTGTTCCAAGGAGACCTCTTAGGAGCTGTTAAGATCTAGCTAGTGCCTTGACTGTATGATCCAAACCTATTGCATGTTCTTGTTTGGTTGTTGCCCTATGATTAAGTCATATCAACTTTTTAAGTATCTGCTAGGTTTCTATCTGCTTTACATTCAGTATATCAACGGTAATGCTGTATAATGTTTGATTTGGTATGATCTCATTAGTATGATGAAATGGTTATTAGTTTTCAATTAAGGTTTTGTCAACTTAACCCGACGGACTCCTTCCGTTTGTGATCAGTGTTTAATCAACACGACACGTTGTTATTTAGTTAACTAAACTGATAACGAGGTTATGATTAGAACTCAACTCACTAATAAACCTAGTGCTTTACTGAGGATAACCTCCGAGGTATGGTTACCTTTCAATTATACAACCAAGTGACATACTTTTCACTACTCAACGAGAACTCTGAGAGTCTAGAGATAAGTAGGTCTGTGTAATTGGCTCATTCAATCCGATCTACACCATTCCAATCATAGCTTTAACATCAACATAATTACCTTTCCCTAACCCAAACTAATATCTTGGTCAACATTTTCTTGATCTGCATACTCCGGATATCCTTTCATTTTATTTACTTTTTCCGCATTTAGGATCTTTAACCAATTACTATCTTTACCCAGGTAATTTAACCAAAGACAATTATCCACTTGATCTTCAATTCGTGAAACCATTCAAAAACACGACCCTAGGTTAACTTACACCTTCTTCATCTTAGAAAGTTAAAAGTAAATTTAGGCCCTGCACAATATAAATAATAAAACATTGTTTGCTACTCTGATCAGCTGATTATGACAACCTGCGGCCTAACGACACCGCAAAAATAAAACCGTCCGTTTCGGTCATATCACATACCGGTACCGAACCGTACCAAACCGGTTGGTACTTCTAATCTCTTTTACCATATTGTGAGTAGTGAATACCGTACTAATATAATCGGTTTGATACCGGTACGGTTCTGGTATCGGTACAGTAAAAATAGGTACTAAACCCGTTTGGTACCCAAAACGTTAACGAGTACACATCTTCGAATTTGTCGTCTGACATCTATAATAACCAAGAACATACACTTCTTGACCAGTTTTCAATAAGGAATTAAACGCAATTTCATGAGATAGCTATAAAAAACCATTTTCTCCATGGACTTCCGGGCAGAAAATTTACAGATTATATCCATTAATTTGTGTCCAAGTACAGAAAGTTCATATCATGATAACCGCTACGAATAAAAATGTTTTACGTTAATTAACAGATTAACATGGCAAGAATTAAAAGTCTCTGATCTAAGGTATTTGAGGATTAAGACTCAAGTATTTCTTGCAATCAATTGTTGATAGTAGATGATACTATTTGATATTTCATATAATATATTCTAGAGTTATGTTTTAAGTCATAATGGAGAATGTCATTATTTTTTTGCCAATTTTCTACTAGTGACAAATAACAATGAATAGTTAGAAACATTGAACATAAACAAATAAAAGTATTTATAATGAAGAATAACATCATATATTAAAAACGGAAAAAAATGAATAGAAATGACTGCAACAACGAAATGGGTTAGATACCAATTTTTTCAGTAGAACATAAGGTAATTTGATAGGCAATTATATACAGTAGCATTAAGTATAGCCCCATAAATATGCATTACACGTTCGGGTTCGGTACCAAACTCGGTAAATACTCGTACTGTACCGTTAATTACCGAATCCCGAATTCACATGAAAATAATACGGAATACCGTACCGTATATATTCGGTCAGTAGCAGTTCGTTACGGTATTGGTATGATATCGGTTCGATTTCAGTATTTAGGTATTCGTGCTCACCCCTAAATGAGGGGTGAACTCTTTGGGTATAAAATGAGTTTGCCCCACATTGGTAGATGGACGAAAGTGTGAATGTCTTACGTGATTATAAAAGAAGGTCATGAGCATACTTCCAACTTGCACTTCTAGGTTAAATTCTTATATTTTTATTTCTTTGATGTTTTTTATATGTTGTGTATTGGGAATTAGTGAGCCTATTTTTTCCAACAAAAACAAGTATATGAATATAAGTTTAAGGGATCATCCCTATACTATCTATTGATTTTAGAGTACTAATAGACTCGTGAACTTATGTGCAAGACACGTTGTTTGGGCTATTCGATCCAATAAATATTTAGAATGTGAAAATATACGAATCAAATAATCGTGTTTAAAACGTAAAGCCAAACACACTAACTATTTTAATTCACAAGCTTTTTTAGTACTAAATTAGAGCAAATATTAAATAAAGGGTTATTTTTGCTGGCAGAACTTTTCATTAGTTAGATATTTATTTTAATTTAATATTCCATATAACATGTAAAAGATAGTTGTTTTATCGTCTTTTCAAACTAAAATGTTATTTTATTATCACTATTAGTTAAACATATAACTACGGGTTGGTTGTCATCTTCTAAGAAACAAAATCTGGTATTCCTCCTACCCAAAAGCAAATAAATATAACTAAATGTATCAAGGAAAGGAATAAAAGTAACACAATGTATTAAATATGTGGGGTACAAAATTTAATTTTATAATTATAGTTTATATAATCTAGTAGTTGATGGCGACCTTTTGTTCTTTATCTTTTTTTTTTTTTTTTTTTATTTAAATCTAGTGCTCTTAGTTAATTAATAACTTATTGTATTGGGAAAAGGTGAATAAATTAATATTTCATTTTTGAATATAAGTTAGTGATCAAGCATAGAATTATCGGGTCGGGTTCGGTCCACGCTTGACATCGATAAGGGGGGATTTAAGGGTCAATTGAGTTTAACTCTCCGGTCCGGAGTACCGTGAATAACCCCTTGCGAGATGAAGATCTCAACAGGGGTGGTTAAACGTAGACCCACCATCGGCGGGTAGGCCGGACATCGATGGCTCGCGCTAGGTGTTAGGGTTTATGTTCATGGAACGTTACCTGTATATCAAGAATGTCTAGTGTAAGGCTATTAGTCCGGTAGCGCGGGTATAATTGCGCTATGCGCTGCTGTTCTCAGAATATATGTGTGTGAAAGTGAATTCCAGGATGCCTTGTTCCGTGGATGAAGTCTTGTATTTATACGATAACCTTTCTTGTCTTCTATCGCCACTTAATAAGGTTAAAAGGATCGTGGCCTGCAAATAGTACGTCTTAAGGCGAGCTGATTCGAAAAAAGTAAAAAGTGTTCTTGTCGGCTCTGACCTTGTTTGCCAGGTGTCCTCTGCCAGTTACAGCATCGCCCGGCATATAGGCGTTGATCTCGCGCGCAGATGGAACTGGCGCCCGCTATGAGCGTAGCGCTCTTATTCCTTAACGCGCGCCCTCGTAAGTCCTTGTGGCAATGCTGTTTGATGCGCTACACGATCTAGTCGGGTATGCGTATCATTAAGTCCCCCAGTTCAATGGTATGCGCAGGTACAACGCATGGCGTTGAACTCAGCTCGTAACTGCCACTCAACGGTATGCGCAAGTAGGGCGCATGGCGTTGAACTCAACTCACAACCGTCACTCAATGGTATGCGTAAGTACGACGCACGACGTTGAATTCAACTCGTATTATCATTCGATGGTGTGCGCGAGTACAGCGCATGGCGTTGAACTCGACTCGTAGTTGCCACTAAGCTATTCTTTACTGTGCACCTTCACCTTCTTCTATTTTTATATTTAAAAATATTTTGTCCTATTGCATTAAATGCAGAAAAACCGAAGCGACGTTTTGTCAGATGCTACAGTTGCCATGCCGCCGATTTCGCCGCCTTTGATTGCCTCGTACTCTTCCCTTTCCATCTTTTGACACGTGGTTCAATCTCTGCCCTTCATGTTTTAACCGCCCATTTTCAACTTCCCATAGGGCCTCTTCCATGTTTTCACTCTCCTATAAATACCTCATAATCATCTTTCTCATTTTTTTACTTCGTCTGTGCTCTTCATCCTCGTGCAAATCTTATCAGCTTACTACTTCGACCTCGTCTTTTAGCTTTTTCAGGTTAGCGCCTATTTTGTCTTTCTTCTTACTATTCTTTGATTTATTTGTTAATAGATGGCATCTTCTTCCTCTACTTCTGAGCCTCCGAATTGTGAGGTTATTAAGTCTGTTATGACGCAGCGCAAAGTCGCGCAGTTGGTGGAGTGGTACCCACCTTTGGCTGATTTGAATCCTGTAGCGCCCCTGGCAGATCAGCGCGCTAGCGATGTTATCGATGGTAAGGTTACCGTATATAGGCAGGTTATGGTGGATGGGAATGTACGCTATCCTCCCACTTCTTTCTTCATGGAAGTTCTTAGTCACTTCAATGTTGGCATCGGACAGCTGCATCCTTATAGCGCATGTCGCGTTATTCTCTTCGAGATGATTTGTCAGCACTACCAATTTCCTCCATCGCTGAACTTGTTTAAGAATGTCTTTTCATATCGTAAGAATCAACAGAGCTGGTACTCTTTCAACGACAAGATTAAGTTTGTACAGCGCCTAAAAGTTGGGGTGCGCAAGAAGTGGAAGAACTCATTCTTCTTCAACGATTATTCATTTATCCCGCTCGCGTATAGAAATATATGTACGTGGCATACTGACGCTACCAATGCGCAGTTAAACATTAGGCCTCCCCTTTCCCTAGAGGAGCAGCAGAGACTTGTTCATTTTTCCAACCGCGAACTCCCTATCCGTCAATATAGCTCTGATATTTTACGGGTTGCTAATATGTGTCCCTATCCGCCTGCCCTGCCAGTTATCTTAGACGCTGATGATAATGGTAGGCGGCAGATGGGCGTTATTTTTTGTACTTGCTTTCTATTCATCACTTGTGTCTAACTTAGCATGTTTTATTTGCAGAGATGCGTCTAGACAGACTTCTTGCTTCGCGCGACATCGAGGGCGTTCATACTGAGACGCTCGGCGTGGAGAATCAGGGTGATCAGGACATGGACATTGATACCCAGGTTCAAGGTGATATCGCTATTGGCGCCAGTGGGTCTGGTAGCGCTAGTCAGCGCGAGAGTCATGCGGATGAAGACTCTCATCAGATAGACGTTGAAGGGGGCAAGGAAAGTGAGCCCCCAACTAAAGGTGGGAGTAAGCGCAAGCGCGCTAAAAAGGGAAAAGGTAATTTTTCCTTTTTTCAAGTGCTGGTACATTGCGCTGCCTTTCTTGTTACTAACCAGTTGCCTTCTTATTTGTAGAAGCTCTCCTGCAGTTTTATGGCATGAATGATCAGTTGTCTATTTCGGAGGCCACGGCGGCCTGTCAGTTCGACTACTTGGAAGACATCAAGCTTCCCAACTACTTTGGGCATCTCTCGCCCGTGGCAGCATGGCGCTTTGACGTTCAGTTGGCTATGCTGAACTTGATGCATGCTAAAAGCTGCCTTAAGGAGGCGAAGGCGCTCCTGGACTACGCCGGCTCTTCCACGCCGGGTGCGCTGACTGCTGAGCAGATGCATGACCGCATCGTGCATCTGACTTCTGATCTCGAGCATTCAGAAAAGGCTCGTAACGAGGCGGTTAGCACCTCGTCGGTTCTAGCCAAGGAGAAAGGGTCCTTGGCTTCTCAGGTTGAGGAGTTGGCTAAAAAGGTCGAGTCCCTCGAGTCTGAAAAGAGGGCTTGGGAGAGAGAACATGAAAACTTGACTGATCGCTTAACTTCTTGTCAGGTTGATCGTGACACGACCAAGTGTCAGTTTGAGACTTTGAAGAAGGGTCTCCCCGCGCTTGTTGGTCGTGTTTGCGATTCAAAATACGTGAGCAATCTTTTTGTTGACGCCATTCTTGCTTTCAAGGCGGAGGAGAGGCTTATTTTTTGGAGAAAGATTCAGCCTCACGTCTAATCTTCTAAGGCCTTGGATGCTCTCATTTCTAAGGAGGTGGATTCCCTTGCAGCGCAGAAGAGCAAGGCTGTGGCGCTGACGCTGATGAACATCAGGGTCCCCTCAGTTATGGCCTTATCCGAAGACCCCACTGCTGATGCTGATCGTTTGTTAAAAGACCCATTGTAATTTTGTAATTTCTTTCAAGAATGTAATCAATCTTTTGATAATAATGAGAACTGATCTTGTTTACTTGTCTATATTTCACGTGGTTTGCATGTTATGGTGCATTCACAGTTTACAAGTGCGCGTTAGCAATTTATACTTTAAGCATATTGCATTGTCAGCCATAGGTTGTATATGCGTGCTAGATTTGAATCTATCTTTTGCCACTTGTATGGTTCTAAGTTATAATTGTGAAATATCAGTGCAGCCAAGTATATGGGTTATGTTCGCGATTCTTGTATGATCATGCGCGTAAGATCGTTTGTTAAAATGTTTGGCTAAGTTTTCATTGATTTTCATCGTAATTATACTCGAGGCATGTCAACGTTTAACTTATCACATATATTGTTGTACACACAATATATGCTTAAGTTAAGCATCTGTGTGTGCGCATCGGGAGTCTTCTAAGTGCGCTAACACTTAGGATTGAGGTCAGGCGCGACCAACGCCGTTGTTTATAGTCATGACTTGCAGATCTCGAGTTCTGCGCGGGTTGGTTAGGTCAACCCAATGACGCTTAACCGTCCGGTAATAATAGACTATCTTGTCGCCAAACAAGCTTCTGCAGCACGGGTGCCAG
Organism: Rutidosis leptorrhynchoides; assembly: GCF_046630445.1. Classification (NCBI taxonomy): domain Eukaryota; kingdom Viridiplantae; phylum Streptophyta; class Magnoliopsida; order Asterales; family Asteraceae; genus Rutidosis; species Rutidosis leptorrhynchoides. Next base: position 73,779,053 of record NC_092341.1, read on the forward strand.
AGAAAGCAACCCTTCAAAGGCAGGAGTGCGTTGCCTAAGAGATTGTGCGCACCATTTTCAAGCTACAGAGCTACTTTACATATAATGGTACAAAGATTATGGCAGACGATAACTTGGAGGCAATTAATTAAACATGCATAGATAGTGTGCGTAACGCACTTAAGGATTGTCATTACAAAGTTCCAAAAATGCGCTAAACAAGATGCGCTGAAAAATTTCCAAATTCTTCAACACCAATAATAACTATAGCCACATGCTCCGTCCTCTCTCAACTTCTCATCCTTGTATTCTTCGAACTCGTAGTCCAAGCCAGCAATTTCATCTCCCTCATCATTTCCAGCTCCAGAAGAGTCGGCCCCATCTCTCGTCGCCTTTTCCTCGGCTTGAATACTTCGGATCTGCGGATACCAGTCAAATAGTGTTACAAATCAACGAAAGCGCGAGTATGTGTGCAGGCGCACTCTAATATGCGTGTTATGTTTCGGATTATGTACGATTGTGCTCATTTTAATGCGGTAAGCGCGCATACTGGTTGCGCGTTTATTGCATTTCATCCAGCGAAGTATGCAAGCACCGACTTTGCTGTAAAGCAGCTACGCGCGACCTGTGACTTTAATTTTCAAAACGATTTATTATGCATGTTAGCGTGTACCTGTCGAAGTTGAAAGTCCTCTGCGGTGACTTTGGACTTGAGTGTGGCTTCTCCTAGCGAGGTAGGTAGCGTTATGATCCCTCGGTAGAGACAGGTGCTGATGGCGAAATGTGATAGCGCCGGTTGCCCAAGGATAGCATCGTACTCCAATTTGGCACGTATCACTCTGAAGTCGACCACCGTCGTGTACGCCCTATTCTTGTGTTCATCATCTCGCAAGGTTAACGTTACCCCAAGTATCCCCTTCGACCATGCGGGGTCCCCACTTATCCCCCTGAACTGTTGTCTTACCTTCCTCAAATTGCGCTTCACGGTGTAGTTTAGGTTCTCGAAACAATGAAAGAACAGGACATTGACACAGCTGCCAGTATCGATGATAATTTTGTCAATATGTTGAGTGCATTCGGGCATATAACCTTCTACCACTAGAGGGGTGCATTTTCTTTCGAAAATGGGCTCGCGGGGGAGGTGCGCCTTCAGGGTCTCATACGTCAGCAGTGGTTCTTTCTCAACCCCTTCTTCTTCTCCCACGAGAAGACGTAAATGACCTTATATTTCTCAACTCCTTCGCTCTCCTTCTTATACCATCCTGATTCATCCTTGTCCGGCTTCAAATGTTTCAACTCTCCGCGTTTGAGGCACGTAACCACCTTATCAACCAATACTTTGCAGCGATTGGTTTCATGCCCGAAGTCATCGTGAAAGTCGCAGAACTTGGACTTATCACGTCGCACGTACTCAGACATGCGCGCGGGCTTCTCAAACGTTTTAGATATTGGCTCAATCACGTAGATCTCTTTCAGACTCTTTGTGAGGCTCCTGATCAAAGCTTGCTTATTTTCCCTGGTGTCATTATCCTTATTTCGATGATGTTGCTGGTTGTTGTTGTTCCCTTGGTGGTTTCGCTGGTGCTTCCTATCATTGTGGTGATTGTTGCTGTGGTGACAGTAGGGGCTAGAGTCATTTTAGCTTCTCCCGAAACCACCTGACTGGCACCCACCCCTGGGTGAATCGTAACCGTCACGCCGACCATTTCCTGAATTCCTGTAACTCGAGTATCTCGTGGTGTCTTCTTCAGCGCGCATGTGTTCGTGCACTTCCTTTATCACCTCTGCCAATGTCTCTGGAGGATGCTTCCTTAACCTTTGCCACAACGTTAGGTGGCGCTCCCGACAGATCCCGTGTATGAAACCAGATACTTATAGTGACTCCGCGTAGTTTGGAATTCTAGCTACCTCTTGGCAATACCTATCAATGAACTGCCCCAAGGACTCCCCTCTCTCATGCTTGATGTCATGACATTCAACATGCTTCCTTCGAGTCGCGCGCATGTTGTGAAAGTTAAGCAGGAATCGTGTTCGGAGATCATCATAGCAGCTTATAACTGGCACTGGTAGGTTGTTGAACCACTGTCGAGCCACGCCCTCAAGTAGCGACGGGAACTCCATGCACTTTGTCTCGTCAGCCCATCGCTGGTTTCACGCTATACCTTCATACTTTTGTAAGAAGTCATCTGGGTCTGAGAATCCATCATAGTACCCCAACGTTATCGGTATCACAAGTAGCGGTGTCGAGATGTGGTTCAGTATTTGCGCTGAAAACTTTTCTCCTGTGGGAGCTGTTTCAAAAGAGGGTTTGACGGGCGCTCCTTTCATTCCTTCATACAAGTTTTTAATCATGAGCTCGGCCTTTCCGGGTTGCTCAAACTCATGCACCATATCATCTGGCGCGGCGTTCATCAAAGCGTAGATCAGATTTGCTTGGCTCTGGCGCGTTGCTCGCGTGTTCGAGCCGGTTACTCTGTGGATGCACCTCTCCCTGCAGACGAAGTTCCATGTGCAAAAGTAGTAGCGCTAGACCCTGGGGTATTTGGGGAGGTATCTCTTCGAGGCGACGGTAAAGGACGCGCGCCCTGTGAACCAGCAGGACTGCTAGTGTGGCTAGGACTATTGCGCGCGGATTCAGTCGTTAGGTAGATGGGTACAAATCCAGTGCTTGTGGTGTTCGAGGCCCATGGTATTGGCCTAATTGCGTCCGGAGTCTTGAAGGACGACGCGGATGCGCCAGGGGGAGGCATCTGGGCGCCCCTTGGTGGCGCGTTATCAGAAGTTCCTGCCGGTCCTTTGGCGGCTGGCTTAGGTCTTGTGGGTGAGGAAGCTCGCACTTGCGCGGGCTTTGGTGCTTCCTGCTTGCTGGCCATCTCAATACATGTTACTGTATATTAGAGGGAAACAAGCGAGTTGTTAGTGGACATACAGAAAAAAGATCAAATCAAAATCTTTTAACTTGAGTGTCCCACGGATGGCGCCAAATGATCAAACATAGAATGATCGGGTCGGGTTCGGTCCATGCTTGACATTGATAATGGGGGATTTAAGGGTCAATTGAGTTTAACTCTTCGGTCCAGAGTACCGTGAATAACCCCTTACGAGATGAGGATCTCAACAGGGGTGGTTAAACATAGACCCACCATCGGCGGGTAGGCCGGACATCGACGGCTCGCGCTAGGTGTTAGGGTTTATGTTCATGGAACATTACCTGTATATCAAGAATGTCTAGTGTAAGGCTATGAGTCCGGTAGCACGGGTATAATTGCGCTATGCGCTGCTGTTCTCAGAATATATGTGTGTGAAAGTGAATTCCAGGATGCCTTGTTCTGTGGATGAAGTCTTGTATTTATAGGATAACATTTCTTGTCTTCTATCGCCACGTAATAAGGTTAAAAGGATCGTGGCCTGCAAATAGTACGTCTTCAGGCGAGCTGATCCGACAAAAGTAAAAAGTGTTCTTGTCGGCTCTGACCTTGTCTGCCAGGTGTCCTCTGCCAGTTACAGCATCGCCTGGCATATGGGTGCTGATCTCGCGCGCAGATGGAATTTGCGCCCGCTATGAGCGTAGCGCTCTTATTCCTTAACGCCCGCCCTCGTAAGTTCTTGTGGCGATGCTGTTTGATGCGCTACACGATCTAGTCGGGTATGCGTATCATTAGTTAGTTTATTTTTCAAAGGTCTTTTAATAAATGAAAAATGAAAACAAAGTGGGACACTCTCAATGTTAAGGTTTTTAAAATACGTGGTCTATAGTTGAGCTAGACTAGTTTTAATTCGGATTGTTTAAAATTTAAAAAGGCTTAAGTTCGATTCTTTGTGAGCCTAATATATTAGGTTCGAGTTCGGCCCTTTTGACATTATAGAAGTTCCATATTAGATAAAATTTGACTCGTTCATATATATATATATATATATATATATATATATATATATATATATATATATATATATATATATATATATATATATATATACATATATATATACATATATATATATATACATATATATATATATATATACATATATATATATATATATATATATATATATATATATATATATATATATATATGTATACACATATATACATATATATATGCTATTTATATATATATGTATATGTATATATATGTATATATACATATATATGTACATGTATATATATATATATATATATATATATATATATATATATATGTACATATATATGCTATATATATATGTATATGTATATATATATATATATATGCATGTACATATATATGTATATAAATATATAATTTGTACTTTTTTTTGAACAGAAGTACGTGATCACTCAGTGGGACTTAACTACCCGCACGTTCATATTACGCAGTTACATAATCCGCCCCAACTGCTGACCAGGAAGAAACTCAGCCCAATCCAAGGGAATGGGCGGTAAAACCCCCTCCCCCACTGCCCCCGCAACGCGATGTGTGGAAGACAACCTTGGGTGGAATTCAAGGGTAAAGGGGCAACCTTGTGTGCAATGCTGCACCCCACGAGAGTCGAACTCTTGACCTCTCGCTAAAAGAGTCAGACTACTATCACATGAGCTATAACACAATGTTAAAAATAATTTGTACTTTGTCCCAACATATTAACTAAGACTATAAAATCATTGTAAAATTATAAAAGACTACAAATACACTTATATTTGAAAAAAGATACTTAAATAATAGAAATAAATTTAGTTAAGAAATTTGTGTCTTATTTACATTTTTCCAATTAATTTTTATGTTAATTTGTCATAAATTAATATCAATATAACGCTTACTTAATCGTTTAATAACATCCTTAAACGTTGTCATTAAAATTTATACGTATAAAGTAGTAGTACACTGATTCATTGGGTTATTTTCAAAAAGTAAGTAGTTATCTTCAATGTATGAATAGATAATGCAAATCCAAATTTTTTAAGACAACTTTGAGAGCTGTTATTAAAAAGTCTTTGTTATTATTACGAGATCATATGAATATATCTACTATTAATATATTTAAGGTATCTGATAAAATTACTATACTAATATTACAAAATGATATGTTAAACACATATATATTATTTATTAGTCATTTTTATTGATAAAATTCACCATAATGAATACTATAAATTATCACTAATTAATCTCGGGTAACTAATATCATTATAATTATTATTTATTATTTTATTATAGTTTATTAGTCATAATTGTTATGGAACATGTTACATGAAAACACTTAGTAAAGTCTAAGTTATATTTGTTCTATGTTATAATTATATTATATAATAACTATTGTATAATATATATATATATCACATGTCATTATATTAAATTCAATATTAATATGAAATGTACAATATAAACAATTAAAATATATAGAATGTAGATGTTGATTATTTTATTGAACGGAAATCTCAGCATCATTTGTTCTAATATACTTTTTAATATTTAATTATGAAAATTATATGTAATCATAAATTAATTTAATGATGCTACTAAGAAAGATACTTATATATATATATATATATATATATATATATATATATATATATATATATATATATATATATACACTAGTTTTTTGAACCTGTACGTTACACGGGTATGTAAAATACCGTGTAAAAATATAACTTACTGTTGATAATGCTAAAAACGAACATATATTTCATAGCATTATTCCTCAAGAAAGACAAGCTTTTAGTTGCAATTGTTCTATTTACAAGTGATATTCGTTTAAATAATAAAAGGTGAAGACAAAAGACAGATTCGACGAATTGAAGACACAAACGACCAAAAAGCTCAAAAGTACAAAGTACAATCAAAGTGGTTCAAATTATTGATGAGAAACGTCTCAAAATTACAAGAGTACAAGACGCAAAACGCAAAGTACAAGATATTAAATTGTACGCAAGGTCGTTCGAAAATCCGGAACCGGGACCAGAGTCAACTCTCAACGCTCGACGCAACGGACTAAAAATTACAAGTCAACTATGCACATGAATATAATATAATATATAATTAATTCTTAAAATTATATATATATTATATTATATATAAAACCATCGGCAAACAAGAAAACAAACGAATGTGAGCTGGAATCCCAGGCCATGCGATCGCATGGCCAGTAAGACCAATTTCCATGCGATCGCATGGCAGCAGAAACCTGGCCACATCTATAAATTTCAGCATTTTCGGACGAAATAAACACATCTTTTATCTATCTCTCTCTCAAACGTAATATATATATATTTATATTATAATTTTAATTTTAATTTTAATTTAATAATAATAAGGGTATGTTAGCGAATGTTGCAAGTGTGTAAGTCAAATATCTGTCCGTGTAACGATACGCTATTATTAATCATTGTAAGTTATGTTCAACCTTTTTAAATTAATGTCTCGTAGCTAAGTTATTATTATGATCATTTAAATTGAAGTAATCGTGATGTTGGGCTAAATATTAAAGACGGGGTAATTGGGCTTTGTACCATAATTGGGGTTTGGACAAAAGAACGACACTTGTGGAAATTAGACTATGGGCTATTAATAGGCTTTATATTTGTTTAATTAAATGATAGTTTGTTAATTTAATATAAAGATTTACAATTGGACATACCTATAAATAACCATATACACTCGATCGGACACGATGGGCGGGATATTTATAAGTACTAATAATCGTTCATTTAACCGGACACGGGAATGGATTAATAGTCTATGGACTTATTAAAACAGAGGTGAATTATATACAAGGAAAATTGGTGTAATTATAGTTTAAGTCCCCAATTAGTTGAAATATTTGACTTCGGATATAAGAATAATTTGACGAGGACACTCGCACTTTATATTTATGACTGATGGACTGTTATGGACAAAAACCAGACGGACATATTGAATAATCCAGGACAAAGGACAATTAACCCATGGTAATAAACTAAAATCAACCGGTTAAACATCATGATTACGGAAGTTTAAATAAGCATAATTCCTTTATATCATATTTAATTGCACTTTTAATTATCGCACTTTAATTTATTGTCATTTTAATTATCGTACTTTTTAATTATCGCAATTTTATTTATTGTTATTTTATTTATCGCACTTTAACTTATCGCACTTTAATTATTGTCATTTACTTTACGCTTTAAATTAAGTTTTATTTTTTTTACATTAGTTTTAACTGCGACTTAAGTTTTAAAATCGACAAACCGGTCATTAAACGGTAAAAACCCCCTTTTTAATAATAATAATACTACTTATATATATATTTATATATTTACAAATATAGTTTTTAAAAATATAGCGTTAAACTTGGCTAGCTCCCTGTGGAACGAACCAGACTTACTAAAAACTACACTACTGTACGATTTGGTACACTGCCTATAAGTGTTGTAGCAAGGTTTAGGTATATCCACTCTATAAATAAATAAATAACTTGTGTAAAATTGTATCGTATTTAATAGTATTTCCTAGTAAAAATATAACTATTTTGTATACACCTCTACGCACATCAACAGTTCATATTGGTATGTAAATAGCAATACTAAAAAAAATGAAAAGTATAAGAATTATTTAAGAGTCGGTGGTGCTGACAAATTTTAAAAATTCTTTTAAGTTTAAGAGCCCGTGGTGTTGACAAATTTTAAAAATTCCATTTGAGTTTAAGAGTCCGTGGTGTTGACGAATTTTAAAAAGTTCTTTTGAGTTTAAGAGTTCGTGGTATTAACAAATTTTAAAAGTGGTGTTGGGTAGTGTTCGTAACTTAATGTCTACAATTTTTATCTCACAATTAATATCTTTTTAATATATAATATTATATTACGTAATATTTAGAGTACAATGAAAATTATTCATGAAGCGTAACTATATTTTTTAGACATATTATATAATTAATATTATAATAGTTATATTTGCGTATTGATAAAAAAATTTACGGACTTAAACTGTATATTCAAATCACTTCTATATTTATTGCTAAAAAGAAATGCTCCATTGGTTCGTAACATGAATATATTTTTTTAATATCATTGATATTAATTATTAATTTATTTAAATAAATAATAATAATGAACAAATCCATTTTGACTATATATGTAATAACCTAGCTTTTTCCGTTAAGCCTTGTTAACTGTCCGTTAAGTATTTAATGGTGATTACTTTCGATTCGTGTATTTAACTGAATTGAATGCATACTTGAGTTCATGACGAACTAAAGTAATTAATATATGATTATATTAGCCAAAAAACTTATTTCATGTTTTGAAATACTAAGAATACGATACGATTCTGAAAACTGCAACTGAGGTCTCACGAGACTGCGAAACGTCTGATTTTTGATAAAACAATTATTTTTAATAATTATTACTTTTAATAAAAAAACTTAATTAATTTATTATGTAATTAATGAATTAAACCCGGTGGGTTGCGTTTTAACGATCGGTTAACGTTCCGGTAACACGGTACGGTTAACGACACTCGAAACGGACCACTACTTGAACACTAGTATGCAAAGAAAGCCCAGAATGAAATGACCCATCCAAATCCATCTGGAAGAATACATTACATTTGATTACATCGCGAGGTACTTGACCTCTATATGATACATTTTACAAACATTGCATTCGTTTTTAAAAGACAAACTTTCATTACATCGAAAGTTGACGGCATGCATACCATTTCGTAATATATCCATCTATAAATGACTTAATAATATTCTTGATGAACTCATCGACTCGAATGCAACGTGTTTTGAAATATGTCGTGAATGACTCCAAGTAATATCTCTAAAATGAGCAAATGCACAGCGGAAGATTTCTTTAATACCTGAGAATAAACATGCTTTAAAGTGTCAACCAAAAGGTTGGTGAGTTCATTTGTTTATCATAATCGATCATTTTCATCATTTTAATAGACCACAAGATTTTCATTTCCATTTCTCATAAATATACGTCCCATGCATAGAGACAAAAATATCATTCATATGGATTGAACACCTGGTAACCGACATTAACAAGATGCATATAAGAATATCCCTATCATTCCGGGATATCCATCGGACATGATAAAACAACATCAAAGTACTAAAGCATCCGCTACAACGGATGAGGTTTGTTAGGCCCAATAGATCTATCTTTAGGATTCGCGTCAATTAGTAGACTGGTTTACTAATTCTTAGGCTACCAAGCAAACGGGCATATTCGGCTTCGATCATTCAACCATATAATGTAGTTTCGATTACTTGTGTTTATTTCGTAAAACATTTATAAAAGTAGCGCATGTATTCTCAGTCCCAAAAATATATATTGCAAAAGCATTTAAAAAAAAAGGAAGTAATGAAACTCACACTTCAATACTTTGTAGTAAAAATATTCATACGACGAAACTGAACAAAGCAGGGTTGGCCTCGGATTCACGAACCTATATCAGTTAGATATATATTAACACATATAATTATAATCGAACAAATTTATGTATTATTAGTGATCTAATTGTTATATTTAATATTTTATAGGTTTCATTAATAATTTGATTAAATATTTTTATTTTATATTCTTTAGATAAATAATTAGTATAGTTATGTTATATGTATCAAATATATTTTTATATATCTAATGTTTATTTGTTATAATATTATTAATAGGAATAAAATTACTAATAATGATACTTAATAATGATTATGATAACAAAAATAATAATACTTATAATCATAATAACAAAAATGATACTTTTAAAAATGATAATTTTAATAAAAATACTTTTGTTAATAATAATTTTAAAAATGATAATTTTTAATAATAATACTAGTAATAATATAATATTTATAATAATAATAGTAATGATAATCCTAATACTTATTTTAATAATAATAATAATAAGTATAATATTTATATTAGAATAGTAATAATAATAATAATAATAATAATAATCATCATATTAACAATAATAATAATAAGAAGAATAAATAAACTACCTTTGAAGAAAAAACCTCAAAAAAATAAACTGTCTTAGCTTGGGTTCGAACTCACGATCTTCTGTTCAACACTCACACCTCCAAACCGTTCTTCTATTTTTATATTTCTGTTTTAATATCCCAGACTTATGTATTTAGGATATATCGATGGCCTTCATTATACTCAGATTATTTGCTGGGCTCTAATTCTGTGCAGGCCTAATACCATGTAATTAATCTCGGCCCACAACATAAACACAAGTACACGGCCTAAGAACAGTTTTTACGAGCCTACAGCTATATCTGTTTTCGTATATCTATTATATACATAGCAGCTCACTAGGTTTCTTGGTTCCTTTCCGTAACGCACAGCAGAAAAAAAAATATAATCAACGAATGGATTCTGTATTGTAGCAGCCTGACAGGTTTTGATTTATTATTTTCGTATCATCATCTTCTTTCTATTATCATCATCGTTGTCTTAAACGTAAATCATCATCAATATGATTTAATCGTCATCATTATCAAACAACATCGACTTCATCATCATTTTCATTCCATCGTCATCTTAGTAATCGAATATTATTACTTTTATCATATCATGTATCGTTTTCATTTGCATATTTCATCGTCGATTCACCTCGTTCTTTGTCACTGTATTGCATCATCGTACATCCCCTTTATTCTCATAACAATTGGCCCAACAATTTACACGGACCGATATCTAATTATGGTCCATTAGTTAGTGTATTAATCGGCCCACTAGTGATTTAATCACATTCATTTTCGTAAAGCAAAAATAGTGCAGGTGAGGACTAGTTTAAAACAAGATAATGATAGTGATATACTTTTAAAATTACTAGTGGGTGAGGTGGGATTATGATTTAGCATGTGTCGGCCATAGAAAACAAAACGCCAAAGAAATTCCATTCAATCATTCTCGTGCCATTCAATGTTTATTATCGAATACGAAGCATACAGCAGCATGTTTATGAAGGTTTGAGTGGTGATTTCAAGTTGATTTTTAAGCTATAATATAAGAGAGAAAGGGATAGGTAGAGAGAGAAGTGAGAAGAAAAAATGGCGGTTTGTGGTAGCCGAATGATGGTTTGTGTTCGGTTGTCTTCAACAGAAATAAATGGAAATATAGTAGTAGACAAGATTAAAAACAGCAATTAACGATGGTTGTGATTCTTTGAATTGAGTTGAATTACAAACGAAAGGCTACACTAGCAGTTTTGGGCTGTTTGGTTTGGGTCTAGTTCTAGTTATTACCTCAATAAAAGAGCTGTAGCAGCGTAACAGTGTTAGTTATAGGGCTGCACTTTTTTCGGTTGAACAGTAGCAAAAGAAAACACGTATTAGCAGAATGTATCGAACAAGTGATGGCTGTAGTGTTGTTCTTCCAGGGTGATATTAGCTGCAACAAGTTGAAAACAAAATGGCAGGTGGGTTTGGTGGCGATTGTTTAGTGGTGGTTTTAGGAGGGTTGTACGGTGGTCGTTAATGGAGTGTATGGTGATTCCGGTGATGGGTTAGTTAACCGGTGGGTGAGGTTGATCGGGTGTGGTTTTGTTTTAGAGTGGGTCTAAGGTTTGTGTAAGGATAAATGTATGTAAGCATGTGTATATAGATGCATAATATAGAAAAAGAATATAGAGTAAGTGGTGAGTGATTCATGTGTTGTACCCGAAGGTAAGCAGAGAATTGAAAACATTATTATGTTGGGTTGTAAGATAGAAGTGGTGATGTTTGTTCAAGTTGAGTTGTTCACGATATAACTAGAAGGAGAAGCAGAAATAAATATGAAAGGTAGATATAATGAGAGTGTTTGGTTCATATATGACAAAAGTATGTAAATATGTAAATGTATAATATTCAATTGTTGTATTTAATTCAAAAAGGAAGCAGACGTCGAATAATAATAATAATTATAATATAATATTTTACATGAAACGTGCAGTTTTAATGATTGCCAATTAGAAACAGTATAGCAGCCATTAGATTTGGATTCTTTCTCCAATTGAATTCGAATTGTAACAAGTTTAGGAACAATAACAAAATTAATCATAGTATGATAGATATGTAAAACCGATTTTGATTCTAATTTATATATATGAATTTTTTTATAAATAAAATTATTAATTAATAGTTATAATTATATTAATAATAATAAAAAATCACTAATAATAATAATTGTAGTCATACTCATAATACTGATAATAAATGTTAATTAATACATATATTAGTAAACAGTAATAATAATAATAATAATAATAATAATAATAATAATAATAATAATAATAATAATAATAATAATAATAATAATAATAATATTAATTTGATTAATGATAATAATATTAATTACACTAATAATCTTTTTACAAATACTAATAATAATTAATAAATAATAATAATATAACAATTTATACATATCAATTTTTATATTTATATAATAATATATTTTTAATATATTTATACTTTTTGTCAATATACATGTAATAGTAATTATGTATAGATATCATATTAATGTAAAATGTCAATTTACATAATTTGTCGATATCTATTTTCTAACTTATCTATATTCCTAAATTTCACTTTCACATTAAATAATATGAAAACTAAATTGTTTATCTTATCAAAAGTAACGAGGGAATTATTGTAAAGCATGTATTGTAAATCAAATAGAAATCTCCACTAATTTTTGTCTAGCACTAGTTAGTTGACACATTTGTTCCTACTTGCAGATCACTTTACCAATTATTCCGAATACCGTTAAAAGGAAAAGATTTCTCAGATCCAAGTGGACCTCACAACCGAGACCCCTAATCATATCACAATATATCTGATAATTCAATCATTTAATATCATCTTTTAATTCTATCGATAAACATATTGAAACAAATACGTTCACGTAAACTATTATACTTTTAATACTTTGTTAATATTCTCAAGTTATAATATATATATATATATATATATATATATATATATATATATATATATATATATATATATATATATATACTCATATTCATTTATATAATGGTTCGTGAATCGTCAGAACTTGGTCGAGGTTAAATGAATGTATGAACACAGTTTTAAATTCTTGAGATTTAACTTAACAAACTTTGCTCATCGAGTCGGAACAATATAAAGATAAAGTTTAAATTTGGTCGGAAATTTCCGGGTTGTCACAGTACCTACCCGTTAAAGAAATTTCGTCCCCGAAATTTGATTGAGGTAGTCATGAATAACATTAAGAATATTTTCATGACAAATATGAGTTGATAAACAGAGTTTTATCATCATTGAGTAATATGGATAAAACCATTTGAAGAATACGAGTGAGGCTATCACAAAAGAGTGAAATGAGTAGGTGTAGATTCATCATATCTTTTTGACGTAGATGGGATTGATTTCCAAGTTCAAGAGATTTGGGAAAAATCTTCGTAATAAGATTTGATTCTTCGGTAATCAAGGGAATTTTGATCCGCATTAAATGCGATCATCTGTTTTGATTGCTCTGTCGGATATTTTACTATAAATCCACTCTCTTCGTTTCCTTATTTCCACAGCTCACACCTTCCATTCTTCCTCCCTCAATTCATGCTTTAAAGCATTTATCAGTATGCTTCATCCAGTTCTGATTCTTGATATACTCCTAACTTTTATATCTGTCATTCTTTTTTTTCATCTATCACCAGAGGATTTTATTTACTTTTACTATTACCTTGGGGTTATAGTAATTTTAATTCTCCTGTGCCTTTACGTTGCAATACATATTGATATGCACGGTTTGTAATTTATGTGTTGTTGTCAAGCTTCGTATTTTATTTTATATTTAAAAGTTTCATACTTTTGTCTTCTCTTCCCGACTTCAAATCAAGCGAATAATGGTCCAGAATTCGTAGGTATGGATTTTGAAATTAACATAGTTACTGTTCTAAGAAGGAAATTGTAATGGCACGATCTTGATTTGTCAAATTACCAGAATACCTCGGAAAAGACCGAGTCATCAAGAAAAATATTTTCTTGATATGTTTAGAGGTTAAGTAGAATACAAGAGTCGTGTAACATGGCACATGATGACGTTATGGTCTATGAATCATCACGATCCATTTAGAAACTCAACATGACTTACTGTAATATAATCACGTTGATCAAGTGTCATTATATTATACTAACTCATGCTTCAGTTTCTAACACTACTTCAAAAGCATTCATATTTTTAAACTTTGAAGGTTTCAGAATTTTGAAACTAAAATAGTTTCTTTACAGATAGTGCGAAGAGGTAAATAATTTCGGATAACAATAATTATTGAAATATCTTCAGAAATATGGAGGATATTTATAATGAAATATATGATGATATCTTAGAATTTCTAATATATCAGAGGATGATGAAGAATATTGTCCGTAAGGGTTTAGAGTCAAGAGCAAGGTATTCGATAATAACTTCAGCAGACACTGAATCATTTGGATTCTTTGAAGGCAGATTTAGTCTTTGTGATTTGTCCACAGCTTCCTTCATGGTTTGCTTAATCCGTTTTCCAGTTCCAAACCTTCTCTTTTTCTGAGCTTTGCCAACACACTATTCTATATCATCAAACTTTTTACTATTAAGGTCGTTTACAGTTTTTGCTGCTTCATCAGCATTTTCCAAACTTCGGAGAACTAGTTCGCAGTTTAGGGTGTTTTTCAGAAACTTCACATTCGAAGTATATAAGTCTAGGAGATAGACGTTATATATACACCTATAACTGTTGGCGTAGACATGCTGCAAGATTTCAAAATACTGATTGCTGATTCCCAGTAATTGGCATGACAATTCTTGTTACAAGATGCGGGTGAGTAAATGATGGGGTTTCGATAAATATAATGATTTTTCAGAAAGTCAAAGATCAGTGAAGTTGTTGGTAAGTTTATTGCTAATGTGGTGAGACATAAAAGGTTCTCCGGTAACGATGACAAAAGGGCAACGTCTATATCAAGGTTATAATAAGACTGTTTCAACTGAAAAGTCGAAGTTGACTTGCTAGAGCTGAGACAAAACTGACTAATTTGAAAAGGAATCGCAAAGTTATTTTTGCTAATAAATGCCGAAGGGTCTGACACATATACGTGTTAATCTATGACTTTGGTTTCGAGGGTTTTTCAGGTACAAGATTGTGGGTAATATGTGGTTAGATTATCATTTCGATTGTTCATTATTTGAAGTGTCTTCAGAAATTACGAGGGGTTTGAGCACAGATTGTAATCGTTCATATACTTATAATGTTCTAGAATTTTTAATGATACGAATATTTTTCTGGGTTCTATAAATAGATGTGATGTTCTAGTACAGTTCTAAAGTCAAAGTATAGTTTTGAAAGCTGTAGGGATCTAAGAGTGATGATATCGGTTATATCTCGAATTGAATTCTGAGATTTCAAAATCAGAATATATATTCGAATTTGGATGAAAAATGGTTGTTCTATTTTCTATGAAAGAATGTATATCGTTGTGAAATTAGTGAGTATAGTTGATGATTCGCAGAATCAGAATCGAAGAATGTACAGTGTAATATATCTCTCGGGTATTACCTACCCGTTAAAAAAAAAATTCACAAATAACATTTTTGTACAAATGAATTTTATTACAGTCTTTATAAAAATATATATGTATGCATATTTTCTTCAGATGTAATGTAGATTTAATGAGTTAATATTAAATTAAACTCATTTGATTTTTCGACTGAAACTAGAATTGAATAATTCCTAAAACTTTAGAAATTACGTAACCTTTGCTGAGTATTTCTTCCATTTGCATGAAATTATGATTTTATACTCCATTATTCATCTACTGATATTTCTTCGGGGAATAATGTTAGGGTTCATGGAATTCTTGTGATCTTCGCAAGATACGAATGATGATTTCTAAAATTTTTTGAGTACATCGAAGATGAAAGTGTAGAATCAAACATGTAATTGAGTAATACACTTGTTTTATTATGAATTGAAATTTATTGAATTGAGACAGAGATTATAGTTAACGATGGTTATGTTGCAGATGAAGGACGTACATTATTGCATATTAGTAATATGAATTAACCGAGTAATTAAGATTCACACATAATAGCTTAGTACGGAAAGATTTATTATGGTTTAAAAATTTATATATATAAGATATACATGTAAATCCTTCAGTGGAAATGAGTTAATACTTCATAACTCGTTGAGATGACATACTTGTTGTTGATTTATAATGATATCCACGGTGAGTCTTGAACTGGCAGAGCTTGTGATGTTAGAGGTGCTGCTGATTTCTGACGATGTTGACGATACTGTTGATGCTGTTGGTAAAACAAGTCTAGCTTGTAAATTGTGCACCATTCTATCAGGGTTTCTACTCTTCCTTCTATCATTTCGGTTCACTCATCTGATTTATGGTTAGGGCTAGAATAGATAATCTCTAAGACTTTGGAGATTACATAATCGTCGCGGAGTAGTTCTTCAATGAAGTTATGAATCAATACTTCATCGTTTGTTGTTGTTGGTATTCCTTGGTATCTACAGAGCATATGACATTGGTGCTCGTGGGATAGATTGTAAAGTTGAGGTTTACGACGCGGTTGTGATTGGGGGAAGTAATGGTACTGTTGGTGTTGATGATGGTGGTACTGGTTATGCTGCTGGTGCTGCTGATGGTGGTACTGTTGTTGCTAGTGTTGCTGCTGGTGCTTGTAATCTTTGCACCATATTCTCCAAAGTCACTACCCGAGCGTGAAGTTTTTTGACTTCTTCTATTACACTGGGATGATTGTCAGTTCGAACGAGTGGATGAATAAGATTTAGAATTGTGGGTAGAATATAATCGTGTCGAGCTACTCTGGAAATGAGAGAGAAGATGGTATTACTAACAGGTTCGCCGGTAAGTGCTTCAGGTTCATCGCTAAGAGGGCAATGTGATGGATGGAAGGGATCGCCTTCTTCCTGTCTCCAATGATTAAGGAGGCTACGAACCCATCAGATGAATTGGGGATGGCCGATTAGTTGATTCATTCTGGTGACGCTGTTTCCGGAGCTTAGGTGAACATCCATGTCGGAATAGCTATCGGAATTTGAGGGACTTGAACTAGTTGTGAGTTCCATCAGGTACGGTTAGATAAAGGGTCTTTGATATGAAATGATTTTCGGATATTGGATGATATTCTAATTACATAGAATACCTGTCTATAGTACAGAAGATCCCGTAAATTACGGAGGGAATTATGGAAACGTGTCAGGTAAAGTCTACAGTAACAGATATGCTAAGATATGGATTAGCAGATACGCTAAGATATGAATTTGTCTATACACTATTCATGCAATCAATGCAGTAAGATATGTCTAGACTAAGAATGATAAGCAAGTGAATTTCCTAAGGATGATAAGTAGGTAATTTTCGACACAGAATGATAAGCAAAACTTTTGACATGCAGACACGGTCGAAGTCCAGACTCACTAATGCATATAAACAACTATCAGTTGGACACACTAATGCAAGACCTGGTTCGCTAAGACCAACACTCTGATACCACCTGAAATGACCCGTCCTAATCCATCTGGACGAATACATTACATTTGGTTACATCGCGAGGTACTTGACCTCTATATGATACATTTTACAAACATTGCATTCGTTTTTAAAATACAAACTTTCATTACATCGAAAGTTGACAGCATGCATACCATTTCGTAATATATCCATCTATAAATGACTTAATAATATTCTTGATGAACTCATCGACTCGAGTGCAACGTCTTTTAAAATATGTCGTGAATGACTCCAAGTAATATCTTTAAAATGAGCAAATGCACAGCGGAAGATTTCTTTAATACCTGAGAATAAACATGCTTTAAAGTGTCAACCAAAAGGTTGGTGAGTTCATTAGTTTATCATAATCGATCATTTTCATCATTTTAATAGACCACAAGATTTTCATTTCCATTTCTCATAAATATACGTCCCATGCATAGAGACAAAAATATCATTCATATGTATTGAACACCTGGTAACTGACATTAACAAGATGCATATAAGAATATCCCCTATCATTCCGGGACATCCATCGGACACGATAAAACAACATCGAAGTACTAAAGCATCTGCTACAACGGATGGGGTTTGTTAGGCCCAATAGATCTATGTTTAGGATTTGCGTCAATTAGTAGACTGGTTTACTAATTCTTAGGCTACCAAGCAAAAGGGGCATATTCGGCTTCGATCATTCAACCATATAATGTAGTTTCGATTACTTGTGTCTATTTCGTAAAACATTTATAAAAGTAGCGCATGTATTCTCTGTCCCAAAAATATATAATGCAAAAGCATTTAAAAAAAAGGGAGTAATGAAACTCACACTTCAATATTTTGTAGTAAAAATATTCATACGACGAAACTGAACAAAGCAGGGTTGGCCTCGGATTCACGAACCTATATCAGTTATATATATATATATTAATACATATAATTGTAATCAAACAAATTTATGTATTATTAGTGATCTAATTGTTATATTTAATATTTTATAGGTTTCATTAATAATTTGATTAAATATTTTTATTTTTTATTCTTTAGATAAATAATTAGGATAGTTATGTTATATGTATCAAATATATTTTTATATATCTAATGTTTATTTGTTATAATATTATTAATAGGAATAATATTACTAATAATGATACTTAATAATGATTATGATAACAAAAATAATAATACTTATAATCATAATAACAAAAATGATACTTTTAAAAATGATAATTTTAATAAAAATACTTTTGTTAATAATAATAATTTTAAAAATGATAATTTTTAATAATAATACTAGTAATAATATAATATTTATAATAATAATAGTAATGATAATCCTAATACTTATTTTAATAATAATAATAATAATAATAATAAGTTTAATATTTATATTAGAATAGTAATAATAATAATAATAATAATCATATTAATAATAATAATAATAATAATAATAAGAAGAATAAATAAACTACCTTTGAAGAAAAAACCTAAAAAAAATAAACTGTCTTAGCTTGGGTTCGAACTCACAATCTTCTGTTCAACACTCACACCTCCAAACCATTCTTCTATTTTTATATTTCTGTTTTAATATCCCAGACTTATGTATTTAGGATATATCGATGGCCTTCATTATACTCAGATTATTTGCTGGGCTCTAATTATATGCAGGCCCAAAACCATGTAATTAATCTCGGCCCACAATAGAAACACAAGTACACGGCCCAAGAACAGTTTTTACGAGCCTACATCTATATCTGTTTTCGTATATCTATTATATACATAGTAGCTCACTAGGTTTCTTGGTTCCTTTCCTTTACGCACAGCAGAAAAAAAATATAATCAACGAATGGATTCTGTATTGTAGCAGCCTGACAGGATTTAATTTATCATTTTCGTATCATCATCTTCTTTCTATTATCATCATTGTGGTCTTAAACGTAAATCATCATAAATATGATTTAATCGTCATCATTATCAAACAACATCGACTTCATCATCATTCTTATTCTATCGTCATCTTAGTAATCGAATATTATTACTTTTATCATATCATGTATCGTTTTCATTTGCATATTTCATCATCGATTCACCTCGTTCTTTGTCACTGTATTGTACCATCGTACATCCCCTTTATTCTCATAACAATTGGCCCAACAATTTACACGGACCCATATCTAATTATGTTCCATTAGTTAGTGTATTAATCGGCCCACTAGTGATTTAATCACATTCATTTTCGTAAAGCAAAAATAGTGTAGGTGAGGACTAGTTTAAAACAAGATAATGATAGTGATATACTTTTAAAATTACTAGTGGGTGAAGTAGGGTTATGATTTAACATGTGTTGGCCATAGAAAACAAAACGCCAAAGAAATTCCATTCAATCATTCTCGCGCCATTCAATCATTCTCATGTCATTCAATGTTTATTATCGAATACGAAGCATACAGCAGCATGTTTATGAAGGTTTGAGTGGTGATTTCAAGTTGATTTTTACGCTATAATATAAGAGAGAAAGGGATAGGTAGAGAGAGAGAAGTGAGAAGAAAAAATGGCGGTTTGTGGTAGCCGAATGATGGTTTGTGTTTGGTTGTCTTCAACAGAAATAAATGGCAATATAGTAGTAGACAGGATTAATAACAGCAATTAACGATGGTTGTGATTCTTTGAATTGAGTTGAAATAGAAACGAAAGGCTGCAGTAGCAGTTTTAGGCTGTTTGGTTTGGGTCTAGTTCTAGTTAATACCTCAATAAAAGAGATGTAGCAGCGTAACAGTGTTAGTTGTAGGGCTGCACTTTTTCCGGTTGAACAGGAGCTAAAGAAAACACGTATTAGCAGAACGTATCGAACAAGTGATAGCTGTAGTGTTGGTCTTCCAGGGTGATATTAGCTACAACAAGTTGAAAACAAAATGTCAGGTGGGTTTGGTGGCGATTATTTAGTGGTGGTTTTAGGAGGGTTGTACGGTGGTCCTTAATGGAGTGTGAAAGGACCCGTTCATATACATTATAAACGATTCACAATAGTTGATTACATCGCGAGGTATTTGACCTCTATATGATACATTTTACAAACATTGCATTCGTTTTTAAAAGATAAACTTTCTTTACAACGAAAGTTGACGGCATGCACACCATTTCATAATACATCCAACTATAATTGGCTTAATAATAATCTTGATGAACTCAATGACTCGAATGCAACGTCTTTCAAAATATGCTATGAATGACTCCAAGTAATATCCTTAAAATGAGCTAATGCACAGTGGAAGATTTCTTTAATACCTGAGAATAAACATGCTTTAAAGTGTCAACCAAAAGGTTGGTGAGTTCATAGGTTTATCATAACAATCATTTCAATATATTAATAGACCACAAGATTTCCGTTTATAAATATATGTACACTCGCAAGTGTATAAAAGTATTCTATAAGTTGTAGGCACCCGGTAACAAGCCTTAACGTTCATGTTTTACCCTCTGAAGTACACCAGATCAGGTGTGTTTAATATAACCTCGAAGTACTAAAGCATCCCATAGTCAGGATGGGGTTTGTCAGGCCCAATAGATCTATCTTTAGGATTCGTGCCTACCGTACATAGACAAGTAGTTTAATGTTACCAAGCTAAGGGTATATTTCTGGTTTAAACCCACGTAGAATTAGTTTTAGTACTTGTGTCTATTTCGTAAAACATTTATAAAACAGCGCATGTATTCTCAGCCCAAAAATATATATTGCAAAAGCAATTAAAAAGGGAGCAAATGAAACTCACCATACTGTATTTCGTAGTAAAAATACATATAACGTCATTTAACAAGTGCAAGGTTGGCCTCACGAGCAATACCCTCGATCAATACCCATAACCTCCATAGCTATAACCCATAATTTCCTTAGCTCTATCCCGTTTGAAAACTTATTTTAAAACCGTCTGAATATAACTCCGTCGTAGTATTTTATGTATACTAATAATATCTTGAAATAATACAAAGAAAATATATATGTGTAATTCGATTGAGAGAGTTTAGAGAAATATATTTTCAAGTTTCTATGAAATAATAAAACTTATTGAATTCTATTTATAATAGATTTTTGAATTATTAAAGTGAATTATTAAAGTATGAATTATTAAAGTGAATTATTAAAGTATGAATTATTAAAGTGAATTATTAAAGTATGAATTATTGAAGTGAATTATTAAAGTATGAATTATTAAAGTGAATTATTAAAGTATGAATTATTAAAGTGAATTATTAAAGTATGAATTATTAAAGTTAAAGTAAAGTAAAAGTAAAGTAAAGGTAAAGTTAAAGTATAGTAAAAGTATAAAACTATGTACGTATTATACGCGTATAAATATATATAATATTAATTTAAATCGTTATATATATTTAATAAAATAAAATATAAATATCGTTATCTTTATCATACTAGTTAAGTAATGAGTTGTCAAAAGTGGTTCTAGATATTTATAAAAGTTATATACGTTTTAATAATAAAGTTCTTTTTAAACTGAAAACGTTTTTGTACGTTTGAAACTAAATAGATCAATCGAGTCTTTATGAGATTCAATCTTCCACTATCCTTTGTCTAGTTCTCAATGATTGACAATTTGTTCTTATTTATAAATTACTTTACCATTTTCCGAATATTGTTAAAATGGAAAGATTTCTCAAATCATCGTGGGCCTTTCAACAGAGACTTGTAATCATAATTTAATATATCTGATAATTCAATCAGTTGATCTTATCTTCTAATTCCATTGATAAACATTTTGAAACAGATACAATCATATAAAGTATTTAATATAATATTTCATTTACGTTTCAAGTTATAATATATATACACATATACATATATAATCATATTCGTTTAATGGTTCGTGAATCGTTGGAACTTGGCCGAAGTTGAATGAATGTATGAACATAGTTTAAAATTCTTGAAATTTAACTTAACAAATATTGCTTATTGTGTCGGAAACATATAAAGATTAAAGTTTGAATTTGGTTGGAAATTTCCGGGTTGTCACAGTACCTACCCGTTAAAGAAATTTCGTCCCGAAATTTAAGTGGAAAGGTCGTGAATGATAATAAGTATGTTTTCATGATACATACGGGCTGAAAATTAGAGTTTTATCATCAGCGAATAATTTGGATAAACAATCCATTTATATGAAGAGTACGAATGAAGCTAACATAGAAGAGTGAAATGAGTAAGTGTAGATTCATCTTATCATTTGACGTAGATATGATTGATTCCCAGATTTCAAGGGATTTGAAGAAAATCTTCTTAATAAGATTTGACTCTCCGGTAATCAAGGAAATTAGGATCCGCTTTAAATGCGATCGTCCATTTTAATTATTCTGTCGGAGATTTTCTTATAAATTCACCTCCTTCGTTTCCTTACAACTCACACCTTCTGTTGATGCATTTTATGCAAGTCCCTAGACATCTACCCACGTCCATTGCAGGTACAACAGTTTACAGGCCACCATGATTGCTCATTATTATCCTGTGTTTGTATGTGGTTACAGGAACTGCAGGAACGAGATTTAGATGTTTGACTATGTTAGACTTAGTCAGACGTACGAGTGAAGCCTCACTAGTATAGCTGACAGGCTCATACGCACGGTTGATGCTGAGCTAAGTCACAATTACAACCTAAATGAGAAGACACGAGTGAGTGATCACCCGTACTGCTGATGAAGCCAACTCGTACGTGTGATGAATGAATCGTATGGGTGAGTCAACAGCAGGGGTATATAAAGTCTTATGTTCTTCATTTTAGGTTAAGCCTCTTATTTGTTACACACACTCAGATCTAGTGAGCTCCTCCGATTCTCTCTCAGTCCAAATCACCCATGTGGTGAATAATAGCTCTAGGTGTTGATCTAATCACACTTGATTTAGTTGTGGTTTGACTAAATTAATCAAAAAAAACTTAACCTATTCACTAGAGGGTTTGATTCACTTATTCTGCCATTGTGTGAGTTAAATCTGTTGATTTCTAAGTTCCTAGTCATGTTTCATCACCTTCTATTCTTTCCCCCTCAACTCATATTTTAAAGTATTCATCAATATGCTCCATCCAGCTCTGATTCTCGATATACTTCTAACTTTCATATCGGTCATTCTTCTTTTTCATCTACCGCCGGAAGAATCTATTTACTTCTACTATACTCTTGGGTTTATAGTGTTTCTAGTTCTCCCGTGTCTTTATATTGCTATATGCATCGATATATGGTTTATAATTTCTGGTTTGTCGTTGAGCTTTATATGTTCCCTTATATTTCAAAGTCTCTGCTTCTGTCTTCTATAATCATTATCATTCACAGTTAATGCTCTCTTTTATTTGCTGCAATTTATACCCCAATTTCTATTTCGGAGTTTTGTCCTTTCGTTTCTTCTTCTTGCGATTAAGCACCGCTTGTAATGGTCCAGAATTCACAGATATGAATTTCGGAATGAACATTGTTAATGTTCTAGGAAGGAAATTGTGATGGCACGATCTTGACTTGTCAAATTACTAGAATACCTTGGAAAAGGCCGAATCATCAAGAAATATTTTTTTGATATTTTAGAGGTTAAATAGAATACAAGAGTCGTATAACATGGCACATGATGATGTTATGATCTGTGAATCATCACGTTCCATTTAGAAACTCAGCATGACTTACTGTAATATAATCACATTGATCAAGTGTCATTATATTATACTAATTCATGCTTCAGTTCTCAACACTACTTCAAAATGTTCCTATTTTAAACTTGAATCTTTCAGAATTTAGAAACTAAAATAGTTTCTTTTATGATGTAATACAGATAGCGCGAAGAGGTAAATGATTTCAAATAAGAAGAATTAAGAAAATATCTTCAGAAATATGGAGGATATTTATAATGAAAGATATGATGATATTTTAGAATTTCTAATATCAGAGGATGATGAAGAATATTGTCCGCAGGGGTTTAGAGTCAGGAGCAAGGTATTCGTTAATGACTTCAGCAGGTACTGAATCATTTGGATCCTTTAAAGTCAAGGTTCAGTCTTTGTAATTTGTCCACAGCCTCCTTCCTACTTTGCTCAATCCGTTTTCCAGTTCCAAAACTTCTCTTTTTCTGCGCTTTGCCAGCACACTTCATCATTATCATCCAGCTTTTACCATTTAAAGTCGTTTATAGTTTTTGCTGCTTCATCAGCATTTTTTCCATTTTCGGAGAACCAATTCGTAGTTCGGAGTGTTTTTCAGAAACTTCACATTCAAATTAAGTCCAGAAGATAGACGTTATATATACACATATAACTGTTGGCGCAGACATGCTGCAAGATTTCAAAATACTGATTGCTAATTCCCAATGATTCGTATGGCAATTCTCATTACAAGATGCGAATGAGTAAATGATGGGGTTTCAATGAATAATTATGATGACTTTTTGGAGAGGCTAAAGTCAAAGGGTAATGAAGTTGTTGGTACATCTGCTAATAATATGGTGGAATGTAAAAGGTTCTCTGGTAATGATGGTGTATATCTCAAGGTTATAATAAGGTTAGTCTGACTGAAAATTCGAAGTTGACTTGCTGGAGCTGTGACAAAACTGGCTACTTTGAATAGGAGTCGCAAAGTTATTTTTGCTAATAAATGCCAAAGAATCTGACGCGGATACGTTGTTTAAACTTTTACTTTGGTTTCAAGAGTTTTTCGGGTACATAACTGTGGGTAACATGTGGTTGGATCATCATCTCGATTGCTCATCATTCGAAGTGTCTTCAGAAATTTTCGAAGGGTTTGAACACAGATTGTAATCGTTAACATACATTTGATGTTCTAACATAGTTTTGAAGTCAAAATATAGCTTGTGAAAGATGTAAGGATCTAAGAGTGATGATTTTGGTCATATCTCAAGTTAAATTTTGAGATTTCAAAATCAGAATATGTAATTAAATTTTGAATGAGTATGGTTGTTTTGATTTCTATAAAAGAATGTATATTGTTGTGAAAGTAGGGAGTATAATGGATGATTTGCTGAATCAGATTCGAAGAATGTAACATATTAATTGTGAATTTATATATCTCTCGGGTATTACCTACCCGTTAAAAAAAAATTCACAATTAATATTTTGTACAAAAGAATTTTATTACAGTCTTTATGAAAATATATATATGTATATTTTCTTCAGATGTAACATAGATTTAATGAGTTAATGTTAAATTAAACTCATTTAATTTACGGTTGAAACTAGAATTGAATAATCCCTAAAGGCTTTAAAAAGTACATAACTTTTACGCAGTATTTCTTTAATGACATTAAAATTATGAATCAATACTTCGTTATTTGTTGATGTATGGTGTTCGGTTCGTGGAATTCTTGTGAATTTCGCAAAGTACGAATGATGTTATCTGAAAAGTTTCGGGTACATTGATGATGAAAGTGTAAAATCAAATATATACTTGATTTATTATGAATTGGAATTTGTTGAATTGCGACAGAGATTGTAGTTAACGCTGGTTAAGTTGCGGCCGAAGGACGTACATTATTGCATATTTGTAATATGAATTAACCGAGTAGTTAAGATTCACACACAATAGCTTAGCACTGAAAGATTTATTTCAATATATATATATATATATATATATATATATATATATATATATATACATATAATTTCTTCAGAGGAAATGAGTTAATTCTTCATAACTCGTTGATACAATATAAACGTTATTGATTCGTAATGATGTCCACAGTGATTCTTGAACTGACGGAGTTTGTGATGTTATCGGTGTTGTTGATTCGGATGTTGACTGTACTGACGATGCTGGTAACACTGATGGTACTATTGATGTTGTTGGTAAAGCAAGTTTAGCTTGTTAATCACACACCATTTTTGTCAGGGTTTCTACTCTTCCTTCCATCATTTTGGTTCGCTTAACTGATTTATGGTTAGGGCTAGATTAGATAATCTCTAAGACTTTAGAGATTACATAATCGCCGCGGAATGTTTCTCCAATGAAGTTATGAATTAATACTTCGTCAGTTATTGTTGTTGGTACTCCTTGGTATCTATGGTGCGTATGACGTTGATGCTCGTGGGACAGATTGTGAAGTTGAGGTTTACGACGCGGTTGTGGTTGGAGGTGGTAATGGTACTGTTGGTGTTGATGATGGTGGTACTGGTTATGCTGCTGATGCTGCTGCTGGTGTTTGTAATCTCTGCACCATATTCTCCAAAGCCACTACCCGAGCGCGAAGCTCGTTGACTTCTTCTATTACACCGGGGTGATTGTCGGTTCGGACAAGCGGATAAATAAAATCTAAAATTTGATGTAATATATAATCGTGACGAGATACTCTGGAAATGAGCGAGAAAATGGTGTTTCGGACAGGTTCGCCGGTAAGTGCTTCAGGTTCTTCATCAAGAGGGCAATGTGGTGGATGGAAGGGATCACCTTCTTCTTGTCTCCAATGATTGAGGAGGCTACGAACCCATCCCCAATTCATCCAGAATAGGTGATGACTGATTGGTTGATCTATTCCGGTCACACTACTTTCGGAGCTTGAATGGAATTCCATTTCGGAATCTGAGTGACTTGAACTGATGACGAATTCCATTTCGTACGATTGGATAAAGGATTTTTTTCTTCGATATGAAATGATTTTGGCTAACGGATGGTATTCTAATTACATAGAATATATATATATATATATATATATATATATATATATATATATATATATATATATATATATATATATATATATATATATATATAGATCAAAAGATTTCGTAGATTACGGAGGACTTTGCGGGATATGTCAGGCAAAGTTTAAAGTAACAGATACGATAAGATATGATTTAGCAGATATGCTAAGATATGAATTTTTTGTCTATACACTATTCATGCAATCAATACAGCAAGACGTGTCTTAGACTAAAAATGATAAGCAGGTAATTTTCTGAGGATGATAAGTAGTTAATTTTCGACACAAAATGATAAGCAAAACTTTTGACATGCAGATACGGTCGAAGTCCAGACTCACTAATGCATCCTATCGACTTATCAGTTAGACACACTAATGCAGACCTGGTTCGCTAAGACCACCGCTCTGATACCAACTGAAAGGACCCGTTCATATACATTATAAACGATTCACAATAGTTGATTACATCGCGAGGTATTTGACCTCTATATGATACATTTTACAAACATTGCATTCGTTTTTAAAAGATAAACTTTCTTTACAACGAAAGTTGACGGCATGCACACCATTTCATAATACATCCAACTATAATTGGCTTAATAATAATCTTGATGAACTCAATGACTCGAATGCAACGTCTTTCAAAATATGCTATGAATGACTCCAAGTAATATCCTTAAAATGAGCTAATGCACAGCGGAAGATTTCTTTAATACCTGAGAATAAACATGCTTTAAAGTGTCAACCAAAAGGTTGGTGAGTTCATAGGTTTATCATAACAATCATTTCAATATATTAATAGACCACAAGATTTCCGTTTATAAATATATGTACACTCGCAAGTGTATAAAAGTATTCTATAAGTTGTAGGCACCCGGTAACAAGCCTTAACGTTCATGTTTTACCCTCTGAAGTACACCAGATCAGGTGTGTTTAATATAACCTCGAAGTACTAAAGCATCCCATAGTCAGGATGGGGTTTGTCAGGCCCAATAGATCTATCTTTAGGATTCGTGCCTACCGTACATAGACAAGTAGTTTAATGTTACCAAGCTAAGGGTATATTTCTGGTTTAAACCCACGTAGAATTAGTTTTAGTACTTGTGTCTATTTCGTAAAACATTTATAAAACAGCGCATGTATTCTCAGCCCAAAAATATATATTGCAAAAGCAATTAAAAAGGGAGCAAATGAAACTCACCATACTGTATTTCGTAGTAAAAATACATATAACGTCATTTAACAAGTGCAAGGTTGGCCTCACGAGCAATACCCTCGATCAATACCCATAACCTCCATAGCTATAACCCATAATTTCCTTAGCTCTATCCCGTTTGAAAACTTATTTTAAAACCGTCTGAATATAACTCCGTCGTAGTATTTTATGTATACTAATAATATCTTGAAATAATACAAAGAAAATATATATGTGTAATTCGATTGAGAGAGTTTAGAGAAATATATTTTCAAGTTTCTATGAAATAATAAAACCTATTGAATTCTATTTATAATAGATTTTTGAATTATTAAAGTGAATTATTAAAGTATGAATTATTAAAGTGAATTATTAAAGTATGAATTATTAAAGTGAATTATTAAAGTATGAATTATTGAAGTGAATTATTAAAGTATGAATTATTAAAGTGAATTATTAAAGTATGAATTATTAAAGTGAATTATTAAAGTATGAATTATTAAAGTTAAAGTAAAGTAAAAGTAAAGTAAAGGTAAAGTTAAAGTATAGTAAAAGTATAAAACTATGTACGTATTATACGCGTATAAATATATATAATATTAATTTAAATCGTTATATATATTTAATAAAATAAAATATAAATATCGTTATCTTTATCATACTAGTTAAGTAATGAGTTGTCAAAAGTGGTTCTAGATATTTATAAAAGTTATATACGTTTTAATAATAAAGTTCTTTTTAAACTGAAAACGTTTTTGTACGTTTGAAACTAAATAGATCAATCGAGTCTTTATGAGATTCAATCTTCCACTATCCTTTGTCTAGTTCTCAATGATTGACAATTTTTTCTTATTTATAAATTACTTTACCATTTTCCGAATATTGTTAAAATGGAAAGATTTCTCAAATCATCGTGGGCCTTTCAACAGAGACTTGTAATCATAATTTAATATATCTGATAATTCAATCAGTTGATCTTATCTTCTAATTCCATTGATAAACATTTTGAAACAGATACAATCATATAAAGTATTTAATATAATATTTCATTTACGTTTCAAGTTATAATATATATACACATATACATATATAATCATATTCGTTTAATGGTTCGTGAATCGTTGGAACTTGGTCGAAGTTGAATGAATGTATGAACATAGTTTAAAATTCTTGAAATTTAACTTAACAAATATTGCTTATTGTGTCGGAAACATATAAAGATTAAAGTTTAAATTTGGTTGGAAATTTCCGGGTTGTCACAGAGTGTATGGTGATTCTGGTGATGGGTTGGTTAACCGGTGGGTGAGGTTGATCGGGTGTGGTTTTGTTTTAGAGTGGGTCTAAGGTTTGTGTAAGCATAAATGTATGTAAGCATGTGTATATAGATGCATAATATAGAAAAAGAATATAGAGTAAGTGGTGAGTGATTCATGTGTTGTACTCGAAGGTATGCAGAGAATTGAAAACATTATTATGTTGGGTTGTAAGATAGAAGTGGTGATGTTTGTTCAAGTTGAGTTGTTCACGATATAACTAGAAGGAGAAACAGAAATAGATATGAAAGGTAGATATGATGAGAGTGTTTGGTTCATATATGACAAAAGTATGTAATTATGTATATGTATAATATTCAATTGTTGTATTGAATTCAAAAAGGAAGCAGACGTCGAATAATAATAATAATAATAATATAATTTTTTACATGAAATGTGCTGTTTTAATGATTGCCAATTAGAAACAGTATTGCAGCCATTAGATTTGGATTCTTTCTCCAATTGGATTCGTATTGTAACAAGTTTTGGAACAATAACAAAATTAATCACAGTATGATAATTATGTAAAACCGATTCTGATTCTAATTTATATATATGAATTTTTTTATAAATAAAATTATTAATTAATAGTTATAATTATATTAATAATAATAAAAAATCACTAATAATAATAATTGTAGTCATACTCATAATACTGATAATAAATGTTAATTAATACATATATTAGTAAGCAGTAATAATAATAATAATAATAATAATAATAATAATAATAATAATAATAATAATAATAATAATAATAATAATAATAATAATAATATTAATATTAATTTGATTAATGATAATAATATTAATTACACTAATAATCTTTTTACAAATACTAATAATAATTAATAAATAATAATAATATAAAAATTTATACATATCAATTTTTATATTTATATAATAATATATTTTTAATATATTTATACTTTTTGTCAATATACATGTAATAGTAATTATGTATAGATATCATATTAATGTAAAATGTCAATTTACATAATTTGTCGATATCTATTTTCTAAGTTATCTATATTCCCAAATTTCACTTTCACATTAAATAATATGAAAACTAAATTGTTTATCTTAACAAAAGTAACGAGAGAATTATTGTAAAGCATGTATTGTAAATCAAATAGAAATCTCCACTAATTTTTGTCAAGCACTCGTTAGTTGACAACATTTGTTCCTACTTGCAGATCACTTTACCAATTATTCTGAATACCGTTAAAAGGAAAAGATTTCTCAGATCCATGTGGACCTCACAACCGAGACCCCTAATCATATCACAATATATATGATAATTCAATCATTTAATATCATCTTTTAATTCTATCGATAAACATATTGAAACAAATACGTTCATGTAAACTATTATACTTTTAATACTTTGTTAATATTCTCAAGTTATAATATATACATACGTATATATATATATATATATATATATATATATATATATATATATATATATATATATATATATATATATATATATATATATATATATATATATATATATATATATATATATATATATAGGGGCACGATCCATGGATAAGCTTAAAAGGAGTACAAACCGGATAAGCAAAATAAAATTTTTTTTTTTTGAATTTTTTTTACATTCATAAATCTGCATTAAAATGCACCTCTAATCAATTTTTTTCATAAAAAAAAGTTCAAAATCTTTCAAAAATCTATGATGAATGGTAAAATTAACCATTCATCTGGTTAATTTATCATTCATCTTGTTTACGATTAATGATAAAATTAATCAATGCTAAAAAAAACCAGATGAATGGTTAAATTAACCATTCATCTATTTTTTTTATCATTCATCATAAACAGATGAATGGTTAAATTAACCATTCATCTGCTTTTTTTTAGCATTGATTAATTTTATCATTCATCGCGAACAAAAATGAATGATAAATTAACCAGATGAATGGTTAATTTTACCATTCATCATCAATTTTTACCATTCATCATCGATGTTTACCATTCATCATCGATTTTCGAACGATTTTGTTCAAAAACTTTTTAAAATTTTTTCGTTTTCTTCTATTTGCATATTAAAGGATCGTTTTTTTAAAAAAAAAAATTTTTGAAATTTTACTTATCCAGTTTGTGCCCCATTTAGTGCTTATCCATGGATTGGTCCACTATATATATATATATATATATATATATATATATATATATATATATATATATATATATATATATATATATATATATATATATATATATATATATACACTCATATTCATTTATATAATGGTTCGTAAATCGTCGAAACTTGGTCGAGGTTAAATGAATGTATGAACACAGTTTTAAATTCTTGAGATTTAACTTAACAAACTTTTATCATCGTGTCGGAACAATATGAAGATAAAGTTTAAATTTGGTCGGAAATTTCCGGGTTGTCACATAGAACACCCCTTTGGGGTACCCCACGGCCGAACCCACCCCTCACCACTTAATTGGACTTGTTTTAGTTAATGGATCACTAGTGGGTTGTTGTTTAAGGCCCTAACCTAAATTATAATTAGCAAGGAAAATTACTGGAACCCTCATTCATCTAATTTTAGTCAACTGCTCCTCCTTCTCTTGCTCTCTTGGCCGTCGCACATCACCACCACCATACAACCATCTTAACCTCAAAATTAGAACAAGTCTTGAACATCAAAGTTGTTCTACACGTCGTTCTACGTCTAGTATTGTCGATTTATTGCTCGTTGAGGTATAATTGCTAACCCTAGATCTATAAATCTGATTTTTATTGTTATTATATTGAATTAAATGTTCTATTGCTTAATCGGTCGCGATCGTGTACGTAACTAGTCGTTATTTTTTCCGGTTTGCGAGTTAGGGTTTTAAAATGAATTGAATAGCTATGCTACTGGTTTTGTAAATTTGTTTTCTATATTTACTATGTTGATGCATTTTATGTAAGTCTCTAGACATCTAACCCACGTCCATTGCAGGTACTTCAGTTTATGGGCTACCATGATCACTCGTTATTATCCTATATGTGTTTATATGTGGTTACAGGTACTGCAGGAACGCGAAAAGGATAAGTTGACATTGCTAGACTCTGTCACACGTACGAGTGAAGTCTCACTCATATGGGTGACAAGCTCATACGCACGGATGAACTGAGCTGAGTCATAAATCTAATCTGACTAAACATACACGAGTGAGTGATCACTCGTACGGCTAAGACTGATCACTCGTACGAGTGATACCTGGCACACACGGTTGATGCAACAGCAGGGGTATATAATGTGTTATGTTCTTCATTTTAGGTTAAGCCTCTCTCACACACACACATCACTCAGATCTGGTAACCCTAATCCGTTTCTCTCTCAACCCAAATCACTCCAGTAGTAAATAATAGCTCTAGGCATTAATCTAATCACACAATCCTTGTTGTGGTTTGACTAATTTAATCCCAAAAATCTCCTAATATTCACTAGTTATGGTTTGATTCACTAATTCCGCCTTTGTGTGAATTAAACCTGTTGAGGGATAATGCTATAGCTCCTAACATCATGATTATAATATCTTCACCTTTTATTATTTAAACGAATATAACTTGTAAATAGAACAATTGCAACTAAAAGCTTGTCTTTCTTGAGGGATAATGCTATGAAATATATGTTCGCTTTTAGCATTATCAAATATTCCCACACTTGAGCGTTGCTTGTCCTCAAGCAATATAATCTTGAAATAAAAACATACTAGAATCACTTCTTTTATTCTTCACACTTTGTACATCAGTAATTTCTATACGGCAGTATGAACAATGATAGTAACGTTGTGGTTTACAGTCCCACATGACTATGAAAATTTAGATCCTTAAGGAAATTGGATCTTTATGAAAACATTTGATCTTTTGAAAATTCAATCTAGCTTTTATCCTAGATAAGTTTTCCAGAATAACCCTTCACCGGTGTTTGCAAATTGTTGTTGTGGGTTTGGTGGGTTTCAGATTTGAAAATTTTAGCTCAAAACTTATGGTTTTGTGTCACCCACTTGCTAACCTTGTATTGGGAAAGCAACACGTCCAGTATACTTGCTCCGTATATTACCTTTCGGTAAACTACCATCCGGTTGTAAAGGAAAGCGTTGAACAAGCAACTGTTAGGGCAATGTCCCCTGACATGCTTTTAATTATGGTCTATAACGTGTCGGATGCAATTACTATCCTTTGTAGGAGCAATAGTAAAGATCACCCTATAATTTTTTGGTCTGGCACAAGGTCCTGTCTTTGACCATGATATGCAACCACCGTTCTTATGGTTGACACTCAATTTGGTTCAGGTGACCTAATAAATTCCAGGTGAATTCCTAGGATTTTACATTCAATGGTAATGAACGCATTAAAAATAGGTTTTCAGAAAACAAATCGGTTTGTAATTTAGATCAAAATATTTTCTCGTTCAAGCTCGAGTTTAGATATCATCGAATTTCATGAGTTTGTAATTCTCAATCTTTAAAGTCAATCTCTAGGATTGAGTAATATCAGGCTTAAAAGCTGATTTTTGATCTTTAAAGAGATTATCCTTTTCTGGGGATCTGATTCATTAGTCTTATCAAGCTAATTTGCATGGTGCCCTCCCCATTTTACGAGACAGATCCTCTCATGGTTAGGATAAGTCTGAACACTTGGCGACCCTGTTTGATGCTGAGGTTCGTGGATTTCCAGCTGATTTTTGAGAAAACTTTTCAAGGTTTTTCGTAGACTCTACAACTGGTCTGGACGACAACTTCCTGACCTAAATCAAGAAGCGCGTGTCTTTTTCGGAAGACTTTACTTCCTTTTAATGATGTAATTGATTCATCGTGTAGATCCATCTTTCTTTAAAATTTATTACAGTTTTCCGTGTAAAACAGTTATTTTTGTCCAAAACCAAAGTATCTTCAATTATTTGTATAAAAATATGTGATATATGTTTTAAATAACTTGGTAAATTTTTCCCACACTTGGCTTTTATTTTCTTTTCTTCGCCTTTTTATTGTCCTCTATTCCATTTTAAATGAATTCTAACATTTTGGTTTGTTTCTCAATTTATGTCCTTTCCGAGGTAACAATAATTTCGGTATTAACACCTAGTTGTATCGTTCATAAATATGTATAAACATGATTTTGAATTCATTTATTTGAAAATTTTTGAAAAATTTTACTAGAATTTGGTAGTCAGTATATAAGACTAGGGTTGTTCTTTATCATCAGAGAGCACTAGATTCTAATACAACTACTGCGTTACTAGTATTTTTAATGGTAACCAAGTGTATAAGTTAAAATTTTTTAAAAATCCGAAAGAATTTAACCCCTTCCCACACTTAAGATCTTGCAATGCCCTCATTTGCAAGAAATCAGTAACAATTTAAATTATTGAGGGTGATTAGCGTAGAAAAACGATTAAACTTTACCAAAGTTTCCAAATATATTGGCGTTTGTTTGTTGAATGATAAATGGTGCACATCATTTGTTCATTCTGTCTTATTGTTACATCACATTTGTTTTTCCTTTTGTCGTCAAAATTAGTAGCTTTTGCTGAACTTAATGCCAGTCTTTGAAAATGCGCTGTTTTACCCTGTTGTGTACAATTGACAATATACATACATACAAATAATAACATGCATGGTAATTTGAAATGGGACTTAAAATCCCACTTTCAAATCAAATATGAAATATTAGTACAACATAATAAA
Organism: Rutidosis leptorrhynchoides; assembly: GCF_046630445.1. NCBI lineage: Eukaryota > Viridiplantae > Streptophyta > Magnoliopsida > Asterales > Asteraceae > Rutidosis > Rutidosis leptorrhynchoides. The sequence goes on from NC_092341.1 coordinate 73,814,457, forward strand.
AATATTAAACATTACAATAAAAGTATCAAAATATAATGTGTTTAAACATAAATAAATAGATATAATAAAAAGATAAAAATCATAGAAATCACTAACAGGAACTATATCAATCTCGATAGGGGTTCCAGTTCATGTCGTCGTCCGGGTTCCATGGTTGGTGATAGGTGTACTGATAGGCCTGGTTAGGGTCGTAGAGAGTATATGGTGGTCTTATCTCGGGCTGGTGTGAAGGATAGTAAGCGGGTCGGGTTGGGACGTAGTGATCCTGAGGTGACAGCTGGCTCATGATCTGACACTGATGATAGTCCCATCTATCATGCTGTCGTTGCCTGGAATGCTCGTAATCATTCCGGGTTTGCCACTACTCCATCTGACTAAATCTCTCCCCGTTTATCATATCTACCTCATCTACACACTGGTAGACGTCAGTCATAGTCTCCCTAATGACATCCCTAATGTCATCCGCTTCCTTCATTTCCTCATCTGATCCTCTCTCTACCTGTGGATGATGACCTTCATAGGGTACTGCCTGATTGCGTCTACTTTTCAATACCTTAGCACCCTGATAAACCCTCAATCCTAAAGGCTCAACCTGTTCCCTACATTCTAAAAGTGGACCCCCTTGATCCCTATCTACATACCCAAATACTCTCCAATGAGAGTAACAAAAATACCTCCTCCTATTATTCCCCCTTCCTGTATTCCTTCCACCATCTTAGACAAATAAAAACTAACACAGTAAGGGATATTAACAAAGCCTCTTGGGTCTCGAATACACTTTAGGTAAAATAGTCATGTAAAGTCATTTTCTCCTTATTGTGACCTCTCTGTGTAATCAAGTTAGCCAAAAATCTATGAATTATACGAAGCTCGGCTTTGTTAATATGTAAGTAGGAGTGTTTTCCTCCCAGCGTAAAAACATTATAATCTGACATACGCCTCCAGACGGCGTTTGCGTCAAAATTCCTATCTACCCTTTCACCACGATAAATCAAATTCATACAATCGGGTAGTAATAATTCACCTGGAGTATATATCTGCAAAGCCCTGGCCATGTCCAGCATGGACATCCTGTACATCCTACGGCCAAGTATAAATCTAAGAAAACTTCTATCATCTAATCTATCTACATCCGCATTTAACTAAATAGTACTCATAAGCTCAATGCACCATTCCTTATATACAGGTCTACGAATGGTGAATAAACGTTCCCAATCGTGAAAAGAAGAGCTGCCATACCTTTGGATCAAATGCTGTCTAACTGAGTTAGCAAATTGGACCCTTTTCAAAGGCTCCCAATCGATTACCCTCGGCACTTCTACATTTTTCGGTATCAGTTTGAATTTATTACTTTGATATGTTGGGTAATCTCTCCAGCTTCTATTGAATCTCAGATTAGGATGCAACGTGTGTTCAGGAATCGTTGGGTAATCTACTGGTGGATGCATCGGAAATACTATGAAGGCATCAACAAATTGTAGTGGATCATAATAAGGTACGTGTTGATCATGTTGATGTTGTTGTTCCTGTTGTGGTTCTTGTTCAGGTTCATATTGCATTTCTAGTTCAGGCTCTGGAGCAGGTTGTCTAGATGATGATGATGCACCATCAGTATTAGTAAATCTCTGCAAAACACATTAAACACAAAATTTGTGCATCCAAATATGCATTAGTGTTAGCAAAATAACAACTTGAAACAATTACAATAACATGTTTAATCAAAATTAAACTTATACACATTTTCACAATTTTCACAATTCTACATTTTTTTTCAAATAAGCATATATGAAAATGTTTACAAAGTTCATAAGCATTCAACTCAAATAACATGTTAAAACATTACTAGCAATTAAACAAGTTTCAAATGGCATTTACATCAATTTAATCAAGTTCATGAATTTTATACCTAAAAAGTCCACTTTAATTCTCAAAAATCATGTTTAGGATTAAAGTTTGGATCATTTAGCTACCTAAACATGTTACACTACTTAATTTAGCAATAATTCATGACAAAAATTGGCCATAACCTGTTTATATCAAAAAGTCCCAAATTGCTCAAGAACACAAACCCTAGATTCCTAAAAATTTTGAAGTTTTTGGCTTCAAATCATGTTAAATAGCATCCATCTAGGTTATACATGCATAAAATACTAACAATTTAACTCTAGTTACACTAGAAATTAACAAAATCAAATTAGGTAAAATATAGCTCAAGAACACTAAAAATCAAATTTAAAGAGGTTTAGGGGTGAAATTGTTACCCTTCTTGATAAACTTCTTATCAAATTCATATTTAGAGCAGATTGTAGCGAGAAATTTGGTTGATTTTGGTGAAAAAATGAAGATTTTAGGGTGATATGTGTGTGTTTTCGTATATGTTGTGAAACGCAGTAGCAGCAGCTCGATGAGCTTATGAATCTGTCCAGATTTTCTTGGCCAAGCGATCGCATGGCTTTGCTGTGCAATTCCCATGCGATCGCATGGGGGTCTATTTTTATTTTTAATTTTTAATTTTTTTTTTATAAAACCTTTTACTTTTAACACAAAATAATTAAATTAAATTTTAAAATTTTGCTTTCCTTTTTAGGACGAGGTTGTTTCGGATCGTTGTCCTATTCCGTCCCTCTACAAAATTTTAAAATTTGTCATTTTTAAGCGCGGTTTTAAAAGCAAAGATTTTTGGGGTTTTTAATGTTTTTGGCATACTTTAATTTAATAAGATTAAAAATAATGATAATAAAAGTTCTCGTCCCTCCCTTCGGTAGAGCAATTTCGGTTCAATGACCTAGTTTTCAACTCGAATTTTAAATATCAAATTTTTAACTTAATGAAATAAAGTAAATTTTTGTTTTTTAAATTCACACCAAACTTAAATTTAAAATGCATAAAATTAAAAATTTTATTAGAATTAAAAATTCACACTAATTTTATATTATATTTTTGTTTTTATACATACAAACTTATATTAAAATATTTATTTTTCAAATATTTACAAACTTAAATATATTAATTTAAAAAGATTACAATATTAATTTTAAAAACAAAGTAAAAATAAAATTAAAATCTTTTTGGTCTTTTATCCCACTTTAATCAATCAAATATTATCAAAAATATATGCCCTCTTTTCGGTAAAGTAATTTCGGTTCAACGATCTAGTTTTACTCCTGACGAATTTCTGAAATATTTTAGGTTGATTGATTAAAGATATTTATACCTTAAGAATAAACGGTAAATTTCGCAGTGATGTAATAAATTTTTGTATGATATCAATAATTTCGGTTACGCATACCTAATTTTATTGAATACCAATTTAATACTTTATAGCGAACGATTCAGCGTTTATTATCAAAAGGTTAAAAGCAATCAAAATAAAAACTGTACATACTTACATGTGAGAAAGAATTCTCAGAGACCTGCTTTAGCCGACTCATAGGAGAGTCGTGTGATTTGGTTCTCCATAGCTACGTATGCATAACCTCGAATCTTCAATATCTTTTCTTCTAAAAATATAAAAGGTCCTTCTCTGCATAGAGTAACAAATTCGGTGTTTGAATATGTTTGATTATTTGAACATTTACCTTCATGTGATCATTTTCTGCATTTATAACATCTTTCAAGGTGTTGTGCTCTTCTTTTTGTTACGGATTTTGATTTTCCTTTTCCAAAATGTATCTTATGATGATCTTTTCTGAGTTCTTTTCTTACTCCGTCCATTTTGGCTCTTATGAATGATACCAGTTCACTCGGAAGTGTGTCATTATTACGTTTAGTAATCATAGCGTGTAGCGTTAGACCATGGTTCAGATCAAAGGAATTCTTCATCTCGTAAAACCTAAAAAAATAAAAATTCAGAATGGGGGAAGAAGACTACTTCTTTAGGGTCTGCTAGGGAAAGACCATATGGATTCCATTCTCGAGAACTACACGAAAATAGAATATCTAACTCTAACAGAAATACATATTACCCTAAAAAGATTCGAACCTCCCCACACTTAGTTAGATGTGGTATTGAAATTGTGATTAACTTCATTGTCAACTTCCATCGGACCATGTATGTAATGTTTAACTCTGTGACCATTAACTTTAAATTTAATCCCATTTGAATTTATTAACTCTATTGTTCCGTATGGGAAAACTCTTTTGACTATAAATGGTCCAGACCATCTTGATTTCAATTTTCCAGGAAATAGCTTGAATCGTGAATTGAAAAGAAGAACTCTGTCTCCTTCTTTAAATTCTTTTGAACTTCTGATTCTTTTATCATGTCATTTCTTCGTTCTTTCCTTATATATTAAGGAATTTTCATATGTCTCAAGTCTTAATTCTTCTAATTCGTTTAGTTGACTTAATCGTAGACGTCCGGCTTCATGTAAATTAAGATTACATGTCTTCAAAGCCCAAAATGCTTTGTATTCAATTTCTACTGGAAGATGACATGCTTTTTCGTAAACGAGTCTAAAAGGTGTGGTTTCAATTGGAGTTTTGTAGGCTATTCTAAAATCCCAGAGTGCATCCTCCAATTTCATGGACCATTCCTTCGGATTTGATCCTACGGTTTTCTCTAGAATACGTTTTAAAGCTCGGTTGGTATTTTCAACTTGTTCACTTGTTTGTGGATGATAAGCGGTTGAGATTTTATGAGTTACTCCATATCTTTTGAGAACTTTCTCAAGTTGATTATTACAAAAATGAGTACCCCGATCACTTATTAAAGCTTTCGGTGTTCCGAACCTTGCAAAAAGACGTTTTAAAAAGTTGACTACAACTCGTGCATCGTTAGTCGGGAGAGCTTGTGCTTCCGCCCATTTAGATACATAATCAATGGCAACGAGAATGTAGAGATTATTATGAGATTTTAGAAATGGACCCATAAAGTCAATACCCCAAATGTCAAATACTTCACATACTTGAATGACATTTTGTGGCATTTCATCACGTTGACTTATTATTCCGGCCCTTTGACAAGCATCACAGGATTTGCAAAGAAGGTGTGCGTCTTTGAAAATTGTAGGCCAATAGAATCCAGCATCGTAAACTTTTCTTGCTGTAAGTTGAGGCCCATAATGCCCTCCTGTTGGTCTTGTGTGACAATGGTTTAAGATTTGACTAGCTTCATTCCCGAATATACATCGGCGTATTATTCTATTGGGACAACTTTTAAACAAATGTGGATCTTCCCATAAATAGTGTTTTATATCACTAAAGAATTTCTTTCGTTTTTGGTACGACAACCCTTTTTCAAGGAATCCACATACTAAGTAGTTTGCATAATCTGCAAACCATGAAATTTCATTATAATCTATCTTCAATAGATATTCATCAGGAAAGTTATCTTGTATAGCTGATTCATTTAGAACTTCTAATTCGGGATTTTCAAGACGAGAAAGATGATCAGCGGCGAGATTTTCTGCTCCCTTTTTGTCTCGGATTTCAATATCGAACTCTTGTAAGAGTAAGATCTAACGGATTAATCTTGGTTTGGCATCTTGTTTTGAAAATAGGTATCTAAGAGCAGAATGGTCAGTATAGACCACCGTTTTAGCTAGAACGAGATATGAACAAAATTTGTCAAAAGCAAAGACAATAGCAAGGAGTTCTTTTTCAGTAGTTGTGTAATTCGTTTGTGCTCCTTGTAACGTCTTACTAGCATAATAAATAGGTTGAAATCGTTTTTCAATCCTTTGTCCTAAAACGGCTCCCATTGCAAAATCACTTGCATCGCACATTAGTTCAAATGGTAGATTCCAATTTGGAGTTATCATGATCGGCGCATTAGTGAGTTTTTCTTTAAGAATATTAAAAGATTTGATGCATTCATCTAAAAAGATGAATGAAGCATCTTTTTCTAGGAGTTTATTCATAGGAGTGGCAATTTTAGAAAAATCTTTTATGAAACGTCGGTAAAAACCGGCATGCCCTAGAAAACTCCTAACTCCTCTATCATTGGTGGGATGTGGAAATTTAGCAATTACATGTACTTTAGCTCTATCCACTTCAATTCCTTCCTTCGAAATTTTATGACCAAAAACTATGCCTTCTTTAACCATGAAATGGCATTTCTCCCAATTAAGTACTAGATTTGATTATTCGCATCTAATAAGCATTCGTTCAAGATTAACTAGACATGATTCAAATGTATCACCGAAGACTGAAAAGTCATCCATGAAAACTTCCATGCATTCTTCTATCATGTCGTGAAAAATCGCCATCATGCACCTTTGAAAGGTTGCAGGGGCGTTGCAAAGTCCAAATGGCATGTGTTTGTAAGCAAAAGTACCATAAGGGCACGTGAACGTGGTTTTCTCTTGGTCCTCGGGTGCTATTGGAATTTGAAAATATTCGGAAAAACCATCAAGAAAACAATAATAACTATTTCCGGCTAATCTTTCCAACATTTGATCAATGAAAGGTAAGTGAAAGTGATCTTTTCTGGTGGCGTCATTTAATTTTCTATAATCAATACAAACACGCCATCCTGTTACAGTCCTAGTAGGAATAAGCTCATTTTTCTCATTTGTGATGACAGTCATGCCACCCTTCTTAGGTACGCATTGAACTGGGTTTACCCATGGACTATCAGAGATTGGATAAATTAAACCTGCATCAAGCAGTTTAATAATTTCTTTCTTAACAACATCTTGAATATTAGGATTTAGTCTTCGTTGGCGTTGCACATACGTTTTATGACCTTCTTCCATAAGGATTTTATGTGTGCAATACGAAGGACTTATTCCTTTAATGTCATGAATCTTCCATGCAATAGCTGGTTTATGAGCTTTTAGCACAGAAATGAGTTGAGATTTTTCATTTTTTGTAAGAGAAGACGATATTATTATAGGTAATTCAGATTCACCATGTAAATAAGCATATTCCAAATGGTTTGGAAGTGGCTTTAACTCTAATGTCGGTGGTTCTTCTATCGATGATTTATATCGATATCTGTCTTCCTCTTTTAGCATTTGAATTTCTTCTGTTGTTGGTTCATATCCATTAGCCATAAGTGTAGCTAACATTTCAATTTCATCAATTGGTTCAGTTCCTTCTCCTAAAGAACATTCTCCTGTTCCTTGTAATTCTGGAAATTCTTCTAACAATTCTGCATGTGAATCTATAGTTTGAATATAATAACATGTATCATCTGCAGATTGCGGTTGTTGCATTGCTCTATCAACTAAAAAGGTAACACTCTCATCCTCTATACTTAGGGTCAGTTTCTTACCAAACACGTCTGTTATTGCTTTAGCCGTGTTTAAGAATGGTCTTCCTAATATGAGAGGAACTCGAGAATCTTCTTCCATGTCCAAAATAACAAAATCTACTGGAAATACTAAAGTACCAACTTTAACTAGCATGTTCTCCATTATCCCTCTAGGATATTTTACTGATCGATCGGCTAGTTGTATGCTTATTCGTGTTGGTTTCAATTCTCCAAGGTCTAGTTTAGCGTATAGTGAATACGGCATTAAATTTATACTAGCACCTAAGTCTGCCAATGCTTCTATTGAACTAAGAGTACCCAGAAAACATGGAATCATGAAACTTCCTGGATCTGATAATTTTTCTGGTATCTTATTCAACAGCACTGCAGAACAATTAGCATTCATAGTAACAGCCGAGAGTTCTTCCATTTTCTTTCTATTTGTGATTAGATCTTTCAGAAATTTAGCATATCTAGGCATTCCTGAAATTACATCAATGAAAGGAAGATTTACATTTATCTATTTAAACATATCCAAAAATTTGGATTGCTCGGCTTCAAGTCTCTCTTTTCTCGTTTTACTCGGGTAAGGAAGTGGTGGTTGGTATGGTTTAACATAAGATTTTGCCTTAACTGTGTTATCTTCATTAACCTTTTCAACTACCGGTTCTGTTTCCTTATCTTGCTCAGATTGTGGTTCTTGTGGAGTAGGAATAGCTTCATCAGAGATTACAGGCATTTCAGGTGGTTTAAGTGTAATACCACTTCTCGTGGCAATGGCTTTAGCCGTTTCATTCCGGGGGTTAGCATTTGTATCACTAGGTAGACTTCCCGGTTTTCTTTCACCTATCAACCTTGCTAGGTTGCTCACTTCTTGTTCCAAGTTTTGAATAGAAGCTTGTTGATTTCTAAATGCTTGAGCATTTTGTTCATTGGTTTGTTTCTGAGATGTGAAAAACTGAGTTTGAGATTCAACTAGCTTCGACATCATATCTTCTAAATTTGGCTTTTTATCATCGGTTTGTGGTGGTTTATTTTGAAAAATAGGTCTTTACTGATTGTAAGTATTATTAGGTACTTGTTGATTGCTAGGACCTTGTTGGTTGTTGTATGGAACATTTCAGTTATAGTTCTGATTTTGATTGTAGATCGGTCTTGGCGGTTGATAATTATTCTGATAATTATTTCCAGGCCTTTGGTTTAGATATGAAACATTCTCTCTTTGTTCCATTGTTATTTCAATACTAAGACAATCTTTTGTCAAATGTGGTCCTCCACACTGCTCACAACTAATTCGTATTGAGTGGATATCTTTAGTCATCTTTTCCATTCGTCTCTCAACAGCATCTATCTTTGCAGAAATGGAATCAAAGTCATGGCTAGAATCGGCCCTATCTGCTTTAGATGATCTAACGATATCTTTTTCTTGGTGCCACTCATGTGAGTGGGAAGCAGTGTTATCAATAATTTTGTAAGCGTCAGTTGTGGTTTTCTTCATAATGGAACCACCAGCTGCTATATCGATGTCTTTTCTTGTAGTGATGTCGCATCCTTAGTAGAATATTTGTACTATTTGACAAGTGTCTAAACCATGTTGCGGACATCCTCTCAATAACTTTCCAAATCTTGTCCACGCCTCATATAGAGTTTCATTTGGCTTTTGTGTGAACATAACTATTTCTCCTTGAAGTCTCACAGCTTTAGATGCCGGAAAGAATTGTTTAAGAAATTTTTCAACTAAAACGTCCCATGTATCAATCGCCCCTTCAGGTAACGATTCTAACCAATCTTTGGCTTCTCCCTTTAAAGTCCAGGGAATTAACATGAGATATATCTGTTCATCCTCTACTTCTCTTATTTTAAATAGAGTACAGATCCTATTAAAGGTTCGAAGATGTTCATTTGGATCTTCCTTCGGCGCACCACTAAATTGGCATTGATTAGTTACCATGTGTAGGATTTGTCCTTTAATTTCATAATCTGGCGCATTAATGTCTGGTTGAGTAATTGCGTGACCTTGGCCAGTGCGTTTAGCTCTCATTCGGTCTTCCATACTTAGAGGTTCCAGATTTTCCATGATTGAATTTGTTGAATCTGAATCACTAGAGGATTCTGATTTAATGGTTGGTTCCTCGACAATCTCTGTTTGAATGATTGGTGGTTCCGGAGGAGAGATTAGTGGTTCAGGATCTCTGAATTGTCCCAGAATATCCTTAGAATTCTCAATTGTGAGGTCGGGTTCAAAAAATGGATTATCGGAAATTTGAATTGGAGTACTTGGTCGACTGGATGACGATTCTAAAGAAAAATCAACGGCAACAATATTGGCTAGATGTCTTGATCTGGTTACAGGTGGTGAACGTATAAAAGGTGGTGAACGTTTTGCTCGGTGCATTCACTGAATATCCTATTAGTTATAAAAATAAAAATTATATAACTTATCAAATTAATAGACTTTTCTGATTTTGCCCACGTTTCGAATAGCCAATAGATGCAGCAGGTAGCCAGGACCCTTTAAATCGGAAGCTCACAACTCGCCACTAACAAATCCAACTATTACTACGAACCAGAAAATTTTGGATGTCTATCAATTTAATCACTTAAAATAATTTTTCGTCGAAATTTAAAGAAATTTTAGAGAAGAAATAGAAAAAAAATCTAAGTCCTAAAAAACTAGAGCGGCGAAAAATAAGAAAGAAAAAGAGTGCGTCGAAAAATAAAAGGTCGAAAAATAAAAACAAGAAAGTAGCGCGTCGAAACTTAAAAAGGAACTAAAAACTAAGAATTAAAAGTTGCGTCTAAAAATATTAAAGCTTACAAGAAATTCTATATCCAAAACGGCAAAGACTTAAAAAGGTACTAAAATATAAAAACGGCGTCGCAAAATTCTAAAGCACCTAAATCTTAGTCTAATGAAAAAGTACTTAAGGGATTTTACGGCAAAGCCTAAGAATCTATAAATAAAAATAACTATGGCAAAAACTATGACTTAAAACTAAATACGAGCGAAAAATACAAATATTACGCTAAAACCAATAAAAAGATACAAAATATAAAAATAAACTTAAAGTTGTAAAAAGTACAATTTTTATAAAAATATTAATTTTATATTATTTATTTTATAAAACTATTAATTTTTATATATTAATAAAACTAATTAAACTAAAAATACAAATTAATAATAAAAACTAAACCTTAATTAGGGTTTTAATAATAATAATAATAATAATAATAATAATAATAATATACTCCGTAATTATTGCTGTAATCAGGTCAACTTCGGCGTGTCAGAACAGGCCATGCGATCGCATGGTCTTCACGTTATATATCCATGCGGTCGCATGGAGTAGGGTTTCGGGCCATAATCAGGTCAACTTCGGCGTGTCAGAACAGGCCATGCGATCGCATAGTCTTCACGTTATATATCCATGCGGTCGCATGGAGTAGGGTTTCGGGCCAGAGTTGGGCTGCTACAGTACCAGTCCGTTTGATTTCTTTTATATTTTTTTTTCTGTTTTAAATATATAGAATATTTATATAGAGTAAATAAAAAACTTAATTGTTAAAAACTAAAAATAAAAATAGAAAAATTTATAATTTTATATATTTTTATCAATCTCTTAAAAATATATAAATTTTTATTTTTCTTGTCTTTTTAAATTTTTGTATTTTTAATTTTTAAAACGTATATTTTTATAGAAAGAACTAAAAAAAAAATTTTTATAGCGTTGCGCTTTCGGCGTTTTAGCTATTCCCGGCAGCGGCGCCAAAAATACTTGATGTGCGTAGAGGTGTATACAAAATAGTTATATTTTTGCTACAAAATACTATTAAATACGATACAATTTTACAAAAGTTATTTATTTATTTATAGAGTGGATATACCTAAACCTTGCTACAACACTTATAGGCAGTGTACCTAATCGTACAGTAGTGTAGTTTTTAGTAAGTCCGGTTCGTTCCACAGGGATCTAATAAACTAGTTCAACGCTATATTAGTTTTAACTTATAATTGTAAAAATACAAATATATATATATAAGTAATATTATTATTATAAAAGGGGGTTTTTATCGTTTAATGACCGGTTTGTCGATTTTAAAACTTTAGTAGCAGTTAAAACCTAATGTAAAATATTAAAAATAAATATAACTTAATTTTAAGCGTAACGTAAATAACGATAATGAAATTGCAATAAATAAAAGTGCGATAAATAAAATTGCGATAATTAAAAGTGCAATTAAATATGAAATAAAGGAATTATGCTTATTTAAACTTCCGTAATCATGATGTTCGACGTGTTGTTTTTAGTTTAGTACCATGGGTTAATTGTCCTTTGTCCTGGATTATTCGATATGTCCATACGGATTTGTCCATAATAGTCCATCAGTCATAATCATAAAGTGCGGAAGTCTTCGTCAAATTATTCTTATTTCCGAAGTCAAATATTCCAACTAATTGGGGATTCGAATTGTAACAAGGTCTTAATACTTTGTTTAATGAATACACCAGGTTATCGACTGCGTGTAATCCAAGGTTTTATTACTTTGTTAACAATTACACCAATTACCCTTGAATGTAATCCACCCCTGTTTCAACAAGTCTATTAACTATTAATCCAGTTCCGTGTCCGGTAAAATGAACAATTATTGGTATTTATAGATATCCCGCCCACCGTACCCAGTCAAGCGTATGTGGTTATATATAAATACGTCAAATTATAAGTCTATATATTAAATTAATGAGGTATCATTTAGTTAATATAAAGCCCATTAATAGCCCATAGTCTAATTTCCACAAGTGTCGTTCTTTTGTCCAAACCCCAATTATGGTACAAAGCCCAATTACCCCGTCTTAATATTTTAGCCCAACATCATGATTACTTCGGCTTAAATAAGCATAATAATAACTTAGCTACGAGACATTAATTTAAAAAGGTTGAACATAACTTACAATGATTAAAAATAGCGTAGCATTACACGGACAGAATTTCGTCTTACACCCTTACAACATTCGCTAACATACCCTTATTATTAGAATTTAAAATTAAAATTAAAATTATAATATAAATATATATATATATATATATATATATATATATATATATATATATATATATATATATATATATATATATATATATATATATATATATCGTTGAGTGAATGAAGAAGAAAAAGATATATTAAAATGGCCAAAACACGCGAAATTTATAGATGTGGCCTGATACTTGGGGCCATGCGATCGCATGGCCAGCTGGGGGAGTTCACATGTCTTTGTTTTCTTTCTTGCCGACGATATTTAATATAATATATAAATAATTTATAGAATTATTTAAATATTATATTATATTTGTGTGCATAGTTGACTTGTAATTTTTAGTCCGTTGCGTCGAGCGTTAAGAGTTGACTCTGGTCCTGGTTCCGGATTTTCGAACGTCCTTGCGTACAATTTAATATCTTGTATTTTGCGTTTTGCGTCTTGTACTCTTGTAATTTTGAGACGTTTCTCATCAATAATTTGAACCTCTTTGATTGTAATTTGTACTTTTGAGCTTTTTGGTCATTTGCGTGTAACGACCCTGGATTTTCCAACGTTTATTTATTAATAATTGTTATTATTAATACGTGTGATAAAACGAATGTATGTTGTTACATTTACATGTTGCCATGATTGCCGAACTTGACTTTAATTGCCCGAAATGTTTTTGTGACACCCGAGACTTACACGAATAATATTTTTAGAGTATTATTTACATTCATGATTAATTTTATTAATCATTTTAATTAACTATGGTGATTAGTTAGTTACTTGGGCTTTAATTGGTTTAACTTGTGAATTATTGAACTTGGGCTTGTTTAAAGTAATTGGACTCATGTTATTGGGCTTCCAAGCCCACCCTACCTTTTAAGTGGACTTAGTTAGCCCACTCTTTCATGTGTAAGTATCACTTAGGAGTGTAACTAGTTAGTTAATACATGAAGGAATCTAGTTAACTTGTTATCCCCATGTAACCACCCCTTTTAACCAACTTTTAGAGCTTTACATACTAGTGACCATGAAATTATTTCCTTCCCCCTTTGATGAGCTGCAGCCGTGACCTTGTATGTACACAAAGGGATTTGTTTCATTTTTTTTGTATTACTCTCACTTGTATTCACTTCACATTTCAAACACACACTTGCTAGCTTTCTTTTTTCTCTCTTTTTCTCTCAAGTCTTGTAAGTATCTTGAGTTTTTCTCTTCTTCTTTTCTTGATTAAAACCGAACCTAACACCCTTAAATCATCATCATCTTTGTTCTTTGTTGTTAAATGTTTGTAGTTGTTAGTTGTTGTTACTTTATTACTTGTTACTTTACTTACTAGTTAACATGAATCAAGCTTTCTAGTTTGAATTCTTCTTTTTATCTTGTACTAACAAGAACAACAAGAACTAACTTACTAGTTATGTTCTACATATACTTTTTTTTAAAAGATTAATGTTCATGTGTTGATGAACTCATACTTGTAGTTCTTGAAGTAAACTTAAAGTTTACTTTACTTAAAGATCAAACCTTGGTTGAATCTTTAAAAGTATGAACAACCATGAACCTTTTACTTGTTTATTTAGTTTTACTTGCACTTTAATTTTATGATTTTGGTTGTTGTTGGTCAAGTACTACAAGTTAGTCTTGATCTCATATCTCTTGGAACTAAAAGTTAACTTAAAAGTTCAAGAACATGTAAATAAGTTTTCTTTAAATATAACTTTGTATACTTATGCTTGATCTAGACTTTTGGGTCTTGGATCTTCAAGATCTAACTAAGAACTATGTTCTACATCTTAAGATCTTGATTAGTTAGTTTACTTTCAAGTTTGTAACTTATTATTAGTCTTAAAGTTCATGTATGTGTTAGATCTAAGACTTTGATGTAACTTTGGTTCATCAAAACACTTGCAACACTTAAGTGAGTTGTGCTTCATGTCTTAGACTTGCACTTGGGTTATGATGGTCAAACCTTGGTAAAGATGATGTAAACACATCAAAGAGTTGTACACTTGAAGCTATATGCATCAAGGATGAGAACCATGATGAACATCAAGCACCAAGACCACCGGAACTCACTTTTAACTTCCTGCTTTCTGTTTACAGCCCTCTGTCCTACTGTTTCTGTAACAGACCAGTAGACCTGGGCTACTGAGACCTTGATTTTCAAATAGATCTTTTCGAGTAGATAACTTTTCATATAGTACTCGACTTAATCCGAGTTACGGTTTAGGATTTATGGCCCTCCGATCGTCACTATGTCCTTTTAACGTTGTGCAGAAATTTCTGACCTACTCGCACTTAGACCGTCGCCACGGTCAAACGAAGACGAGTTTGCTTCTGTAAATTTTACCACACTTAAAGGACTCATATACGGAGCCATGGCCACTGGTCTTACCTTAATTCAGTAAGGTTAGAGGCTGTGGTGACTGATCGAAGTCAGCCTTTGTTTTAAACTACTTTCATAAACAAAACCTACTTTACGCCTTTTGTTTGATGATGAATGATGATGACCCTTAAGACCTTATTTACATACTTTTAAACATATTAAGACGATTTACTGACTTAGTACTATTTGCCTTAGGTTGAGGACCTTCGGACCGATTACTTGCACACCTTTTCCGAACCGACTTTACGACTACATTATCATTGTGAGTTATAGCATTCCCCTTTTACTTTAACTTATTTTGGGAACTGAGAATACATGCAGATTTTATGTTTTACATACTAGACACGAGTACTTAAACTTATATATATGTGGGTTATATAACGGCAGAAACATTCCCTTTAGCTCGGTAACGTTTAGTCATTGGTTTTTGAACCGGTGAACGCGAATCTTAGATATGGATCCATAGGGTTTGACATCCCCACTCGGGCTAGTAGCGCTAGCATTTAACGAGTGTTTAATACTTCGTAAACATACGCACTTGCCAAGTGTACTTTCAGGGGGTATAAACGTTAAGTTAGTTACCAAGTGCCCACGGTTAACATATACTTTATCATACTGTTTTGAAACGCTCTTTGTAGCACTGAAATCTCGTGGCCTAGCTTACTTACTGTTATACTTAAACTATAGCTCACCAACCTTTGTGTTGACATTTTTAAGCATGTTTTTCTCAGGTGCTTGAGGTTAGCTTCCGTTGTGTACTAGTCATGCTGTAGACACACGCTGCTCTAGAGATGTCCTGCATGAACGTTTACTTTTGCATTCATAACTTTACTACTTTTGAAACTATGCTTGTAACGACCATTGGGGTCACGCACACTTATTTATTTTCTTCTGTTTATTGAAGCACGCTTTTGATGTAAAACATTCGACGTCGGTTATGACGTCACCTTTTAATCATGAATGCAACTTGCTTTGAAAACGCATATAGTACTTAACGTTGTAATGATCCTGTTGTTGATGATTCGTACACGATGGTTTTGTACGGGGCATCACATTGCGTCTTCAATTCGTCGAATCTGTCTTTTGTCTTCACCTTTTATTATTTAAACGAATATCACTTGTAAATAGAACAATTGCAACTAAAAGCTTGTCTTTCTTGAGGGATAATGCTATGAAATATATGTTCATTTTTAGCATTATCAATAATCTTCAATCTAGTTGGAACGGCAGATTTTAGAATATATTGGATTATCCGAATAGGCGCATTATTTACCACGGGGATTGGTCTACAGTTAAAGCAGACTTGCCTGATGACCAGTTGTCACACGAAATAAATCTCAAGGCCCTTAAATTCTTTATGTTTAAGTTGACATGGAAAACGGAATCGAAAGTTAAACTTTCATATATATATTTAATTAGAGTATATCTAGATAAGTATCTTTCCAACTTACAGTTTTAATAGGTATAACTCTATATTGCAGACGACAAGAATCTTGATAGTTCAGTGTGAATGTCGTGATTAAACAATTCAAGCTGCGCGGGGGCATCACACTAAGAATGATCTGAGTTCTTTATGAGCACATCATGAATCAGCATTCTTCATTCTTTCAGGACTTTGCCATCTTGATACGCCAATTATTTTTGACTTTGATTTTCTTTTGATATTTTCTTTTTCAACATATCACAGTCTTTTGATATATTGATTTTGAATGCCATCATGAATGGATTTTCCATTTTTATGCATGAACTCATGTTTCTTTGTTGTGTGCTCAGATCACTCGAAGGTGTTCTCCCTTAAATGCTTGAACGGTCCGCAATAAGGAATTATACTTTTCAACCTTAAGTGAGAAGGGACACTTACTTTTGACATAAACTAATTTTCTCTGATATTTTCGGGGTTTAGTTTCGATTATAAAGTCTTAGGCCCGTGACAACGTGGTATGCACCAGCCAAACAGATAATCCTCAAATTCAAATCCACCACCAACCTTTTCTAGTGATTTTCAATTATGATAGGGGATACCCTCAACCGACTGTTGAGTTCCTCAACAATTATCATTAGATACAGTTTCGAAGATAATTAGGTAACTACCTTCAAACGCTACAGATCGTTCATGACTTCTGAATCTTAGATGATCGTTAGTCTTATTATGATTGTCTAATGCCAAGAATTCATAAGTCACATCTATCAGTACATCACACAACAAATAAACATAGACGTTCAAACTAGTCCTTACTAATCAAATATATCAATTCTCAGTACAGTAATTTCTTCATCTCCAACATATTAATCAAAACAAGCTCATTTTCGGATTTTTCAACTTTTTAGGATTTTCTGATGAGGCATTTTACACTTTTTAGGTATTTTCTGTTGATAACATATACTCCCCCTAAAATACTAAAACATAAAATCTTTTTGTCTTTTAGCATTTTAACAAAAGAAACAGAAAATAACTACAGACTAGCATGCGATCATGAGATAAATCATGCAAAGAAATGCAGACGGAACGCAAAAATATGAAATACAGATAATAAGAAACTAAAATCTATATGTCATGCATCCTAGATGCAAAGTCTAAAAGTTTGATTAATCCTCACAAGCAATGGTGTTATGCGAGGTGTAGTACGAAATACTATTATTTTTATTGCGAAATACTATTAAATACGATACAATTTTACACAAGTTAATTATTTATTTATAGAGTGGATATACCTAAACCTTGCTACAACATTTATAGGCAGTGTACCTAATCGTAGAATAGTGTAGTTTTTAGTAAGTCCGGTTCGTTCCACAGGGAGCTAGCTGAGTTTAACGATATATATATTTTAAACTATATTTGTATAAATATATATATAAGTAATATTATTATTATTATATAAGGGGGGTTTTACCGTTTAGTGACTGGTTTGTCGATTTTAAATAAAGCGTAAAGATAAATGACGATAATATAAATGACAGAATTTAAATTGCGATAAAGTAAATTGCAGTAATTAAAATGACAATAAATAAAGGTACGATGAAATATGAAATAAAAGTATTATGCTTATTTAAACTTCCATAATCATGATGTTTGACATTTTGATTTTAATTTATTACCCTGGGTTAATTGTCCTTTGTCCTGGATTATTTGATACCTATTTAGTTTTTGTCCATAATAGTCCATCGGTCATAATTATAAAATGCTCGTCAAATTAACCTTATTCCCGAAGTCAAATATTCCAAGTAATTAGGGATTCGAACTGTAACAAGGTTTTAATATTTTGTTTAATGATTACACCAGGTTATCGACTACGTGTAATCCAAGGTTTTATTACTTTGTTAACAATTACATCAATTATCCTTGTATGTAATCCACACCTGTTATAATTAGTCCATGAATATTAATTTACCCACTTGATCAGAATGAATAATGAATTACCCAACCCCAATAATTAATTAAATGATTGTAAACGACGTCGTATAAACGTCACTAAATAGAACATTCGTAATCAATTTAATAATTATTAGTTTAACTAATTTGAAGATAGGTTCGACAGGTTCCAATGAGTTGTCGTTCAATTAGACAATACCCCCTACCTATTAATAGTCAATAGTCCAATGTTCACAAGTGTCAGTCTTTTGTCCAAACCTTAATTATGGTACAAAATCTAATAACCCCATTTTAATATTTAGTCCAACATCACGATTACTTCGGCTCAAATAAGCATAATAATAACTTAGTTACGAGACATTAATTTAAAAAAGAAGAACACAGCTTACAGTGGTGATTAATCGCGTAGCGTCGCACGGACAGAATTTCGACTTAAAATCCGTAAAACATTCTTACAATAACCTTATTATTATTAACTTAAAATTAAAATTATATTATAAATATATATATTTTTACGTTACATAGAAAGGAAAAGAATAAGATGTGTAAAACTCGTCCGAAAAATGCTGAATTTATAGACTTGGCCACCATTTCCCTGCCATGCGATCGCATGGGAATAAGGCAGCCAGGCCATGCGATCGCATGGTCATCTGGATCTAGCTCAATCACTTTGTTTTCTAGTTTTCCGACGTTTTATTTAAATATATATAATATATATAATTTATATTAATTATATATATATTATATTATATTCTTGTGCATAGTTGAGTTGTAATTTTAGATCCATTGCGTCGCGCGTTGATAGTTGGCTCAGGTCCCGGTCCCGGATTTTTGAACGTCCTTTCGTACACGAAGATATCTTGTACTTTGCGTTTCGCGACTTGCACTCTTGTAATTTTTAGACGTTTCTCATCATTAAATTGAACCACTTGAATTATATCTTGTACATTTGAGCTTTTTGGTCATTTGCGTCTTCAAATCGTCGTTTTCTTCTTTTGTCTTCACACTTATTTATTTAAACGAATATTACATAAAAATAGAACAATTACAACTAAAAGCTTTACATATTGGAAGGATATTGTGCCTAAATATATGTTCATTTGGAGCACTATCAAAAATCCCCACACTTGAGCGTTGCTTGTCCTCAAGCAATACAGAACTTGAAATTAAATCACACTTCACTCGAATCACTTTTTTTATTCTCACACTTTATACATAAGTGATTTTGATACGGCGGTATAAACAATGATAGTAACGATGTGGTTTACAGTCCCACATGACTATTAAAAATTTAGATCCTTTAAGGAAATTGGATCTTTATGAAAACATTTGATCTTTTTAAAATTCATTCTAGCTTTTACCCTAGATAAGTTTTCCGGAATAACCCTTCACCGGTGTTTGCAAAATGTTTTTGTGGGTTGCGTGGATTTCATATTTTACATTTTTAGCTCAAAATTTGCGGTTTTGTGTCACCCACTTGCTAACCTTGTATTAGGAAAGCACACGTCCAGTTTACTTGCTCCGTATATTACCTTTCGGTAAACTACCGTCCGGTTGTAAAGGAAAACATTGAACAAGCAACTGTTAAGGCAATGTCTAATGACATGCTTTTGATTATGGTCTATATCGTGTCAGATGCAATTACTATCCTTTGTAGGAGAAATAGTAAAGATCACCCTATAATTTTTCGGTCTGGCACAAGGTCATGTCTTCGACCATGCTATGCAACCACCGTTCTTACGGTTGATACCCGATTTGGTTCAGGTGACCTAATGAATTCTGGTGAATTCTTAGGATTTTACGTTCAATGGTAATGAACGCATTGAAAATGGGTTTTTAGAAAACAAATCAGTTTTAATTTGATCAAAATATTTTCTCGTTCAAGCTCGAGTTTAGATATCATCGAATTCCATGAGTTTGTAATTCTCAATATTTAAGGTCAATCTCAAGGATTGAGTAATATCAGGCTTAAAAGTTGATTTTTAATCTTTAAGGATATTATCCTTTCTGGGGGTCTGATTCATTAGTCTTATCAAGCTAATTTGCACGGCGCCCTCCCTATTTTACGAGACAGATCCTCTCATGGTTAGGATAAGTCTGACCACATGGCGACCCTGTTTGATGCTGAGGTCCGTGGATTTCCAGCTGATTTTCGAGAAAACTTTTCAAGGTTTTTCGTAGACTCTACAACTGGTCTGGACGACAACTTCCTAACCTAAATCAAGAAGCGCGTGTCTTTTTCGGAAGACTTTACTTCCTTTTAATGATGGAATTGATTCATCGTGTAGATCCATCTTTCTCTCAAATATATTACAGTAAATCGAGTAAAAATGATTAGTTTAGTCCAAAGCAAAAGCACCTGCAATAATCTTGTACAAATATGTGATATATGTTTTGAAGAACTTGGTAAATTCTTCCCACACTTAGCTTTTATTTATTCTTTTCTTTGCCTTTTTATTCTCCTTTATTCCATTTTAAATGAATTCAAGCGTTTTGGGTTGTTTCTCCATTTATGTTCTCTCTGAGGTAACAATAATTTCGGTATTATAACCTAGCTTTATCGTTCATAAATATGTATAAACATGATTTTGAATTCATTTAGTTGAAAATGTTTCAAATTTTCACAAAATTTGGCAATTAAATTAAGTGTAAACCCGAGAGAATTTATAACCCTTCCCCACACTTGAGATCATGCAATGCCCTCATTTGCATGAAATCAGACTATAATTATAAATTCATGAGGGTGATTAGTGTACAAAAGTGATTAAAAATATCGAGTTTGCAAACATATTGTTTTATATCACATTTGATATTTTACGTTTTGTCGTTAAAATTAGTAGCTTTTGCTGAACTTAATGTCAATCTTAGAAAGTGCGATGTTTTGCCCTGTTTTGTACATAAGATAAACTACAAACATACATAATATTTTTATTATATTTTTTTTATAAAACCTTTATTTATTAAAACAATTTAAATGAATAATTTTTTTAAAAAAATTTTGTTTCATTTTACTTTAGGTAGTTTCGGTATGTTTACCTAGTCCTTCCCTCGGCAAAATTTAAAATTTGTCGTTTTTAAAGCGATTGTATTAAAAGCAAAGATTTTTGGATTTTTTAATTTTTTTTTGGTATACTTTAGATCAATAAAATTAAAAATAATGATAACAAAATTTTTCGCCCCGCCCTCGGGTAAAGCAATTTCGGTTCCATGAACTAGTCTTCAACTTACGATGAATTTTAGAAATCATTTTTTAAACTAAATGAAATAAAGTAATTTTTTTTTAAAATCACACAAAAATTAAATTTAAAAATGAAAATTAATTTCATACAAAACCTACAAAACAAAAAAAAAAATCAGAATGGGGGAAGAAAACTAGTTCTTTAGTGTCTGCTAGTGAAAAAGACCAATCGGATTCCATTCTCGGAACTACACGAGAACAGAACAACTAACCTTAGACAGCATTTTCTTTTTAGAACTTTTGAATCTCCCCACACTTAAGTAGCTGTGGTTTTGAAATTGTGATTAACTTCATCGTCAATTTCTTTTGGACCATAATCAACTTGCATATCTGTGACTTTTGCTTTAAGCCATTGGCCGGGTTCCTGTGTAATATCCACAAATTCAACTAGTTTTGCCTTTTCTTTAGGTGAAAGATTGGATACTAACCGGTTACATAACTTAAAGTTCCCCTTGGTTCTAGCATCGCGAATCCGTTTAATAAGTTTCTTCATTGAACTATTAATAACGGGGTCATTTAATTTCGTTTCAACAATGGGGTTCTTTGTTATCAGGTCATCATTAGGTTTTACTTCATCTTCCCCACACTTAGGCGTTTTATTATTGTTAAGCACTACCGTTGGAGTTGGTAAAACAATATGGTTCTTACCAATCATTTTTGTTGATTCAACGGTTTTAGTTGGTGGAGATTTAGCCTTTCGACTCACAAAGGTGATCGATTTGTCACCATCACTAAGTGTCATTCTACCCTCTCTTACATCAAATAATGCCCTGGTGGATGCTAAGAATGGTCGACCTAAAATTAGAGGAATGTTTGAGTCTTCTTCTATGTTAATGACAATAAATTCGACTAGAAAGGTTAAATTACCTACTTGAACGGGTAGGTTGTCAGCAATTCCAACTGGGTGCCTAATGGTTTCATTAAAGAGAAGAACACTCATTTTCGTTAGACTTAACTCACCTACTTATAATCTCTTATATAATGAAAGAGGCATAACACTCACACTCGCACCTAAATCTGCTAGTGCATCATACATGACATAATCACTAAGTAGACAAGGAACAATAAATTCACCAGGATCACCCACCCTGGGTGGAGGTTTTGGTGGAACTGTCTTCACCGGGTTTATCTTTACAGTTTTTGTTTCTTGTACTTTCTTATTCTTCTTCTTCTTCTTTCCAGAGGTATCACAAACTTTATTACCTCTTACTTTCTCATACTCAACTCCTTTTCTTGGAAACGGGATGGGTGGTCTGTATGGTGCCACCACTGGCTTTACATACTCGGGTGGTGGTGGTGTTGTAACTTCTTCATTGTTACTCACGTCTAAAACCTTCCCATCTTCTGATGCTGGTTTTTCAGAATTCGTTGAAACCATATTAACATTCTCATTTCGAGGATTTACTTCAGCATTACTCGGTAGCTTTCCTTGTTCCCTCTCACTCATCATGCTAGCAAGAGTACCTATGTGTTTTTCTAGATTCAAAATGGAAGCTTGTTGAGTTCTTAGTGATTGATCAAACCTCTCATTTGTTTGGGTTTGAGATGTAATAAATTTTGTTTGAGATTCTATTAGCTTTGCCATCATTTCTTCCAGATTTGACTTTTTCTCTTCGGTTTGTTGTGGTGGTTTATACAAGCTAGGTCTTTGTTGATTGAAAGTGTTATTTTGAGTTGGTTGTTTATTCAGACCTTGTTGGTTGTACGAGTTATTGTTGGGTCCATTTGGATTGTAAAGAATGTTTTGATTTCGATTGAAGTTTGGCCTTGGCGGTTGATAATTATTTTGATAATTATTTCCCGGCCTTTGGTTCATGTAGGAAACATTCTCACGTTGTTCCATCGTTTGTTCAATGTGACAATCTTTCGTTAAGTGTGGTCCACCACATTGCTCACAACTGATTCGTATTGCGTGAATATCTTTAGTCATCTTTTCCATTCGTCTCTCGAAAGCATCTATTTTTGCGGAAACGGAATCAAAGTCATGGCTAGAATCGGCTCTAGCCGCTTTAGATGAACGAAAGATATCTTTTTCCTAGTGCCACTCATGCGAGTGGGTGGCTGTATTATCAATTATCTTGTGAGCTTCGGTAGCGGTTTTCTTCACAATGGAACCACCAGCTGCTATATCGATGTCTTTTCGTGTAGTAATATCGCATCCTTAGTAGAATCGCTCCTTCAGGTAACGATTCTAACCAATCTTTGGCTTCTCCCTTTAAAGTCCAGGAAAACAACATGAGATAAATCTGTTCATCCTCAACTTCTCTGATTTTGAATAGAGTACAAATCCTATTAAAGGTTCGAAGATGTTCGTTTGGATGTTCTTTTGGCGTACCACTATATTGGCATTGATTAGTTACCATGTGTAGGATTTGTCCTTTGATTTCGTAATCTGGCACATTAATGTCTGGCTTAATAATGGCATGACCTTGGCCCGTGTGTGTGGCTCTCATTCGGTCTTCCATACTTAGAGATTCCGTTTTTTCCATATTTGAAATCGTTGAATCTGAATCACTAGAGGATTCTGATTTAATGGTTTCTTTCTTGACAATCTCCGGTTGAATGATTTGTGGTTCAGGATCTCTGAATTGTCCTTGAATATCCTCCGGGTTTTCAATTGTGAAATCGGGTTCAAAAAATAGATTATCGGAAATTTGAGTTGGAGAACTTGTTCGACTAGATGATGATTCTAAAGAAAAATCAACGGCGATTATATTAGCTAGATGTCTTGATCGAGTTACAGGTGGTGAATGTATGAAAGGTGGTGAACGTTTTGCTCGGTGCATTCACAGAATATCCTATTAGTTATAAAAAAATAAAAAAAAATTATATAAGCTATCAAATTAATAGACTTTTCTGATTTTGCCCACGTTTCAAATAGCCAATAGATGCAACAGGTAGCCAGGACCCTTTAAATCGAAAGCCCGCAACTCGCTGCTAACAAATCCAACTATTACTACGAACCAGAAAATTTTGGATGTCTATCAATTTAACCGCTTAAAATAATTTTTCGTCGAAATTTTGAAGATAAAATCTATGTCCTAAGAACTAGAGCGTCGAGAAATAAGAGGAAGAAAAGGAGTGCGTCGAAAAACGTCGAAAAATAAAAAGTCGAAAAATAATAATAATAAGAAAGTAAAGCGTCGAAACTTAAAAGTCTAAAAACTAAATATTAAAAGTTGCGTCTAAAGGAATTAAAGCTTAAAAGGAATTCAATATCCAAAACGGCAATAACTTAATAGACACTAAAATCTATTAAATATTATAGCGATAAGCAACGTCGTAAAATTCTAAAGCTCCTAAATCTTAATCTAAAGAAAAAGCACTTAAGGGATTTTACGGCAAAGCCTAGAAATCTAGAAATATGAAATTACTACGGCAAAATACAAAGTTTAAAACTAATTACGAACGACAAATATTACGAAATAAATGATAAAAATACAAATTATAACTAAAATGATAAAAATACAAATTTTATAAAAATATTATTTTATATTATATTTTATAAAAGTATTAAACTATAAATATAAAAATATAATTAAAACTAAATTTATTAAAACTATTACTAATTATTATTAAATTAAAACCCTAATCAATAATAAATATATTATAATAAAAACCCTAAACTGTCGGCTGAGGATACTGCTCCGGTCAAATCACTCCATGCGATCGCATGGAGTTCAAGGCTTCTGGCCATGCGATCGCATGGCTTCGAAGTCCAGTTCAGCTATTGGGCTGCTACAGTGCTGGACCGATTTATTTATTTTTTTTAATTTCTTTTTGTTTTTTTTATAAAAGATAGATAATAAAAATAAATTTATATAAAAACTTAAAATACTTATTAATTTTATAAATAAAAATCTTAAAAACAAATATATATATATATATATATATATATATATATATATATATATATATATATATATATATATATATATATATATATATATATTTTAAGACTTATTAAAAATATTTTTACGAAATAAGAAATATAGCGTAAAAATATAGCGTTTCGCCGGGTCCCCAACAGCGGCGCCAAAAACTTGGTGTTATGCGAGGTGTAGTATGAAATACTATTATTTTTATTGCAAAATACTATTAAATACGATACAATTTTACACAAGTTATTTATTTATTTATAGAGTGGATATACCTAAACCTTGCTACAACACTTATAGGCAGTGTACCTAATCGTAGAATAGTGTAGTTTTTAGTAAGTCCGGTTCGTTTCACAGGGAGCTAGCTGAGTTTAACGCTATATATATATATATATATATATATATATATATATATATATATATATATATATATATATATATATATATATATATATATATATATATATATTTTAAACTATATTTGTATATATATATATATATATATATATATATATATATATATATATAAAAGTAATATTATTATTATTATAAAAGGGGGATTTTACCGTTTAGTGACCGGTTTGTCGATTTTAAATAAAGCGTAAAGATAAATGACGATAATATAAATGACAGAATTTAAATTGCTATAAAGTAAATTGCAGTAATTAAAATGACAATAAATAAAGGTACGATGAAATATGAAATAAAAGTATTATGCTTATTTAAACTTCCGTAATCATGATGTTTGACGTTTTGATTTTAATTTATTACCCTGGGTTAATTGTCCTTTGTCCTGGATTATTTGATACCTATTTGGTTTTTGTCCATAATAGTCCATCGGTCATAATTATAAAATGCTCGTCAAATTAACCTTATTCCCGAAGTCAAATATTCCAACTAATTAGGGATTCGAACTGTAACAAGGTTTTAATACTTTGTTTAATGATTACACCAGGTTATCTACTGCATGTAATCCAAGGTTTTATTACTTTGTTAACAATTACATCAATTATCTTTGTATGTAATCCACACCTGTTATAATTAGTCCATGAATATTAATTTACCCACTTGATCAGAGTGAATAATCAATTACCCAACCCGAATAATTAATTAAATGATTGTAAACGATGTCGTATAAACGTCACTAAATAGAACATTCGTAATCAATTTGAAGATAGGTTCGACATGTTCCAATGAGTTGTCGTTCAATTAGACAATACCCCCTACCTATTAATAGTCAATAGTCCAATGTTCACAAGTGTCGGTCTTTTGTCCAAACCTTAATTATGGTACAAAATCTAATAACCCCATTTTAATATTTAGTCCAGCATCACGATTACTTCAGTTCAAATAAGCATAATAATAACTTAGTTACGAGATATTAATTTAAAAAGGAAGAACATAGCTTACAGTGGTGATTAATCGCGTAGCGTCGCACGGACAGAATTTCGACTTAAAACCCGTTAAATATTCTTACAATAACCTTATTATTATTAACTTAAAATTAAAATTATATTATAAATATATATATTTTTACGTTACATAGAAAGGAAAAGAAAAAGATGTGTAAAACTCGTCCAAAAAATGCTGAATTTATAGAATTGGCCACCATTTCCCTGCCATGCGATCGCTTGGGAATAAGGCAGCCAGGCCATGCGATCACATGGCCATCTGGATCAAGCTCAATCACTTTGTTTTCTAGTTTGCCAACGTTTTATTTAAATATATATAATATATATAATTTATATTAATTATATATATATTATATTATATTCGTGTGCATAGTTGACTTATAATTTTAGGTCTGTTGCGTCGCGCGTTGATAGTTGGCTCAGGTCCCGGTTCCGAATTTTTGAACGTCCTTTCGTACGCGGAGATATCTTGTGCTTTGCGTTTCGCGGCTTGCACTCTTGTAATTTTTAGATGTTTCTCATTATTAAATTGAACCACTTGAAATATATCTTGTACATTTGAGCTTTTTGGTCATTTGCGTCTTCAAATCTTCGTTTTATTCTTTTGTCTTCGCACTTATTTATTTAAACGAATATTACATAAAAATAGAACAATTACAACTAAAAGCTTTACATATTGGAAGGATATTGTGCCTAAATATATGTTCATTTGGAGCACTATCAAGCAACATCCGAAATCACTTTGTCTCGATCAACAATGCCATTCATCTCTAACAGTAGCAAGAACCTAGGTTTATCAAAATCCTTAGTGAATAAGTCAGCCCTCTGGTCCTTAGTACCTATTCTTTTAACCTCAATAATCTTTTTCTCATGGCAATCCCTAAGAAAATGATATTTAACACCTATGTGTTTGGTCTTTGAATGTTGCACATGATTCTTAGTAATTGCAATAGCAGCAGTTAAATCAATATAAAGAGGAGAAAAAGAGATTCTTAGTCCGTAATCACGAAGTTGTTGTTGGATCCAAACAACTTGCGAGCAGCAACTAGCAACAGCGATATATTCAGCTTCACACGTAGAAAGCGCAACTGCAGTATGTTTCTTGCATTGTCAGGTCACCAGCCTTTCACCTAAAAATTGACATCCTCCTGATGTAGATTTGTTGTTGATTTTGCAACCTGCATAGTCTGAATCACTATATGCTCAAGATCAAACTTGTCTTCATTTGAATACCAGATGCCAAGATTTGGAGAATGTAACAGATAATGAAGAATTCTTTTGGCAGCTGTAAGATGAACTTTATTCGGATTAACTTGATAACGAGCACACAGACATGTTGCGAACATAATATCCGGTCTAGATGCAGTGAGATACATGAGCGATCTGATGATTGCTCGATTGTATGTAGGATCAATAGGCTCCCTTTCACAGTCTAACAAAATACCATGATTCACAGCTAGCGGGGTCGACACAGGACGTTCTTGAGTCATACCAAAACGTTCGAGTATATCATTTACATACTTTGCTTGATGGAGAAAAATTCCATTATCAGTCTGTTCGACTTGCAAACCAAGAAAGTAGTGTAAGAGACCCAATTTTCCCATTTTGAATTCGTCCTTCATAACCTGCTTGAACTCATCGACGAGTTCCTGCTTAGTAGCACCGAAAATAATGTCGTCTACATATATCTGGACCAAAATAATATCACCATCTTTAACTTTCGTGAACAGAGTACAATCTACCGTGCCCATTTGATAACCTTTTTCAATCAGATAACTTGACAAACGTCCATACCAAGCTCTTGGGGCTTGATGTAAACCATATAGGGCTCTTCGTAACCGGTAAACTTTGTCAGTATGAAGATGATCTTCAAAACCCGGTGGTTGATTGACATATACTCTTTCATTTAGCTTGCCATAAAGAAATGCACTCTTAACATCCATTAGAAACACTTTGAACTTCATAAATGAAGCAAAAGTCAGGAAAATGCGAATTGCTTCCAATATGGCAACAAGAGAAAAAACTTCATCATAATCAAATTCAGGATCTTGCTGATAACCTTTAGCAACTAATCTTGCTTTGTTACGGATAACATTGCCATCTTCATCAAACTTGCACTTCCAACCCATTTGAGATCAATTACTTTAGCACCATGCGGCTTAGTAACTAGCTTCCAAATATCTAAACGATGGAATTGCTGAATCTCTTCTTGCATAGCCATGACACAGTCAACATGCTTCAAGGCTTCCTTTGTTGTCTTTGGCTCAATTCTCGAAATATGACATGAGTACTCGTAGTATGCAGTAGCAGCTGTCATATGAGTATCAACTTGACCATCAAACTGAACTTGCCTTCTTGTTCTAACACATGCATTTGGATCTCCAATAATATTCTCTCTTGGATGAGCGGCTGTAGTTCTGGGAACTGGTTGTGTAGGAACAGGTATCTCATGATGTAGATTCATAGTATCACCAATATCTTCATGATTATCAGAACTTTCACTTGAAATATCAGATCCGCAGGTATCGTACACTGGATCAATGTCTTGATCTGAATCTTGAACTGGTTCAATGACAGTGGGTAATGGAGTTGGAGTTGATGTAGGTGCAGAAACTTCTGGTTCATTCTGTAAATCGAACATCATTTGTAACTCAACTTCATTCTCCGTCTGATCTGGAGCAAGATTGAATGAATCAATCAGCTCATCATAGTTATAAATCCAAGGATGACTCTTTGAAGAACTCTTCATATGATTCCTCTGGACCTCAACTTCAGACCATTCTTCAACACATCTTGTCTCATTGTTGAAAACTCGCTTATTAGGAGAACTATACCCAAGAAACACTCCAGTAACCACTTTTGAATTAAACTTACTTCCTGGTTTTCTTTTCAAGATGGTACACGGTGCACCAAATGGTTCTAGATGCTTTAAAGATGGTTTTCTCCCATGCAATAGCTCATAGCAAGTTGTATCCAGTCGTTTAACAGTCAGAACACGATTCATAGTGTAACATGCATTTGCAACAGCTTCACTCCAAAAATGAACAGGTAACGATGAATCTGCTAGCATTGTTCTAGCTGTCTCTATCAACACTCTATTCTTTCTTTCAGCAACACCATTCATCTGAGGAGCGTATGCAGAACTGAACTGCATATTGATACCTTTTTCAATACAGAAACGTGCAAGATACTGATTCTTGAATTCTATACCGTTGTCGCAACGAATCTTTCTTACCTTTAAATTGAAACCTGTCTCTAATCGATTGATCAGTACTTTCAAGTTTTCAAACATATCGGACTTCTCTTTTAAAAATATTACCCAAGAGAATCTTGAATAATCATCAGTTACAATCAGACAATACTTACTTCCATCAATGCTTTCAAAATGAATTGGACCGAAAAGATCCATATGTAACAATTCAAGTGGAGCAGAGATTGGATTATACTTCACCAACTTATGAGCTTTCTTGCTCTGCTTACCCTTCTTACATGGAACACATGTTGCTGGAATATGAAAAGATCGAAGATCAACACCTTCTACAAGATTATTGTGAACCAGATGGTTCATCTTCCGAAAACTTAAATGACCCATGCGTTTATGTCACGTAATAGAATCTTGTTCAGTCGCTTTAGAAACAAAAGCTTGATGATGTTCAGCAGTTGAAGCACCGCTATCCACTATCCAGGTGTTGTTTGCAGGTACCCTGGTTCCCTGCACATCACATTAAGAAAATTAATTGATAATGGGAACCCATGCCCGGACGGCAGTAGGTTGTCCATTAACACCCATAGCTTGAACTTCCATCCATTTCCCATTTGAGTTCGGTGGAATCTCATCATTAGAAACTGTAAACTTAGACAGTTTAGAAGTAGCAATATTACTCTTCTGGTTTTTCACATTTTTCTCATTTTCAGAGTGATTCACTCGTGGTCTGGTACGAGAAAAGTATTTTCGACGACTAGCTTTTTGCGAAGGCGATCGTGCCTTTGGTTCAAAAGCTCTACTATGATCACTTGATTTAGCAACTCTTGCCTCAGTATCCTGTTTAGGAACCTTAATCTTCACAGGAGAAATTGACCTATTGAAGTTCTTTCTCTTATACTCTCCATAGACAACCTTTGTCGTATGATTTTTAACACGAACTTCATCATTAACAGGTGAACCTATTTTATGAGCATAAGATGATCTGCGATCATCATATGTGAGATTAATCTCCTGTCTTGGTGATCTATATCTTCTAGGACAATTAGCAGCAATGTGCCCAAAAATAGCACAACTAAAACATTGACGAAACTCCCTATGTCCTCTAAATTCATACAAGTTATTAGAATTTGAAGATGACGGATCTTGTGTTCTTACAAACACAGGAGAATCATTTATTTTATTTCTTGGAACAGGTGTAGGTGTAACAGGAGGAACCGATCTATTAGCAAATCTAGGATTTCTCAAAATTTTAACAGGACCTTTTGATGTTCTAACTCTACTTGTCTTAGAGTTATCTCCAAACCCAGTTTTCCTATCTTCCTCATGATCTAGAGCACCTTCAGCAGTATCATCAGAAGTTGTATTCTTAGTTGAACTACTTTTTTTATTCTTTTCAACATAACCTTCATAACTAGGAGGGATACAGTCTTCTGGTCGACCGTCAACTACGTTTGCATTAACAAATGTGTTCTGAAAAGGAGGAGATGCAGAACTATATCCTATACCCTTTCCATTGGTGTCATTAAGTTCCACAATTAATGCATTCCATTGTGACGCACTTGCCCAACATTTCATTTTGATTGAAATTACCTCTAAATGCTTTAACACATTCATTTTCTTTCTTTAGTTCATTAATTGTGTCAACACATTTAATTAAAGCTTGATTTATGTCAAAGTTATAACATTTAAGATCGTGAAGTTGTTTTTTATAAACTTTGATCGGCTCTTTCAATTCATTTTCAACCTTAGTGGTCACATGGTCAGCATGCCATTTTTCTTTCATCTCCGCATATGCCTTTGTTAAATTATCTATTGTTACCTTAGATTCAACACATTTAACACATTCAATAACAGTAGATGGATCAGAAGATACCTGTTGAGCGTTATTTGATGAGGAAGTCTCAGCCATAAATGCAAAGTAATCTGTCTTCTTCCCATCATCGAGCTCATCTTCTAATTTTGACGAGTTTGTAAGAAACTCCGATGTATCAGCATCTTTACCCAAATGAATCTGCTCAAGTCTGTTCCAAATATCCTTAGCTCTTGTCAAACCGGAAACCTTCTCAAGATCACTTTCTGATAAGCACATCTTCAGTAACTCTACTGCTTGCTTGTTCAATGCTTCAAAATCAGATTGATCTACTCCAGTATGATCAGCTTTATCTTCAACCTCTGATTCTGACTTCTTGTCCGAATCATCAACAACTGAACTTACACTCTCAAGATCTGAACCTTCACCCATAAGAACTAACATTTCTAATTCAGCACCAAACATTTTACCCCATTTTTCTAGTTCCTTATCAGCATCAACCAATGTCTCTTCACTCTGATTAGTCTCTAGACTTTCTTCGAACACTGAGGTATCACCATAGTTATCCTTCCAACTATTGAAGTAGCAGTCCTCTGATGATGTTGGTGAAATACTTCTAGATTCAGGTGTACGAGGAACTGAATCACGTGCCTTCTTGAATTTATCTTTAACCATCTTCTGAATCTTCTCTCTCCAAATGGTTTGTGACAACTCTTCAGCTCTTTCAGCACGAACAGTAAGCTTCTCAATTATACTTTGACCAATGACACAGTCTTCTTTTACTTCAGTAATCTTGGCCATGTTAGCTTTAGGTTGTTGATCATCAACATTCAATTTGATAGATCAAGCATCATCGTCTCCATGAATGACAACTAAAGCTTTGTTCGGACTTTCAGCTATTTCAACTTCATTTACTTTATCAGTAATGTAAATCTCATGCTTTGTAGTTTGACTCTGAGAACTGTAGTTCTGATTCTTGAACGGATTACGATTACCCTGCTTCTTCTATTTTGTGCACTGTCTTAAAAAATGACCTAATTCTCCACAGTTGTAATAAGTAACAGTATTCATATCAAAACCCAGTTTGGTATCTTTGGTCAGACTGATCGGTTTTCCAGTTTGCTCTTCGTAATCTCTAGCTCGTCTCACAAGATTTGCCATACCCCACATAATATCCATCTTTTCTGCTTCATCTTTATCAAGTTGATGATAATCTTCTGTTGTTAGATGAATGTTACCCACACGACCATCAAGATAACTATCATAAGAATTAACAAGGCTCGACAACAAAGCTATATCTTCACTAATCTCTTCTTTCCCAGCTTTTCTCAAGTTATCAATCTTAAGTGCAGAAAGAACATCTGATGCAGTCGGTGTAGATGACTCTGTAGTATTGGAAGTAGGATGTGATTGAGTATTGAGAGAACATGGTGAAACTTGTGGTGGATGCGAAGGTTGTTGAAAAGGTGCACTGCTAACATTCAAACCTTACATATTCTGATTGTTTGGAACAAAAGCTGTTTGAAATGGTGCATGAGCTGACTTAGGCAGTGTGTAACCATTTGGACAATACATTTTCGTGTCTTGAACTTGTTTAGACCTCTTGACTTTATTTAACAACTCTAGTTCTTCTTCCTGAAGTCTTGCAATAAACGAGTTCACTGTAGCAGTAGCTAGTTCTCCACTGGTTTTCATAGTTAATACGAAACCATTCCATTCTAACGGTAATGCTCCAGCTAGACATGTTACTTTGTCTTTTTCAGCAATGGTCACATCATGCTTGTGTAGTTCAGCTAGCAAATGACGATATCTTTCAACCAATTCTATAATAGACTCTCCAACTTGCCAGTGAAAACGATCAAACTCAGCTTTCAATTCTAAACCTTTTCTAGTTCTGTAAGATGTATTTCCTTCATTAAAAGTACGAAGTGCTTCCCATATCTTGAATGAGTTATCATGACACAGAAATTGATGGAAAATCGGACCATCAAGAGCACTTGTCAAGTTACAGTACATATTCTTTTC
The DNA here is from genome assembly GCF_046630445.1 of Rutidosis leptorrhynchoides. Classification (NCBI taxonomy): domain Eukaryota; kingdom Viridiplantae; phylum Streptophyta; class Magnoliopsida; order Asterales; family Asteraceae; genus Rutidosis; species Rutidosis leptorrhynchoides. Next base: position 73,848,008 of record NC_092341.1, read on the forward strand.
CAAGTTATACTCTTCATGTTCTTCCGAAGGCATGTTATGTAACGTATACAATTCATTTGTAACAGGTGAAGGTGGCCATTGAAATTTGGTTTCAATGTACTTCCAAAGCTTCGTGTCCTGACCATCAGACCAAATCTTAAATCTCGACTTCCAAGTAGAATAGTTATCCATATTCATTAACCTCGGACATTTCGTACCACTTCCTGATTCACTCTCAGCAAGGAGTAATCGTTGAGTCATATTTGTAATGCTCTGAACTAACGGAGCAGCCAACGCGTAATCGTTTGAATTAAACATTTTGAAAATTTTTACCAAAGGTAAACCGTGCGGTTCAGGATATCAACCGTACGAGTGATAGTATCAACCGTACGTGTCACAACTTCAAGCGTATGTGTCACTACTTAAGCGTACATGTGATAAATCAAGCAAAAGAACCAAACAATAAGTCTCAGACATGCGAGTGATGATCACCCGTGTGATTACTCGTACATGTCACAGTCAACCGCTTTGTCACCAGTGTGATCAGACTAGTCACTTAACCTCAAAAGGTTATGCTCACCCGTGCGTATGAGTTCACGAGTGACAGTCAACCGTCTGGTCAACCGCGTGTGTGATCAAAATTTTTGACCCACTCGTGTGAGTTGCTGTTCAGCTGAAATCACCCAAAAACCCTAGAAATTGATGCTAAACCTTAATTTCTTCGTCCACAAGCTGGATTAGCACTAAACTAACATAAACACACTCTCTAAAAACAATTACACACGTAAAAATGATTCCTTTTTGATCAAAATCACTTTTAACTCAAAAACCCAAAATAATAAACTCATTAATCACCAAAAATTACTAGATGATGTTGAAATCACAACCAACTCTCTGATACCAATGATGAAAAATGACTAGGAACTTCGAAATCAACAGGTTTAATTCACACAAAGGCGAAATTAGTGAATCAAACCATAACTAGTGAATATTAGGAACTTTTTGGGATTAAATTAGTCAAACCACAACAAGAATTGTGTGATTAGATTAATGCCTAGAGCTATTATTCACTACTGGAGTGATTTGGGTTGAGAGATAAACGGATTAGGGTTACCAGATCTGAGTGATGTGTGTGTGTGTGAGGCTTAACCTAAAATGAAGAACATAACACATTATATACCCCTGCTGTTGCATCAACTGCACGTGCCAGCTATCACTCGTACGAGTGATCAGCTTTAGCTGCACGGGTGATCACTCACTCGTGTATGTTTAGTCAGATTAGATTTATGACTCAGCTCAGCTCAGCCGTGTGTATGAGCTTGTCACCCGTACGAGTGAGACTTCACTCGTACGTGTGACAGAGTCTAGCAATGTCAACTTATCCTTTTTGTGTTCCTGCAGTACCTGTAACCACATATAAACACATATAGGATAATAACGAGCGATCATGGTAGCCCATAAACTGAAGTACCTACAATGGACGTGGCTTAGATGTCTAGGAACTTACATAAAATGCATCAACAACTCCCCCTAAGTGTTTATATGGATAGCTATCGAAAAACTATTGAATTTTCTCGTTTGAATTGCATGATTTCATTTAGTATAGTCTAAGTTATGATCGTATGAAGTTTCGGTATGTAATTATGCAACAAAACAAAAACTGCAATTTGTGTGTTATGAATTGGCTTATGAATTGATGTTAGATGGATAGAGAATTGAAAAACACATAAAATGGACTAGGATATCATAGTAAACGGATTTATAAAAGTCGTTTTATGATTACTTGAATGTTCGTGCTACAACGTGTTGACTAGTAATTTGTTCATGGACCAAACGACCATTTCACATACTTTTTGATGACCAAGCTTTTGTATTTTGTAAAGTGCATGATTAGTACTTGATAATTCATGTAGACTTCATATGTTTCTAGATGTTCGTATATTGAAACCTGAAAACGACTACCTGAATAGGAACGAATCTGTCTATTTTGTACAAATAAATGTCTAGCATGAAGTAGGAGTTGAATTGGACTTTGTGCTTCTGGTATGTTGTAGTCACTGTTGCAAACGACGTCCGTTGCGACGCCCGTTGTGGAGTTTTGGTGATTAAACCGTTTAGACCTCGTTCCGTTTTCTTATAAGCCGGTGAACGGTCAAAAGTCATGTCAAATGCAGGAAAAATTGGGTCAACGCCTGTCAAAAGTCAGAAATTCTGTTAAAATCGGTCATAAGTTGGTCAAATGAATCAAAATTGACTTAGTTTAGCATTCCATTTTGTATTATATTAACGCTAATAACAATTATAGGTACGAACTTGTCAACGAATGTTTTTAAGCTCTAAAATATATGTAAATATATATATATATATATATATATATATATATATATATATATATATATATATATATATATATATATATATATATATATATATATATATATATAAGTCAACATTAGTCAACATCCGTTTCGACCCCGTCTTGGCCCCGTTTTTTCCGTTGCGACGTTTTGAGGTCGCTACCGTTTCGGCCCCGTCTCACGTCTTTTTCAACCTTGGTTGTAGTATATATGTTACTTAGCATATCTTATTTGTATGGCAAGCTCTGAATGCTTTGTTTGCTATGTGATACATGTGTGCCAAAACCGAATGTCTGAATTCTGTCTAAATCAGAAAGTCCGACAAGTCGGTCAAAACTGTACTAATTGGCTACATGAAATTCTTTGATTATTTTACCACTGATAATTTGAGGTGTTTAGATTCATCTCCATTTGGACGTTCATTAATTGCTATTTTCTAGATTAAATGAGAATTAATACAAAATTGATGCGCAAACAGAAACTGAACTTGATTGTCTTGCATGCTACGTGAGTTTTAGGAATCGTATGATAGTGTGCCTAGTCTTTTTAGAAAGCTTATAACATGGACTAATGATCTGGAGTTGTTCATAATTGTTTGATGTGTCATTTGTGAACTATGTTTGTCCGATTGTTTAACTACTGTGAAAACGTATGCTAGCTAAACTAGTGAGCGTTAATTGGCTAAACGACTATGTGAAACTTATGAGTATATCTTGATTTGACCTTGTGACATCATTGGCATGACCTACTGAGGTAGTTGACTTTGTTTGACCACTTTGACCAAGTTTGACTTTTTGTTGACTTGCTTGACTAGTTAACTTATGTGTTGACTTTTACTATACGATTACATCGGCCTGAGTAATAGGGCAACTGATCTGTGAGTCTGTCTTTTGAAACAAAACTTATGTAACTATAAATGGTACATTTAGGTTGCATTACTTGGTCGTTGTAATTCGACTACTGTTGCTTGTGTTTATCAAGTGCACTCAAGGTGAGTCTACAGTTCCATACACTTTTACTTTTTGGGATGAGATAACTTTGTTACCGAATGCTTGATCAACGTTTGCAATATGGGGTAAAGGAAGACGTGTAGCGCATTTAAGTTATTCGCGGGTTAAAGCTTTATATTTAAGTGCTCATAACTGTTGTATAACTTTCACTGTTTTGAACTAAATCTCGTGGTATAACTATGATAAACTGATTTACTTAAACCTGTAGATTCACTCAACATTTTTGTTGATCGTTTTCATATTTTATCTCAGGTTCTTAAAGGTAGTAGCTTCCGCATACTTTGATGACTATGTGCTTACGTGGTGCATACACTGAATTGGTGTCCAGCATGGGTTTTTATGTCAAGGACAATATTGATCGCATTTTAAACTATTTCTTTTAAATAATGTTTATGGATTATTTACTATTGTCATTACGTTAAATATTTTGAATTATTTTACTTTAATGACAATGCTTTTGAAATAAATGCGATTACTTTTGAAAAAAACGTCGCATATAGAGGGCGTGACCGTTAACTGTGGGGCCAGAAGTTAATATTCCGTTAGTGTGTTCTGAAGGGGTGTTACAATATAAATATAACTGAACGTATGGGACATCATACCCATTTTGAAATCCCCACTTTATTTTAAAATTTTCGTTAATTCTCGTTTCAAATCTTGATCGATGGTGATAATTTTAATTTAATGATCAAAATTCAAATTGCTATAATAGTATATATAATATTATATATATATATATATATATATATATATATATATATATATATATATATATATATATATATATATATATATATATATATATATAGTTTCTATTAAAATCCTATAATGATGATGTCATTATAAAGTTAATTCCTTTGTTAAGAAAAAATCAAAAATAAAAAGAAAAAAATCTAGATCACTTAGATGATGTCATTAATTTTAAGTATTTTAAAATTAAAAACAAATTGTACTTATAGTAACTAATTATTTAATACCTTAAATAAATTATTACTCCTTAAATTTTTGTTTCACAGATATAAACCTCTAAAATGATGATGTTATTATTTCACTAATTACCCTTTAATTTTCATAATATTGATGTCATTATTTGATATTAATATTAATATTAATTATAATTAAAAAAGATATAAAATAAAAACAAATATAAACCTCTAAAATGATTATGTTATCTTTTCAGTAATTACACTTTAATTTTCATAATGATGATGTTTTTATTTTATATTAATATTAATTTTAATTAAAAAAGATACAAAATAAAAACAAATAAATGCCGATAATATTAATTCTATTTATTCGTAGTTTGATGATGAAATTTATCACCTTGAATGTTTTATTATTGTATGTTTGTTAAACAACAAGAATCTGAAAATCGATTACATACGTCATATCATATTGTGACTATTTAAAATGAAGGTATATAAGATTATAGAAGAATTCAAAAATAATCATGATTTTTGCGAGGTTGAACTGGTATTTTCAATCCCTCATTTAATGTTAAATAAGTTCCATTTATGACAAGAAAAATAGTAGTTGTAATGAAAATTAGAGGAAAGTGGTGGGAGAATGAATGTAGTTCATTTATTCTGACCAAGTTAACAACGAGAAGTTTCTTAGTCGAAATATGTGTTCCACAGGTCATTAAACTAAATGACTTTAACATTTACATTCACTTAATATCTACAACATATCATTATACTGTTTCGTTTAAACAAACCCGTGATTCCATGGGTCATTTTACTCGTGTATATATATATATATATATATATATATATATATATATATATATATATATATATATATATATATATATATATATATATATATCCTTTATTTGAGTGCTTTGAAAACCAATCATAATATCCAAAGTCTAATTATTGTTAATTACTCTTTTTATGAATGGATATAGTCAACAAAGCGTACGGTTCTAAAAAATTATACCCAAAATTCTACACGAGAGAACCTTAAGTAATCGTTAAAAAAAGGTAAGAAAAAGAGAAACAGAATCTTTGGTAGCTTTTTAGGTATATAAGTATTTATTTATTTATTTATAATATATATATATATATATATATATATATATATATATATATATATATATATATATATATATATATATATATATATATATTATACTACCTATTATATTATATATGTGTACAGAAACCAGTCTAGTTAAAAAAATATATAATTAATTATTAATTATTTTTTTTTTTTTTTTTTTTTAAAGGCAAGCTTGCATCAGTCCGGACCGAAGCCTAGTCATCATTTGCACACACACACGCGCTTTCGGGCAGGAAACCCGAACCACACTCTGAGGATCCGACCCTTTAACCATCCCGAGGGGCAGGCGGGCCGGATCTTAGTCCCGGAGCGGGTCGGTAAAACCTTCCCTTTGGGCCACATTCAAGGAATATATTTCAATTCCTAGAGCGGGTGACGAGGCTCGAACCCGAGACCTCTAGCCCTGCGAGTACACAAGTGTAACCGCGGTACCATTGAAGCAATGCTTCGTTGGTAATTATTAATTATATATATTATATGTGAAGGATTTAGTTAAATAATTTGAAGTAGATAACCCATTGAGACTTGTATAAATATAGAGTAGTATTATATAATCATTAATTGTTAAAGATAAATAAAAAGTAACAATTTTTTTTTCTTCTATGAAATGCAAGTTGTTAGCATCACCCAGAAAAGACTTAAACCATTGCGATCATATGTCACGTACACACTTGTTTTCGGAAGGAAACTTGAATCGCATTGCAGAAACCAAATCCTTAAACCATCCCGAGGGACAGGCGGACTTAATGGCGAATGTGCATATATAGGAGTGGTGTCCGATGAGCCCACTACTTTAGAATTCAGGTACTTTTCAAAATGTTTAGGAAACCACTAAATTTAAATACAAGACCCCGTATATTTTTTAGATTTATGTGTTATTTGAAAGTAAACATCCATTAAAGTACCCTTTAAATATAATTTGGTTTGAAATTTTTTTTTGGACACCTTTGAATTTTCATCCTATATTTGCCACTTGGTAGACCGGGTTTGAATCCTGAATGGATCCGGAAGAATATGGAGCTCCAAATTTCAGGTAGATTAATTAATATGATGAACAATCCGAGACTCGAACTAATGATCTAAATCTAAGCCTCACAAAGTGTGGGGATATCAGCGAAGCAACTCTGCAATGGTTAAAATGTAACATATAAAGGTTTTAATTTATGAAGACTATATTTGTCCCGAAACAGAGATAGTTCAGTTAATTTTATAGCGTACGCAGGGACGGAGCTTAAAAATGAGGGGGCCAAACTCATCGAAGTGTGGTTATTCTCTCGAGAAATAAAGCGTGAACTACAATTATGCCATTATAATTCAAGAAAAAAAAGATAACAATTAAGGTGATACACATAGTTAATTAATTATTTCTCCGTATCTTTTTTTTTTTTAGATTAGCGAGGAAAATCCCTTATGAATGAGCACATTGCTCCCCCACAGGTGAAACCTCAAGTAATCAAGTTTCCAGAGCGCGAGATGTGTTACCGAGTGAATTGCGCATTATACGCATTCTCTTATCACACCCCCTTTATGAAATTAATTATTAATTATGTTGCACTAAAATAAAAGTTAAAGTAAGTTACTTCTGTGTTACTTTCTTATCATCAAAAATTTTAACTAGTTAAACATAGTATTAAATGTTACATTTTAATATATCAAAATTTCATACATGTGATTGGACTACATGAACAAGCTACATTAGTATAAAGATGAATTGAACCATATTCATAAATTTAAGATACTTAATAGAAATATGAAAGGGAAAATTGAATTGAATTTAATACATATAAGAATTTACAAATCATAATTCTACCCAAAAAAAAAAAAAAAAAAAAAAAAAAAACCACATACGGAATCAAGGAGGATTGATTAAATCTCCGAAGTAAAATTAAATAATACTCCGTAATTAATAAATCTTATATACATGAAGCGAAAAGAAGGGGAGTGGGGGACAGTTTAATTTTATTAATTTTAATTGGTCACTATGAAAATATTACAATATTGAATCTCATAAAATTATGAAGTGGTAGCAACTCCAAGGATTGAAGGGGTGGCCCAGGCCCCTTTGAATCTTAACAAAGCTCCGTCCCTGAGCATACGGAGAATAGTGTAAGTCAAGCCTATTGTTGTTTTAAACACGTACACCTTGTTATTTTTATTTTAAAAGATAGTATTATATATATATATATATATATATATATATATATATATATATATATATATATATATATATATATATATATATATATAGTGGTAGGATCAAGAGGGAAGTAACCAATCGGGGGGGGAAGCGGGGGGAAGCAAATTATTATTTTTTTTTTTTAAAAACTTTGTTCGCGAACATTATAGATTGGATGAAAATAAGAACATTTAGAAAAGACACTTCGTGATGAATGTTATTATTTTAGCGGGAAAACGCTCAAAGAAGTAATATATAACAATTATCGTATTTTTCGAGCGTATGTTGAGGTTTTAGACATTAGGGTTTAGATATTAGGGTTTAGATATTAGGGTTTATAGGGTTTAGATATTAGGGTTTAGAAATTTAGGGTTTAAGTGTAACGACCCGGAAATTTCTGACCAAATTTAAACCTTAGTCTTTACATGTTTCCGACACGATAAGCAAAAATCTGTGATATTAAGTTTAGAAAGTTTGAAATCTATATTCGGATAATCAATTACCCTTTGACCATGCCCGACGATTCACGAACCATTATTTATAAATAGGTACACATATATTTAATGAATATTATGAGATATGATTTGAAAATAAGTTATACGAATTATAGCTTTGTAAAAAAAAATATATATATAATTAGAATCTATTTGTCTAATTTTAACATTTAGTATTTTTACTTGGGGTTGGGAACTCATAATTAATTTAATTTTTATTTAAATAATTGTATGTAATTAATGACCAATTTTACACCCTAAAAGACTGAAATAAATAAAGTTATTTAATTTAAAATTTTAGAATTTTCTGGGAACTTTTATCCGCCACTGATTTATCAACGGAGTACGATATTGCAGTTTGTGAAAAACTGTCGGTATAACCATCCAAATTAAACGGCTGCTCACTGTTTCCTCATAACTTTTCAATTAAGATGATTGATATTTTAATTATTATATTATTTTATTGTAACACGTTTGATTACCATATCATATCATATTACAGTGTCTTGTGTTTATTTTCAACTTTTCAGTACATTAAAATAACTATATAAAACTCCCTCATATCTTTAGGCAAGACCACACACCACTTATTTATTTTCCTTTCTTTCTTCAACAAACAACAATAACAATTACAAAGATAAATACTCTGAATAAAATTTGTAGTTTAGGTAGCAAATCCATCATCCTCTTTATGCATTAGAAACTCCACTTTACAACCACCGGAGCACCACCCTTCAACCTCGTGACCACCGATCACCATCTCCATCACATCTCCCTTAAACCGCCACCACTCTCGGTCTCTAAACACCACCACAATCATCATAACTACCACCACGACTCAACACCTCCAAACCACCATGATCATCAACCTCAAATAAACAAGAAACCAAATCGTCATCACCACTATTCTATGTCCGTTTCATATCCTTTGCAAACCACACCCAATCATGACCCTAAACCCACTTAATCACCATCACTGTTTTCGTTTGTGTCTAATAACCGAGAACCATCACTCGAACCACCACAACCCACCCCATCGAGCCACATGAAACAGTTGCTACTATTAAACCGTCTAGTAGTTATGTGTCGACCACCCTGACAAACCACCTTAAGATCACCTTCATCCCACCGAAACCACAATGGCAAACCACCACCGCCAGTTTATGTAACACCCTCTCCTTTTGATCAGAACCGAACGTCACTATCCATCGTCGAACACTTTCACCATCCTCTCAAACCCATCTAAATCACCACCTCGTCTCCTCTTTTAATCAATCACCATGACCACCACCTTAGCCCTCACGACCTGTTACCACTTTCCATCACCTCACCATTTTAAGACCACCATAAAACATCATCAATCACCACCTTAACTTATCACCATCGCCACCTTATTATTCCTGTTTGCAACCATATTCCCATCACCCATTCGCCACCTTCAACTTCTCTTCTTCATCGAGGTACCACCACAACCGCCATCATCGAAACGATCATCACTCTCCCACTAATGCTATTATGATTGTTTCTGTTTCAACCATCGATGGATAAGATGATAATAAAAAAAAAAAAAAAAAGAAAGAAAGAAAGAAAGTAAGTTGGAGGGATATGATGAGCATAAATTATACAACGCATTTTCAAATTATTGTCACATATTATATCAAGTGGGATGCCTCCATGTTTGACTAGATGGGCCACAAGTTGCCGTCCAATTTTTTGTGTGTGTGTAATCCAGTATAATTATAACCAACTGGTAAAGGAGTAATATATTTAAGATGATATGATATAATGGTGCGTGATATGCGGGATTATGATGACAAGAGTCATTCATACCATAAAATAGTGATGTTGATGTTGGGAGGAAAAAGGAAATGAAACCGTAACACAAATTCATTAATTAAAATAAACGTCGAACATATTTCAGCAAGACAGAAATGGCGGGTTGGTTAAGAAGGGTTTCGGGTGAGCGAGGGGTCAAGGGTTCGAGTCCCGTCTTGGGCAGTTTCAATCTTTTAATGATACAAGGTATAAATTGATATTATTAGTATTATTTTTATTATTGTTATCTATATCAAAATCAATAAATGTAGTTATATTATAATTTTATAATTATTTGTATTACCATAAAGACTAATATTAAAATTATCATTATTATTAAACTTATTTTTTTAAAATTAAAATTTAAAAGTGTTATTATTATTATTAATTATTATTATTATCCTTATTATTATTAGAATTAAAATTAGAATTTGAACTTGAATTATTATTAGTATTACTATAAAAATTACTATTATTATTAAAATTTTCATTATTATTATTATTATTTTTTTTATTATTATTGTTATTATTAACAACATTTCTAAATACATCTAAAAATATTGATACGTAATATTACATGAAATATTAAATAGACATTAACAATTATTATATAAGTATTACATAATTAATAGGTGAAATTAGTTGACTTCAATTATGTGTTAACATATATACGTGATATAGGTTCGTGAATCGAAGGCCAATCTTATACGTGTTCAATGATGTTATATGTATTTTTACTACAAAATACATTAGGTGAGTATATAGTCCCTTTTACACTCTAAATATTTTTGGGCTGAGAATACATGCGCTGTTTTTATAAATGATTTACGTTATGGACACAAGTGATCAAAAATAAATTCTACGTTGAGTTGTACCATGGCATATTTCTTTATACTTGGTAGCTAATATTTACGTGAGGAGCGTAAACGCGAATCCTGTTGATAGATCTATCGGGCCTGACAACCCCAACCGGGCTGGACGACCAGTTTTAAACGGTTGCACAGTACTTCGTTTCGTTACTACACTTGGTACGGTGTAGGGTTTATTTAAGAATATGCTGCTATGATTTAAATGTTAAGTATGGTTACCAAGTGCTCAACGACTTTTCATATACGAGGAGTGTATTATGTATAAACATGAAATCTTGTGGTCCATAGTTATAATGCTGCTAGCATCAAACCTATATATCTCACCAACTTTATGTTGACGTTTTAAAGCATGTTTATTCTCAGGTACGAATTAAGTCTTCCGCTGTGCATTAGCTCATGCTAAAGATATTACTTGGAGTCGATCATCGCAATGGAACCAGATATTGATGATTCCGTCCAGGGGGACTTGGACGGGGTTTGACATTAAGGTTTAGATTTAGGGTTTAGATTGAGCTTTTAACACGAACTGTTTAGAGTTTAGGGTTTAGAGTTTAGGGTTTAGGGTTTAGTGTTTTGGGTTTATGGAATAAATCCAAAACACCAAACCCTAAACCCTAAACCTTAAACTTTAAATCGGGCTAAATTTTACTTCACAAAACATGAAGAAAAAAAAACGTTAACATTCTTCACGAACAATATTATCTTGAATATTATTTTTGTCGATCGTTTTCCCGCCAAAATAATAACATTCATCACGAACTGTCTTTTCTAAATGTTCTTATTTTCATCCAATCTATAATGTTCGTAAACAAAGTTTTTTCAAAAAACGAAATTTTTTTTTTTTGCTTCCCCCGATTGGTTACTTCTCCATTGATCCTGCCCCTATATATATATATATATATATATATATATATATAAGAGGAAAACACTTTTTCTGGGGGAAGGGGGAAGTAAAATATAATTTTTTTATTTTTTCGTTTTTTACGAAAAAAAATTTCTAACATTAAGAGCACACGAAAATATGAACATTTAAAAAATATACTTTGTGATGAATGTTATTAATTTGACGGAAAAATGCTCGAAGAAAAAACTGATAACATGTATCATGCGTAATGTTATTTCTGAATATTATTCCCCGAGCCTTTTTTTCCATCATAAGTGAAGGTTTTTTTTTCTTCAAGATTTAGTCCGATTTAGAGTTTAGGGTTTACGGCTTTGAGTTTAGTCCCTAAAATTCACTATGTGTGTGTGTGTGTGTGTGTGTGTGTGTGTGTGTGTGTGTGAGTGAGAAATAAGAGTTGTGTTTAAGTATGTGGTTTTAATACATAATAAAAGAAATGATATTTTTATGATAGTTGGCAAGTAGGCAAAAAGAGTAATAAAACAAAACAATGAATTATAATGTTTTTGTTTAAAGTAAAATCTAACATATTTAAATAGTCTATCATAATTTACAATTTATATGTGTTGGAGAAGTTTAAGACATTTGGATAAGAGCAAGCCGCTAAGTTGTAACCATATACCACCAGGCCCCAAACAACCAACCCAATGGGTTGGCCAACTCGGGTGCATATATCTTAATCATATGTGTTTGGTATAACTCTGTTAAATACTACGGAGTATTACTTATTTTTATTAATATTATCCTTAATGTTTCAAAAGTATGTAATGTGGAGTATAACAAGATGCTTTAGGTTATTGTAATGTATTATATCTTCCGTTGAATATATAATAAAAAAGGCTACATATAGTCTGACACGGCTCTAGTTATTGAGTCGATAGCAAGCGTCGATTGATTTGACTGACTCTTAAAGTCTAAATTAAATTTCAGGCGGGATTTAAAACTAATGAAAATTTAATTTTACCATTTTCATGGCGTCTCAATTTTATTTTTAATTTTTATTTTATTTTTTTAAAATTTATTCCTACTTATTGGTCGGAGGTCCACTCGGAAGCAATCTCTCTATCCGTCAAATAGAAAGAGAGATGACTTTCTCTACTTTTGAGAGTGTTTTCATTCTGGGTGGAGAAATGACTTGTCTTTATTCTCGGATAGGGGACAGATTGTCTACATCTCACCTCCCTTATACACCACTTATGTGGTATTGTATTTTGTTGTTATTGTTGTTGTACTACATACAATCTGAATTATTACACTTTCTAATACTTGTAACGAATCGATAGACAAATATATAAATAAAATTATCCTTTTTTTGGAACAACAACATTATATTAAAAACAAAAACTTACCTAGCGAGAAGTTAGAGAAGTCAAACACTTTACAACAACGTCATGAACTAGTCGTTTCAAATTACATTTGATTTACCTCTACTATACATCTAATTAAAGAATATTATCAAAAATTTATTCCTCCTTCATGGTGTGATTTTGAAACAATATAAATTCCGGAACCTCCGAATGTGTCAAAACAACGTTGCGATAATGACCATCAACCTTGTCTTCGTGCTACTTGATGCACGCTATTCTTCAAACCAACCCATCCATTCACTCCAATATGAGAATCTCAGCAAGTCAATGTCGGTCCGTACCTTCACTCTACTCCATAAGGCCACCGTAACAGGTTACTCAAAAACAATATGATTCGGAGTTTTGATCCCACGATTACACGACAAACAACACATATGAGTCACCTCAATTCCAGGGTGCAAAAAATTAGTACGCGTAGGAAGTGTATTATGCGCCATTTTCCACACTAGAAAATGTTAATTTTTCGTGGAAGAGCTTTGAACCACACTATATAAATGACCGAAGCTGGCAGCAATTTACCATCCAAATGTTGTCTTGTGTAGCTGAATGTGAACCTATTATCTCACGATAAAGACCATAACCAAGAATCATTATCACTTGTTAGACTCACAGGCTCGATGTAGTCTATCATTTCTAGAATTAAAGCCTCATTTCTGGCTCAAAGAGGATCTCGAGTCCAATTCCACTTTCGTAAACCGCCATTGAATCTGGTAGCTAACGTACAATTTTCATCTCCTTCTAGACGGTAAAGTCTTCCATATTTGTCTTTAACGAACCTTCACCACCCATTAGTCTTTCCAAAACCAAATAAATGTCCTGTCACAGATTTTCATCCATAGTACATCTTTCAGGATGAACCCTTTATCTTTACTTTTAACAAAAGAGGAAACAATGGTTGCCTAGGTTCCATAACCCAGACTATTTGTCCCTTCGAACACATGATTATTGTCATATATTGCATTCAAACCCGCAACTCAAAGTGCATTTGGATTAGAAATATAACGCCACATATATTTATATAGTAATCCGAGATTGAACACGCAAACTTTTAGTATCAATAGCACCATTTTTCCAGCGAATTTAGAGCAAGATCTCAATTAACATAATGTATCTTTTTTATTGCCTTCACAACTACCCAAAAAAAATTAGCTCACAAACCTTCTAATTCGTTTATAACCACGTTCGGACATTTAAACAATGACGTATAATAAATGCCCAAACTTACAAAAGCCGATTTAAAATGAGTAAATCTCCCGCCTATCGATAACATATTAGCTTTCCATCCCGACAATTTTTTCTGAAATCTATCGCTTAACGGTTTCCAATTACGTGCTACATTCATGTCAGCGCCAATTGAAAGACCTAAATAAGTGAAAGGGAACTTACCTTCGGAACAACCAATATCGTGAACCGCATTATCCAATTCCATATATCCCCAAGCCAAACAACTGCGATTTTTCCACGTTAATTTTAAGACCCGGATATCGATAAAATCATCAAACACCCGAATGGTATTAAATAAGCTATCTCTATTCCAATCTGAAATCACTATGATGTCGTGCACATAGAATAAATGGGACACTTTAACCTTCGAATTGCCAAACGAACACCATTAATCAACCCCGCCCTCACTTTATCCCTCAAACAAATGTGTAAACCTTTCATAATAATAAAAAAGGGCTTAATGGGTCCCCATGACACAACCCCCGTTTAATATGAAACTCACTAGTCGGACTACCATTAATTAGACCAAGGACCGACAATTATACAAGCACATACGCACTCAAGCTCTCCAAGAATTGCCGAAACCTAACACCGATAGCATATGATCCTAAAAATCCTAACTTACCGTGTCATATGCCGTTTCAAAGTCAACTTTAAAAATCATCAATTGTTTCTTCTTCTTTTTATAAAAGATTAAATAACTCATTGACGATCAAAGGACCATCCAATACTTGTCTGCCTTTAATAAACGCCGACTATTCTTTGCTAATTACCTTATCCATGATAAAATTATAATAGTGGTCTAGCATGACATTTTTGGCCAATAAACTTGTCCTCTTTCGTTAATTCTTGTTAGAGCAAGATCTCATGCTCGCTGGTTCATCTGTTGTTGAAGTAGAAACAATTTAATGCAAAATGGCTGCTAACATAATGGAGTATACTGATTGCGGAAAAATATCTAAAATTCTCCCTATCATTATGAGATCATGTGATCAAGTTTGTGTCTGAGGAATCCACTAATACATTATATAATATTTATGAAAACATTCGTGTTATTATTTTCTAACGTTAAAATTTATTAAAGCTACCGCCTCGCTAGCAAGAAACTAGGGAGAGACGCAACCAAAAACATTACAAAGGATTGATTAGCCAATCGTTTCAACCAATATTAACTTTGCCTCTATCTGTAATTCAATTAAAAGAATATATACGAATTATTGTGGTCCAGTAGTTCACCCCTTTGCACTTGTGCATTGAGATGGGGGTGGGGAGGTCTCAAGTGAAATGTCCCGTTCATATCGATTATAAACGTTTCATATTAATTGATTTCGTTGCATGGTTTTGACCTCTATATGAGACGTTTTTCAAAGACTGCATTCGATTTTTAAAACAAACCATAACTTTTATTTTATCGATAAAGCTTCAAAACATTACGATGATCATCAAATAATGATAATCTAAAATATAGCGTTTCACACGACCATTACATAATGGTTTACAATAATATTACACTTCAACTTAAGTCTTCGAATGCAGTTTTTAAACAATATTATACAAGCATGGACTCCAAATCTTGTCCTTAATTTAGTATGCAATAGCGGAAGCTCTTAACAATCACCTGAGAATAAACATACTTAAAACGCCAACAAAAAATGTTGGTGAATTATATGTTTAACCTATATATTGATCAAATCATAATAATAGACCACAAGATTTCATATTTCATTTTTTTCATAAATATACATCCCATACATAGAGATAAAAATCATTCATATGGTGAGCACCTGGTAACTGACATTAACAAGATGCATATAGAATATCCCCATCATTCCGGGACTCCCTTCGGACATGATAAAATCGAAGTACTAAAGCAGTTCAAATTCTCTGACAGGGGCTTGTTAGTGCCCATAGATCTATCTTTAGGATTCGCGTCAATTAGGGGCCAGTTGCCTAATTCTTAGGCTACCAAGCAAAAAGGGGCATATTCGATTTCGATAATTCAACCATAGAATGTAGCTTCACGTACTTGTGTCTATTTTGTAAAACATGTATAAAATTGCATGTATTATCATCCCAAAAATATTAGATTTTAAAAGTGGGACTATAACTCACTTTCACAGATTTTTACTATGCCGGAAATAAGACTTGGCCACTGGTCGATTCACGAACCTATAACAAATATGTACATATATATCAAAGTATGATCGAAATATATTCACAACATTTTTATTACGTTTTAATGATTTAAGTTTGTTAAGTTAACAGTCCAACGTTAGTAATCTATAACTAGTTGTCCACAGTTAGATGTACATAAATAAATCAATATATATTATCTCGAATCAATCCACGACCCAGTGTATACAAGTCTCATGCTAGATCACAACTCAAAGTATATATATTATTTTGGAATCAACCTCAACCCTGTATAGCTAACTCAAACATTACTGCATATAGAGTGTCTATGGTTGTTCCGAAATATATATATATATAGATGGGTCGATATGATATGTCAAAACATTGTATACGTGTCTATGGTCTATCAAGGTTACATAATATATGTTAGAATACATGTACAATACAATATAAGTTAGTTAGGATATGGTTAGTATAGATTTTTGTAAAATCATCCCGTAGTCAAATTAACCATTTTTAACCAATTTTGTTTTACCCATAACTTCTTCGTTTTAAATCTGTTTTGAGTGAATCGAATTGCTATGATTTCATATTGAACTGTACTTTATGAATCTAAACAGAAAAGGTATAGGTTTATAGTCAAAAATACAGGTTACAAGTCAATTTTGTAAGAGGTAGTCATTTCAGTTGAAAGAACGACGTCTTGATGACCATTTTGAAAAACATACTTCCACTTTGAGTTTAACCTTGATTTTTGGATATAGTTTGATGTGAAATGTCCCGTTCTTATTGATTAAAAACGTTCCATATTAATTGATTTCGTTGCGAGGTTTTGACCTCTATATGAAACGTTTTTCAAAGACTGCATTCATTTTAAAACAAACCATAACCTTTATTTCATCAATAAAGGTTCAAAAAGCTTTACGTAGATTATCAAATAATGATAATCTAAAATATTCTGTTTACACACGACCATTACATAATGGTTTACAATACAAATATGTTACAACAAAATAAGTTTCTTGAATGCAGTTTTTACACAATATCATACAAGCATGGACTCCAAATCTCGTCCTTATTTAAGTATGCGACAGCGGAAGCTCTTAATAATCACCTGAGAATAAACATGCTTAAAATGTCAACAAAAATGTTGGTGAGTTATAGGTTTAACCTATATATATCAAATCATAATAATAGACCACAAGATTTCATATTTCAATACACATCCCATACATAGAGATAAAAGTCATTCATATGGTGAACACCTGGTAACCGACATTAACAAGATGCATATATAAGAATATCCCCATCATTCCGGGACACCCTTCGGATATGATATAAATTTCGAAGTACTAAAGCATCCGGTACTTTGGATGGGGTTTGTTAGGCCCAATAGATCTATCTTTAGGATTCGCGTCAATTAGGGTGTCTGTTCCCTAATTCTTAGATTACCAGACTTAATAAAAAGGGGCATATTCGATTTCGATAATTCAACCATAGAATGTAGTTTCACGTACTTGTGTCTATTTTGTAAATCATTTATAAAATCTGCATGTATTCTCATCCCAAAAATATTAGATTTTAAAAGTGGGACTATAACTCACTTTCACAGATTTTTACTTCGTCGAGAAGTAAGACTTGGCCACTGTTGATTCACGAACCTATAACAATATATACATATATATTAAAGTATGTTCAAAATATATTTACAACACTTTTAATATATTTTGATGTTTTAAGTTTATTAAGTCAGCTGTCCTCGTTAGTAACCTACAACTAGTTGTCCACAGTTAGATGTACAGAAATAAATCGATAAATATTATCTTGAATCAATCCACGACCCAGTGTATACGTATCTCAGTATTGATCACAACTCAAACTATATATATTTTGGAATCAACCTCAACCATGTATAGCTAACTCCAACATTCACATATAGAGTGTCTATGGTTGTTCCGAAATATATATAGATGTGTCAACATGATAGGTCGAAACATTGTATACGTGTCTATGGTATCTCAAGATTACATAATATACAATACAAGTTGATTAAGTTATGGTTGGAATAGATTTGTTACCAATTTTCACGTAGCTAAAATGAGAAAAATTATCCAATCTTGTTTTACCCATAACTTCTTCATTTTAAATCCGTTTTGAGTGAATCAAATTGCTATGGTTTCATATTGAACTCTATTTTATGAATCTAAACATAAAAAGTATAGGTTTATAGTCGGAAAAATAAGTTACAAGTCATTTTTGTAAAGGTAGTCATTTCAGTCGAAAGAACGACGTCTAGATGACCATTTTAGAAAACAGACTTCCACTTTGAGTTTAACCATAATTTTTGGATATAGTTTCATGTTCATAATAAAAATCATTTTCTCATAATAGCAACTTTCAAATCAAAGTTTATCATAGTTTTTAATTAACTAACCCAAAACAGCCCGCGGTGTTACTACGACGGCGTAAATCCGGTTTTACGGTGTTTTTCGTGTTTTCAGGTTTTAAATCATTAAGTTAGCATATCATATAGATATAGAACATGTGTTTAGTAGATTTTAAAAGTCAAGTTAGAAAGATTAACTTTTGTTTGCGAACAAGTTTAGAATTAACTAAACTATGTTCTAGTGATTACAAGTTTAAACCTTCGAATAAGATAGCTTTATATGTATGAATCGAATGATGTTATGAACATCATTACTACCTTAAGTTCCTTGGATAAACCTACTGGAAAAGAGAAAAATGGATCTAGCTTCAACGGATCCTTGGATGGCTCGAAGTTCTTGAAGCAGAATCATGACACGAAAACAAGTTCAAGTAAGATCATCACTTGAAATAAGATTGTTATAGTTATAGAAATTGAACCAAAGTTTGAATATGATTATTACCTTGTATTAGAATGATAACCTACTGTAAGAAACAAAGATTTCTTGAGGTTGGATGATCACCTTACAAGATTGGAAGTGAGCTAGCAAACTTGAAAGTATTCTTGATTTTATGAAACTAGAACTTTTGGAATTTATGAAGAACACTTAGAACTTGAAGATAGAACTTGAGAGAGATCAATTAGATGAAGAAAATTGAAGAATGAAAGTGTTTGTAGGTGTTTTTGGTCGTTGGTGTATGGATTAGATATAAAGGATATGTAATTTTGTTTTTATGTAAATAAGTCATGAATGATTACTCATATTTTTTGTAATTTTATGAGATATTTCATGCTAGTTGCCAAATGATGGATCCCACATATGTTAGGTGACTCACATGGGCTGCTAAAAGCTGATCATTGGAGTGTATATACCAATAGTACATACATCTAAAAGCTGTGTATTGTACGAGTACGAATACGAGTGCATACGAGTAGAATTGTTGATGAAACTGAACGAGGATGTAATTGTAAGCATTTTTGTTAAGTAGAAGTATTTTGATAAGTGTACTGAAGTCTTTCAAAAGTGTATAAATACATATTAAAACACTACATGTATATACTTTTTAACTGAGTCGTTAAGTCATCGTTAGTCGTTACATGTAAGTGTTGTTTTGAAACCTTTAGGTTAACGATCTTGTTAAATGTTGTTAACCCAATGTTTATAATATCAAATGAGATTTTAAATTATTATATTATCATGATATTATCATGTATGAATATCTCTTAATATGATATATATACATTTAAATGTCGTTACAACGATAATCGTTACATATATGTCTCGTTTCGAAATCCTTAAGTTAGTAGTCTTATTTATATGTATATAACTCATTGTTAATATACTTATGGAGATACTTACTTATCATAATTTCATGTTAACCATATGTATATCCATATATATATCGTCATGTCGTTTTTACAAGTTTTAACGTTCGTGAATCGCCGGTCAACTTGGGTGGTCAATTGTCTATATGAAACATATTTCAATTAATCAAGTCTTAACAAGTTTGATTGCTTAACATGTTGGAAACATTTAATCATGTAAATATCAATCTCAATTAATATATATAAACATGGAAAAGTTCGGGTCACTACATGATGTTCATAAGAAAAATCATTTTTCCAGAAGAACAACTTTTAAATCAAAGTTTATCATAGCTTTTAATTATCTAACCCAAAACAGCCCTCGGTTTCTCTATGACGGCGTATGTCCGGTTTTACGGTGTTCTTCGTGTATCCAGGTTTTAAATCATTATGTTAGCATATCATATAGATATAGAACATGTGTTTAGTTGATTTTAAAAGTCAAGTTAGAAGGATTAACTTTGTTTGCGAACAAGTTTAGAATTAACTAAACTATGTTCTAGTGATTACAAGTTTAAATCTTCGAATAAGATAGTTATATATATATATATATATATATATATATATATATATATATATATATATATATATATATATATATATATATATATATATATATATATATATATATATATATATATATATATATATATATATATATATATATATATATATATATATATGAATTGAATGATGTTATGAACATCATTACTACCTCAAGTTTAGTAGGTAAACCTACTGGAAGATACAAAAATTGATCTAGCTTCAAAGGATCTTGGATGGCTTGAAAGTTCTTGAAGTAGAATCATGACACGAAAACAAGTTCAAGTAAGATTATCACTCGAATTAAGATTGTTATAGTTAGAGATTTAATAAAAGTTTGAATATGAATATTACCTTGATTTAGAAAGATAACCTACTGTAAATAACAAAGATTTCTTGAGTTTGGATGATCACTTGAAATGGATTTGCAAGATTGGAAGTAAGCTAGTAAACTTGAAAGTATTTGTGAAGTGTTCTTGATGTGTTCTTGAATGATGATGTTTCTTGATTGTAATTGAAGCTAGATTGACCTAGATGATCAATATTACTGAAGTATAGACATTCTTAAGCTTAGAGAGAGTTAAGATGGAGAGAATCTGGATTAGAAAATCAAAGAAATGTGATGTGTGTGTTGTTTGAAAAAAAATGACTAATGCTTAGTCAATATAAGGTTACTAGTTTTTGTTTTCATGCTCATAAGTCATGCTAGTTGTCAAATGATGGTTCCCACATGTCTTGGTGACTTACAAGGGCTGCTAATAGCTGATCATTGAAGTGTATATACCAATAGTAAATACATCTAGAAGCTGTGTATTGTACGAGTACGAATACGGATGAAAACGAGTAGAATTGTTGATGAAAACGAATGAGGATGTAATTGTAAGCATTTTTGATAAGTAGAAGTACTTTGATATGTGTCTTGAAGTCTTTCAAAAGTTTATGAATACATCTTAAAACATTACATGTATATACATTTTAACTGAGTCGTTAAGTCATCGTTAGTCGTTACATGTAAATGTTGTTTTGAAACTTTTAAGTTAACGATCTCATTTAATGTAGTTAACCCATTGTTTATTAAATCTAAAGAGATGTTAAATTATCATATTATAATGAAAACGTGGTGTATGAATATATCTTAATATGATATATATATACATTAAAATGTCGTTACAACGATAATCGTTACATATATGTCTCGTTTCGAAATTCTTAAGTTAGTAGTCTTGTTTTACATATGTAGTTCATTGTTAACATACTTAATAATATATATAAATATCATTTTATCATGTTAAATATAGTGTAACAATATCTTAATATGATACATATGTATTTAATAAGACGTTGTTATAACGATAATCGTTATATATATCGTTTCGAGTTTCTTAACTTAGTAGTCTCATTTTTATGTATATAGCTCATTGTTAATATACCTTGTGAAATATTACCTATCATAATATCACGTTAACTATATATATATATATATATATATATATATATATATATATATATATATATATATATATATATATATATATATATATATATATATATATATATATATATATATATATAGTTTTTACAAGTTTTAACGTTAGTGAATCGCCGGTCAACTTGGGTGGTCAATTGTCTACATGAAACTCATTTCAAATAATCAAGTTTTATCAAGTTTGATTGCTTAACATGTTGGAAACATTTAATCATGCAAATATAGTTTTCATTTAATATATAATCATGGAAAAGTTCGGGTCACTACAGTACCTACCCGTTAAATACATTTCGTCCCGAAATTTTAAGCAGTTGAAGGTGTTGACGTATCTTATGGAAATAGGTACGGGTATTTCAGATTCATCTGATCTTCATGCTCCCAGGTGAACTCGGTTCCCCTACGAGCATTCCATTTAACCTTGACGATCGGTATCTTATTTTGCTTGAGTCTTTTAACCTTACGATCCATTATCTCGACGGGTTCTTCAAAGAATTGTAGTTTTTTGTTGATTTTAATTTCGTCTAAAAGAATAGTGAGATCTTCTTTAGCTAAGCACTTCTTCAGATTCGAGACGTGAAAGGTATTATGTACATTGGCGAGTTGTTGAGGTAATTCAAGTCAGTAGGCTACTGGTCCGACACGATCTAAAATCTTGAATGGTCCAATGTATCTTGGATTCAGTTTCCCCCGTTTACCAAATCGAAAAACGCCTTTCCAAGGTGAAACCTTAAGCATGACCATCTCTCCAATTTCAAATTCTATATCTTTCCTTTTAAGGTACGCGTAGCTCTTTTGTCGACTTTGAGCGGTTTTCAACCATTGTTGAATTTGGATGATTTTCTCGGTAGTTTCTTGGATTATCTCAGGACCTATAATCTGTCTATCCCCCAATTCACTCTAACAAATCGGAGACCTGTACTTTCTACCATAAAGTGCTTCGAACGGTGCCATTTCGATACTCGAGTGGTAACTGTTGTTGTAGGAAAATTCTGCTAACGGTAGATGTCGATCCCAACTGTTTCCAAAATCAATAACACATGCTCGTAGCATGTCTTCAAGAGTCTGTATCGTCCTTTCGCTCTGCCCATCGGTTTGTGGATGATAGGCAGTACTCATATCTAGACAAGTTCCCAATGCTTGCAGTAATGTCTGCCAAAACCTTGAAATAAATCTGCCATTTCTATCAGAGATAATAGAGATTGGTATTCCATGTCTAGAGACAACTTCCTTCAAGTATAATCGCACCAACTTCTCCATTTTATCATCTTCTCTCATTGGCAGAAAGTGTGCTGACTTGGTGAGACGATCGACTATTACCTAAATAGTATCATAACCACTTGCAGTCCTTGGCAATTTAGTAATGAAATCCATTGTAATGTTTTCCCATTTCCATTCCTGGATTTCAGGTTGTTGAAGTAGACTTGATAGTTTTTGATGTTCAACTTTGACCTTAGAACACGTTAAACATTCTCCCACATATCTAGCAATATCGGCTTTCATATCCGGCCACCAAAAGTGCTTCTTGAGATCTTTGTACATCTTTCCCGCTCCGGGATGTATTGAATATCTGGTTTTATGTGCTTCCTTAAGTACCATTTCTCTCACATCTCCAAACTTTGGTACCCAAATTCTTTCAGCCCTATACCGGATTCCGTCTTCCCAAATATTAAGATGCTTCTCCGATCCTTTGGGTATTTCATTCTTCAAATTTCCTTCTTTTAAAACTCCCTGCTGCGCCTCCTTTATTTGAGTAGTAAGGTTAGTACGAATAATTATATTCATAGCTTTTACCCGCATAGGTTCTCTGTCTTTTCTACTCAAAGCGTCGGCTACCACATTCGCCTTCCCCGGGTGGTATCGAATCTCAAAGTCGTAATCGTTCAACAGTTCAATCCACCTACGCTGCCTCATGTTCAGATGTTTCTGATCAAATATATGTTGGAGACTTTTGTGGTCGGTATATATGATACTTTTGACCCAATATAAGTAGTGTCTCCAAGTCTTTAATGCAAAAACAACCGCGCCTAATTCCAAGTCATGTGTCGTATAATTCTGCTCGTGAATCTTCAATTGTCTAGACGCATAAGCAATTACCTTCGTTCGTTGCATTAATACACAACTGAGGCCTTGCTTTGAGGCGTCACAATATATCACAAAATCATCATTCCCTTCAGGCAATGACAATATAGGTGCCGTAGTTAACTTTTTCTTCAACAATTGAAACGCTTTCTCCTGCTCATCCTTCCATTCAAATTTCTTCCCTTTATGCGTTAATGCAGTCAAGGTTTTTGCTATTTTGGAAAATTCTTGGATGAACCTTCTGTAGTAACCAGCCAGTCCTAAAAATTGACGTATATGCTTCGGAGTTTTTGGGGTTTCCCACTTTTCAACGGTTTCAATCTTTGCCGGATCCACCTGAATACCTTCTTTGTTCACTATGTGTCAGAGGAATTGAACTTCTTCCAACCGAAATGCACACTTTGAAAACTTAGCGTACAGTTTTTCTTTCCTCAACAAATCTAGCACTTTTCTCAAATGTTCTTCGTGCTCTTGATCATTCTTTTAGTAAATAAGTATGTCATCAATGAAAACAATGACAAATTTGTCAAGGTATGGTCCACACACTCGGTTCATAAGGTCCATGAACACAGCTGGTGCGTTAGTCAACCCAAACGGCATAACCATAAACTTGTAATGACCGTAACGCGTCCTAAAAGCAGTTTTTGGAATATCATCCTCCTTCACCCGCATTTGATGATATCCAGAATGTAAATCAATCTTCGAGTAAACTGATGAACCTTGCAGCTGATCAAATAAATCGTCGATTCTCGGTAGTGGATAACGGTTCTTGATGGTAAGTTTGTTCAACTCTCTATAGTCGATACATAATCTAAATGTACTATCTTTCTTTTTGACAAACAAAACAGGAGCTCCCCACGGTAATGTGCTCGGTCGTATGAAACCACGCTCTAAAAGTTCGTGTAATTGGCTCTGAAGTTCCTTCATTTCGCTGGGTGCGAGTTTTTATGGAGCATGAGCTATTGGTGCAGCTCCCGGTACAAGGTCTATTTGAAATTCAACGGATCGGTGTGGAGGTAGTCCCGATAATTCTTTCGGAAATACATCGGGAAATTCTTTTGCGACGAGAACATCATTGATGTTCTTTTCTTCAGAATTGACTTTCTCGACGTGTGCTAGCACAGCATAGCAACCTTTTCTTATTAGTTTTTGCGCCTTCAGGTTACTAATAAGATTTAACTTCGCGTTGCTCTTTTCTCCGTACACCATTAAGGATTTTCTCTTTTCGCGCATAATGCGTATCGCATTTTTGTAACAAACGATCTCAGCTTTCACCTCTTTCAACCAGTCCATGCCAATTATTACATCAAAACTCTCTAACTCTACTGGTATCAAATCAATCTTAAACGTTTCACCAACCAGTTTAATTTCTCGATTCCGACATATATTATCTGCTGTAATTAATTTACCGTTTGCTAATTCGAG
This sequence comes from Rutidosis leptorrhynchoides, assembly GCF_046630445.1. Lineage (NCBI taxonomy): Eukaryota > Viridiplantae > Streptophyta > Magnoliopsida > Asterales > Asteraceae > Rutidosis > Rutidosis leptorrhynchoides. The sequence goes on from NC_092341.1 coordinate 73,873,720, forward strand.
TAAAAATTTATTATCCAAAGGCGTCAATGGACAACTTAATTTGGCACAAAAATCTCTACTCATATAGCTTCTATCCGCACCCGAATCAAATAAAACATAAGCAGATTTATTGTCAATAAGAAACGTACCCATAACAAGCTCCGGGTCTTCTTGCGCTTCTGCCGCATTAATATTGAAAACTCTTCCACGGCCTTGCCCATTAGTATTCCCTTGATTTGGGCAATTTCTAATAATGTGGCCCGGTTTTCCACATTTATAACAAACTACGGCGGCATTATTTGTTCCGACATTATTTGTTCCTTTAATTCGGTTATTTATCGGTCCGTAGGCCTCACACTTCATCGCACTATGACCATTTCTATTACACTTGGTGCAAAATGTCGTACAGAACACATTCGGATGATACTCTTCACACCTTTGACATGGCTGTTTCTGATTCTTGTTGTTATAGGAATTGTTATTGTTGCGGTTGTTATTGTTGTTGGGACAATTGTTGTAGTTTTTGTTGGGATGTTTGTTGTAGTTGTTATGGTGGTTATTGTAGTTGTTGTTGGGGTTCCGATTGTTGTTGTTGCGATTGATGTTGCGGTTGTTGGGATAGTTGTTGCGATTGTGATTGTGATTGTTGTTGTTGTTGTTGTTGTTGTTGTTGTTGTTGTTGTTGTTGTTGTTGTTGTTGTATTGGTGACCCTTATCACTGGTTTCTTCCCACTTTCTCTTGACTTGTTTCATGTTGGTTTCTTCGGCTGCCTGCTCTTTAATTCTTTCCTCAATCTGGTTTATGAGTTTGTGAGCCATTCGACTTGCCTTTTGTATGAAGGCGGGCTCGTGTGAACTTATATCTTCTTGAATCCTTTCTGGTAACCCTTTTACAAATGCGTTGATCTTTTCTTCTTGATCTTCGAATGCTCTTGGACATAATAGGCACAACTCTGTGAATCGGCGTTCGTAAGTGGTAATGTCGATTCCCTGTGTTCGTAATCCTTTAAGCTATACTTTGAGCTTATTGACCTCGTTTCTGGGACGGTACTGCTCAGTCATCAGATGTTTGAATGCTGACCACGGTAGTGCGTAAGCAGCATCTTGTCCCACTTGCTCTAGATAGGTATTCCGAGATGTTAACGCAGTACCTGTGAAGGTATGCGTGGCGTACTTCACCCTATCTTCTTCGGTACATTTACTTATGGAAAACACCGATTCGACCTGCTCCGTCCACCGTTTCAATCCGATTGGACCCTCGGTTCCATCGAATTCCAAAGGTTTGCAGGCAGTAAATTCTTTGTAGGAGCATCCTACACGATTTCTAGTGGCGTTAGATCCATTGCTAGTTTCAGAGTTATTGTTGTTATTTCGCATTGCAGCCTGAACTGCGGCTACATTTGCAGCAAGGAAAACACAGAAGTCTTCCTCGGTCATATTCAGAGTATTTCGAGTAGTCGGTGCCATTTCCTTCAAAAAATAACCAAATGAATCAAGTTAATCGTACAGAATATTAAGAGTAGTTAATAGTATTTCTTAGCATGATATGAACTCATTTATAAAAGCTTTTTCTTCATATTAGTGTTTTATAATTTATAATTCGGGTAGTACCTACCCGTTAAGTTCATACTTAGTAGCTAATATACAATTCAACTACTACAATTCTATATGAAAAACTGATAATAATATTTCGCGCTCACACTTTTATACAATATTTTACAAACATACAATACCACTATTTTACATATAGGATGAAATATAGCACATAATAACTTTGCTACACGGCAGCTATAAAGGCAATTCTAGTTAATACGCAAGTCGTCCAGCAAAGGCAATAAAGACACATAATTCATAAGTCCAGAAACAAGTCATGCATTTGGGTTTTACTAGTATTATTTCCTATCCTTGGTCTTGTGGAAAATAACCGTTGTGACCGTTGGCTAGGCAGCATGTTGTAATGTCGTCAAAAGGACAAGAGTTACGTAATGCCCAACAGCCCCGTAACAATCTAAAAACCTTGTTTCTCATCTCAACTACTGAGTCCGTCACTTGTGAGAATGTTTTATTTAAAAGTTGCAACCCAATGTTCTTTTTCTCAATTTGGTGAGAAGCGAACATTACTAATCCGTAAGCATAACATGCTTCTTTATGTTGCATGTTAGAAGCTCTTTCTAAAGAACGGAGTCCTATGTTGGGATATGTTGAGTCAAAATAGGTTCTTAACCCGTAGCATAAAATTGCATCTAGGTTTCCCGCACTAAATGCCTTAAAGAAAACTTGGCGTAACTTAAAGTCTCCCCAATGTGATATACCCCATCTTTCAAAGGAAAGCCTTTTATAAACTAAGGCATGCCTGGAATGTCTTTCAAACGTTCGATAAACTAATTTCGCCGTAAATAATTGTGCTGATGAATTCTTCCCGACTCTAGACAAGATTTCATCAATCATTCCCCTGGTAGGTCTTCTAAAATTTTTGGTTGTCTATCCTTAACATCCATTTTTATTTTTATACTGTAAAATAAACAAAGATTAGATTCGTAAAAGATAATTAACAAACAATACAAGCAATTTTTACATATATCTTAAAAGTACAAGCACACAATAATACATATATTACACATCATGATTACAACTCTTTATTCGGACTCACTCGTTTCTTCTTCGGACTTGGTTCGTTTGGCTAATTTCCTGGAGATACATGGTGATCCTTTAATATGAGCCGTCATTTTTACAAATGGTTTAGAAAAACCTGGTGGCCTAGATGTTCCCAAATTATTGTTAAAATCTAAGAAATACGGGCATTTATGATACACATAAAGTTCATCAGGGTCGGAATCAGGTTTCTCTATTTTGATGCCCTTTCCCTTATTATTCTCTTTTGCCTTATTAAATTGAGTTGGGGTAATTTCTATAACATCATCGGAATCCTCGTCGGGATCCGATTCATCAGAAAATTGGTAATTTTCCCAATATTTTGCTTCCTTGGCGGAAACACCATTGACCATTTTTAACTTTGGTCCATTGGTTGAGGATTTTCTTTTATTTAATCGTTTTACTGTAGGTATGAATATTTCTTCCTCTGAAACTTCTTCTTCTTTCGGTTCCTCCTCTTTCGGTTCCTCCTCTTCCGGTTCCTCTTCTTGAATTTGTGAATCTTCATAAAATATATTCGACTCTTCATTATTATTAGGTGAGTCGATGGAATTTGTACTAGAGGTAGACATCTATCACACAATATCAAACACGTTAAGAGATTAATATATCACATAATATTTACATGTTAATAATATGTAGTTTCCAACAAAAAATGTTAAGCAATCATTTTTAAAGAAAACACGGTCGAAGTCCAGACTCACTAATGCATCCTAACAAACTCAGTAAGACACACTAATGCAATTTCTGGTTCTCTAAGACCAACGCTCTAATACCAACTGAAATGTCCCGTCCATATCGATTATAAACGTTTTATATTAATTGATTTCGTTGCGAGGTTTTGACCTCTATATTAGACATTTTTCAAAGACTGCATTCGATTTTTAAAATAAACCATAATTTATTTTATCGATAAAGCTTTAAAACATTACGACGATCATCAAATAATGATAATCTAAAATATAGCGTTTCACATGACCATTACATAATGGTTTACAATAATATTACACTTCAACTTAAGTTTTTGAATGCAGTTTTTAAACAATATTATACAAGCATGGACTCCAAATCTTGTCCTTAATTTAGTATGCAACAGCGGAAGCTCTTAACAATCACCTGAGAATAAACATGCTTAAAACGTCAACAAAAAATGTTGGTGAGTTATAGGTTTAACCTATATATTGATCAAATCATAATAATAGACCACAAGATTTCATATTTCTTTTTTTTTTTTCATAAATATACATCCCATATATAGAGATAAAAATCATTCATATGGTGAACACCTGGTAACCGACATTAACAAGATGCATATAGAATATCCCCATCATTCCGGAACTCCTTTCGGACATGATAAAATCGAAGTACTAAAGCAGTACAAATTCTCTGACTCGGGCTTGTTAGCGCCCATAGATCTATCTTTAGGATCCGCGACAATTAGGGGCCAGTTCCCTAATTCTTAGGCTACCAAGCAAAAATGGGCATATTCGATTTTGATAATTCAACCATAGAATGTAGTTTCACGTACTTGTGTCTATTTTGTAAAACATTTATAAAATTGCATGTATTCTCATCCCAAAAATATTAGATTTTAAAAGTGGGACTATAACTCACTTTCACAGATTTTTACTATACCAGAAATAAGACTGGTCAATGGTCGATTCACGAACCTATAACAAATATATACATATATATCAAAGTATGATCGAAATATATTCACAACATTTTTTATTACGTTTTAATGATTTAAGTTTGTTAAGTTAACAGTCCAACGTTAGTAATCTACAACTAGTTGTCCACAGTTAGATGTACAGAGATAAATCAATATATATTTTCTCGAATCAATCCACGACCCAGTGTATACAAGTCTCAGGCTAGATCACAACTCAAAGTATATATATTATTTTGGAATCAACCTCAATCCTGTATAGCTAACTCAAGCATTACTGCATATAGAGTGTCTATGGTTGTTTCGAAATATATATATAGATGGATCGATATGATATGTCAAAACATTGTATACGTGTCTATGGTCTATCAAGGTTACATAATATATGTTAGAATACATGTACAATACAATATAAGTTAGTTAGGATATGGTTAGTATAGATTTTTGTAAAATCATCCCGTAGTCAAATTAACCATTTTTAACCAATTTTGTTTTACCCATAACTTCTTCGTTTTAAATCCGTTTTGAGTGAATCGAATTGCTATAGTTTCATATTGAACTGTAATTTATGAATCTAAACAGAAAAGGTATAGGTTTATAGTCAGAAATACAGGTTACAAGTCAATTTTGTAAGAGGTAGTCATTTCAGTCGAAAGAACGACGTCTTGATGACCATTTTGAAAAACATACTTCCACTTTGAGTTTAACCATGATTTTTGGATATAGTTTTATGTTCATAAGAAAAATCATTTTCCCATAAGAACAACTTTTAAATCAAAGTTTATCATAGCTTTTAATTATCTAATCCAAAACAGCCCCCGGTTTCTCTATGACGGCGTATGTCCGGTTTTACGGTGTTCTTCGTGTTTCCAGGTTTTAAATCATTATGTTAGCATATCATATAGATATAGAACATGTATTTAGTTGATTTTAAAAGTCAAGTTAAAAGGATTAACTTTGTTTGCGAACAAGTTTAGAATTAACTAAACTATGTTCTAGTGATTACAAGTTTAAATCTTCGAATAAGATAGTTATATATATATATATATATATATATATATATATATATATATATATATATATATATGAATTGAATGATGTTATGAACATCATTACTACCTCAAGTTTAGTAGGTAAACCTATTGGAAGTGACAAAAATTGATCTAGCTTCAAAGGATCTTGGATGGCTTAAAAGTTCTTGAAGTAGAATCATGACACGAAAACAAGTTCAAATAAGATTATCACTCTAATTAAGATTGTTATAGTTATAGAAATTGAATCAAATTTTGAATATGAGTATTAACTTGATTTAGAAAGATAACCTACTGTAAATAACAAATATTTCTTGAGATTGGATGATCATTTGAAATGGATTTGCAAGATTAGAAGTAAGCTAGTAAACTTGAAAGTATTTATGAAGTGTTCTTGATGTGTTCTTGAATGATGATGTTTCTTGATTGTAATTGAAGCTAGATTAACCTAGATGATCCATATTACTGAAGTATAGACGTTCTTAAACTTAGAGAGAGTTAAGATGGAGAGAATTTGGATTAGAAACTTAAAGAAATGTGATGTGTGTGTTGTTTGAAAAAAAATGCCTAATGCTTAGTCAATATAAGGTTACTAGTTTTTGTTTTCATGCTCATAAGTCATGCTAGTTGTCAAATGATGGTTTCCACATGTCTTGGTGACTCACAAGGGCCGCTAAGAGCTGATTATTGAAGTGTATATACCAATAGTAAATACATCTAGAAGCTGTGTATTGTACGAGTACGAATACGAATGAAAACGAGTAGAATTGTTGATGAAAACGAATGAGGATGTAATTGTAAGCATTTTTGATAAGTAGAAGTACTTTGATATGTGTCTTGAAGTCTTTCAAAAGTGTATGAATACATCTTAAAACATTACATGTATATACATTTTAACTGAGTCGTTAAGTCATCGTTAGTCGTTACATGTAAATGCTATTTTGAAACTTTTAAGTTAACAATCTTATTTAATGTAGTTAACCCATTGTTTAATAAATCTAATGAGATGTTAACATACCTTGTGAGATACTTACCTATCATAATATCATGTTAACTATATATATATATATATATATATATATATATATATATATATATATATATATATATATATATATATATATATATATCATATAGTTTTTACAAGTTTTAACATTCGTGAATCGCCGGTCAACTTGGGTGGTCCATTGTCTACATGAAACTCATTTCAAATAATCAAGTATTATCAAGTTTGATTGCTTAACATGTTGGAAATATTTAATCATGCAAATATAGTTTTCATTTAATATATAATCATGGAAAAGTTCGGGTCACTACAGTACTTACCCGTTAAATAAATTTCGTCCCAAAATTTTAAGCAGTTGAAGGTGTTGACGCATCTTCTGGAAATAGGTACGGGTATTTCAGCTTCATCTAATCTTCACGCTCCCAGGTGAACTCGGGTCCCCTACGAGCATTCCATCGAACCTTGAGGATCGGTATCTTATTTTGCTTGAGTCTTTTAACCTCACGATCTATTATCTCGATGGGTTCTTCAAGGAATTGTAATTTTTCGTTGATTTTAATTTCGTCTAAAAGAATAGTGATATCTTCTTTAGCTAAGCACTTCTTCAGATTCGAGACGTGAAAGGTATTATGTACATTGGCGAGTTGTTGAGGTAATTCAAGTCGGTAGGCTACTGGTCCAACACGATCTAAAATCTTGAATGGTCCAATGTATCTTGGATTCAGTTTCCCCCGTTTACGAAATCGAACAACGCCAACCTTTTTCTAAAGCAGCCAATTAGCTGTTTTCAACTTCTAATACAATTCATATATGTATCGATCGGGAGACCCAAATAACTAAACGGAATGCGCCATGAGATCACCCTGAATGCGAAATAAAATCATAAAAGTCGGCCTCTTGAAATCCAATTTCAAAAAAGTTAGACTTCGTCACGTTAATCTTAAGTCCTGTAAAACCATAAAACACATTAGAAATGTCGATAGTGTTGACCAATCTTTCCATATTTCACTCGGAGATAATTATATTCGCTTAGAAAAGATGAAAAATATTCACGGTCAGGACCCCACATACATTCGCCCCAACAATTCGGCCATCAATAATACGATTCCGTATCATAATATGTAACTTCTCCATGACAATAAGAAAAAGGAACGAGATTATTGGGTCGCCTTGTCTAAGCCCTATTGAATACTAAACTCGTTGGTTAAACTACCATTAATTAACACGGTGGTGCAAGCATTGGAAAGGCACATACTTATCCATTTTCACCATCTAACCCTGAAACCCAAAACATGGATCAAGAAAATGTCATGACACCGTATCATATGCCTTTTCAAAATCTACCTTGAAGATGAGTTATTTTTTATTCATCTCTTAAAGCAACTCATCGTCTCTGTAGTGACCCGAACTTTTCCATGTTTATATACATATTAAATAAAATTGTTATTTATATGATTAAGTGTTTCCAACATGTTAAGCAATCAAACTTGTTAAGACTTGATTCATTGAAATAGGTTTCATATAGACATTTGACCACCCAAGTTGACCGGTGATTCACGAACGTTAAAACTTGTAAAAACTATATGATGACATATATATGGTTATATATATAGTTAACAAGATTTTACGATAAGTAAGTATCTCATTAGGTATTTTAACAATGAGTTATATACATAAAAATGAGACTATTAAATTAAGAAACTCGAAAACGATATATATAACGATTATCGTTATAACAACGTCTTACTAAGTACATATGAATCATATTAATATATTGATACACTTGGTTAATTATGTTAAATGATAAGTAAATATATCATTAAGTGTATTAACAATGAACTACATATGTAAAAATAAGACTACTAACTTAATGATTTCGAAACGAGACATATATGTAACGATTATCGTTGTAACGACATTTAACTGTATATATATCATAATAAGATATATTATATATCATAATATCATGATAATGTAACAATTTAACATCTCTTTATATATAATAAACAATGGGTTAATAATATTTAACAAGACCGTTAACCTAAAGGTTTCAAAACAACATATACATGTAACGACTAACGATGACTTAACGACTCAGTTAAAATGTATTTACATGTAGTGCTTTATTATGTATTCATACACTTTTGAAAGGCTTCAAGACACTTATCAAAATACTTCTACTTAACAAAAATGCTTACAATTACATCCTCGTTCAGTTTCATCAACAATTCTACTCGTATGCACCCGTATTCGTACTCGTACAATACACATCTTTTAGATGTATGTACTATTGGTATATACACTTCAATGATCAGCTCTTAGCAGCCCATGTGAGTCACCTAACACATGTGGGAACCATCATTTGGCAACTAGCATGAAATATCTCATAAAATTACAAAAATATGAGTAATCATTCATGACTTATTTACATGTAAACAAAATTACACATCCTTTATATCTAATCCATATACCAACGACCAAAAATACCTACAAACACTTTAATTCTTCATTTTTCTTCATCTAATTGATCTCTCTCAAGTTCTATCTTCAAGTTCTAAGTGTTCTTCATAAATTCTATAAGTTCTAGTTTCATAAAATCAAGAATACTTCCAAGTTTGCTAGCTTACTTCCAATATTGTAAATTGATCATACAACCTCAAGAAATCTTTCTTATTTACAGTAATATATCTTTCTAATACAAGGTAATACCCATATTCAAACTTTGATTCAATTTCTATAACTATAACAATCTTATTTCGAGTGGAAATCTTACTTGAACTTGTTTTCATGTCATGATTCTGCTTCAAGAACTTTGAAGCCATCCAAGGATCCTTTGAAGCTAGATCTATTTTTCTCATTTCCAGTAAAACCTTAGGTAGTAATGATGTTCATAACATCATTCGATTCATATATATAAAACTACCTTATTCGAAGGTTTAAACTTGAAATCACTAGAACATAGTTTAGTTAATTCTAAACTTGTTCGCAAACAAAAGTTAATCCTTCTAACTTGACTTTTAAAATCAACTAAACACATGTTCAATATCTATATGATATGCTAACTTAATGATTTAAAACCTGAAAACAAGAAAAACACCGTAAAACCGGATATACGCCGTCGTAGTAACACCGCGGGCTGTTTTGGGTTAGTTAATTAAAAACTATGTTAAACTTTGATTTAAAAGTTGTTCTTCTGGGAAAATTATTTTTCTTATGAACATGAAACTATATCCAAAAATCATGGTTAAACTCAAAGTGGAAGTATGTTTTCTAAAATGGTCATCTAGACGTCGTTTTTTCGACTGAAATGACTACCTTTACAAAAATGACTTGTAACTTATATTTTTGACTATAAACCTATAATTTTTCTATTTAGATTCATAAAATAGAGTTCAATATGAAACCATAGCAATTTGATTCACTCAAAACGGATTTAAAACGAAGAAGTTATGGGTAAAACAAGATTGGATATTTTTTGATTGTTGTAGCTACGGGAAATATTGTAACAATTCTATACAAATCATATCCTAGCTAACTTATATTGTATTATACATGTATTCTAATATATTATGTAATCTTGGGATACCATAGACACATATGCAAATGTTTTGACATATCATATCGACCCATGTATATATATTATTTGGAACAACCATAGACACTCTATATGCAGTAATGTTGGAGTTAGCTATACAGGGTTGAGGTTGATTTCAAAAATAAATATACTTTGAGTTGTGATCTAGCCTGAGACGTGTATACACTGGGTCGTGGATTGATTCAAGATAATATATATCGATTTATTTCTGTACATCTAACTGTGAACAACTAGTTGTAGGTTACTAACGAGGACAGCTGATTTAATAAACTTAAAACAGTAAAACGTATTAAAAATATTGTAAATATATTTTGAACATACTTTGATATATATGTACATATTTGTTATAGGTTCGTGAATCGACCAGTGGCCAAGTCTTACTTCCCAACGAAGTAAAAATCTGTGAAAGTGAGTTATAGTCCCACTTTTAAAATCTAATATTTTGGGATGAGAATACATGCAGTTTTATAAATGTTTTACGAAATAGACACAAGTAAATAAAACTACATTATATGGGTGAATGATCGAAGCCGAATATGCCCCTTTTGCTTGGTAACCTAAGAGTTAGTAAACCGATCTACTAATTGACGCGAATCCTAAAGATAGATCTATTGGGCCTAACGAACCCCATCCAAAGTACCGGATGCTTTAGTACTTCGAATTCGTTTTTATCATGTCCGAAGGATTTCCCGGAATGATAGGGGATATTCTTATATGCATCTTGTTAATGTCGGTTACCAGGTGTTCACCATATGAATGATTTTTATCTCTATGTATGGGATGTATATTGAAATATGAAATCTTGTGGTTTATTATTATGATTTGATAATATATAGGTTAAACCTATAACTCACCAACATTTTTGTTGACGTTTTAAGTATGTTTATTCTCAGGTGATTATTAAGAGCTTCCGCTGTTGCATACTAAAATAAGGACAAGATTTGGAGTCCATGCTTGTATGATATTATGTAAAAACTGCATTCAAGAAACTTATTTTTGATGTAATATATTCTTATTGTAAACCATTATGTAATGGTCGTGTGTAAATGGTATATTTTAGATTATCATTATTTGATAATCTAAATAATGTTATTTAAACCTTTATAGATAAAATAAAGGTTATGGTTGTTTTAAAAATGAATGCAGTCTTTTAAAACGTCTCATATAGAGGTCAAAACCTCGCGACGAAATCAATTAATATGGAACGTTTATAATCAATATGAACGGGACATTTCAGTTGGTATCCGAGCGTTGGTCTTAGAGAACCAGAAATTTGCATTAGTGTGTCTTATCGAGTTTGTTAGGATACATTAGTGAGTCTGGACTTCGACCGTGTTTTCTTTAAAAATGATTGCTTAACACTTTTGTTGGAAACTATATATTATTAACATGTAAATATTATGTGATATATTAATCTCTTAACGTGTTTGATATTGTGTGATAGATGTCTACCTCTAGTACAAATCCCATTGATTCACCTAATAATAATGAAGAGTCGAATATATTTTGGGAAGATTCACAAATTCCAGAAGAGGAACCGGAAGAGGAGGAACCGGAAGAGGAGGAACCGGAAGAGGAGGAACCGAAAGAAGAGGAACCAGAAGAGGATGAATCGGAAGAGGAGGAACCAGAAGAATAAGAGGTTCCGGAGGAAGAAATATTGATACCTATAGTAAATCGATTAAATAAAAGAAAATCCTCAACCAACAGACCAAAGTTAATAATGGTCAATGGTGTTTTCGCCGAGGAAGCAAAATATTGGGAAGATTACCAATTTTTCGATGAATCGGATCCCGATGTGGATTCCGATGATGTTATAGAAATTACCTCGACCCAATTTAATAAAGCAAAAGAAAATAATAAGGAAAAAGGTATAAAAATAGAGAAACCCGATTCCAACCCCGATGAACTTTATATGTATCGACAACATCCGTATTTCCTAAAATGTAACAATGACCCGGGAACCTCTAAACCACCAGGTTTTTCTAAACCATTATGGAAAACGACGGCTCATATTAGAGGAACACCATATATTCCTAGAAAATTAGGAAAACGAACCAAGTCCGAAGAAGAAGAAACCAGTGATTCAGATTAGAGGGTTGTAATCATGTTGTGTATTATATGTATTGTAGTGTGCTTGTACTTTTATGTTTTATGTAAAAATTGCTTGTATTGTTTGTTAATTATCTTTTACGAATCTAATCCTTGTCTATTTTACAGTATAAAAACAAAATGGACGTTAAGGGTAGACAACCGAATATTTTAGAAGACCTACCAGAGGATATGATTGAGGAAATCTTGTCTAGAGTCGGTCAGAATTCATCAGCACATTTAGTTATGGCGAAATTAACTTGTCAAACATTTAAAAGACTTTCCAGAAATGCCTTAGTTTATAAAAGGCTTTCCTTTGATAGGTGGGGTATATCACATTGGGGAGACCGTAAGTTACGCCGTGTTTTCTTTAAAGCGTTAAATGCGGGGATCCCAAATGCAATTTTAGGCTACGGGTTAAGAACCTATTTTGACTCAACATATCCCAACATAGGATTTCGTGAATTAGAAAGAGCTTCTAACATGCAACATAAAGAAGCATGTTATGCTTACGGGTTAGTGATGTTCGCTTCTTACCAAAGTGAGAAAAAGAACATCGGATTACAACTTTTAAATAGAACCTTCCCACAAGTGACAGATTCAGTAGTTGGGGTGAGAAACAAGGTTTTTAGATTATTACGGGGCTATTGGACATTACAAAACCCTCGTCCTTTTGACGACATTACAACATGCTGCCTAGCCAATGGTCATAACGGTTATTTTTCCACAAGACCAGGGATGGGAAGTCGTCTTAGTAAAACCAGAATGCATGACTTATTTCTGGACTTATGAATTACGTGTCTTTATTTCCTTTGCTGAACAACTTGCGTATTAATTAGATTTATCTTCAAAACTGTCCTGTATCAAAGTGTACTATATTTCATGTTATATGTAATATAGCGATGTTGTAAGTTTGAAGAATATTTATATGTGATATATTATTATAATCAGTTTTTCATATGGAATTGTAGTAGTTGAATTGTATATTAGCTACTAAGTATGAACTTAACGGGTAAGTAGTGATAATGCTAAAAACGAACATATATTTCATCGCATTATCCCTCAAGAAAGACAAGCTTTTAGTTGCAATTGTCCTATTTACAAGTGATATTCGTTTAAATAATAAAAGGTGAAGACAAAAGACAGATTCGACGAATTGAAGACGCAAACGACCAAAAAGCTCAAAAGTACAAAATACAGTCAAAGTGGTTCCAATTATTGATAAGAAACGTCTCAAAATTACAAGAGTACAAGAAGAAAAATGCAAAGTACAAGATATTAATTTATACGCAAAGACGTTAGAAAATCTGGAACCGGGACCAGAGTCAACTCTCAACGCTCGACGCAACGGACTAAAAATTACAAGTCAACTATGCACATAAATATAATATAATATTTAAATAATTCTTATAATTATTTATATATTATATTTATTTAATTAAAACGTCGACAAACAAGAAAACAAGGAACTTTGAGCTGTCACCGACGGCCATGCGATCGCATGGCCTGGAGGAAGAAATCCCATGCGATCGCATGGCTAACTTTTCCAGCCCACATGCCTATAAAATCGAGCTTTGGTGCATCATTTAACATATCTTTTTCTCATTCATCATACGTAAATATATATATATATATATATATATATATATATATATATATATATATATATATATATATATATATATATATATATATATATTTTTTAATCTTAATTTTAATTTTAATTTTAAATCCTAATAATAAGGGTATGTTAGCGAATATTGTAAGGGTGTAAGTCAAAATTCTGTCCGTGTAACGCTACGCTATTTTTAATCATTGTAAGTTATGTTCAACCTTTTTACATTAATGTCTCATAGCTAAGTTATTATTATGCTTATTTATGCCGAAGTAATCATGATGTTGGGCTAAAAATACTAAAATTGGGTAATTGGGCTTTGTACCATAATTGGGGTTTGGACAAAAGAACGACACTTGTGGAAATTAGACTATGGGCTATTAGTGGGCTTTATATTTGTTTAACTAAATGATAGTTTGTTAATTTTAATATAAAGATTTACAATTGGACATACCTATAAATAACCATATACACTCGATCGGATACGATGAGCGGGATATTTATATGTACGAATAATCGTTCATTTAACCGGACACGGGAATGGATTAATAGTCTATGGAATTATTAAAACAGGGGTGAAATTATGTACAAGGACACTTTGCATAATTGATAACAAAGTATTAAAACCTTGGGTTACACGCAGTCGATATCCCGGTGTAATTATTAAAAAAAGTATTAAGATCTTGTTACAGTTTAAGTCCCCAATTAGTTGGAATATTTAACTTCGGATATAAGGATAATTTGACGAGGATACTCGTACTTTATATTTATGACTGATGGACTGTTATGGACAAAAACCAGACGGACATATTAAATAATCCAGGACAAAGGACAATTAACCCATGAGAATAAACTAAAATCAACACGTCAAACATCATGATTACGAAAGTTTTAAATAAGCATAATTCCTTTATTTTCATATTTAATTGCACTTCTAATTATTGCACTTTTATTTATTGTTATTGTATTTAATTGCACTTTTATTTATTGTACTTTTTAATTATCGCAAGTTTATATTATCGCACTTTTATTTATTGCAATTTCATTATCATTATTTACTTTACGCTTTAAATTAAGTCTTTTATTTATTTAATATTTTACATTAAGTTTTAACTGCGACTAAAGTTCTTAAAATCGACAAACCGGTCATTAAACGGTAAAAACTCCCTTTTATAATAATAATATTACTTATATATATTTGTATTTTTATAAATTAAAACTAATATAGCGTTAAGCTTTGTTTAAAAGATTCCCTGTGGAACGAACCGGACTTACTAAAAACTACACTACTGTACGATTAGGTACACTGGCTATAAGTATCGTAGCAAGGTTTAGGTATATCCATTCTATAAATAAATAAATATCTTGTGTAAAATTGTATCGTATTTAATAGTATTTCCTAGTAAAATATAAGCTATTTCATATACACCTCGCATAACATCAAGTATTTTTAGCGCCGCTGCCGGAGACTAGCTAAAACCCCGGAAGCGCAACGCTATTATTAAAAAAAAAGATTTTTAATTTTTAGTTTACTTTTATAAAAAAATACGCTTTTGTAAAAATACGTTTTAAATATTCTAAAATATAAAAAGAAAAACAAAAATATAAATATTTTTAAGAGTTTGTTAAATATTTAAGTTCTATAAAAAATTTCTTTATCTTTATTTTATAAAAATATATAAGTTTTATAAAGTTTCTTTATTTTTATTTTTAAGTTTGTAAAAATATAAATTTTATTTAAATATTTTGTATTTATTTAAAACAGAAAAATCAAAACAGCAAAACAAAAAAAAAAAATTAAAAACTCTCGGCCTGGTACTGTAGCAGCCCGTAACCTGGCCCAAAATCCAAGCTCATGCGATCGTATGAGCCCGAAGGCAATTACTCATGCGATCGCATGAGGGTCTCTGACAGGTCACAGGAAGCCCTAGTTCAGCATTAATTACGGGTTATTATTATTATTATTTAATTTAAAACCCTAATTAGGTTTTTAATATTTAATTAGTTAGTTTAGATTTTAATTAATTTGTATTTTTAGTTTATTTAGGTTAATTAAATTATCAAATTAATAGTTTTATTAAATAAATAATATAAAAATAATATTTTTATAAAAATTATACTTTTTATAACTTTAAGTATATTTTTATATTTTGTACCATTTTTATTCGTTTTAGCGTAATATTTGTATTTTTCGCTCGTTTTTAGTTTTCAAGACATAGTTTTTGCCATAGTTATTTTTATTTCTAGATTTTTAAGATTTGCCGTAAAATCCCTTAAGTGCTTTTTATTTAGACTAAGATTTAGGTGCTTTAGAATTTTGCGATGCCGTTTTTAATTTTTAGTTCCTTTTTAAGATATTGCCATTTGGAATATAGTTTTTCTATTAAGTTTTAATATTTTTAGACGCAAATTCTTAGTTTTTAGTTCCTTTTTAAGTTTCAACGCGCTACTTTCTTATTTTTATTTTTCGACGCCTTTTACCTATGTATCAATTATCACTCCAATTAGTAATCTCAATTTGCAATTTTAATTTTAAGTTAGTGATAATAATAAGGTTGGGTTAGTCGAGTGTTTTAAAGTTTTATAAGTCACTCTTTTTCTTTCTTATTTCTCAAATTTTAATACCGACGCGCTCTTTTTCTTTCTTATTTCTCGCCATTCTAGTTTTTAGGACATAAAATTTTCTACTTCTTCTCTAAATTGCTTTAAATTACGAAAAATTATTTTAAGCGGTTAAATTGATAGACTTCAAAATTTTCTGGTTCGTAGTAATAGTTGGATTTGTACGTGGACCGGGTTATTGGAGCCAAACAGTACTCAATTATATTGAGACCAAACGAATCCTGCTCCTCTGCTGCATCTTTTGGCTATTCGAAACGTGGACAAAATCAGAAAAGTCTATTAATTGGATAACTTATATAATTTTTCTTCCTTTTTAAAAACTAATAGGATATTCAGTGAACGCACCGAGCAAAACGTTCACCACCTTTTGTACGTTCACCACCTGTAACTCGATCAAGACATCTAGCAAATATTGTCGCCGTTGATTTTTCTTTAGAATCGTCATCCAGTCGACCAAGTACTCCAATTCAAATTTCTGATAATCCATTTTTTGAACCCGACCTCACAATTGAGAATTCGAAGAATATTCATGGACGATTCATAGATCCTGAACCACTAATCTTTCCTCCGGAACTACCAATCATTCAAACAGAGATTGTTGAGGAACGATCCATTAAATCAGAATCCTCTAGTTATTCAGATTCAACAAATTCAATCATGGAGAATCTGGAACCTCTAAGTATGGAAGACCGAATGAGAGCTAAACGCACTGGCCAAGGTTACGCAATTACTCATCCAGACATTAATGCGCCAGATTATGAAATCAAAGGACAAATCCTACACATGGTGACTAATCAATGCCAATTTAGTGGTGCACCGAAGGAAGATCCAAATGAACATCTTCATACCTTTAATAGGATCTGCACTCTATTTAAAATAAGAGAAGTTGAAGATGAACAGATATATCTCATGTTATTTTCCTGGACTTTAAAAGGAGAAGCCAAAGATTGGTTGGAATCGTTACCTGAAGGGGCGATTGATACATGGGACGTTTTAGTTGAAAAATTTCTTAAACAATTCTTTCCGGCATCTAAAGCCGTAAGACTTTAAGGAGAAATTGTTACATTCACACAAAAGCCAAATGAAACTCTATATGAGGCATGGACCAGATTTGGAAAGTTATTGAGAGGATGTCCGCAACATGGTTTAGACACCTGTCAAATAGTACAAATATTCTACCAAGGATGCGACATCACTACAAAAATAGACATCGATATAGCAACTGGTGGTTCCATTATGAAGAAAACCGAAACTGACGCTTATAAGATTATTGATAACACTGCTTCCCACTCACATGAGTGGCACCAAGAAAAAGATATCGTTAGATCATCTAAAGCAGCTAGAGTCGATTCTAGCCATGACTTAGATTCCATTTCCGCAAAGATAGATGCTGTCGAGAGACGAATGGAAAAGATGACTAAGGATATACACTCAATACGAATTAGTTGTGAGCAGTGTGGAGGACCACATTTGACAAAAGATTGTCTCAGTATTGAACTAACAATGGAACAAAGAGAGAATGTTTCATACATAAACCAAAGGCCTGAAAATAATTATCAGAATAATTATCAACCGCCAAGACCAATTTACAACCAAAACCAGAATTATAATCGAAATGTTCCATACAACAACCAACAAGGTCCTAGCAATCAACAAGTATCCAATAATACTTACAATCAGCAAAGACCAAATTTTCAAAACAAACCACCACAAACCGATGATAAAAAGCCGAATTTAGAAGATATGATGACAAAGCTAGTTGAATCTCAAACGCAATTTTTCACATCTCAGAAACAAACCAATGAACAAAATGCTCAAGCATTTAGAAATCAACAAGCTTCTATTCAAAATCTGGAACAAAAAGTAAGTAACCTAGCAAGGTTAATAAGTGAAAGAAAATCGGGAAGTCTACCTAGTGATACAAATGCTAACCTCCCGAATGAAATAGCTAAAGCTATTACCACAAGAAGTGGTATTACACTTAAACCACCTGAAATACCTGTAATTTCTAATGAAGATATTCCTACTCCACAAGAACCACAACCTGATCAAGATAAGGAAAAAGAACCGGTAGTTGAAAAGGTTAATGAAGATAACACAGTTAAGGCAAAACCTTATGTTAAACCATACCAACCACCACTTCCTTACCCGAGTAAAATGAGAAAAGAGAGACTCGAAGCCGAGCAATCCAAATTCTTGGATATGTTTAAACAGATAAATGTAAATCTTCCTTTCATTGATGTAATTTCAGGAATGCCTAGATATGCTAAATTTCTGAAAGATCTAATCTCAAATAGAAAGAAAATGGAAGAACTCTCAGCTGTTACTATGAATGCTAATTGTTCTGCAGTGCTGTTGAATAAGATACCAGAAAAATTATCAGATCCAGGAAGTTTCACAATTCCATGTTTTCTGGGTAGTCTTAGTTCAATAGAAGCATTGGCAAACTTATGTGCTAGTATAAATCTAATGCCGTATTCACTATACGCTAAACTAGACCTTGGAGAATTAAAACCAACAAGAATAAGCATACAACTAGCCGATAGATCAGTAAAATATCCTAGAGGAATAATGGAGAACATGCTAGTTAAAGTTGGTACTTTAGTATTTCCAGTAGATTTTGTTGTTCTGGATATGGAAGAAGATTCTCAAGTTCCTCTCATATTAGGAAGACCATTCTTAAACACGGCTAAAGCAATGATAGACGTGTTTGGTAAGAAACTAACCCTAAGTATAGAGGATGAGAGTGTTACCTTTTCTGTTGATAGAGCTATGCAACAACCGCAATCTGCAGATGATACATGTTATTATATTCAAACTATAGAATCACATGCAGAATTGTTAGAAGAATTTCCAGAATTACAAGGAATAGGAGAATGTTCTTTAGGAGAAGGAACTGAACCAATTGATGAAACTGAAATGTTAGCTACACTTATGGCTAATGGATACGAACCAACAACAGAAGAAATTCAAATGCTAAAAGAGGAAGACAGATATCGATATAAATCATTGATAGAAGAACCACCGACATTAGAGTTAAAGCCACTTCCAAACCATTTGGAATACGCTTATTTACATGGTGAATCTGGATTACCTGTAATAATATCGTCTTCTCTTACTAAAAATGAAAAATCTCAACTCATTTCTGTGTTGAAAGCTCATAAACCAGCTATTGCATGGAAGATTCATGATATTAAAGGAATAAGTCCTTCGTATTGCACACATAAAATCCTTATGGAAGGTCATAAAACGTATGTGCAACGTCAACGAAGACTAAATCCTAATATGCAAGATGTTGTTAAGAAAGAAATTATTAAACTGCTAGATGCAGGTTTAATTTATCCAATTTCTGATAGTCCATGGGTAAGCCCAGTTCAATGCGTGCCTAAGAAGGGTGGCATGACTGTCATTACAAATGAGAAAAATGAGCTTATTCCTACTAGGACTGTAATAGGATGGCGTGTTTGTATTGATTATAGAAAATTAAATGACGCCACCAGAAAAGATCACTTTCCCTTACCTTTTATTGATCAAATGTTGAAAAGATTAGTCGGAAATAGTTACTATTGTTTTCTTGATGGTTTTTTCGGATATTTTCAAATTCCAATAGCACCCGAGGATCAAGAGAAAACCACATTCACGTGCCCTTATGCTACTTTTGCTTACAAACGCATGCCATTTGGACTTTGCAACGCCCCTGCAACCTTTCAAAGGTGCATGATGGCGATTTTTCACGACATGATAGAAGAATGCATGGAAGTTTTCATGGATGACTTTTCAGTCTTCGGTGATACATTTGAATCATGTCTAGTTAATCTTGAACGAATGCTTATTAGATGTGAACAATCAAATCTAGTACTTAATTGGGAGAAATGCCATTTCATGGTTAAAGAAGGCATCGTTCTTGGACATAAAATTTCAAAGGAAGGAATTGAAGTGGATAGAGCTAAAGTAGATGTAATTGCTAAACTTCCACATCCCACCAATGTTAGAGGAGTTAGGAGTTTTCTAGGGCATGCCGGTTTTTACCGATGTTTCATAAAAGATTTTTCTAAAATTGCCATTCCTATGAATAAACTCCTAGAAAAGGATGCTCCATTCATCTTTTCAGATGAATGTATCAAATCTTTTAATATTCTTAAAGAAAAACTCACTAATGCGCCGATTATGATAACTCCAAATTGGAATCTACCATTTGAACTAATGTGCGATGCAAGTGATTTTGCAATGGGAGCCGTTTTAGGACAAAGGATTGAAAAACGATTTTAACCTATTTATTATGCTAGTAAGACGTTACAGGGAGCACAAACAAATTACACAACTACTAAAAAAGAACTCCTTGCTATTGTCTTTGCTTTTGACAAATTTCGTTCATATCTCGTTCTAGCTAAAACGGTGGTCTATACTGACCATTCTGCTCTTAGATACCTATTTTTGAAACAAGATGCTAAACCAAGATTAATCCGTTGGATCTTACTCTTACAAGAGTTCGATATTGAAATCCGAGATAAAAGAGGAGCAGAAAATCTCGCCGCTGATCATCTTTCTCGTCTTGAAAATCCCGAATTAGAAGTTCTAAATGAATCGGCCATACAAGACAACTTTCCTGATGAATATCTATTGAAGATAGATTATAATGAAATTCCATGGTTTGCAGACTATGCAAACTATTTAGTATGTGGATTCCTTGAAAAAGGATTGTCGTACCAAAAATGAAAGAAATTCTTTAGTGATATAAAACACTATTTCTGGGAAGATCCACATTTGTTTAAAAGTTGTCCCGATGGAATAATACGCCGATGTGTATTCGGAAATGAAGCTAGTAAAATTTTAAACCATTGTCACAGGACCAACAGGAGGGCATTATGGGCCTCAACTAACAGCAAGAAAAGTTTATGATGTTGGATTCTATTGGCCTACAATTTACAAAGACGCACACCTTCTTTGCAAATCCTGTGATGCATGTCAAAGGGCCGGAAAAATAAGTCAACGTGATGAAATGCTACAAAATGTCATTCAAGTATGTGAAGTATTTGACATTTGGGGTATTGACTTTATGGGTCCATTTCCAAAATCTCATAATAATCTCTATATTCTCGTAGCCATTGATTATGTATCTAAATGGGCGGAAGCACAAGCTCTCCCAACTAACGATGCACGAGTTGTAGTCAACTTTTTAAAACGTCTTTTTGCAAGGTTTGGAACACCGAAAGCCTTAATAAGTGATCGGGGAACTCATTTCTGTAATAATCAACTTGAGAAAGTTCTTAAAAGATATGGAGTAACTCATAAAATCTCCACCGCATATCATCCACAAACAAGTGGACAAGTTGAAAATACCAACCGAACTTTAAAACGTATTCTAGAGAAAACCGTAGGATCAAATCCGAAGGAATGGTCCATTAAATTGGAGGATGCACTCTGGGCCTTTAGAACAGCCTACAAAACTCCAATTGGAACCACACCTTTTAGACTCGTTTACGGAAAAGTAAGTCATCTTCCAGTAGAAATTGAACACAAAGCATTTTGGGCTTTGAAGACATGTAATCTTGATTTACATGAAGCTGGACGTCTACGGTTAAGTCAATTAAACGAATTAGAAGAATTAAGACAAGAAGCATACGAAAATTCGCTAATCTATAAGGAAAGAACGAAGAAATGACATGATAAAAGAATCAGAAGTTCAAAAGAATTTAAAGAAGGAGACAAAGTTCTTCTTTTTAATTCACGATTCAAGCTATTTCCTGGAAAATTGAAATCAAGATGGTCTGGACCATTCATAGTCAAAAGAGTTTTCCCATACGGAACAATAGAATTAATAAATTCAAATGGGATTGAATTTAAGGTTAATGGTCACAGAGTTAAACATTACATAGATAGTCCGATGGAAGTTGACAACGAAGTTAATCACAATTTCAACACCACAGCTAACTAAGTATGGGGAGAATCAAGTCTTTAAAGGATAATATGTATTTATGTTAGAGTTAGATTTTCTGTTTTCGTGTAGTTCTCGAAAATGGAACCCGAATGGTCTTTCCCTAGCAGACCCTAAAGAACTAGTCTTCTCCCCCCATTCTGAATTTTTATTTTTTTTAGGTTTTACGAAATGAAGACTTCCTGTGAATTAAACCATGGTCTAATGCTACACGCTTTGATTACTAAATGTAATAATGACACCCTTCCAAGTGAAATAGTATCAGTAATCAGAGAAAAATTGGACGGAGTAAGAAAAGAATCCAGATGCAAAGATAATAAGTTACAATTTGATAAAGGAAAATCAAAATCCGCAGTAAAAAGGAGAGCACGACACCTTGAAAGATGTCACAAATGCGGAAAATGGTCACACGAAGGTAAATGTTCAAATAATCAAACCTATTCAAATACTGAATTTGTTACTCAATGCAGAGATGGACCGTTCATATGTTTAGAAGAAAAAACGTTAAATGCTCGAGGTTACGCCTATGTAGCCATGGAAAATCAATAAGTCTGACTATCTTATGAGTGGGCTAGAGCATATCACTAAGAATACTATCTCACAGGTAAGTCTGTACAGTTTTTATTTTTATTTTTATTTTTAACCTTTTGATAATAAACGATAATTTGTTCGCTATAAAGTATTAAATTGATATTCAATAAAATTAGGTCTTGCGACCGAAATTATTGATATCATACAAAAATTTATTACATCACTGCGAAATTTAACATTTATTCTTAAGGTATAAATATCTTTAATCAATCAACCCAAAATATTTCAAAAATTCGTCATGAGTTAAACTAGGTTATGTAACCGAAATTACTTTACCAAAAAGAGGGGCGTATATTTTTGATAATATTTGATTGATTAAAGTGGGATAAAAGACCAAAAAGATTTTTAATTTTATTTTTACTTTATTTTTAAATTTAATATATAAATATTAAAATACTATTGTAAACTTTTAAATCAATATATTTAAAATTGTAAATATTTGAAAAATTAATATTTTTAATATAAGTTTGTATGTATAAAAACAAAAATATAATATAAATTTGGTGTGAATTTTTAAAAATATGAATTTTTAATTTTATGCATTTTAAATTTAAGTTTGGTGTGAATTTAAAAACAAAAATTTACTTTATTTCGTAATTTAAAAATATGATTTTTAAAATTCGTCGTGAGTTGAAGACTAGGTCGTTGAACCGAAATTGCTTTACCCAAGGGAGGAACGAGAACTTTTATTATCATTATTTTTAATCTTATTGAACTAAAGTATGCCAAAAACATTTAAAAAACCCAAAAATCTTTACTTTTAAAACCGCGCTTTGAATTGACGAAATTTTAAAATTTTGTCGAGGGACGGACAAGGACAACGATCCGAAACACCCTCGCTCCTAAAGGAAAACATAATTTTTAGAATTTAATTAATTATAAGTTTTATAAAGTATAAGGTTTTTAAAAAAAATAAAAAAAATAAAGCCAAAAATACTGTAGCCGGAGCCCCATGCGATCGCATGGGTATTGCACTCCAACTCCATGCGATCGCATGGAGCTGGAAATTTGGCCAGGATCATAAGGCAGTCGCCTGTTCTGCCTCACACCACAACACACACACATACAAGAAACTCTCTCAAAATCTCACCAAATTTCACCAAAATTCACTGTAATTCATCAAATTTTTTGCTCTAATCATGCCTAGATTCTCATTCTTCAGCAAAAAGGTAAAAATTACACCCCTAAACTCTATAAATTCCTAGTTTTTGTGATAATTACCAATATTTTACCTAATGCAATTTTGTTGATTTCTAGTGTAATTAGTGTTAAATTGTTAGTATTTTATGCATGTATAACCTAGATTGATGCTATTTAACATGATTTGAAGACAAAAAACTTCAAAATTTTTAGAAATCTAGGGTTTGTGTTCTTGAGCAATTTGGGGCTTTTTGATATAAACAGGTTATGGCCGATTTTTGTCATGAATTATTGCTAAATTGAGTAGTGTAACATGTTTAGGTAGTTAAATGATCCAAACATTGATCCTAAACATGATTTTTAAAGATTAAAGTGGACTTTTTAGGCGAAAATTCATGAACTTGATTAATTTGATATAGTTGCCATTTGAGACTTGTTTAATTGTTAGTAATGACTATTTTGACATGTTATTTGAGTTAAATTCCTATGAACTTTGTCTACATTTTCATATGTGCTTATTTGAAAAAGTATAGACTTGTAAAAATTGTGAAAATGTGTATAAGTTTAATTTTGATTTAACATGTTATTGTGATTGTTTTAAGCTGTTATTTTGCTAACACTAATGCATATTTGGATGCACAAATTTTGTGTTTAATGTGTTTTGCAGAAAGCCGATACTGGAGGTTCAGGAGCATCATCATCTAGACAGCCTACTCCAGCTCCAGAACCAGAACCAGAAATGCAATATGAACCTGAACAATAACCACAACATGAACCACAACAAGAGCCTGATCAGCACGTACCTTATTATGATCCGCTACAGTTACCTAATGAATTCACAGTATTTCCCCCGCATCCGCCTGTCGAATACCCAACAATTTCGGAACACACGTTACATCCTAATCTGAGATTCGATAGACGATGGAGAGATTACCCGGCATATCAAAGTAATAAATTTAAATTGGTAACAAAAGAGGTAGAGGTACCGAGGGTAATTGATTGGAATCCTTTGGAAACGGTCCATCTGGCTGACCATGTTAGACAGCAAATGATTCAAAGGTATGGCAGTTCTTCTTTTACAGATTGGATACGCCTTCACCATTCGTAGACCTGTATATAAGGAATGGTGTGTTGAGTTGATGAGTACTATAGCGTTAAATGTAGATGTAGATAGGTTAGATGATAGAAGTTTTCTTAGATTTATCCTTGGTGGTAGGATGTACAGAATGTCCATGATGGACATGGCCAGGGCATTACAGATTTACACTCCTAGTGAATTGCTACTACCCGATTGTATGAGTTTGATTTATCAGGGTGAAAGGGTAGATAGCAACTTTGACACTGACGCCATTTGGAGGCGTATGTCACATTTTGATGTTTTTACATGAGTGGGAGGACACTCCTATACACATATTGACAGAGCCGAGCTTCGTATCATTCATAGATTTTTGGCTAACTCGATTACACAAAGAGGTAACAATAAAGAAAAAATAACCTTACATGATTTATTCTACCTAAAGTGTATTCGGGATCCTAGAAGCTTTGTCAATATCCCTTACTGTGTTGGTTTTTATTTATCTAAAATGGTAGAAGGAATGCAGGACGGGAGTATAATAGGAGGAGGTATTTTTGTTACTCTCATTGGAGAGTATTTAGGTGTTGATAGGAACCAAGGGGGTCCATTACAGCTTTGTAGAGAACAGGTTGAGCCTTTAGGATTGAAAGTTTATGTGGGTGCTAAAGTATTGAAAAGTAGACGCAACCAGACAGTACCCTATGAGGGCCCTCATCCACAGGTAGAAAGGGGCTCAGACGAGGAAATGGAGGAAGCGGACGACATTAGGGATGTCTTTCGAGATGCTATTCTTGACGTCCACGTTCGTATAGATGAGGAATCAATGACGAGCGCGACCAGACATAGTATGTATGAGCAGTAGAACTCCGAGCGAGTATACGAGGATTATAGGCGACGCCAACACGATAGCTGGTTAGTTCATCAGCACCAAATCATGAGCCAGCTATCATATCAGGTACCAAATAATTACGTGCCTACTCGACCTGCTCATTTTCTGCCACACAGCCCCGACATCCGACCACCCTTTAACCGATATGACTATAACCAAGCCTATCAGAACAAGCCTATCAGAACACCTATAACCAACAATGGAACCCACCTGACGAGATGAACTAGAACCCCTATCCAGACTGATTTAGTTCCATTTGGTTATTTTTATGATTTTTATATTTTTATCTTTTTAATTATTCATGTTTAAACTTATGTTATTGGATATATTTATGTAATTTTTATCATTTTTATTATTATTGTGTACTAATATTTTACCTTTAGGATTTGAAAGTGGGATATTAAGTCCCATTTCAAATTGCCATGCATGTATATTGTCGATTGTACAAAATAGGGTAAAACAGCACATTTTCAAAGACTGGCATTAAGTTCAGCAAAAGCTAGTACTTTAGACGACAAAACGAAAAACAAATGTGATGTAACAACAAGATGGAATGAACAAATGATGTGCACTATTTATCATTTAGCAAACAAACGCCAATATGTTTGGAAACTTTGGTAAAATTTAATCAGTTTTCTACGCTAATCTCCCTCAATAATTTAAATTGTTACTGATTTCTTGCAAATGAGGGCATTGCAAGATCTTAAGTGTGGGAAGGGGTTAAATTATTTCGGATTTTAAAAATTTTTTTGATTTAAACACTTGGTTACCATTAAAAATACTAGTAACGCAGTAGTTGTATTAGAATCTAGTGCTCTCTGATAATAAAGAACAGCCCTAGTCTTATATACTGACTACCCAATTCTAGTAAAAAATTTTAAAATTTTCAATTAAATGAACTCAAAATCATGTTTATACATATTTATGAACGATAAAACTAGGTGTTAACACCGAAATTATTGTTACCTCGGAAAGGACATAAATTGAGAAACAAACCAAAATGTTAGAATTCATTTAAAATGGAATAGAGGACAATAAAAAGGAAAATAAAAGCCAAGTGTGGGAAAAATTACCAAGTTATCTTAAACAAATGTCACATATTTCTGTAACAAATAATTGAAGATACTTTTGCTTTGGACTAAAATAAAAAGTTTTACCCGATTTACTGTAAGAAAGATGGATCTACACGATGAATCAATTCCATTCTTAAAAGGAAGTAAAGTCTTCCGAAAAAGAAACGCGCTTCTTGATTTAGGTCATGAAGTTGTCGTCCAGACCAGCTATAGGTTGACGAAAAATCTAGAAAAGTCATCTCTAAAATCAGCAGGAAATCCACGGACCTCAGCATCAAACAGGGTCGCCAAGTGGTCAGACTTATCCTAGCCATGAGAGGATCTGTCTTGTAAAATGGGGAGGACGCCGTGCAAATTAGCTGGATAAGACTAATGAATCAAAAATCAGCTTTTAAGACTGATATTACTCAATCCTAGAGATTGACCTTAAAGATTGAGAATTACAAACTCATGGAATTCGATGATATCTAAACTCGAGCTTGAACGAGAAAATATTTTGATCAAAATTACAAACCGATTTGTTTTTTGAAAACCCATTTTCAATGCGTTCATTACCATTGAACGTAAAATCCTAGGAATTCACCTAGAATTCATTAGGTCACCTGAACCAAATTGGGTGTCAACCGTAAGAACGGTGGTTGCATAGCAAGGTCAAAGACAGGACCTTGTGCTAGACCGAAAAATTATAAGGGTGATCTTTACTATTGCTCCTACAAAGGATAGTAATTGCATCCGACACGTTGTAGACCATGAACATCTGCATGTCATTAGACATTGCCTTAAGAGTTGCTTGTTCAACGCTTTCCTTTACAACCAGACGGTAGTTTACCGAAAGGTAATATATGGGACAAGTAAACTGGATGTGTTGCTTTCCTAATACAAGGTTAGCAAGTGGGTGACACAAAACCATAAGTTTTGAGCTAAAATTTTCAAATCTGAAATCCACAAAATCCACAAAAACAATTTGCAAACACCGGTGAAGGGTTATCCCGGAAAACTTATCTAGGGTAAAAGCTAGATTTAATTTTCAAAAGATCAAATGTTTTCATAAAGATCCAATTTCCTTAATGGATCTAAACTTTTATAGTCATGTGAGACTGTAAACCACATCGTTACTACCATTGTTTATACCACCGTAATGAAATCACTGATGTACAAAGTGTGAAGAATAAAGAAGTGATTCTAGTATGTTTTTATTCAAGACTATATTGCTTGAGGACAAGCAACGCTCAACTGTGGGAATATTTGATAATGCTAAAAACGAACATATATTTCATCACATTATCCCTCAAGAAAGACAAGCTTTTAGTTGCAATTGTCCTATTTACAAGTGATATTCGTTTAAATAATAAAAGGTGAAGACAAAACACAGATTCGACGAATTGAAGACGCAAACGACCAAAAAGCTCAAAAGTACAAAATACAATCAAAGTGGTTCCAATTATTGATAAGAAACGTCTCAAAATTACAAGAGTACAAGAAGCAAAACACAAAGTACAAGATATTAAATTATACGCAAAGACGTTCGAAAATCCGGAACCGGAACCAGAGTCAACTCTCAACGCTCGACGCAACGGACTAAAAATTACAAGTCAACTATGCACATAAATATAATATAATATTTAAATAATTCTTATAATTATTTATATATTATATTTATTTAATTAAAACGTCGACAAACAAGAAAACAAGGAACTTTGAGCTGTCACCGACGGCCATGCGATCGCATGGCCTGGAGGAAGAAATCCCATGCGATCGCATGGCTAACTTTTTCAGCCCACATGCCTATAAAAATCGAGCTTTGGTGCATCATTTAACATATCTTTTTCTCATTCATCATACGTAAAATATATATATATATATATATATATATATATATATATATATATATATATTTTAATTTTAATTTTAATTTTAAATCCTAATAATAAGGGTATGTTAGTGAATATTGTAAGGGTGTAAGTCGAAATTCTGTCCGTGTAACGCTACGCTATTTTTAATCATTGTAAGTTATGTTCAACCTTTTTACATTAATGTCTCATAGCTAAGTTATTATTATGCTTATTTAAGCCGAAGTAATCATGATGTTGGGCTAAAAATACTAAAATTGGGTAATTGGGCTTTGTACCATAATTGGGGTTTGGACAAAAGAACGACACTTGTGGAAATTAGACTATGGGCTATTAGTGGGCTTTATATTTGTTTAACTAAATGATAGTTTGTTAATTTTAATATAAAGATTTACAATTGGACATACCTATAAGTAACCATATACACTCGATCGGACACGATGGGCGGGATATTTATATGTACGAATAATCGTTCATTTAACCGGACACGGGAATGGATTAATAGTCTATGGAATTATTAAAACAGGGGTGAAATTATGTACGAGGACACTTGGCATAATTGATAACAAAGTATTAAAACCTTGGGTTACACGCAGTCGATATCCCGGTGTAATTATTAAACAAAGTATTAAGATCTTGTTACAGTTTAAGTCCCCAATTAGTTGGAATATTTAACTTCGGATATAAGGATAATTTGACGAGGATACTCGTACTTTATATTTATGACTGATGGACTGTTATGGACAAAAACTAGACGGACATATTAAATAATCCAGGACAAAGGACAATTAACCCATGAGAATAAACTAAAATCAACACGTCAAACATCATGATTACGAAAGTTTTAAATAAGCATAATTCCTTTATTTTCATATTTAATTGCACTTCTAATTATTGCACTTTTATTTATTGTTATTGTATTTAATTGCACTTTTATTTATTGTACTTTTTAATTATCGCAAGTTTATATTATCGCACTTTTATTTATTGCAATTTCATTATCACTATTTACTTTACGCTTTAAATTAAGTCTTTTATTTATTTAATATTTTACATTAAGTTTTAACTGCGACTAAAGTTCTTAAAATCGACAAACCGGTCATTAAATGGTAAAAACCCCCTTTTATAATAATAATATTACTTATATATATTTGTATTTTTATAAATTAAAACTAATATAGCGTTAAGCTTTGTTTAAAAGATTCCCTGTGGAACGAACCGGACTTACTAAAAACTACACTACTGTACGATTAGGTACACTGCCTATAAGTGTTGTAGCAACGTTTAGGTATATCCATTCTATAAATAAATAAATATCTTGTGTAAAATTGTATCGTATTTAATAGTATTTCCTAGTAAAATATAAGCTATTTCATATACACCTCGCATAACATCAAGTAGTACCCGAATTTAAACTTATAAAACGCTAATATGAAGAAAAAGCTTTTATAAATGAGTTCATATTATGCTACGAAATACTATTGACTACTCTTAATATTCTGTATGATTAACTCGATTCAGTTGGCTATTTTGAAGGAAATGGCACCGACTACTCGACACACCATGAATATGAGCGAAGAGGAATTTCGTACCTTTCTTGCTGCAAACATAGCCGCAGTACAGGTTGCGCTACATATCAACAATAACTCTGAATCTAGCAATGCAGCTAACGGCGCAAGAAATCGTGTAGGATGCTCCTACAAGGAATTCACTGCCTGCAAACCATTGGAATTTGATGGAACCGAAGGACCAATTGGATTGAAACGGTGGACCGAGAAAGTCGAATTGGTGTTTGCCATAAGTAAGTGTACTGAAGAAGACAAAGTTAAGTACGCTACGCATACCTTCACAGGTACTGCGTTAACGTGGTGGAACACCTATCTTGAACAGGTAGGACAAAATGCTGCTTACGCACTACCGTGGTCGGCATTCAAGCAATTGATGAACGAACAGTACCATCCTAGAAACGAAGTCAATAAACTTAAGGCAGAACTTAGATAGTTACGAACACAAGGGTTCGACGTTACCACATATGAACGACGATTCACAGAGTTGTGCCTATTGTGTCCAGGAGCATTCGAAGATGAAGAAGAGAAGATCGGCGCGTTTGTAAAAGGGTTACCAGTAAGGATTCAAGAAGATGTGAGTTCACACGAGCCCGCTTCTATACAGAAGGCAAGTCGAATGGCTCATAAACTCATAAATCAGATTGAGGGAAGAATTAAAGAGCAGGCGGCCGAAGAAGCCAACACGAAACAACTCAAGAGGAAGTGGGAGGAAAACGGTGACAAGAGTCACCAGTACAACAACAACAACAACAATTACAACCACAATCGCAACAACTATCCCAACAACCGCAACAATAATCGCAACAATAACCACAATCCTAACAACAACTACAACAAACATCTCAACAACAACAACAACTACAACAACCGTTTCAACAA
Organism: Rutidosis leptorrhynchoides; assembly: GCF_046630445.1. Lineage (NCBI taxonomy): Eukaryota > Viridiplantae > Streptophyta > Magnoliopsida > Asterales > Asteraceae > Rutidosis > Rutidosis leptorrhynchoides. The sequence goes on from NC_092341.1 coordinate 73,904,980, forward strand.
CAATAAAAATCCCAACAATAACCTCAATAACAACAACGGCAACAAAAACCAAAAACAGCCATGTCATAGGTGTGAAGAAAATCATCAGGGGTTTTGCACGACATTTTGCAACAGGTGTAAAAGAAATGGTTATAGCGCGACAAAGTGTGAGGTCTACGGACCAAAGTTTAACAGAACTAAAGGAACAAATAATGTAAGAACAAGTAATGCCAAAACGAATAGTGTCGGAGCAAGTATTACCAACGCTGTTTGTTATAAATGTGGAAAACCGGGCCACATTATTAGAAATTGCCCGAATCAGGGGAATACTAATGGGCAGGGCCGTGGAATAGTTTTCAATATTAATGCAACAGAAGCACAGGAAGACCCGGAGCTTGTTACGGGTACGTTTCTTATTGACGATAAATCTGCTTATGTTTTATTTGATTAGGGTGCAGATAGAAGCTATATGAGTAGAGAATTTTGTGCTAAATTAAGTTGCCCATTGACGCCTTTAGATAGTAAATTTTTACTCGAATTAGCAAATGGTAAATTAATTTCAGCAGATAATATATGTCGGAATCGAGAAATTAAACTGGTTAGCGAAATATTTAAGATTGACTTGATACCAGTAGAGTTAGGGAGTTTTGATGTGATAATTGGTATGGACTGGTTGAAAGAAGTGAAAGCAGAGAACGTTTGTTACAAAAATGCAATTCGCATTATACGAGAAAAAGGAAAACCCTTAATGGTGTACGGAGAAAAGAGCAACGCGAAGTTAAATCTAATTAGTAACCTGAAGGCACAAAAACTAATAAGAAAAGGTTGCTATGCTGTGCTAGCACACGTCGAGAAAGTCAATTCCGAAGAAAAGAACATCAATGATGTTACCATCGCAAAAGAATTTCCCGATGTATTTTCGAAAGAATTACCGGGACTACCTCCACACCGATCCGTTGAATTTCAAATAGACCTTGTACCGGGAGCTGCACCAATAGCTCGTGCTCCATACAGACTCGCACCTAGCGAAATGAAGGAACTTCAGAGCCAATTACAAGAACTTTTAGAGCGTGGTTTCATTCGACTAAGCACATCACCGTGGGGAGCTCCTATTTTGTTTGTCAAGAAGAAGGATGGTACATTTAGGTTGTGTATCGACTACTGAGAGTTGAACAAACTTACCATCAAGAACCGCTACCCGCTACCGAGAATCGACAACTTATTTGATCAACTACAAGGCTCGTCGGTTTATTCGAAGATTGATTTACGTTCTGGGTATCATCAAATACGGGTGAAGGAGGATGATACTACAAAGACTGCTTTTAGGACGCGTTACGGTCATTACGAGTTTATGGTTATGCCCTTTGGGTTGACTAACGCACCAGCCGTGTTCATGGACCTCATGAACCGAGTGTGTGGACCATACATTGACAAGTTTGTCATTTTTTTCATCGATGACATACTTATTTACTCAAAGAATGACCAAGAGCATGAAGAACACTTGAGAAAAGTGCTAGAGTTGTTAAGGAAAGAAAAACTGTACGCTAAGTTTTCAAAGTGTGCATTTTGGTTGGAAGAAGTTCAATTCCTCGGTCACATAGTGAACAAATTAGGTATTCAGGTGGATCCAGCAAAGATTGAAACCGTTGAAAAGTGGGAAACCCCAAAAAATTCCAAAACACATACGCCAATTTTTAGGGCTAGCTGGTTATTACAGGAGATTCATCTAAGATTTTTCCAAAATAGCAAAACCCTTGACTGCATTAACGCATAAAGGGAGGAAATTTGAATGGAAGGATGAACAAGAAAAAGCGTTTCAATTGTTGAAGAAAAAGTTAACTACGACACCTATATTGTCATTACCCGAAGGGAATGATGATTTTGTGATATATTGTGACGCCTCAAAGCAAGGTCTCGGTTGTGTATTAATGCAACGAACGAAGGTAATTACTTATGCGTCTAGACAATTGAAGATTCACGAGCAGAATTATACGACGCATGATTTGGAATTAGGCGCGGTTGTTTTTGCATTAAAGACTTGGAGGCACTACTTATATGGGGTCAAAAGTATTATATATACCGACCAAAAAAGTCTTCAACACATATTTTATCAGAAACAACTGAACATGAGGCAGCGTAGGTGGATTGAATTGTTGAATGATTACGACTTTGAGATTCGTTACCACCCGGGGAAGGCAAATGTGGTAGCTGACGCCTTGAGCAGAAAAGACAGAGAACCCATTCGAGTAAAATCTATGAATATAATGATTCACAATAACCTTACTACTCAAATAAAGGAGGCGCAACAAGGAGTTTTAAAAGAGGGAAATTTAAAGGATGAAATACCCAAAGGATCGGAGAAGCATCTTAATATTCGGGAAGACAGAACCCGGTATAGGGCTGAAAGGATTTGGGTACCAAAATTTGGAGATATGAGAGAAATGGTACTTAGAGAAGCTCATAAAACCAGATACTCAATACATCCTGGAACGGGGAAGATGTACAAGGATCTCAAGAAACAATTTTGGTGGCCGGGTATGAAAGCCGATGTTGCTAAATACGTAGGAGAATGTTTGACGTGTTCTAAGGTCAAAGCTGAGCATCAGAAACCATCAGGTCAACTTCAACAACCCGAAATCCCGAAATGGAAATGGGAAAACATTACCATGGATTTCATCACTAAATTGCTAAGGACTGCAAGTGGTTTTGATACTATTTGGGTAATAGTTGATCGTCTCACCAAATCAGCACACTTCCTGCCAATAAGAGAAGATGACAAGATGGAGAAGTTAGCACGACTGTATTTGAAGGAAGTCGTCTCCAAACATGGAATACCAATCTCTATTATCGCTAATAGGGATGGCAGATTTATTTCAAGATTCTGGCAGACATTACAGCAAGCATTAGGAACTCGTCTAGACATGAGTACTGCCTATCATCCACAAACTGATGGGCAGAGCGAAAGGATAATACAAACGCTTGAAGACATGCTACGAGCATGTGTTATTGATTTCGAAAACAGTTGGGATCGACATCTACCGTTAGCAGAATTTTCCTATAACAACAGCTACCATTCAAGCATTGAGATGGCCCCATTTGAAGTACTTTATGGTAGAAAGTGCAGGTCTCTGATTTGTTGGAGTGAAGTGGGGGATAGACAGATTACGGGTTCGGAGATAATACAAGAAACTACCGAGAAGATCATCCAAATTCAACAACGGTTGAAAACCGCCCAAAGTCGACAAAAGAGCTACGTTGACATTAAAAGAAAAGATATAGAATTTGAAATTGGAGAGATGGTCATGCTTAAAGTTGCACCTTGGAAAGGCGTTGTTCGATTTGGTAAACGAGGAAAATTAAATCCAAGGTATATTGGACCATTCAAGATTATTGATCGTGTCAGACCAGTAGCTTACCGACTTGAGTTACCTCAACAACTCGCAGCTGTACATAACACTTTCCACGTATCGAATTTGAAGAAATGTTTTGCTAAAGAAGATCTCACTATTCCATTAGATGAAATCCAAATCAACGAAAAACTTCAATTCATCGAAGAACCCGTCGAAATAATGGATTGTGAGGTTAAAAGACTTAAGCAAAATAAGATACCAATTGTTAAGGTTCGATGGAATGCTCGTAGAGGACCCGAGTTCACCTGGGAACGAGAAGATTAGATGAAGAAGAAATATCCGCACTTATTTCCATAAGATACGTCAACACTTCCAACTGCTTAAAATTTCGGGAGGAAATTTATTTAACGGGTAGGTACTGTAGTGACCCGAACTTTTCCATGTTTATATACATATTAAATGAAATTTTTATTTACATGATTAAGTATTTCCAACATGTTAAGCAATCAAACTTGTTAAGACTTGATTAATTGAAATAGGTTTCATATAGACATTTGACCACCCAAGTTGACCGGTGATTCACGAACGTTAAAACTTGTAAAAACTATATGATGACATATATATGGTTATATATATAGTTAACATGATTTTATGATAAGTAAGTATCTCATTAAGTATTTTAACAAAGAGTTATATACATAAAAATGAGACTATTAAATTAACAAACTCGAAAACGATATATATAACGATTATCGTTATAACAACGTCTTACTAAGTACATATGAATCATATTAAGATATTGATATACTTGGTTAATTATGTTAAATGATAAGTAAATATATCATTAAGTGTATTAACAATGAACTACATATGTAAAAATAATACTACTAACTTATTGGTTTCGAAACGAGACATATATGTAACGATTATCGTTGTAACGACATTTAACTGTATATATATCATACTAAGATATATTATATATGATAATATCATGAGAATGTAACAATTTAACATCTCTTTAGATATAATAAACAATGGGTTAAAAATATTTAACAAGACCGTTAACCTAAAGGTTTCAAAACAACATATACATGTAACGACTAACGATGACTTAACGTCTCAGTTAAAATGTACTTACATGTAGTGTTTTAATATGTATTCATACACTTTTGAAAGGCTTCAAGACACTTATCAAAATACTTCTACTTAACAAAAATGCTTACAATTACATCCTCGTTCAGTTTCATCAATAATTCTACTCGTATGCACCCGTATTCGTACTCGTACAATACATAGCTTTTAGATGTATGTACTATTGGTATATACACTCTAATGATTAGCTCTTAGCAGCCCATTTCAGTCACCTAACACATGTGGGAACCATCATTTGGCAACTAGCATGAAATATCTCATAAAATTACAAAAATATGAGTAATCATTCATGACTTATTTACATGTAAACAAAATTACACATCCTTTATATCTAATCCATATACCAATGACCAAAAACACCTACAAACACTTTCATTCTTCATTTTTCTTCATCTAATTGATCTCTCTCAAGTTCTATCTTCAAGTTCTAAGTGTTCTTCATAAATTCTATAAGTTCTAGTTTCATAAAATCAAGAATACTTCCAAGTTTGCTAGCTTACTTTCAATCTTGTAAAGTTATCATCCAACCTCAAGAAATCTTTCTTATTTACAGTAAGATATCTTTCTAATACAAGGTAATACTCATATTCAAACTTTGATTCAATTTCTATAACTATAACAATCTTATTTCGAGTGGAAATCTTACTTGAACTTATTTTCGTGTCATGATTCTGCTTCAAGACCTGAGGTAGTAATGATGTTCATAACATCATTCGATTCATATATATAAAACTACCTTATTTGAAGGTTTAAACTTGAAATCACTAGAACATAGTTTAGTTAATTCTAAACTTGTTCGCAAACAAAAGTTAATCCTTCTAACTTGACTTTTAAAATCAACTAAACACATGTTCTATATCTATATGATATGCTAACTTAATGATTTAAAACCTGAAAACACGAAAAACACCGTAAAATCGGATATACGCCGTCGTAGTAACACCGCGGGTTGTTTTGGGTTAGTTAATTAAAAACTATGTTAAACTTTGATTTAAAAGTTGTTCTTCTGGGAAAATTATTTTTCTTATGAACATGAAACTATATCCAAAAATCATGGTTAAACTCAAAGTGGAAGTATGTTTTCTAAAATGGTCATCTAGACGTCATTTTTTCGACTGAAATGACTACCTTTACAAAAATGACTTGTAACTTATATTTATGACTGTAAACCTATACTTTTTCTGTTTAGATTCAAAAAATAGAGTTCAATATGAAACCATAGCAATTTGATTCACTCAAAACGGATTTAAAACGAAGAAGTTATGGGTAAAACAAGATTGGATATTTTTTGATTGTTGTAGCTACGGGAAATATTGTAACAATTCTATACATATCATATCCTAGCTAACTTATATTGTATTATACATGTAGTCTAATATATTATATAATATTGGGATACCATAGACACGTATGCAAATGTTTTGACATATCATATCGACTCATGTATATATATTATTTGGAACAACCATAGACACTCTATATGCAGTAATGTTGGAGTTAGCTATACAGGGTTGAGGTTGATTCCAAAAATATATATACTTTGAGTTGTGATCTAGCCTGAGACGTGTATACACTGGGTCGTGGATTGATTCAAGATAATATATATCGATTTATTTCTGTACATCTAACTGTGGACAACTAGTTGTAGGTTACTAACGAGGACAGCTGACTTAATAAACTTAAAACAGTAAAATGTATTAAAAATGTTGTAAATGTATTTTGAACATACTTTGATATATATGTACATATTTGTTATAGGTTCGTGAATCGACCAGTGGCCAAGTCTTACTTCCCGACGAAGTAAAAATCTGTGAAAGTGAGTTATAGTCCCACTTTTAAAATCTAATATTTTGGGATGAGAATACATGCAGTTTTATAAATGTTTTACGAAATAGACACAAGTAAATGAAACTACATTATATGGGTGAATGATCGAAGCCGAATATGCCCCTTTTGCTTGGTAACCTAAGAATTTGTAAACCGATCTACTAATTGACGAGAATCCTAAAGATAGATCAATTGAGCCTAACGAACCTCATCCAAAGTACCGGATGCTTTAGTACTTCGAATTCGTTTTTATCATGTCCGAAGGATTTCCCGGAATGATAGGGGATATTCTTATATGCATCTTGTTAATGTCGGTTACCAGGTGTTCACCATATGAATGATTTTTATCTCTATGTATGAGATGTATATTGAAATATGAAATCTTGTGGTCTATTATTATGATTTGATAATATATAGGTTAAACCTATAACTCACCAACATTTTTGTTGACGTTTTAAGCATGTTTATTCTCAGGTGATTATTAAGAGCTTCCGCTGTTGCATACTAAAATAAGGACAAGATTTGGAGTCCATGCTTGTATGATATTATGTAAAAACTGCATTCAAGAAACTTATTTTTGATGTAATATATTCTTATTGTAAACCATTATGTAATGGTTGTGTGTAAACGGTATATTTTAGATTATCATTATTTGATAATCTACGTAATGCTTTTTAAACTTTTATAGATAAAATAAAGGTTATGGTTATTTTAAAAATGAATGCAGTCTTTGAAAAACGTCTCATATAGAGGTCAAAACCTCGCGACAAAATCAATTAATATGGAATGTTTATAATCAATATGAACGGGACATTTCAGTCTCTGATAAAATCAGCAGTCCATCCAAAATTTGTCTTCCCGCAATGAAGGAAGACTGCTCCTAACAAATAACTGAAATAATCACCTTTGCAAGGCGATTAGGCAAGATCTTTGTAATAATATTGTATTGCACACCGACTAAGGAATTATGATGATACTCTTTAATAACAGAAGGATTCGATACCTTTGGAATGAGAGTTATAAAAGCCGACTCCGCTCCTCTCGGTAACCGAAACTGTTCGAATTCATGTTTGACTGAAACCACCAAATCAGCCCGAAGCGCATCCCAATAAAACATTTATGTTATAAGCGTGTAAGTTGTAATTTTTTAATAATACCTAAAGATTTTATTAATAAACAAGATCTTTGTAATAATCTTGTATTGCACACCAACTAAGGAAATAGGACAATAACCTTTAATAACAGAAGAATTCTGTACCTTTTGAATGAGAGTTAAAAAGTCGACCCCGCTCCTCTTGGTAACTGGATAGTTCGACTACATGTTTTAGCGAAACCATCAAATCATCCCGAAGCGCATTCTAATAAAACATTCGTGTTATAAATGTGTAGGTTGTAATTCTTTAATAATACCTAAGGATTTGATGATAAATGTGATAACATGATATGTAAAAGTTAAAAGAAATAAACTACCTAGTTGATATATCAAAATAATGAAAAAATTATGTAAATTCATCTACTTTATATATGTAGTACGGAGTATTTACTGCATTATTTACACGCTTGATTAGTTTACCCCTATTTTCTTTTTTTTCCTTTTTTTTAAAAAAGGCAAAATTTTATTAAATTATAAAAAACATTACAAGAGAATGCCACTTGGGCTCACGAGATATACATCCTAACCTATTGGTAATATACAGTAAGTTTAGAACACCACGGAAAGATGAAAGGAAAAACGAAACAGGAAAATACTCTTGACACTCGAAAGGCCATAATGGTAGAAACGAACTTGATTATGTTGGAAAATCGTGTGTACTGTTAAATCAGATTAAAGCAGTGGATAGTTAAAATAATAATCAATTATTATTTTATAAACCATTTACAAAATTAAATATTCATATATTTAAATTTAATAAAACATGCACATGATTATCGATCTCAAAGATCCAGTTACACCATTAATAATTGTCAAAATATGTAATTCCCAAAGTGAGTAAACGATATACCTTTCTTGGAGAAATTGATGAGACATAGAGAAACTTACGATCAAAAGTATGACCGTCTCTTTGGATAGTCCACACTACACTTCAAACGACCATCAATGGATGCTAGTCCAAACCCAAGTAATAAATTAATCAACTCTTGATTAATTTTGTGAAACAATTACAAATCAATTTGTTTGCTTTGTCAAAAAAAAAATGCGGAGATTTTTCATAAGGCTTTACTTTGGCATGGAAAAATGGTAGTCCAGTAGACCGAGTATTACTCATTCACCAAATAGAATGTGCATGAATGGATATATATATTATTAGTGGGTTAGTTGCTATATATTTGTTTTGTCACCTTTCGTATATCTTTTACAGAAAGAAATCACATGTGCAACAATTAGATTTTCAAATCTAATTTTAAATAAGTAAATCTACTTTTAAGATATGATAAAATCAATCCAAATCTCCTTTTGTTTTGTAGCAAAACAAAATGAATCAAGATCATTTCTAAAGTCGTATTTCTCAAATACTTTAGGGGTATATTATGTAACTTATAATTAATAATTTCTATCATGTCGCTTTCATGTGAATAGTAAATTAATTAATTTCGTTTCATTTACTATTCATGTAAATGAATTAATTTCGATTTACTATTTTGTTACTTGAGTAATATATATATATATATATATATATATATATATATATATATATATATATATATATATATATATATTATTTGATGTCTCGGTGTATATATGTGTGACCCCGAAGGCTCAAATGAAGTTGGCTATATAGTTATATGTTGTACCTTGCACATTAATCCTACAGACTCCCACTTGTGCATGGCACAACACCAAGTAACTATACAAATAATGGTAAGCGTCTAGCAACAAGTCATTATCCCCAAATTCATGTGAGGGTAGTTTCTCGAAACTGTTTGTGGTAAGTTTTAAATGTCATTCGTCCTTTTATTTCAGATACTTTAGTTAAACTCGAGATATGGATCATCGGTCATTCTCATTTGTTTAACAATTTTGTTTCTCGATATTAGAACTGAATTAGATCACCAAATTAATTAAGTATCATCTTAATTACATCTGGGTGCGGCCACACAAATATCTTATTCATTCATCGAGGAGCTCAAAAAGTATCTAACTCCAAACATTTTAGAGGAACAAATCCTATATTGCATACACATGTCTATCACGAGCTTTACATTATACCCAATATTGGACTTTATAACACCCTTATTCAGGACAGCGTTTAACCATATCAAAGTACAATGCTACACTCATCAAGACGGGTGTGCATCTCAAGTCTAAGGACACAAAAACATAATCACTAAAAGATTTACTACTGACTACGATCCATGTAGTGACATCTCATGGTTGGGTCATTCCAATATTCATCATCAATGAATACATATGAATTTTGGTCTCAACAAGTTAACTATTCATCATCAATGAATATAACCAAAATTTTACATTAATCTTAATTCATGTTATTTCCATAACTAGACCGATTATGGAGATTTTGAATAATCAACAATTATTCATGGATTAAACATGCTAATATAGAACACAGTGATATAAATGAAAACGATCATACCAACTACATATCAATTCATTAATATAAAACTGCTTAATGTTCCAAGAATATCCAAATACTAAAATTACAAATGAAAAAGATCAGCAGCATAACGAAGTCCAGTATTACTAGAATGATCATCATGCTTGTTGTGCATCATGGGCTTCATGAACGAGTCAGCCACATTATCATTTGTATGAGCCTTTAAGCATACTAATATCATTCCTCTTAATGACTTAATGAAATGTAGTCAAACTTTTGAAGAATGTGCCGGATACTTAAATGTACATGTGATTCTTTCAAAAGTATATTAACACTCGAACTATTACAGTACATATTATAGAAGATTAAATATTGTGTACTACTCTGAGTATAACTACAAATTTCCTTATCCAGACAGCTTTCTGAGCAGCTTCTCAGTCAACAATGTATTCTGCTTTTGTTGTAGATTGTTCAATAGTGCTCTGCCTAGAGCTCTTCCAATCAACTGTCATGCCCATCATGACAAAGAAACAACGTGACTGGATCGAGAATCATCTTGATCAGTTTGGAAACTAGAATCAGTATAAAACTTAATACTTAACTCTTCTTCTAAACCACCGTAAATAAAGAACATATCATTAGTACTCTGCAAATACTAAAGAATATTCTTAACAATAATCCAATGTACTTCACCTGGATTATGTTGACAATGACTCGTCAAACTCAAAACTAACGAAACATCGAGTATAGTACATATCATGGCATACATAATGGATCATATACCCGAAGGATATGTTATACATTTCATTTGTCTCATCTCATCTGCTATGATAGGACTTTTGAGACTTTCTCATGATTATGCCTTTTTGCATTGGCAAAGCTCCATGCTTGGAGTTTTGCATGCTAAATCTCTGCAAGATCATGTATGTACTTTGATTCAAACCAATAAGCCAATTGGATCTATTGTATAGATCCTCATTTTAATAATATAAGTAGCTTCATCAAGATTCTTTATGGAAATACATTCTCCAAACCAAGACTTGACATCTTGCAAGTTGGAATGTTATTTCTAATAAGTAATATGTCATCAACATATAAGATCAAGAAGACTACTCTGCTCCCACTAGCTCTAATGTAAACTCAGGGCTTATCTTGGTTTTGAGAAAAATTAAACACTTTGATTTTCTCATTAAACTTAAGATTCTAGCTCCTGGATGCTTGCTTTAATCCATAAATGGATTTTAGAAGCTTGCATACTTTATTAGGATGCTTAGGATTCATAAACCCTTCCGGCTGAACCATATATACGTCCTCGCTTAGGTCACCTTTTAGGAAAGCGATTTTGACATCCATTAGCCATATTTTATTATCATGAAAAGTAACCATGACAATAAGTATCATAATTGTTTTAAGGCTCGCGACTGGCAAAAAACTTTCATCATAACCTTTTGTCACCAATTGAGCTTTAAAAGTGTTTACATTACCGTCCATATCAGTCTTCCTTTGAAGACCCATTTTTACCTCATTGTCTTATAATTGGGTAGAAGATCAATCAAGTCTCATACTTGATTATCCTTCATGGACTGCATATCTGTATTCATAGAATCTAGTCATTTTCAAATTCAGGATCTGATATGGCCTCACGCAGCTAGAAGGTTCATCATAATCCCTTAGTTGAGGTTTATCTGAATTAATCAGATAATTAAACCTCATAAGCCGATGAGTTCTACTAGATCTATAAAGTGTAGGCGTAACATATAGATAATTAATTCATATTCATATTATAAACTTGTTATACATAAGTAAATACATAAACACCTAGATCTATACATGTAAAAAAATATAAACATATATATGTATGTATGCATGTCGACTAAAAAAAAGGGAAACTCTGATCTTAAAACCCTAGGTTATTACATGGAAGATTTGTTATGGTTAATTGAGGAAACAAAATAAACCTATATTTATATATATATATATATATATATATATATATATATATATATATATATATATATACATATCGACACATATACATATATACATGTAAAAAATATATTTTTTATATACATATATATATATACACGAAAATATACATATATATATACTAAACCCTAATTACTTAAACCCTAAACCTAATTAATTATTAAACCCTAATTCATTAAACCTAACCCTAATTATTTCATACCACTTTAATTATTAAAATCCTAATCATTACCTAATCATTACTACATTAAATAAAACCCTAATTTACTAAACCCTGAATTATTAAACCCTAGGACATTAGTTACTAAACCCTAGTTATTAAATGTTACTTTAATTAACTAACCCTAATTATGAAACCCTAATACTACTTATACTATTAATTAACATGTATACACTATTACTATTACTAACACCTATAACCTACTACTTATATTATAACACATAAAAACATTTTGGGATATGTATTAGAGATGTATAGATCTTCGAACTTTCCTGACGAATGGTTTCTACAAAACTCTAGGCGGAAGGGTTTGGATTTTCCATTTTAAAGGGTCCTATAGCTCAAGCCCCTAGACCTGAAATGGCCATTCGAAGGGAAATGGGTGATTGGAAGCTTATCTGATACGACAAGTGTCCTAAAATGAAAAACACTCTTAAAGTAGAAACTTTCTAGTTATAGAAACTTACTAAGATAAGAAACCTACTAAAAGTGGAAACTTTCTAAAAATAGAAACTTACTAGAAAAGGAAAACGAACTATACTTAAAACACTATCATACTTAAACATTTATTTAAACATGGGCAAAAACACTTACTACTCTTAAATGTCAATAGGTTGACTTTTCTGCTCACTCATCCAACTTTCTATTCCGAGGAATAACTAGCTCTCTCTCTCTACTTACTAAGGTGAATTCATAGCCCCACTTACTATTGCGCAATTTATTTACTTTTACTTTTCTTGGGGTGAGACACATGCTGTTTTTACATTTTACAATTTAGACACAAGTACCAACTGCTAAAACTATATTATACCCGGCTATGTCCGACTAAGTCCCTACAGTGATATTTTTATTTGCTGCTTGCATGCTTAATTATTGGGGGTAGGCCTATCGGGAGTAACGTCCCCGATATATTTGACTAAGTCTTTGTATTACTTAATAATGAAATAAAACCGAAAAGTATAAACGATAACTTGTCTTGGGGCTAACTTGAACTTTTAGTCTAAATATCACGCATTGGCATAACTTTTTGATCCTGCGGGAGATCAACTTTACAACTAAATCTTGTGGTCTAAAACAACAGTCAAACTTTTGTTAAACCTATGAACTTCACTCAACCTTTTTGGTTGACACTTTCGAATGTTTTGTCTCAGGTGCCGTTTGATTCAAGCTTTCTTAACTACTGCTTATGTGATGCTACTTGGACATAGGATCAAGAGATATCGCATTTATTACTATTGCATTTAAATATTTACTTATTCCTTTATAACGACATTTCATTTTCCACTGCGTACTCATTAAAGTTAATTTTATCATTTAGTATTGTTCTAGTTTATTATAATATGTTGGTATATTTTGATATTAAGTCACATTTCGCCCAGACCCTAACTGGGGGTGTGATAGATTGGTATCAGAGCATAACCAGGCTGTTATAGAGAACCAGGATTGCATCTTTATGTGTGCCTTATTTGCTAGCTAGGGTGCCTTAGCGATCTAGGAAACTATAAACTTTCCTGCCTTAGAATTTAAAGCACTTAAGATTGCCCTATAATCTTAACATTTATGCTTTCCTAAACTTGACTAAAAGATTCTAATCAAAGTCTCTTTCCTAATGATAGGATGTCAAGCTCAAGCGTTAACAAGCCCAACAAGGCAACTCACAACCCTACTACCGAAGTAGGTGTTAGACACTCTGTAACATCAAGACCTGTTCGAAGTCCTTCTTATAGTCCTGCTTCACCAAACTATAGCCCAAATACTCTGCGAAATTCACAAAGGTCTCCTCAATATTATCCAACTCCGAGAATCGAGGATAAAGGAAAACGTCATGAAGAAGTCGGTCCATCAAGGAAGAGAGCCCGATATCCTTTTTATGATGGTCCTAAGTATGAAATCATGAGCCTACGAAATGATACTGAGAGAAACATTGGAGGTTTGCTTCACCATGGCAAGAGTGGAGCTTCGAATGGAGAAACTTATGAACGAAAACATCGAACTAAGAAAAGAGTTAATGCTGCTAAGGTGCGAGGAAGAACGCAACACTCGTTGGAGGAAGCAATCACTTGCTCATCTCCAGGAGGATGTTGACTTCCGAATGAAAATGGAGAGAAGCCGAGTCGATAAACAACTTGCCTTAAGGGAATACGACACCAATGCCATTAACAGTCGTGTTACCAACCTTTACGACAAACTCGAGTACCTCTACGAAAAGTAAAAAGGAAAGAACGAGCGATATGATAAGTTTATCAAAGAGTCCCTCGAATCTCAAACCAAAAGGCTAGAGAAACTTGTGAAGGATAACATGGAAAAAGTGATGAAGCAGTTTGAGGAAGAGAAGAAGAGACATGAAGACTACTTCAATCTTAATATTCTTTAGTTATTTTTCCATTTTCTATCTATGTAAAGGCTATGCCTTAAAACTATTTCTATTTCCGAATCGTGTATTAAAAAGGCTTATTTAATGCCTCGTTCCTTAATAATATAAAGTGTTTTATATATATCATGTGATATCGATACTTTATCTTATTCATACTTGTAATTGCTCAACCCTATAATTTGTTAACTTATCCGACTTATGTTCACTTATGTAGCGACATCATGGTTCGTCCAGCTGCACCTATTGTTAACAATATCGTTTTGTCTACCTAGCAATTCCAACAGTTACTCACTGTCGCACAAGGCAATGCCCAAGCTAATAATGTTAATCCTCAATCGAAACGTTGTTCCTACAAGGATTTCTCAAACTATCACCCTCCCGCGTTCAAAGGAAATGAAGAAGCTGTCGAACTAGTTCGCTGGTTCGAGAAGATGGAATCTATTTTCCGTATTTGCAACTGTGGTGATGACGATCGAGTAAAGTATGCCACTAGCTCACTGGGTAGTAATACTTTAACTTGGTGGTTTGCTCATGCCAAGTCCATAGGAATTGATAATGCTAATGCCATTCGATGGGACGAACTCAAAAGCATGATGATTAATAAACTTTGTCAGAGGAGTCAAGTTCAGAAACTTGAAGCTGAGTTCTGGGAACTCAAGGTTAAGGGTACTGATATTGAGAACTACACCAATCGTTATCTGGAACTTTCTACTCTATGTCCTGAAATATTTCCTACCGAAGCTAGAAGAATTGAGCGGTATATTGAAGGTCTTCCCGAGGATGTTCAAGGGAATGTTATAGCTGCCGAGAAGGTTACTCTTGATGTTGTGATTCTCATGGCACAAAATCTGATGTTAGCCAAGAGAAGGAGAGCGTCGGCTAATAAGCAGGTTGAAACTAAGGGTAATGATGGTAAGAGGAAGTTTGAGCCATCTCAAGGTTCGACTCAGAATGTTAGTAAGAAGCCTGCGGATGGTACAAATTTGAATTATAAGGGTTCCTATCCTTTCTATATTCGTTGTGAGAGGCATCACCCGGGGCAGTGTACTGCTGTTTGTTCATTGTGTAAGAAAGTGGGACACGTTGCTAAGATGTGTAAGACTCCTCCAAAGGATAAGGCTATTGTTCCAGCCAAAGCTCCTCCTACTTGCTATACTTGTGGAGAGAAGGGACACATTAGTCCAAATTGTCCTAAGAAGAAGGATAATCCTACTACTTGAGCTAATGCTACTACTGCGAAGGGTCGTGCATTTGTTATTACTACTGCTGAAGCCCGAGATGAGGATGAGGTCATCACGGGTAAGTATCTTGTCAATAATTGTTATGTAACTATTTTATTCGATACTGGTGCTGACAGAAGTTATGTGTCTAGTGATTTTTGTACCCTATTTACTGAAAAGCCTCAACCCTTAGAAACTAAAAGATTAGTAGAAGTAGCCAATGGAAAAGTCATGCAAGTCGATAAAATCTATAAAAACTGCAACTTGATCTTAGCCGATAAGGAATTTAAGATGGACCTTTTGCCGGTCGAGCTCGGAAGTTTTGACGTCGTAGTTGGAATGGATTGGTTACATCCATTACATGCTGCTATCATGTGTTACGATAAAACTGTTAATGTTCCATTGGGAAATGGAGAGACTCTCATCATCCAAGGTGAAAAGAGTGGTTCCAATCTCAACATCATCTCCTGTATTAAAACTCGCAAATACCTTATGAAAGGTTATCCAGCTATTCTAGCCCACATTAAGATAATTGAATCGAAGGAAATGCGTATTGAAGATGTACCAGTGGTTAAAGACTTTCCTGATGTGTTTCCCGAAGATCTTTCTGGTCTTCCACCTCCTCGACAAGTTGAATTTCAAATTGATTTAACTCCCGGTGCTGCTCCTATTGCTAAAGCTCTGTATCGTTTAGCGCCCTCCGAGATGAAGGAATTATCCAACCAGCTCCAAGAACTATTGGATAAAGGTTTTATTCGTCCAAGCTCGTCCCCGTGGGGAGCTCCTATTCTGTTTGTTAAGAAGAAGGATGGTACGTTAAGGATGTGTATGGATTATCGTGAACTTAACAAGCTTACTATCAAGAACCGTTATCCGTTGCCACGTATCGATGATCTATTTGACCAACTTCAAGGGTTAAGCTTCTATTCAAAGATTGATTTAAGATCTGGTTATCACCAACTCCAAGTCAAGGAATCCGATATTCCTAAGACTGCTTTTCGTACTCTATATGGACATTATGAATTCTGTGCCATGCCTTTTGGTTTGACCAATGCTCCTGCTGTATTCATGGATCTTATGAATCGTTCTGCAAGCCTTACCTCGATAAATTTGTTATCGTGTTCATTGACGATATCTTGATCTATTCCAAGAGTGAGAAAGAACATGAGCAACATTTACGTATGATTCTTGAACTCTTAAGAAAGGAATAATTCTATGCTAAATTTTCTAAGTGCGAGTTTTGACTCAAAACCGTACAATGGACATGTTGTTGATAAAGACGGGATACATGTCGATCCAGCCAAGATTAATGCTATTCAGAACTGGGAGATACCAAAGACTGCGAAGCATATTCGCCAATTTTTGGGACTTGCCGGTTACTATCGAAGGTTCATAAAAGATTTTTCTCTCATTGCTAAACCTCTTACGAAGCTAACTCAAAAAGGGAAGAAATTTGAGTGGTCCAAAGAACAGGAATCTGCTTTCAAGATTCTGAAGGAGAAATTGACCACGGCCCCGATTCTATCTTTACCTGAAGGTACTGACAACTTTGTTGTTTACTGCGATGCTTCGAAGCAAGGCTTTGGTTGTGTTTGATGCAACGAGAAAAGGTTATTGCCTACGCATCTAGGCAGTTGAAGAAACATGAAGAGAACTATACCACACATGACCTTGAGTTAGGTGCTGTGGTATTTGCATTAAAGATATGGAGGCATTATTTATATGGTACTCACTTTACAGTGTACACGGACAATAAAAGTCTTTGACACATCTTTGATCAGAAATAGTTGAATATGAGGCAAAGCCGATGGCTCAAGACTTTGAATGATTATCACTGTGAGCTGAAATATCATCCCGGTAAGGCGAATGTAGTTGCCGATGCCCTTAGTCGGAAAGATGATGTTAAACGTGTTCGTGCTCTAAATCTAAAAATCAAATCGAATCTTATATCACGAATCTGTGAAGCTCAATTGGAAGCTATCAAACGTACACTTATCGAAGGTGAAGGACCTATTGGTTTTGAGAACCACCTTCAAGTGAAAGCTAATGGTACACGGTACTTTGGCAACAGAATTTGGGTTCCTCGTTTCGGTAATCTCCGTGAACTAGTCTTGGATGAAGCACATAAGACTAGATATTCTATTCATCCCGATTCCAGTAAAATATATCACGATGTGAAGCAATTCTACTGGTGGCCTAACATGAAAGCCGACATTGCTACTTATGTTAGTAAGTGTCTTACTTGTTTGAAGTTCAAGGCCGAACATCAAAAGCCTTCTTGTCTATTGACACAACCAGATATTCCGCAGTGGAAGTGGGAGTGCATCACTATGGACTTCGTTACTAAGTTACCTAATACTTCGAACAGTAACGATACTATTTGGGTCGTAGTTGATCGTCTTACTAAATCTGCACATTTCATATCGATCAAGGAAATCGACAAGATGGAGAGATTAGTACAGCTTTATATTAAAGAAATCGTCTCACGTCATGATGTTCCTATCTCGATTATTTCTGATCGCGACAGTCGATTTGTTTCTAGATTCTGGAAAACTTTACAATATGCTCTTGGAACTCAACTCGACATGAGTACAGCCTATCATCTGCAAACTGATGGTCAAAGTGAACGAACTATTCAACCCATGGAAGATATGCTACGTGCTTGTACAATCGATTTCGGCAAAGGTTGGGATAGACACCTACCTTTAGTTGAATTTTCTTACAACAACAGTTATCACTCCAGCATTAAAGCTGCACCTTTTGAAGCTTTGTATGGCCGGAAGTGTAGATCTCCTTTGTGTTGGGACGAACTTAAGGACAGACACTTAACTGGTCCTAAAATCATTCACGAGACTACCAAAAAGATCGTTCAGATTAAGCAACGATTAGAAACTGCCCGTAGCCGACAAAAGAGCTATGCCGATAAGAAACGAAAGGACATAGAATTCCAAGTTGGAGATAAAGTAATGTTGAAATTATCCCCTTGGAAAGGCGTTGTCCGTTTCGGTAAACGAAGCAAACTCAGTCCACGATATGTTGGACCTTTCACAGTTACTCAAAGAGTCGGTCCCGTGGCATGCTGATTAGAACTACCAACCGAACTCAGTCAAGTACATGATGTGTTTCATGTCTCAAATCTTAAACGGTGTCTAGCTGATGACACACTCGTTATTCCTCTGGATGATGTCCGCATTGATGAGCAAATGCACTTCATTGAAGAACCTATAGAAATCAGGGAAGGAGAGGTCAAACAAACGCGTAAAAGCAACATACCTATCGTTAATGTCCGTTGGAATTCGCGTAGAGGCCCCGAATATACCTGGGAGCACAAAGACCATATGAAACGGAAGTATCCCCATCTCTTCTCAACTGCTGATGCAAACGAGGAAACTACCTAAAAACTTCGGGACGAAGTTTTCAATAACGGGGAGGTACTATAACGACCCTCATTTTTCCATTCTATACTTTTCCTTATTAAATGCCCAACAAAATAATTAACCTTAATAATTAAACTTTAATCGATAATTGTTAAGCGTTAATAATTATAAAATATAATAATTAACTTTGTACATTAATCGACAAGTTAATAAAGATAATAAGTTAATAAACTTTTGTGAATAAATAAATAACTTTAAAACTTGTGTATTAAAAATAATTAAACTTGGATAATTAAGGAACCATTTAAGCTAAATTAAAGTGCAAGGTTTAAAGTGAAAAATGTTAAACCCTAACCCTAAAACCCTAGCCGATTTTAGGGAGGGTAAAATTACCCTTTTACCCCTAAAATTTTCGGCCAAGACACCCTCCCATGACCCCTTTTCCAAGCCAACTTGTTCCCTAAGTAATTCCTTATCAAACCCTAATTCTAGAATAATCCTATCCTCACTATAAATAGAGACCTAGGCTAACCCATTCTATGTGCCAAATCACAATTACAACTCTCTCCCAAATCTCTCCCTCTCTCTCTTATTTTTGGCCCAAAACCAAAAATACCACCACCCCCCATCGAAATCCCCATCAATCTTCAAGGTGATCTTCAAGTGTTCTTCACGTTCTTCATGTTCTTCGTGAATCTTCAAGGTGTTCTTCAAGTTTCTCAAGGCTTTAATTTTCAATCTTCATCGTGTTCATCTTTTCTTCGTTAGTCATCTTCGAATCTTCAAAGGTATAACATAAACCCTAAACTATTTACATAAACTTTGATCTTTGTTAATTCATATTCATATTATAAACTTGTTATACATAAGTAAATACATAAACACCTAGATCTATACATGTAAAAAAAATATAAACATATATATGTATGTATGCATGTCGACTAGAAAAAAAAAAGAAACTTTGATCTTAAAACCCTAGGTTATTACATGGAAGATTTGTTATGGTTAATTAAGGAAACAAAATAAACCTATATATATATATATATATATATATATATATATATATATATATATATATATATATATATATATATATATATATATATATATATATATATATATATATATATATATATATATATATATATATATATATATATATATATATATATACACATATACATATATACATGTAGAAAATATATTTTTTATATACATATATATATATATATACACGAAAATATACATATATATACTAAACCCTAATTACTTAAACCCTAAACCTAATTAATTATTAAACCCTAATTCATTAAACCTAACCCT
Source organism: Rutidosis leptorrhynchoides (assembly GCF_046630445.1). Taxonomy (NCBI): domain Eukaryota; kingdom Viridiplantae; phylum Streptophyta; class Magnoliopsida; order Asterales; family Asteraceae; genus Rutidosis; species Rutidosis leptorrhynchoides. The sequence continues at coordinate 73,925,342 of NC_092341.1, forward strand.
AATTATTTCATACCACTTTAATTATTAAAACCCTAATCATTACCTAATCATTACTATATTAAATAAAACCCTAATTTACTAAACCCTAGGACATTAATTACTAAACCCTAGTTATTAAATGTTACTTTAATTAACTAACCCTAAATAATGAAACCCTAATACTACTTATACTATTAATTAACATGTATACACTATTACTATTACTAACATCTATAACCTACTACTTATATTATAACACATAAAAACATTTTGGGATATGTATTAGAGATGTATAGATCTTCGAACTTTCTTGACAAATGGTTTCTACAAAACTCTAGGCGGAAGGGTTTGGATTTTCCGATTTAAAGGGTCCTATAGCTCAAGCCCCTAGACCTGAAATGGCCATTCGAAGGGAAAGGGGTGATTGGAAGCTTATCTAATACGGCAAGTGTCCTAAAATGGAAAACACTCTTAAAGTAGAAACTTTCTAGTTATAGAAACTTACTAAGATAAGAAACCTACTAAAAGTGGAAACTTTCTAAAAATAGAAACTTACTAGAAAAGGAAAACGAACTATACTTAAAACACTATCATACTTAAACATTTATTTAAACATGGGCAAAAACACTTACTACTCTTAAATGTCAATAGGTTGACTTTTCTACTCACTCATCCAACTTTCTATTCCGAGGAATAACTAGCTCTCTCTCTACTTACTAAGGTGAATTCATAGCCCCACTTACTATTGCGCAATTTATTTACTTTTACTTTTCTTGGGGTGAGACACATGCTGTTTTTACATTTTACAATTTAGACACAAGTACCAACTGCTAAAAATATATTATACCCAGCTATGTCCGACTAAGTCCCTACAGTGATATTTTTATTTGCTGCTTGCATGCTTAATTATTGGGGGTAGGCCTATCGGGAGTAACGTCCCCGATATATTTGACAAAGTCTTTGTATTACTTAATAATGAAATTAAACCAAAAAGTATAAACGATAACTTGTCTTAGGGCAAACTTGAACGTTTAGTCAAAATATCACGCATTGGCATAACTTTTTGATCCTGCGGGAGATCAACTTTACAACTAAATCTTGTGGTCTAAAACAACAGTCAAACTTTTGTTAAACCTATGAACTTCACTCAACCTTTTTGGTTGACACTTTAGCATGTTTTGTCTCAGGTTCCGTTTGATTCAAGCTTTCTTAACTACTGCTTATGTGATGCTACTTGGACATAGGATCAAGAGATATCGCATTTATTACTATTGCATTTAAACATTTACTTATTCCTTTGTAACGACATTTCATTTTCCGCTGCGTACTCATTAAAGTTAATTTTATCATTTAGTATTGTTCTCGTTTATTATAATATGTTGGTATATTTTGATATTAAGTCACATTTCGCCCAGACCCTAACTGGGGGTGTGATAAAAGTACTTGAATTTCTTCAAGATCTAATTTACTCCCACTGACTTCTTGTAAGAGAAGATCTCTTTCCAAGAATTCAGCAGACCGAGCAGAAAACACGTTGTCTTCAGCTTGGTAGTAAAAATAGTAACCCATTGTTTCCTTTATGTATCGTACAAAGTAACATTAGATAGTTCTGGGTTCTAATTTGTTTGAAGTGTCATGCTTCACGTACGCTTTACAACCCCAGACTTTTAGATAAAACAACTTGGGATTCTTCCCATGCCATAACTCATATGGTATCTTTTCTACCTTTATATTTGGAATCACATTGAGTATGCCAGAAGCAGACTCTCATGCATATCCCTAAAACACGGTAGTAGAGAAGTCATACTCATCATAAATCAAACTATATCAAGTAAAGTTCGATTCCTCTTACTCAGACACACCATCGTGTTGTGGTGTGTAAGGTAGAGTGAACTATGAGACAATCCCACAATTCTTTAGGTGGTCCAAAAAAACTCTTGACTCATAAACTTACTAACTCCATCGGAGCGAAGTGCTTTAATGGTCTTTCCAAGTTGATTATCTACTTCATTTTGGAATACTTTTGAATGTTAAAATAGCTTTATATTTATGTTTCAGCAAGTGAACATAATCATGGCTACTGTACTCATCAGTAAATGTAATGAAGTAAAATTAACTAAATCTATACATTGTTCTTAAAGGGCTACATACAACAGTATGTATTAGTCCTAAAAGATCTTTAGCACTTTTACCTAAATCGGAGAAAGAAGCATTTGTCATCTTTTCACATAAACATGACTCGCATACATCAAATGACTCAGAGTTAATTGATTCCAAAAGTCCATTAGATTGGAGTTTTGAAATGCATTGTTTGTTTATATGACCAATATGACAATGTCATAGATAGGTCTTATTCAAGTCTTGCTTGAAGACTTTGACGATGTAGGTATACATAGAATTCTCATTTGAAATTACACTATGCATATCAATTTCAAAAATACCATCACGTGGATAGGTATTAAGATAAATATATTATCCTTAAAAACTGAAAGACCTAAGTGTGTAAATGCAAGTTCAATACTAACATCTTTCAAACTATGTCGCTCGCAGTATTGAGAGCATAATGCTATTGTTCCAACAAAATAATAAGACCACTTAGAGAAGTAAGTTCAGAGGTACCAATAGCTTTAACAAAAGCTTGATCCCCCTTGCCTACTTTCAAATCCAGTGTGTCTTTCTTCTGTAACATCCCGCGTTTTTCCGTTAAATTTATTTTTAACACTATCTTTTTTTTTAAATAATGCCTTTCGTTATTTAAATTCGTAGTTTCCGTTGACTAACGTTCATAATATTCCCGTTACTTAATTATAACATCACTCATTTACTCGAGCGTTTTTAAAATATTCGTTCGGTTAATTCTCGCACCCGACTACAAACTCGAGGGACTAGTTTTGCCATTTAATCAAAAAGGTGACTAGTGGTTGACTAAGTCAACCACCTCCCACCATCTCATCCATTCATTTTTCACTTCTTCTTCTACCTCCTTTTCTCTCATCCATTTTTGAACTCAAACACCCATCTTCACAAAATCATCATCTAAATCCGAATCAAGAAGCAAACATCAAAACAAATTACATATCCGTGATCCTCTCTTCACCCTCTACATTTTGGTACCAATTTCATCTCGTTTGGGTAACATTTCTAAAACACTAAATTTCTCTAAATTCGTTTTATATACTTGAAATGGTGTTAGTTAGTGTCTATGGCTCATGTATAACATGAATATATGATTTGTTTGCTCGATTTGTTGTTTTGAGTCACTAGTTTGAACATTTAAAAATGGGTTTGCTTAATCTTTGATTTTGGATGAGTTAATGTTGTTAAATTGTTAAAGTTCATGTTTTAATTGTATTAATAGTATCACTAGCTTCGTTTTGATGCGTAGGTTGATTAAGAAAACTTCAAAAACATGAATATTGATTTTTGTGGATTTTAGTTAGGGTTTGATAGACTTAAAACGAGCTTTTGATGTTTCGAATGCCATGAAATGTTATTAGTAAGTGTTTAGTTGTAATGTATGTTTCATTACCTTCAAAACGGCATATCATATGTGTGAATAGGATGCCCGAAACTTAAAATGCATTTGATGAACTTGAAACTTTGAAAATAAACCTTTATTGATCACTTGACGAGATTTCGGTTATTGTAATTGATGTTTTTGCTTGGTGAAAGGTAGTTAGTTGTATTCCTTGTCAAAAGAGCTTTCCAACGATATAAGATACGCATTCTAAGTGTTTACGGTTTGTATTTTGTGCTAAAATGAATTTGGATCAAGACTTGAACTTTTTAAACTGACCAGGCATCAGGCCACGCCAAGTGGCACGGCGCGACACCTCTGGCCGCGGCACGGCATATGCCTTGTTCCAGAATCTGTTTCACTTTTCAATTTCACGCAAAATGTTTGCTATACTATGGACCTCCGATTCACATGTAACTTGTTCTAACATGCTTATATATGAATAATTAGCACAGAAAAATAGTTCGGGACCCGACCCGAACGTGTTGACTTTTTTGTTGACTTTGACTTGACCGAGTTTGACTTTTAGTTAAACTTAACTAAACGTTTATGCAATCGTTCTAATCTTCTTTTATACTTGATTCTTGCATGAAACTTGACAACGTGATTCACATGCTATACTATTCGAGTCGTAACGAGCCATAGGACTAATTGAACACATTTCGACCGACCTTGTTTGTGTTTACCCGGTATTGATACAACTTACTTGTTTAGGTCAAGGCTAAGCAACTTTCATGCACACGTTTACTTTGTGAAGTACTTTTATACTCGTGCACTCGAGGTGAGATCATAGTCCCATCTTTCAACAACTTTTATACTTTTAAATCATGGGATGAGAAACATATACGATTTTATACTACATACTTTTACACTTTGAACACAAGTACGGAAACGAACATTCCACGCACGGGTTTGAACAAAAAGCCTCAATTCAATTATCATTAGTTACACTTGCAGGGTGTAAACGTGAACTTATATTATGTGATCACATGGGCTTGACGAGTCTCATTCGGACGGTTCGCTACCGTTAGCGGATAAAATATATTTTCGGGTCTAGTGTATGTTCTAACACTACGCAAAGGATGCAAAACAGTTAAGTTTGATAAATGGGTGCCCGCGATACAAATAACAACTTTGGAATGCAAATGATTTTGATAATCATCTTATATTAAATCTTGTGGTTCAAATACAACGTTTACTAAAACACCTATGATTTCACCAACGTTTTTCGTTGACAGTTTTCTATATGTTTCTCAGGTTCATACTTGGCTATTTGTTACATGCTTCCGCGTACACTCATACTTGCTTGGAGTCAAGCATACATGCATACACTTTGATTTCGTGCTTGGAGTCAAGCATACATACATACATACATACATACATACATACATACATACATACATACATACATACATACATACATACCTACATACATACATACATACATACATACATACATACATACATACATACATACATACATACATACATACATACATAAATACATACATACATACATACATACATACATACATACATACATACATACGCTAGTGATAGCACCTTTGGATTCAAACTTTTGTCTACAGACTTACGCTATTTATAGCAACCGTGATTTTCAACTTACATTATGTCGCAAGTTTATTTCATTTATACATTATACTTTTGTAAACTTAAACTTGTAGTCAATCCGTTTGGAAAACTAAACTTTGCAAGTCTTGTACTTTTCAAATGAATGCGACGTAATTTTGGTCAAACAAGTCTCATATAGGGACTACGACCACGTAACGGGACCTAAGTTAGCGGCGCCATCAATGGCGATTTTTTCGAGTCGCTACAGATGGTATCAGAGCGTTGGTTGTAGGGAACTAGGATGTGCATTAGTGTGTCTGACAGAGTCGTTAGGACGCATTAGTGAATCTAGACTACAACCGGATAGTTAATCATTGCATCCTGACTTGTATTTGCTATAGATAGCACTTACTTGACTACTTGTGCATATATACTTGAATCTTTCTTAGGTGAACTCCATAATGGTACCAAACTTTCATCATACGAATCCGTATTCTGCCACTTCCGGGTAACACACGTAAATTCGAGATTCATGCGCGTAAGGATGACAACGACTTCATTAGTCACACTTGTTCGGGAACTCTGTCTCCCAAATTGTTATTCGCCACCGTTTCAACTTACTATAGGTGTCACACCCGTGTTCCTTACTATCTACCACTTCTTGTTACTACCATCACTACTCTATGTGAGTATCGTCATCAATGCTTATCAATACGGCTGCGTACTATTTGTTATCATGATTCGTTACTCTTTTCGTGCCTAAAGGCAATATCGTTTGAATTGAACCGCATTAACGTGAACGATCATTTATACACTTCCCTCGGGGAACGCTTCTTTAGAGTCGTACTAATTCTTTTAATTCAATACAAGTCAAGTTTGAGACATCGTTACACTTTGTTCATTTTAGATCTTTATGATTACACGAACTTGAATCTATGGAGTGATGTGGGAATGGAGGTATGAGTTAGCGTAATATAACGACACTCGATTAACGTGGTTATATTATGGTAAGTCATACCAAAGTTCTAATGACACGTGATGGTGGTTGGACTCGATCAACCTAATCACCACCATGTGCCATGTACATGACTTTATCTTTCTTGTTAGGTATCCAAAAACTCCAAGAATATTGATAACAACCATACCAAGGACACACCTTCGATTATTGTCGAAGCATATTTATGCTTCCGAATGAATGACAAATTCTTTCGAATCCAAACATATGTTACACGTGTATACTATCTCGTTTTCTTACAGTTTTATCGAAGAACTACAATATGCTTGTTATGCTCATATCGAGGCGGAAACTTCTTCCGCATTACACTCGTACTTTCGTATAAAGAAACCTTCTATCTAAATTCTCATTGGAGAGAGAAACTCTTCACACTATACTAGCATTCGCCACGAGGGTGAATAGTCCTAACGAACGTTTTTAGAAACCGATATATCTTCCGCGGCGCGAAATTCTTGAGAAACAGAAACTTGTTCCAACAAACGTTTTCACGTCCTAACAAACTCTTTCAAATATACCTTAAAGGAATGTACCTCGTTTCGGATCGAGATGCTAGTTTCACTTCTAAACTTACAAAAAGCCTCGGGACCACGTTTAAACATGAGTACCGCGTATCATCCACAAACCGACGGACCAAGCAAACACATGATTCAAACCTTGGAAACCATAATACGAGTTTGCGTTATCAACTTCAAATTTACTTGAGAAAAGTTTTTGCCTTTAACCAAATTCTCTTACAACGATGGTTATCATTCAATTCTTAACGTCACACCTTTTGAAATCTTATATGACCAGAAACGTCATTCTCCTTTTGTAGAACCAAGTAAATGATAATCAAGTCACCGAACCTGGACTCATTCATGGAGTAACCGTTAAAATCGTTCCAATCCGAGAAAGGCTCGAGACAGCCCGTAGTCGCCAAAGGAGCTATGCCAATGTTAGATGTAAACCTTTCGAATTCCATGTGGGAAACCGCGTAACATTAAAAGTCGCACCTTGAAAAGGTGTAGTCCGTTTCGGAAACGTAGAAAGCTAAATCCGCGATATTTTTAGTCCTTTTTAAATCTTGGGGCGTGTTGTGCCCGTTGCTTACCGCTTCAAACTTCCGACTTAAACAAATTCCGTTCATCCTACATTCTGTGTATCAAACTTAAGGGCGTGTCTTGCGAAACAAGAACTTGTTATCCTCTTCGATGAACTTACTATCAACGATAAACTTCACTTCCTAGGAGGACCGGTTGAAACTATAAATCGTGAAGCCAAACTTTAAACCAACGTAAAATCCCGACTGTCAAAGTTCGTTGAAATGCCCAAGGAAGTACCTTCACATATCCGTAGAATTTGCAACGCAAGGTTTCGAAGAAGAAACAACAACTACTACTTCCAACTAAATTTCGGGACGAAATTTCTTTTATGGTGTAGGTAATGTAACATCCCGCGTTTTTCCGTTAAATTTATTTTTAACACTATCTTTTTTTTTTAAATAATACCTTTCGTTATTTAAATTCGTAGTTTCCGTTGACTAACGTTCATAATATTCCCGTTACTTAATTATAACATCACTCATTTACTCGAGCGTTTTTAAAATATGCGTTCGGTTAATTCTCGCACCCGACTACAAACTCGAGGGACTAGTTTTGCCATTTAATCAAAAAGGTGACTAGTGATTGACTAAGTCAACCACCTCCCACCATCTCATCCATTCATTTTTCACTTCTTCTTCTACCTCCTTTTCTCTCATCCATTTTTGAATTCAAACACCCATCTTCACAAAATCATCATCTAAATCCGAATCAAGAAGCAAACATCAAAACAAATTACATATTCGTGATCCTCTCTTCATCCTCTACATTTTGGTACCAATTTCATCTCGTTTGGGTAACATTTCTAAAACACTAAATTTCTCTAAATTCATTTTATATACTTGAAATGGTGTTAGTTAGTGTCTATGGCTCGTGTATAACATGAATATATGATTTGTTTGCTCGATTTGTTGTTTTGAGTCACTAGTTTGAACATTTAAAAATGGGTTTGCTTAATCTTTGATTTTGGATGAGTTAATGTTGTTAAGTTGTTAAAGTTCATGTTTTAATTGTGTTAATAGTATCACTATCTTCGTTTTGATGCGTAGGTTGATTAAGAAAACTTCAAAAACATGAATATTAATTTTTGTGGATTTTGGTTAGGGTTTGATAGACTTAAAACGAGCTTTTGATGTTTCGAATGCCATGAAATGTTATTAGTAAGTGTTTAGTTGTAATGTATGTTTCATTACCTTCAAAACGGCATATCATATGTGTGAATAGGATTCTCGAAACTTAAAATGCATTTGATGAACTTGAAACTTTGAAAATAAACCTTTATTGATCACTTGACGAGATTTCGGTTATTGTAATTGATGTTTTTTCTTGGTGAAAGGTAGTTAGTTGTATTCCTTGTCAAAAGAGCTTTCCAACGATATAAGATACGCATTCTAAGTGTTTACGGTTTGTATTTTGTGCTAAAATGAATTTGGATCAAGACTTGAACTTTTTAAACTGACCAGGCATCAGGCCACGCCAAGTGGCATGGCGCGACACCTCTGGCCGCGGCGCGGCATATGCCTTGTTCCAGAATCTGTTTCACTTTTCAATTTCACGTAAAATGTTTGCTATACTATGGACCTCCGATTCACATGTAACTTGTTCTAACATGCTTATATATGAATAATTAGCACAGAAAAATAGTTCGGGACCCGACCCGAACGTGTTAACTTTTTTGTTGACTTTGACTTGACCGAGTTTGACTTTTAGTTAAAATTAACCAAACGTTTATGCAATCGTTCTAATCTTCTTTTATACTTGATTCTTGCATGAAACTTGACAACGTGATTCACATGCTATACTATTCGAGTCGTAACGAGCCATAGGACTAATTGAACACATTTCGACCGACCATGTTTGTGTCTTACCCGGTATTGATACAACTTACTTGTGTAGGTCAAGGCTAAGCAACTTTCATGCACACGTTTACTTTGTGAAGTACTTTTATACTCGTGCACTCGAGGTGAGATCATAGTCCCATCTTTCAACAACTTTTATACTTTTAAATCATGGGATGAGATACATATACGGTTTTATACTACATACCTTTACACTTTAAACAAAAGTACGGAAACGAACATTTCATGTACGGGTTTGAACAAAAATCCTCAATTCAATTATCATTAGTTACACTTGCAGGGTGTAAACGTGAACTTATATTATGTGATCACATGGGCTTGACGAGCCTCATTCGGACGGTTCGCTACCGTTAGCGGATGAAATATATTTTCGGGTCTAGTGTATGTTCTAACACTACGCAAAGGGTGCAAAACAGTTAAGTTTGATAATTGGGTGCCCGCGATACAAATAACAACTTTGGAATGCAAATGATTTTGATAATCATCTTATATTAAATCTTGTGGTTCAAATACAACGTTTACTAAAACACCTATGATTTCACCAATGTTTTTCGTTGACAGTTTTCTATATGTTTCTCAGGTTCATACTTGGCTATTTGTTACATGCTTCCGCGTACACACATACTTGCTTGGAGTCAAGCATACATGCATACACTTTGATTTCGTGCTTGGAGTCAAGCATACATACATACATACATACATACATACATACATACATACATACATATGCTAGTGATAGCACCTTTGGATTCAAACTTTTGTCTACAGACTTACGCTATTTATAGCAACCGTGATTTTCAACTTACATTATGTCGCAAGTTTATTTCATTTATACATTATACTTTTGTAAACTTAAACTTGTAGTCAATCCGTTTGGCAAACTAAACTTTGCAAGTCTTGTACTTTTCAAATGAATGCGACGTAATTTTGGTCAAACGAGTCTCATATAGGGACTACGACCACGTAACGGGACCTAAGTTAGCGGCGCCGTCAATGACGATTTTGTCGGGTCGCTACATCTTTAGTCTATTACTTCTTCTCATTCCCTTCATATTGTTACAGGTGTGAAGGCCACAACCAGTTAACAAAGATCTAGGAATCACTAGAAGAAGTATATAACTATATATGAAATATACCTGATTTGCTAGTCTCATTAGCGTTGTCTTTTCTTAGCTCAGATTGGAAGATAGGACAACTTCCTTCTCCAATTGCCAACCTTTCCACAATGAAAACATTCGGCGTCTTTTGTTGGGCTTTCCTTCTTGGAAGGTGGAATATTTTTCCTAGCAAATGATTTGTCATTTTCCTTCCACAAAGTATTCGGCTTATTCTTTTTCACCCTTCAATTCTATTTATTCCTGATCATCGAACAACATTCGATAATCATTTTGCTGAGCAGCAGCAACTGCCACAACAGGAAGAAAGGATATGGGTTCTAAACTTTATTCAACTTCCAATTATGCTTGAGAACAATTCTCATGTTGCAGTGCCAGTCTAGGAAGTTTGAACATTGAGTTTATCCTTCTCCAACAAAGAAGGAAGTGTGTTTTGGTTTACGTTTTGATTATTTGACATCTACAACAGATATAAGATTCAATTTAGTATTTTCGATATTGAGCTTTAATAAATTAACTACCCAAGTTTTTTTTTATAATATTTTTCAAAAAAAATTAATTTACGAAAGTCTAAGATCCACATAGAGGTTCCATAGCCACATCTGTTGATCAGCTAGCAGTTATGGAGTCTATTGGTAGGTAGCGGGTACCAATTGCATTACAAGTACAACTCTTAGATCCTTATGGGACCTAGAGATATATGTAGTCCAACAAACCACTATTATCTAATGGCATGTTTGTCCCATCATTGCCTCGAACTCAGGTCTCACCTGGAATACGATTAAGTCGTCCAATTTGAAAACAGTGAAAATTCACACTAGTCTCACTAGATCGAAAAATCCACCTCGTGGCTATAATTCAACCTAGTCTCACTAGATCAGAAAAATAACGAGGAATGTTTGCAAGCTTATTGGATGGCATGACTTAAATTTGACGGGTATTTTGGAAAAAGTTTGTGTCAACGAATAATGCATGCACACAAGATTCGCTACACTATTAGTTAAAAAAATTTTTTTAACCAATTGTATATGTCGCTTATGTTTGTGATCTAATTAGTTATTTAATTTATAAGATATAAAAATAATGAATACACAAACGTGTATCGTTTTAAAACAGTTTTAAAAGATGTCGTCTATATATATTATTTGACTTTCAAAATCATTTAACATTAAACTCGTTAGAGTTTAACTTATTTTAAAATCATCAATTTTAATCTTTGAAACTCGTTTAGAGTTTTATTTAATGTTTCCATCAAAAACATATGTAATTTAAGTCTCAAAATTATTTAACTTTAAACTCGTTAGATTTAACTTTTTAAAATCATCAATTTTAATATTTGAAACTCGTTACCGGTTTTATTTAATGTTTTCATCAAAAACATTTAGCATATATATTCTAATCAACAATTATATATAAATGCAAAATTAAAACACAACGATGCATCACACACACATAGCCTAGCCCAAAAATCCTATGCTTAATCCCATGAGCCGACATGGGATCAAGAGGTCAAACTAAGGGTAATATCGTAGCTCCCACTTAATTCAAGAATCAAGTGAAAACTTGACAAATGTCATCGTTGTCAAATTGACCTGTTCGCCATCTTCTAAGTCAAACTCCACGTTGCATCTTTATCTTTAATCTTCATCTTATTACATTTATTTAAAATTGAAAAATACAACTAATCTAATACTTTTACAATTTAGAATAAACTTAAATACAATACTATGAAAATGAAAAATAAATATAATACAACTTTGGCTTCAAAATGGCATTTCTTATAAATCAATATGACTTAATATTACCGTAATCAACAATCACAACAGTCATACATAGGTCGGGGTATTATGGGCTATGTGTGCAATCACAATTTTAATAACTACATTATTAAAATCTACATATGACTTGTCCATGGTTACAATAAATGTGTACAACCATGGAATGTAGCAATCAACAATTATAATAAATATTCAAGCCATAATAATTAAATCTACAATTTAAATTAGTGATATTCTTTCAATGATATTTGTGCGTCATTAGGTTAAGTCTAAATCAACCGCGTTGACTTTAAAAACCAAAAAGGTTTCGACTTTCACCAATACACTACAAAGCTAAATCTAAAGAATAGTCACGCGACAATTAAGATGGTGTAAAAGCGGCTCGGATACCACTGTTGGAAAATCATGTGTACTTTTAAATCAGATTAACGCAGCGGATAGTTAAAATAATAATCAATTATTATTTTATAAACCATTTACAAAATTAAATATTCATATATTTAAATTTAATAAAACATGCACATGATTATCGATCCCAAAGATCCAGTTACACCACTAATAATTGTCAAAATATGTAATTCACAAAGTGAGTAAACGATATACCTTTCTTGGAGAAATTGATGAGACGGAGAGAAACTTACGATCAAAAGTATGACCGTCTCTTTGGATAGTCCACACTACACTTCAAACGACCGTCAATGGATGCTAGTCCAAACCCAAGTAATAAATTAATCAACCCTTGATTAATTTTGTGAAACAATTACAAATCAATTTGTTTGCTTTGTCAAAAAAAAAATGTGGAGATTTTTCATAAGGCTTTACTTTGGCATGGAAAAATGGTAGTCCAGTAGACCGAGTATTACTCATTCACCAAATAGAATGTGCATGAATGGATATATATATTATTAGTGGGTTAGTTGCTATATATTTATTTTGTCACCTTTCGTATATCTTTTACAGAAAGAAATCACATGTGTAACAATTAGATTTTCAAATCTAATTTTAAATAAGTAAATCTACTTTTAAGATATGATAGAAATCAATCCAAATCTCCTTTTGTTTTGTAGCAAAACAAAATGAATCAAGATCATTTTCAAAGTCGTATTTCTCAAATACTTTAGGGGTATATTATGTAACTTATAATTAATAATTTCTATCATGTCGCTTTCATGTGAATAGTAAATTAATTAATTTCGTTTCATTTACTATTCATGTGAATAGTAAATGAATTAATTTCAATTTACTATTTTGTTACTTGAGTAATATATATATATATATATATATATATATATATATATATATATATATATATATATATATATATATATTATTTGACGTCTCGGTGTATATGTGTGTAACCCCGAAGGCTCAAATGAAGTTGGTCATATAGTTATATGTTGTACATTGCACATTAATCCTACAGATTACAAGCTGAGATGAGTGTGACATACATTGTTGACAATCAGTTGAAAAGTATCTCAACTCTTCCCGGTTAGTTTCTAACCGAAATAAACCGACTAAGGCAAGAGCAAAAAAACCTGCAAATTAGCCAAATCCTTTCTTGGATCTTGGGTTGGAATCATAAACAATTGGGTCGGATAACCATTTTAACCACTCGAGATTGACTTTATTTCCTCAGCAATTAATTTACTCGAAGCTTTTTGATTGAATATCGGATAAGATTTTTGGTGGGCTAACGGGGTATTACCAAAGACATGATCGTTCTGATTTTTTCAAATATAGTAGCTTGAAACCCATAAAATTGCTTGCAAAATAGATGCACCCGTTAAAGTTCTGAAATTAGAGTTTTCAGCCTTGAATAAATCCGAAAGGTTGTTAATAGTTTAACCCTATTATCGTAGTCTCTACCACCCTCACCATTTTTACTAAATTTTAGATGTATTTCATATTGTATCGTTTCTTCTAAGATGTCCATTTTGACCAATTAATAGATTATTTCTTAAACAGCCACAATTCAATAAATGCTAAATCAACTAATTAATTACCATTATTATGTCAAGGTTAAACTGCATGTTATTTAAGATAACTCATGTTATAGCTAGTGAACATTAAACAATGCTCCAACTCATCACTTTGTTACGACACATGCATGACATAGTAATAGTTAAACAAATTAAGCTCAACTAGCTAACAAGGGTAACCCAAATTAGAATACAAAATCAATTAATCAGAACACCGTACCATGTCTGAAGTTTTTTTTTTTTTTTTTTTTTTTTTTTTTTTAAAGGCAGTATAATTAAAACTCAAAGGAATTTACAAAGCTAAGGGCATACAACAAAAAACGAGCAGTAGCTCCTCAGAATCACGAAATGCTTAAAGCACAATACAAGAAAATATACTAATCTATGGGATGCTAAGATAGTAACATATCTAGATTAATACATTATGCAATAACAAGATCGAATGGAGAATGAAGCCATCTATGCCAATCCAAGGTCTTTGATTTGCACCTTTTGGCGATCCAATCATAGCTTGTAACTTGTATCTCGTTTAGGGCGACCGGAGTATTCCAACATTTGTTCTTGAAAACCTTTTGATTACGGTTTTTCCAAATAAAGTATCCGCTCACCCATCTAACCGCTTGCCAAATCTTCGTACCATGTCTGAAGTTGTTGATCGTTCTAGATGTAATTGTGAAACTTTGATCAATTATGAGCCGTTGTTGAGTTAACACCTTAAGATAAAATTAACAGTGGTACATAGAGTTAGGGCGGGTAGCTAAATTTGACATTGACATACGCTTTTGAAAAGTTGATGAATGATGTCATATAGGTGGATGATGCATGCTAGTTAAAATTAATAGAGATCGTAAGTGTAAAAAATTGCAAGATAAAAGACGCTCCTCTAAATAATACAGATTATCCGTACATAAATTTATGTTGATAAAGATTATCCGTACATAACATCTTTTTTTTTCTACACACCATTAAATTAATTTATGTTGATAAAGATTAAAAAGTTAATTTAGAAAAATATTTTGATGGTGCATGAAAAAAAATTATGAATTACCACCCATTAAATATGGAGTTAAAACAACTACGGAGTATATTTTAGATGACCCATTGATCTATTTATATTTACTTAATCCATTGAATAAAAAATGCAATAAAAAGAAAAAATGGAGATGATGGGTACATAATTTTAGGGTAATGAGTAAGGTAAAAAGCCTTTGATTCCGGTCTCTTTAATCCGCAAACTCCATTTGTCACTTGATCATACTCTTTAAACATTTTTGTCCCTTAACCACCCAATCATGCTACCTTTTTTATTCGTGCAAACTCAATTACATTCTTCTATAACACTTTAATACTTAATCTTATAGTCAAAAAGCACGGTTTCAAAACTCATATTCAAATTATAGTGCCCAATTTAATATGTAACTTTTGCTTTCGAATGTTTGTGTGATAATAATGGCTTTGATACGAGAGATTATCTATCATTATTGGTGCATAAAAGGATTAAGTTCGGATCAACCGTATTTTATACCTAAGGAGACAGTGACTGTCGGATCAATCCGATTAATTTGATCCGGTTCGACTAAATCGACAATCGAAAGTCAACGATTCGCTAGAAATCTCGATCCGAAGATTCATAGAGCTCCAACAATCTTTAATAGTGTTAACTGCATGGATTGTTAATTGTTACACTTTTTTTTTTTTTTTTTTTTTTTTTTTTTTTTTTGTAATTTCTAACATCTTAAAAGCGTCTTTATAAATAGATATTATATTGTTGCTAAAGATAAACGCATAAGTTATTTCTGACTTATATTTGATTAATTAAAATTAGGTATTAAGCAAAATATACAAAGATCCTTTCTTTTCTTTTTTTTTTTCTCATTAAAAAATAAGAGAGAATCTAAGCAGCAGAAATCAACTATCAGCACATAATTATTTTTCCCTCAACAATTATTCTTCCTTCGTCAATATCTCTACAACTACTATATAATAAACATAATTATAATTATTATCATAACTAATTATTAATAATTAATAATAATCAACCATAATTATAATTATTAATAATTAATTAAACATTATAATAATATGAATAATTATCCTTCAGTTTTCAACCATGCTCTGCTGCTTAATGAAGCTCTGTTGCTTCAAAATAAAAGCCTCAACCGCTAACCGGAACTCTTCATTACTCAGACTATCAACTGACGAATCTCCGTCGCTCTTCCGCCTCTCCTCCGCCACCTCTCCGCCACCTCTCCGCCTCTCCGTCACCGATCTCCTCAATTCTCTCCTAGTCCTCATCGATATATCTCGCTTCAATTTCTCCGATTGCGTCCTCTTAAACTTCTCAATTTGCTTCTCCGCCTTCTTAATCTTCTCCACTTCCGTTTTCACAACAATCCTGTTAACATCACAAACCGCCGCATCTTCTGTAAAATCATGAACCGGCAGTTGAACCGGTTCAACAACCGAACCGGATTCAGTTATTTTATTCTCATCCGAAGTGGTTGCATACTTATATCTATTTCCATCACCTCCCGAAGTTTCCGGAGTAACGGAACCAGTAACGGAATCACTAACGGAATCAGTTACGGAATCGTTACTAATCTGAGTATCACGAGATAAAAAGTAACAAACGATAACGATAAAATTACCGACGAGAAAAATCACGTGTTGATTCAATATGTAATAAGAACACGCGTATAAATACTCAATCGACGATTTAAATACTGTAGGTAATCGTGTCGACGACCACGAAATCAACGCAGCGATAACGAAAACTTCGATTATTTTGAATAACTTCGAAATGTTGTTAAACCGATTGTATCTAGCAATCGCATTGGCTTTTTCGACTTGAATGTTGTCGAATAAACTATACGAATCCATATTTTGTTGAGTTTAATTAATGATAATGATGATTGATGACTGAAACACGAATGAAAAAATTGTAGCACGAAAATGGAGTGAAGAAAAGTGTGTTTGTTTTGAAAATTGGTGGGGGATGGGGACTAAGGGATGGTGTGTATTTATAGGGGGTGTAGATTCTTTTGAATAATGATTTCATAATTGTTACAATATATAGTTTCCATTTTGTTTTGTGTTAAAATATTGCAGTACGATATCTTTTATTAATTTTTATGATTGTGAGTATGAATTCCTTTTTTTTTTTTTTTTTTTTTTTTGAAAAGCAAAAAATTATTATTATTAATGGAAAATTAAATTACAAGTCCCTATACACATCTATACAATTGAAATGGAGATACATATTGTAGGAATCTATTTATCGAGGGTAGCCGACGGATACTATAAAAACTAAAGAGGGAATAAGAACTTGAAACGTCAAGCCGGGGAAGAGAGAGGAACAGTGACGATCAAGCGCCAACAAAGTTACTACAGACTAACCCGATTAATCAAACCCTCAATAGAAGAAATGGTATTCGATGGCTACACATGAGTGTAAGTATTGTATTAGCCGATACCGAGACGATGTGGAGGATCCGCCACGAAGAAGGAAGGATTAATGAGCCATTGATGCCACATGATTGATTTCTTTTTGCGCAATCTTTTGGAAATCCAGCTATAACTTTGAGTTTGAATTTCGGAGAGAATCGAGGCGAGGGACCAAACTTTTTTGGAAAATACTTTTAAGTTTCTATGTTTCCAGATTATGTAGCATGTAATCCATTTGGTTGCTTGCCATGGTGAAGATCCGTGTTTGTTGAGAGCGAAGGCTTGATTATTGATAATAGCATCGTTTAAATTGGAAATTATTGAGATGTCTTGGGCCCACCAATCTAGTACGTGTTCCCATATTAGAGCCGATTTTGGACAAAGAACAAGAGAATGCTCAACGGATTCTATTTCCGTCTCGCATAAAGGGCACAAGATGGAGTCGAGATCAATGCCACGTTTGTCTAATTCGTATCGAACCGGTATCTTTTTTTGAAATGCTCTCCATATGAAAATGAAGACTTTTTGGGGGAGTAGATTGTTGCGAGGAATCGTCGTGTTGAGAGCGTTACCACCAAGCTTAAGGGAGTTTATCAAGTGTGCCATAGATTTGGTGGTGTAAGTACCCGAGGGGTCAAGAGTGCATTTCCAAGGGTCAGGTTTGTCTGATAGTGTAATGGAGGATACAATATTGTTTAGTTCCGATAATTCGTTGAGCACACGGCCGTTTGGAGAACGTGTCCAACACCAATTACCAAAAGAAGTTTCGTTGATTTGCGTGATTCTTTCAGCGACAGTTGCTTCTTTGTTGAGCTCGAGCATGTATAACCTGTGAAAAAGTGTGCTGAAGCGTTCCGACCCAAACCAAATGTCATTCCAGAATTTGATAGTGTCACCATTTCCGAGGCATTTTGTGATGGCGGATGAAAATGAAGTCCCGGAGTTGTTCGCGACTTTGCCAGCTTTAATGATTTCTTTCCAAACTGTGCGACCTGAAATATTCCTGCAAGAAACGTTAAATTCCAACCCCCCCCCCTTCCCGTAGATACTAGTGATAATTTTAACCCAAAGCGCATTTTCCTCGTTTTTAAAACGCCACCACCATTTGCATAGTAGTGAGATATTTTTGCTAAAAAGGGAGCCCACATTTAACCCACCATTTTCGTAAGGAAGAAGTATTTGATCCCATTTTACCCAATTAATTTTATTTTCTGAAGATGTCCCTCCCCAAAAGAATTTGCGTCTTTTAGCCTCAAGGAGGTTAAGGATAGAAGAAGGTGCATGAAAGAGAGAAAAGTAGTAAAGCGGTATGCTACTTAGTATGGATTTAACGAGGGTAAGTCGGCCGCCAAAATAAATGGTTTTGGCCGCCCAATCGGATAGTCTTTTATCGAACTTTTCCACGATAGGGTGCCAAGATGAAGGGTGTGATGTGGGGATACCGATGGGAAGGCCGAGATATGTGAAAGGAGTGGTACCGGTGGAACAATTGATATAATTTGCCATATCTTCGGTTTCAGAAGGGGAAGTTCCAATACCGTAGAGTTTGCTTTTTCGAAAATTGACTTTGAGTCCAGAAACTTTTTCGAAGCATTTAAGGAGTTTGGAAATGCTTTTGTCATTCCTTTTACTCCATTCCCCGAAAAAAATTGTATCGTCGGCATACTGGAGGTGGGTAACAGTAACATTATCGTTCCCGACGTTGATACCATGTATATGACCATTAGAAAGAGCACGTTTAACGAGGATGTTGAGGCCTTCGGCGACGATGATGAAGAGGAAAGGTGAGATAGGGTCCCCTTGGCGGATGCCTCTTTCAGGGGAGAACTCCGTTGTAGGGGAGCCATTAACGAGGATGGAAATGGATGAGGACGAAAGACACGCACGAATGAGATTAATCCATTTCTGGCCAAATCCCATGTGATGCATGGTATTAAACAGAAAGTCCCATTCGATACAGTCGAAAGCTTTTTCGAAATCGACTTTAAAAATTAGACCTTTGCGTTTCTTACGTTTAAGTTCATCAATAATTTCGTTAGCAATAAGAACGCTGTCTAAGATGTTGCGACCTTTGAGGAAGGCTGTTTGTTCAACCCCAACGACCTTGTGAATGACTTTGGCGAGACGATTAGAGAGGATTTTGGTCAGAATTTTGTAATAGCTACCGATTAGACAAATAGGTCGGTATTCATTCAGACCGATAGGGTTAGGTTTTTTGGGTATGAGGGTGAAAAAAGAAGCATTACAGCCTTTGGAGATTTCAGAGTTGGTCCAAAACCATTCGAGTGCTTTAATGAGGTCGTGTTTTATAAGATCCCAGTATTTTTTGAAGAATTTCATATTAAAACCATCGGGGCCTGGCGCCTTTGAGCTATCACAGTTGGAGAGTGCATCCCAGATTTCTTTTTCATGGAGTTCGGACTCGAGAATGAGATTATCCTGGGGGGAGATGTATTGAAGGTGGGGAGCATTATCGAAGGAACAGTGATTGCTAAGGTTGTTTGATTTGAAGAGATTTTTGAAATAGAGATATGTTTCATGTTTAATGATGTTTGGGTCTTCGATCCAAGTTCCATTAATGGATATGCCGTGTATGTTGTTTTTACTTGTGCGTTTTTAATGTAATTATGAAAGTATTTCGAGTTTTCATCGCCTTCGAGAGCTCATTTAATTCTTGATTTTTATTTTAACATATTAGTTTTAATTTTTTGTTTTTCAATGTGAGAGAATTTATCATTTAGCCAATTATTTTTCTCAGTTTCGGACAAGGGTCTAGTTTCGGCTATAGCTTCCCATTCATTAATGGCATTAAGGTGATCTAGGATTTGGGAGTCGATGTTATCGAGTTGTGTACTATGTTTTTTGAGTTCCATTTTTACATTTTTGAGTTTGTTACGGAATATACAATCAGGGCGGTTACCGGTCATTGGAATTGACCAAGCCCGAGCAATGACGGAATCAGCATCCTTGAGATCGAGCCATGTGTTAAAAACGCGAATAGGTTTAGGTCCGGAGTCTGCGAATGTATTCCTAAGGAGAATGGGACAATGGTCTGAGAGGTCACGATCTAGAGTTTTGGAAGAGATGTTGGGCCATAGTTTTAAGATTTCATCGGAGACAAGGAATCTATCTAGTTTACTAAACTTCATTTTTTTATGCAGATTCGAGTGAATTTTTTCCCACCTAGGGGCAAATCGATTAGTCCGGAGTTGTTAATGAAATTGTTAAAATTGTTAGCCCAATGTTGGTTAAATTCGCAATTCATGTGTTCCGAAGTGTTTCTAACTTCGTTAAAATCGCCGAAAATGATGAAAGGGAACGTGAGAGAGTTTACGAGAGAGGTAAGTTCAGCCCAGAGTCTGAGTTTTTTGGAAGGGGAGTGTGGGCCGTAGACATTGACAAGAGCAATCTTCGAATCATAACCCGCCCATGATCCGCATATTGCCAGAAAAAATTCTCCTTCAATAGCATAATCGAAGGAGAATATGTTACAGTCCCAAATCATAATGATTCCCCCTGAGGCACCGACCGAATCTTTTTGAACAAATTTGAAATCCGAATTACCCCAGAATGATTCAATAATATTATCTTCGATTTTTTCACATTTTGTTTCTTGTAGTCCTAGAATTGTGGGTTTCTCCTTATTACAAATACGCTTTAGCCAACTAATTTTACCCATTTGCCCAATACCCCGGATATTAAGAGAGATCGTACACATTTATAACAATAAGTAAAGACGAGAGAGAAGGAGCGAGGTTACCTTGAGTTCCAACGGATACCGATGCTTTGCCCGAATTCATTTGTGTCCATGCTTACGTCTTTTGATGAGCTTGATGAAGTTTTGCCACGATTTGTTAATTGTGAGAACCTTAGTTTTTGTCCACTCCGGGCGAGGTGTTTGATGTATAGCATGTTTGATCTAGGACGGTTTTTTGGGTTAGGATGAGGGACCTCAGGTGGGATTTGACTCGAGGGGTTCACCTTAAGGATATCATCTTTGATACTTCTTTTGAACGGATGATCTTTGTCTTTTGGAATCAAGGTGGATTTTGCTCGAACAGTGGTTTTTTTTTTTTTTTTTGGTTTTAGTTTTGCCGATGGAGATCAATTCATCAAGGTTAAATGGATCGGAGGAGTCAATACGGGTGTGTGTAGGAGGTGGATCAGGCATGAGGGCCACTGGCGAAATATGTTGATGCTGTTTAGGGGAGATAGGGATGTCTGGAGCCGTTTCAGAGATGTGGGTATCTGGAGTGGTAGGATCATGAGTAACCTGATCGATGGGGATGCCTGAACTGTGAGTTGGTGGGCTGGTGGTATGGTTGTGGGGGGTATTGGGCTGATAGGTGGGCTCACTTGAGTTATTTTCGGTGGAAATAGAGCGGTTAAGTGGGCTTGGCGAAACATGGGCTACAGGTGGGTCAGAGGTAATTGGAGTATTTGGATTATCATTAGGGTTATCAGGAGAGGGGACTCTGGTACAGTAGCGTCTGGGATAAATATGGGATCGATATTATCATCGTGGATTACATCAGTAGAGGGGACAGGGACGTTAGGGCGGTCGAGGTGGATAGTTGAAGAATAATTATTGAAGTTGAAAGTTTCCATGCGTTTCGATGGTTGGGAGGGTGTTATATTTTCCGGTAAATTATTACTGGAATTTTGGTCAGAGGTGTTGCCAGGGTAGGTTTTATCTTGATTTTGAACCGTAGGGACATTCTGTGGAATATCATCGACAGGATCATCATCCTCCGTATTAGACTCCTCGTCAGAAACCGGTTCATTAATGTCCGAACCGTTATCCGAATTAGATTCATATGTCGAATCTTCTTAATAGTTAAACATTGAGAAATTTTGTACTTCATTAACAAAAACCGAAACATGCTTGGATTCACCATGTATAACAAAAGCTTGCCCATCAATAGGTTTAAAATCCATGGTTTTGATGATAACCGAACCGTGTGAAAGATCTTGGTTACAGTCATTGGTAATGGAACAGTTAAAGGTTTCGATAACCTGTCCCCAATTACTCGCTATATCACGGAAAGTAGACTCTAACCAACAAGTGATCGGGACACCAAAAATATTAATATAAGCTAAATGACCGGAGTTTGAGTACTCTTCCGGGTCCCAGGGGGTAATATCATCGAGCCAGTTCCATAGAGGGTGCCCCGAATTATTAAGCATGTCAAGGGCCGGTCGTTTGTCATCGTATACGAGCATTATGTCATGGCCCCCGAGATATTTGATAGAGAAACCATCGAGGTTTTTGCTTTGACAAATCTCATGAAAATATTCAAGAAATTCGAGATCCTTAACCTTACCTATAACCGCGTGGCCCAGAAGATCGATTAGAGGCTCGTTCAAGTTTACCTTAATAGATGGAATTTTGGCTGAAGACGATTGTTTGTTTGAGGTAGCTTCCATGTAACTTTGGTCATCCGTAGTATTGAAGGTGCTCAGTTTAGTATGAAGGGGGTTTGTAGGTTTATTGGTGTGTTGAGGAATAGGTTTTTTTGCTGCCTTTAGAGTTGTTATCCCATGCCTTATATGCCTTGAGAAGAAAATCACCAGCAACTACAAGACATAGACGTCTTGCGAGTGAATCCTTGTGATACTCAGGAACGTCAATGAACCGAACATACCCGAATTTTTTGCCACTTTTAAGGGTTTTGTTTGGGATGTAGACTTCATGAATGTTGCCATATCGTTTAAAAATGTTCCAGAAGTCGACCGAGGTCCAATTATCAGGGAAATTATGAAACATGTAAGAGGTGATATGGGATTTATCAATAGGTTTCAGTGGTGGGGATGTGTTGGTTTTAGGTTTACCGAATTGTTTGATTAGATTGATAGAGGCCTCTCGTTGTTTAAAGTGATTGTATTTGAGATTAGATGAAGAGTTTAGGTTGGTAATATTAGGTTTAGTGTTATGAAGGTCAGGATTATTGGAGGATTTGGTTGATGGTTTTCGATTACTCCGGTCGACAGTGACCCAAATACCTTCATTGATGGGGCGATAATTGATGTGGTTGGCGGTGGTGTCGGTGGTGTAAGGGCGGCGGTCATCGGTTTTGGGTGTGAAAGGAGATGTGTGGAATGGATACATGGTGGGAAGGTAGATCGAATACAGATGAACAATTATAAGATAAAAAAACAGAAGCAATGAATTGAAAAAACTAGAACAAGTTACCGGAATAATGTACCGGCGATGGAGATAGTAGATGGAAGAGACGGAGACTTTTCATATTCCAGAGAGCGTTTTGTATAGAATTCCTTTTTTATTAAAGAGAATAGTTAGTTTGATAGGTTGAATATGAATAATGGATAATTGTGTTATCCATCAAATATTTTAGAAAACTTAGTGCGAAGAAATAATCTTTTATAGTTTTACTCCGATTTATATAGCCTAAATAAAAGATTAGAGAAATTTTGAAAAAAGGTTTAGGAAAAAAGTTGCTTAAACTCTTCTTATATAATCTCCCTTATTATGTTACATATATACACACATAATCTTCGATAAGATTTGAAAGAACAATGTTTATATTGTATTTGTACCTCTATAACAAAACACACTCGGTTTGGAGTCATTTTTTAGTTATAGAAGTTGTCGTTTCGATAAATGCGTACACATTGTTTATTTTATTTTTTATAATTTAGTCATGCAATGTGTGGTATTTTTTCTCTTTACTAAGTTTTTTGTTTCCTTTTTATTTTGTTTCCTTTTTATTTTGTTTTCATCTTATCAATTCAATTCAATTAAGTATTCATTTGAGGTATATATAATATATAATAACTAGTGAAATGACCCGTAAAATCACGGGTTTAACGAAACAGTTTAATGATATGTTTTAAGTATTAAGTGAACGTAAATGTTAAAGTTATTTAGTTTAATGACCCGTGAAACCATAAAGTCCGACTAAGAAACTCGTCAGCTGAACATTCATCAAACACCTAAAATGCATATTAAACAATTCACATTCAATCATAAGAGATAATATTTGTTGTCATTTTATTTTAAAAGTGTAAATTAAAATATAAATTTAGAATTAGTTTCTTTCTGCCTAGCTTATATACCTTCTCGTACTTAATTCAAAATAATTAATTAAAATAATTTAAATTTTTTTAATTTTAATATTTAAAATAATTACTAATAAGTTTTAATAATAATAATTAATTAATAAGATTTAATTTTAATTCAAAATTAATTTGATTAATGACATCACCCACCATGCTTAGATTTTTTATTTTATTTTATTTTAACGAAAGAATTAGCTTAATAATGACATCATCATTATAGGATTTTAACAGAAACTATGGATAGATTATATATATATATATATATATATATATATATATATATATATATATATATATATATATAAACATAGATATATATAACGATAATTTTATATGGATCTTGTTGATCATTAAATAACGTAATATATTAGATATCTAAAATTAATAATCTACTTCTAATTCTATACATACAACAAAAAGTAAAAAAAATAAATAAATATACAAATAAAGTTAAATTCTTTTAAACCATTATTTTGTATATATAAAAGAACAAAGTAGTTATAAAATAAATGATAAATTTTTTTAGCGACAAATTTTATTCAAGAATAAAGGCTCCCTAGTAAGACACTTTGAAAAACCAAAACAAAACAATCACAATACAAAACGTTTACGTTTACAACGGCTTTTTAACCACTCATGTCATTCTATATTAGATTTCCTCTACTCGATTCCAGTTAAATGAGTAGCTACAAATTGAATCAAATACCAAACTCTTCTTGGTCTCTTATGGGTTGAACAAAATCGAATTACGTGTCTTCCAAACAAGTAAAAAGAAACGCGAGATAACCTCATATACCTTGTCTTTATTCCTCGAACTAGTAACCCAATTCTTATGCCAAAACAACCACTCGTTCCAACATTCAAATTGCGGAACTGTACCTGAAGCCAAATCCCTATCTTACGCCATAACTCCTTTGCAAACCGGCATTCGAAGAGGATATGGTCTAGCGATTCAATGTGATGATCACATAAAACACATCCAATTCGTTCAAGATCTATTCCTTTTACGGAAGATTAAGTCTAGTAGGTAATCCATTAAACAAAACACGCCATATAAAAATATTAATCTTCCTAGGAAGAGTCCGACACCAAACCGTCACATGGTTCGAACAAGGGAGAATGTGAGAACCAATGTATAATCGAGTGCAGCTTACCGAAAAGTGCCACTATCCTAAATATACCAACGCATTTGAGGACCAAAGCATGGTTAAATGCCACAATACTTCTAATTCACAATCCACCGTTATCCATCAGGGCACTTGATCCCATTTTACTAAATGTATTTTCCTAGTCTCCATGTTTCCGCCCCAAAAGAACTCAGAACGAATGCTCTCTAGCTCCTTTATCACAGCTTTCGAACATTTAAATAAGAAAATAAAATAAATACCCAAACTTCCCAACACATATTTGATTAACGTGAGACGACCACTTATCGACACTAAGTTTGCTTTCCAAAAACAAAGGAGTTTTCGAAACCAATCAATTAACATTTTTCAGTTAGTTACATGATTCATAGAATTACCCATCGAAAGACCCAAATAATTAAAAGACATCTCACCTCTTTGACAACCTGTATCCCGAGCAAATGCGTCTACCTCGGCAATTTGAATGCTAACACCGTAAAAATTGGACATGTTAACGTTAAATTTCAACCCTGAAAAACTATAAAGTGATCCAAAAAAATTCATAATATTATCCAAACAATTTTTGTTCCAATAAAAAATAATAACAACATTATCGGCATAAAGTATATGAGAGAGCGGGTAATGCATCGAACCAGCTTTCAATAAAATGTACATGTGCTAATAACATTTCTTATACTGTGTGTTTTTTTCCACATGAGAACTATTAAATTGGAATGGACAGAATATGTGTGTGTGTGTGTGTGTACATATATATATATATACACACACACACACACACACACACACACACACACACACACATATATATATATATATATATATATATATATATATATATATATATATATATATATATATATATATATATATATATATATATATATATATATATTCATTTAACATTTGCAATATTCCATCAATATCGTTTTGTTTTGAAAATTGTATGTAACCGTTTGCCCGTATTGTCATAAACCGAAAAACCCACTCCTCAAGCTTTCGCACCAACTCCTACACAAACTCTTCCCAACAACACTTCTAACTCCCTATGTTCGATTGAGGGGATGCAAGATGATTCATCATTCAAGGAAAAGCTAAAGAAAATCTTCAAGCAAGCTCTTTCCTCCACCCCTTTCAATTCAATAAAGACATATTTGACCAACGCACACCAAGGGTGGGAAACAATGTTGGGACCAAAAGATGGTGTGCATTGTGATCATTCCTCTCAGACTTAAACAACCAACAATGAAAACCTTCCAACTCAAGTCAACAACTACGCCTATTCCAAAGGGGAGAGTTCAAGACTTCAAAGATTTTCACAAAATACATCAATGGAGTGAATGTTAGGTCTTAAAATATGATGTATGTCGTACTTTTATATACGTGATGTAAGTGAGGATAGTATATAGTATTAATAACATCACCACACCTGGTTCATTAACTTTTCCTCTCATATGTCTCCAACACCCACACCTTTACCCTTCACACTTAACTAAATCCTTCCACTAATGTAACCTTCAACACTATGAATTTTGACTAAAAGTTGTGATACAATTGTGATTCCTATATGTGATCTTGTGCATCTGAATCATCATATTATCTTCATCAACATCACACATATTCTTACAATTATATACACATCCACAAAATACATATACACTGAGACATTTACAAACACATACATAAACACGAATTCATCATCCTATATATATACATATAGTGTGCATATCTCATGAGAACTTCATTTTGCAAAGAACCATAAGAACTTCAAAGTGCACAATTTTTTATTTTTTGTTCGAATTCAGAGTTGTAGAACGAGAAAATGTAGAACAAAAATTGTTTGAACACGGTGTATTTGTTTATTCGATATCGGATTTGTAGAACAAAAAATTGTTCGAAAGTAGTGTATTTTTTTGTTCGAACTCAGCTAAAATTGTTTGGATTCAGAATTTTGTTGAACGAGAAAATGTAGTACAAAATATTGTTCGAACAGACCAAAAGTTGTTCGCCCTTGTATCAAAATTGTTTTTAATTCAAGTTCTCAATGTTCTCATTCAATTGAGTTCTCATTAGATCCTTGCAATATATATATATATATATATATATATATATATATATATATATATATATATATATATATATATATATATATATATATATATTGTAGTGACCCGAACTTTTCCATGTTTATATATATTAAATGAAATTGATTTTTACATGATTAAGTGTTTCCAACATGTTAAGCAGTCAAACTTGTTAAGACTTGATTATTTGAAATGAGTTTCATGTAGACAATTGACCACCCAAGATGACCGGCGATTCACGAACGTTAAAACTTGTAAAAACGACATGACGATATATATATAGATATACATATAGTTAACATGAGATTATGATAAGTAAGTATCTCCATAAGTATGTTAACAATGAGTTATATACATAAAAATGAGACTACTAAGTTAAGAAAGTCGAAACGATATATATAACGATTATCGTTATTACAACGTCTTACTAAATACATATGTATCATATTAAGATATTGTTACACTATATTTAACATGATAAAATGATAATTATATATGTTAATAATGAGTTATATACATAAAAACAAGACTACTAACTTAAGGATTTCGAAACGAGACATATATGTAACGATTATCGTTGTAACGATATTTAAATGTATATATATCATATTAAGATATATTAATATATCATAATATCATGATAAGGTAATAATTTAACATCTCATTAGATATAATAAACAATGGGTTAACAACATTAAATGAGATTGTTAACTTAAAGGTTTCAAAACAACACTTACATGTAACGACTAACGATGACTTAACGACTCAGTTAAAATGTATATACATGTAGTGTATTTAGATGTATTAATATACTTTTGGAAGACTTCAAGACATATATCAAAACACTAATACTTAACAAAAATGGGTACAGTTACATTCTCATTCTTTTTTCATCAAGAATTCTAGTCGTATTCATACCCGTATTATACACAGCTTCTAGACGTACTTACTGTGGGTATATACCAATAGGAACTAGCATGGGATTCCACTCTTGATTATGTCATGTATGACTAATCAATTTTAACTTCTACCATGAACTAGTCAACTAACTAGAACTCCTTTTAACCCCACTCACCACTCACCAGTTACCACTCATCATTCCCTCCAATTCTCTTTCTAATTCTCTCTCGACAAATACATACACTTATGAACGAATTTTTCCAGTAGCTAATCATCATCTTCATCAAAAATTACTTCAAGAATCAAGCTATAATCATCTTAGGAAGAACACTTCAAGAACACTTCGAAAATCCTTTCAAGTTTACTAGTTTACATCCAAGCTTTCTAATCCATTCCAAGTAATCATCTAAGATCAAGAAACCTTTGTTATTTATAGTAGGTTATCTTTCTTATTCAAGGTAATAATCATATTCAAACTTTTATTCAATTTCTATAACTATAAACTATCTTAAATCGAGTAAAAATCTTACTTGAACTTGTTTTTGTGTCATGATACTACTTCAAGAACTTTCAAGCCATCCAAGATCCTTTGAAGCTAGATCATTTCTTGTCACTTCCGGTAGGTTTACCTACTAAACTTAAGGTAGTAATGATGTTCATAACATCATTCGATTCATACATATAAAACTATCTTATTCGAAGATTTAAATTTGTAATCACTAGAACATAGTTTAGTTAATTCTAAACTTGTTCGCAAATAAAGTTAATCCTTCTAACTTGACTTTTAAAATCAACTAAACACATGTTCTATATCTATATGATATGCTAACTTAATAATTTAAAACCTGGAAACACGAAAAACATCGTAAAACCGGACATATGCCGTCGTAGTAACACCGCGGGCTGTTTTGGGTTTGATAATTAAAATCTATGATAAACTTTGATTTAAAAGTTATTCTTCTAGGAAAATGATTTTTCTTATGAACATGAACTATATCCAAAAATCATGGTTAAACTCAAAGTGGAAGTATGTTTTTCAAAATGGTCATCAAGACGTCGTTCTTTCGACTGAAATGACTACCTCTTACAAAAATGACTTGTAACTTATATTTCCGACTATAAACCTATACTTTTTCTGTATAGATTCATAAAATAGAGTTCAATATGAAACCATAGCAATTTGATTCACTCAAAACGGATTTAAAACGAAGAAGTTATGGGTAAAACAAGATTGGATATTTTTTTATTGTTGTAGCTACGGGAAATATTGTAACAATTCTATACAAATCATAACTTAACAAACTTATATTGTATTATTCATGTATTCTAATATATATTATGTAATCTTGGGATACCATAGACACGTATACAATGTTTTGACATATCATATCGACCCATCTATATAATATATTTTGGAACAACCATAGACACTCTATATGCAGTAATGTTGGAGTTAGCTATACAGGGTTGAGGTTGATTCCAAAATAATATATATAGTTTGAGTTGTGATCTAGCCTGAGGCTTGTATACACTGGGTCGTGGATTGATCCAAGATAATTTATATTTATTTCTGTACATCTAACTATGGACAACTAGTTGTAGGTTATTAACGAGAACATCTGACTTAATAAGCTTAAAACATTATAACGTATTAAAAAATGTTGTAAATATATTTTGAGCATACTTTGATATATATGTACATATTTGTATAGGTTCGTGAATCGACCAGTGGCCAAGTCTTACTTCCCGACGAAGTAAAAATCTGTGAAAGTGAGTTATAGTCCCACTTTTAAAATCTAATATTTTGAGATGAGAATACATGCAGTTTTATAAATGTTTTACGAAATAGACACAAGTAATTGAAACTACATTATATGGGTGAATGATCGAAGCCGAATATGCCCCTTTTGCTTGGTAACCTAAGAATTAGTAAACCGATCTACTAATTGACGCGAATCCTAAAGATAGATCTATTGGGCCTAACGAACCCCATTCAAAGTACCGGATGCTTTAGTACTTCGAATTCGTTTATATCATGTCCGAAGGATTTCCCGGAATGATAGGGGATATTCTTATATGCATCTTGTTAATGTCGGTTACCAGGTGTTCACCATATGAATGATTTTTATCTCTATGTATGAGATGTATATTGAAATATGAAATCTTGTGGTCTATTATTGCGACTTGATAAATATATAGGTTAAACATATAACTCACCAACATTTTTGTTGACGTTTTAAGCATGTTTATTCTCAGGTGATTATTAAGAGCTTCCGCTGTTGCATACTAAAATAAGGACAAGATTTGGAGTCCATGCTTGTATGATATTGTGTAAAAACTGCATTCAAGAAACTTATTTTTGATGTAATATATTCTTATTGTAAACCATTATGTAATGGTCGTGTATAAACAGTATATTTTAGATTATCATTATTTGATAATCTACGTAATTCTTTTTAAACCTTTATTGATAAAATAAAGGTTATGCTTGTTTTAAAAAATGAATGCAGTCTTTGAAAAATGTCTCATATAGAGGTCAAAACCTCGCGACGAAATCAATTAATATGAAACGTTTATAATCAATATGAATGGGACATTTCATAACGAACCTCATCCAAAGTACCGGATGCTTTAGTACTTCGATTTTTTTATCATGTCCGAATATTTTCCCGGAATGATAGGAGATATTCTTATATGCATCTTGTTAATGTCGGTTACCAGGTGTTCACCATATGAATGATTTTTATCTCTATGTATGGGATGTATATTGAAATATGAAATCTTGTGGTCTATTATTATGATTTGATAATATATAGGTTAAACCTATAACTCACCAACATTTTTGTTGACGTTTTAAGCATGTTTATTCTCAAGTGATTATTAAGAGCTTCCGCTATTGCATACTAAAATAAGGACAAGATTTGGAGTCCATGCTTGTATGATATTATGTAAAAACTACATTCAAGAAACTTATTTTTGATGTAATATATTCTTATTGTAAACCATTATGTAATGGTCGTGTGTAAACGGTATATTTTAGATTATCATTCTTTGATAATCTACGTAATGCTTTTTAAACCTTTATAGGTAAAATAAAGGTTATGGTTGTTTTAAAAATGAATGCAGTCTTTGAAAAACGTCTCATATAGAGGTCAAAACCTCGCGACGAAATCAATTAATATGGAATGTTTATATTCAATATGAACGGGACATTTCATATATATATAGTCGAAAGTTCAAAAAATGTTGATGCCATGCAATATATAATTGTTGATAAAGAGTAAGATTATACAAAAACATAGTTTGAAAAAACCTATAATTTAACTATATAATTTCTCATTCACATGTGTCGATGTATTGTGAACATGCGAACATCTCATATAATTCACAATTAAACATATAATTTGTGGTTGTTAACATTTATTTGTCAATGATATGATTATTAAATAATAATTATATGTAATTCTGTTGAATATAAATGCATAGAAACCATATAACTCAAAAGTTCTCGCGGTTCTCTAACTATTTGCAATTCTCGTTTGAACATGCCTATATATATGTATGTACACACACACACACACACACACACACACACACACACACACACACACACACACACATATATATATATATATATATATATATATATATATATATATATATATATATATATATATATATATATATATATAATTATAATAATTATAATTATAAATATAATTTTATATATATAACCACAACTATAATTATAAATCAAATTAGTTAAATTAAACTAATTTTCTTTAATTACACCGTAAATATATATTACATCTATTTACTTAAAATAACTCACCATTATGAATGTATTTACTAATTACGACAAGTCAATATCCGTCGTCGTCACTTTTATTTGGGAACTCATCGCCTTTGTGGTATACTTGAATTTAAATTCATTTGTTTTATCAATATTGAATGTTGATCAGGATGATTTTAAGATTTGGTCAACGTTATTTAAATACCATAATTATTCGATACTATTAAACATACACTCTTTACACTCATTAACAGTAACGTAATGCACGGACCCAAAACTCGATAATGCGAAACATAAATTTGGAACATATGTGCAACGCAGGGGCTCAGAAGTAATGATATTATGGAAATTCAAAACGTGTTAAAGAACTATGCAACTCACGGGCTCAAATTGGCCTGTGAATGGTATGGTTTTGTCCCAAACTAATTCGGTTCGGTTCCGTCCTGAGTCCCAAATTAATGAAGTAAGTCGTACCGAGGACAGTACCAAATAATTTCGGTTCGGTTCCGTTCCCGGAAAAGAACCGCCCCACTTGAGTACACTTAACATTGATTGCCATTTATTTCCATTTTGATCTTCAACTTGCTCAAAACGCGTATGTATTATTCTTGATTATATTCATGCTCAAAATCCGATTGTTATTATGAACAACTGATTAAGACCTGCAAATTGCACATATACACATGAAAAAATAACTTATATACACACATGTATGGGCGGATCTTATTGAGGGCGGGAAGGGGTATCTGCCCCTACTAATTTTTGTGCATGGTACGGTTCTGTCCCAACCTAATTCGGTTCGGCTCCGTCCCGAGTCCCTAATTAATGAAGTAAGTCGTACCGAGGACCGTACCAAATAATTTCGGTTCGATTCTGTTCCAAGATTTTCAGTTCTGTTTCCGGAAAAGAACCGTCCCACTTGAGTACACTTAACATTGATTGCCATTTATTTCCATTTTGATCTTCAACTTGCTCAAACGAGTATGTATTATTCTTGGTTATATTCATGCTCAAAATCCGATTGTTATTGTGAGCAACTGATTAAAATCTGTAAATTGCACATATACACATGAAAAAATAACTTATATACACACATGCAGGGGCGGATCTTATTGAGGGCAGGAAGGGGTATCCGCCCCTACTAAATTTTGAGTTAGTAATGCTATATATATATATATATATATATATATATATATATATATATATATATATATATATATATATATATATATTGTCTATTAAGTATGAAGTAATATGCTGAAGAAAAAATATAGGAGGAGTAGAAATGGAGCTTGAAAAATGAGGTTGAAGAAAGAGAAAGGAGATGCTTTCTGTTATTCTATACTCTCTCCGTCCCATATTAATAGTCCACTATTTCATTTTGGGATGTCCCAAATTAATAGTCCACTTTCATAAATAGAAAAGAATAAGAAGCTTAATTTCTATTATGCCCTTAATGTGCGTGGATAGAATTAAAGGAGAAAGAAAAGGTAAGGGTAAAACTGGAAAGTAAACAGAAAGTACAGTACTTTTATGACATTTTCTTAAACTGTGTATTTTTTGTCTGTAGACTATTAATATGGGACGAAGGGAGTACTATTTATCGAAAGATGGAGTAACTTTTTTTTTTATTTGTAATTAGGGAGTAACTTGGAAAAAGTACATATACATATGTAGTATAAAAGTATAAAAGTATTTTATACTTATATATACCAAGATATGTGTACAGACTCACATTCGGTACAAGAGTATTATGAAAAGATGATGATTATTTAGAGTTACCATTTACTTAATTTACTCATTATATTATGAAAATAATAAAGTATGAAATTTCTCATACACTAATTTTGTCCATCCTAAAAGTTAACTCAAGTTCCGTCACTGCACACATGAAACACATCTTCCACCCATGCTTATATCTGAAGAAGTACAAATACAACCATGCATACACTCTATTTGTTAAATATAATTTTCACGATAAATTTTTCTACTCGGTAGTTTTTTTATCTATACATCACATAAACACGTCTATTAGTGTTCACATGATAACAGTTGAATCACAAAAAGAAGATAAGATGAAGAAAAGAATTAAAAAAAAGTAAGCTTACTTGGGGATGTTGCCGCTAAATCACTAATATTGGCGAAGATCTTCTAAAAGTAAAAATGTGACCACGTAAGAAGTTGTACATAGTTTTCTTATCTTTCTATTGCAAATCTATTTACAGAGTGTATATAATTTTATATTTTTTTTAACTATTTTTGTTTTAAAAATCAATTTACATAATCTATATAGACTTTACAGTTCGGTTCGGTATTTTTTCAATTTTTTCCGGTTCGGTCCGTCCCGTACCGAGAACCGAAAAATATGAAAATTAAGGACCATGGACCGTACCAAAACTCCTCGGTCCGGTTCGGTTCCGCTCCGGTTCGGTTCCGCTCCGGTTCGGTCCTGTCCTCGGTTTTTTCCCGTACCATGCACACCCCTAGGCTCAAAAATCTACCATATCATATTTTTTTGACACATCTCCATCTATAGGTCACAACAATAATTGTTTGATAAACTCAATTAATTTTTCACATAAATTTTACCAACTCGTGCAACACACGGGCTCTAAAACCTAGTGTGTGTGTGTGTGTGTGTGTGTGTGTGTGTGTGTGTATATATATATATATATATATATATTGTTTTAATCAAGAGGAAATCACTTTTTGAGAGAAGTAATTTATTTTCGTTTTTAATTTTTTTTTCATACATTAAGATAATATGAACATTTAAAATTTTTTTTTTTTGATAAATGTTATTATTTTTGTGAAATAACGCTCGAAGAAATAAATGGTAACATGAATAATGAGTAATGTTTTAATTAGAATTTTTTAAGGGTTTAGAAATTAGGGTTTATAAATTAGAGTTTAAAATTTAGGATTTAGAAATTAGGGTTTAAAGTTTAGGGTTTAGAAATTAGGATTTAGATTGAATTTTTAGCATGAACGGTTTAGAATTTAGGGTTTATGGTTTAGGGTTTTGGGTTTAGGGATTAAACCCAAAAACACTAAACCCTAAACCCTAAACTCTAAATCGGGTTAAATTTTGAATAATAACTTCAAAAAGATCGATAAAAAACGATAAAAAAAAACTCTAATTAAAACATTACTAATGATGCGTGTTATTTTTATTTCTTCGAGTGTTTTTCCGCCAAAACAAAAACATATTTCATAAAGTGTCTTTTTTAAATGTTTATGTTTTCATTTGATCTTAATATTTGAAAAAAAAAAGTTATAAAAAGATAAAAAATAAAAATAAAAAATTGACTTCATTTTTCCAAAAAGTGTTTCTCTCTTGATGATTACGCTCAGAATAAAATCCAAATCAAATCATGTATATCCGAGCACTAATACTCAACCCCTTCATATAAACTCAATATGGAAATCGTTATCCGAAAAACCTCTTAATCTCCTCTCATTCC
Organism: Rutidosis leptorrhynchoides; assembly: GCF_046630445.1. Classification (NCBI taxonomy): domain Eukaryota; kingdom Viridiplantae; phylum Streptophyta; class Magnoliopsida; order Asterales; family Asteraceae; genus Rutidosis; species Rutidosis leptorrhynchoides. Next base: position 73,961,145 of record NC_092341.1, read on the forward strand.
TCTTTATCTCTTGTCAGAAATGATTAACTACTAACAAGATAACTCCGTGAGATGGTAATCTAGTAATTGGGGCCATCATAAGGTGGTTTTACTTTTTTTATTTATCTTTTTTACGAACAATATATGTAAGTATGTAACGTGAGTTTAACAAGAGTATTAGTACACTTATAGATAATATTCAAAAGGTTTATTCTGGCGGAGAAACCCTGACTCCGTGTGACTATGTCACCCATACCGCCCACCCCGCAAGGGCTAAGTAAGCCGTGTAAGACACCTCCCCCTAATACCCAACAGGAAGTTGTAAGCCGAGATTCGAACCTGCACCTTTCAGTATTCAATAAAGCCCTCATGCGGGCCCAGGGATCATAAGCGACGGGTACCACTGAAGCACTGCTTCATTGGTCACTTATAGATAATATAACCCTATAATAATGAACAAATACTATTAACACAATGTGTTGGGGACATATTTTGGCACGTAATTAAAAAAGGTCGTGTGGATGGCCGGGTGGTACGGCTAGTGCCAACCTTTTGGAATATTACACTTGTCGCTTAATTCACCTCATAGTTTAGGCCTTTGTACACTTCTAATATAATAATCATATGTAACAATTCAAGATTTATTTATTTTTATTATGCGAGTAGCCGAGTATTATATTTATCTTTTGTACTTAAAAAAAAACACCTTATGTTTCATTCATGGCATTTTGAACGTAATGACACTGTAGGATTAATGTGCAAGGTACAACATATAACTATATGACCAACTTCATTTGAGCCTTTGGGGTCACACACATATACACCGAGACGTCAAATAAAATATATATATGATGTATATATATTACTCAAATAACAAAATAATAAATCGAAATTAATTCATTTACTATTCATATGAATAGTAAATGAAACCAAATTAATTAATTTACTATTCACATGAAAGCGAAATTATTAATTATAAGTTACATAACATACCCCTAAAGTATTTGAGAAATACGACTTTTTAAAACCAAATCAAACGAAATATAATATTACAGACAAAGAAATCGAAAACAATATATTCTTTTGATTTGCTTTTTACTACCAAACAAACAGAGTATATCATATATATATATATATATATATATATATATATATATATATATATATATATATATATATGTGTGTGTGTGTGTGTGTGTGTGTGTGTGTGTGTGTGTGTGATCGTTGGGATATGAGATCAGTAAGAGAAGAGAGGAAAAATAACATATTTGTTTTGCTTTCCTTTGATAAATCTCAACATACACATACAGAGCATTATCGATTAATGTATTAATATAATTGGATTATATTAATACGATATTTGAGTTTGGACTAGCATCCATTGACGGCCGTTTGAAGTGTATTGTAGACTATCCAAAGAGACGGTCATACTTTTGATCGTAAGTTTCTCTCCTTCAATCAGTTTCTTCAAGAAAGGTATATCGTTTACTCACTTTGTGAATTACATATTTTGACAATTATTATTGGTGTAACTGGATCTTTGGGATCGTTAATCATGTGCATGTTTTATTAAATTTAAATATATGAATATTTAATTTTGTAAATGGTTTATAAAATAATAATTGATTATTATTTTAACTATCCGCTGCGTTAATCTGAAATTGGTAAAAGTACATACGGTTGTCGTGTGACTATTCTTTAGATTTAGCTTTGTGGTATATTGGTGAAAGTCGAAACCTTTTTGGTTTTTAAAGTCAACTCGGTTGATCTAGACTTAACCGCATGACGCACAAATATGATTGAAAGAATATCACTATTTTAAATTGCAGATTTAATTGTTATGGCTTGAATATTTATTATAATTGTTGATTGTTATATTCCATGGTTATACACATGCATTATAACCATGGACAAGCCATATATAGGTTTTAATAATGTAGTTATTAAAATTGTGATTGCATATATAGCCCGTAATGCCCCGACCTATGTGTTTGATTAGATGTGATTGTTGTGATTGTTGATTACGGCAATATTATGTCATGTTGATTATTTATTTTATTAGAAAGGCCATTTTGAAGCCAAAGTTGTATTATATTTATTTTACATTTTCATAGTATTGTATTTAAGTTTATTCTAAATTATAAAAGTATTAGATTAGTTGTACTTTTCAATTTTAAATAAATGTAATAAAATGAAGATTAAAGATAAAGATGCAACGTGGAGTTTGACTTAGAAGATGGCGAACAAGTCAAGTTGACAACGATGACGTTTGTCAAGTTTTCACTTGATTCTTGAATTAAGTGGGAGCTACGATATTACCCTTAGTTTGACCTCTTGATCCCATGTCGGCTCATGAGATCAAGCATAGGATTTTTGGGCTAGGCTATGTGTGTGTGATGCATGGTTGTGTTTTATTTTTACATTTATATATAATTGTTGATTGTAATATATGCTAAATGTTTTTGAAAGGAAACATAAATAAAACTGGTAACGAGTTTCAAATATTAAAATTGATGATTTTAAAAGGTTAAACTCTAACGAGTTTAAAGTTAAATAATTTTGAGACTCAAGTTATATATGTTTCTGATGAAAACATTAAATAAAACTCTAAACGAGTTTCAAATATTAAAATTGATGATTTTAAAATAAGTTAAACTCTAATGAGTTTAATGTTAAATGATTTTGAAAGTCAAATAATATATATGGACGACATCTTTTAAAACTGTTTTAAAACGATACACGTTTGTGTATTTATTATTTTTATATCCTATAAATTAAATAACAAATTAGATCACAAACATAATTGACATATACAATTGGTTAAAAAAAAATTAACTAATAGTGTAGCGAATCTTGTGTGCATGCATTATTCGTTGACACAAACTTTTTCCAAAATACCCGTCAAATTTAAGTCATGTCATCCAATGAGCTTGCAAACACTCCTCGTTATTTTTCTGATCTAGTGAGACTAGGCTGAATTATAGCCACGAGGTGGATTTTTCAATCTAGTGAGACTAGCGTGAATTTTCACTGTTTTCAAATTGGACGACTTAATCGTATTCACGGTGAGACCTGAGTTCGAGGCAATGATGGGACAAACATGCCATTAGATAATAGTGGTTTGTTGGACTACATATATCTCTAGGTCCCATAAAGATCTAAGAGTTGTACTTGTAATGCAATTAGTACCCGCTACCTACCAGTAGACTCCATAACTGCTAGCTGATCAACAGATGTAGCTATGGAACCTCTACGTGGATCTTAGGCTTTCGTAAATTAATTGTTTTTTTAAAATATTATAAAAACTTGGGTAGTTAATTTATTAAAGCTCAATATCGAAAATACTAAATTGAATCTTATATCTGTTGTAGATGTCAAATAATCAAAACGTAAATCAAAACACACTTCCTTCTTTGTTGGAGAAGGATAAACTCAATGTTCAAACTTCCTAGACTGGTACTGCAACTTGAGAATTGTTCTCAACCATAATTGGAAGTTGAATAAAGTTTAGAACCCATATCCTTTCTTCCTGTTGTGGCAGTTGATGTTGCTCAGCAAAATGATTATCGGATGTTGTTCGATGACCAGGAAGAAATAGGATGGAAGGTGAAAAAGAATAAGCCGAATACTTTGTGGAAGGAAAATGACAAATCATTTGCTAGGAAAAATATTCTACCTTCTGAAAGGACCCGTCCTAATCCATCCAGACAAAGTCCATATCGATTACAAACGATTCACAATAGTTGGTTACATCGCGAGGTACTTGACCTCTATATGATACATTTTACAAACATTGCATTCGTTTTTTTTAAAAGACAAACTTGCTTTATATCGAAAATTGATGACATGCAAATCATTTCATAATATATTCAACTATAATTGACTATATAATAATCTTGATGAACTCGACGACTCGAATGCAACGTCTTTTGAAATATGTCATGAATGACTCCAAGTAATATCTTTTAAATGAGCAATTGTACAGCGGAAGACTTCTTTCATACCTGAGAATAAACATGCTTTCAAGTGTCAACCAAAAGGTTGGTGAGTTCATTAGTTTAACATAAATGATTTTTTTCATAATTCTAATAGACCACAAGATTTCATATTTCCATTTCTCATAAACATACGTCCCATACATAGAGACAAAATAATCATTCATATGGATTGAACACCTGGTAACCGACATTCACAATATGTATATAAGAATATCCCCATCATTCCGGGATCCTCCTTCGGACATGATATAAATTTCGAAGTACTAAAGCATCCGGTACTTTGGATGGGGCTTGTTGGGCCCGATAGATCTATCTTTAGAGTTCGCGTCAATTAGGGTTTCTGTTCCCTAATTCTTAGATTACCAGACTATATAGGGTGATATTCGATTTGATAATCCAACCATAGAATGTAGTTTCGATCACTTGTGTCTATTTCGTAAAACATTTATAAAAGCAGCGCATGTATTCTCAGTCCCAAAAATATATATTGCAAAAGTATTTAAAAAGGGAATAATGAAACTCACCTAATGTATTTTGTAGTAAAAATACATATGACAATATTGAATAATGTATGGTCGACCTCGGATTCACGAACCTATATCAGTTATATATATATATTAAAACATGTAATAATATTCAAACAAGTTTATCTACTAATATTAATATACTTGTTATCTTAATAATTTATATGTTATTTTATTAAGTATTTTAATTATAATTATTTTATATATTTTAAATAATTAATTTATATTTAGATGTCAGATTCTTATTAGAGTACTTTAAATAAAAAAATATATATAATGTATTAAAATTTATATATATGTTTATATTAAAATATATTTATATATTATATCTAACTTAAATAATAATAACATTTTATTTTAAAAACAATAGTATGTAATATTAATATAGTCATGATATATGTAGTAAATATATTTTTATATAAATATCTCTTGTTTAAAATAATAATAATGATAAATATATTAAAGTCTTACTAATAGTATTAATAATTTAATAGTAATAAAACTAGTCATTTTATTTGTAGTACTAATAATAATGATCATAATAATATATTAAAAATAATGATAATAATGATACCTATAATAATAATAATAATAATAATGATAATAATAATAATCATAATATTCCTAATACTTAGTAGTAATATTACTAACAATACTAATACTTAATAATAACAATAACAATAATAATAATAATAATAATAATAATAATAATAATAATAATAATAATAATAATAATAATAATAATAATAATAATAATAATTAGAAAACTACCTCACAAGGAATTCAAAAAAAAAATATTGTTGCTTACGCCCAGGCTCGGGCTCGAACTCGCGACCTCCCACTCACCAATAACATCCTTAACCGTCCTTCCATTTCATCTATTCTGTTTTGATCATTATCATCCTAATCGTATCATCACCATTTATCATCATCAACCATTCGTTATCAAATTCATCGTCACCATTATTATTATCGTTTATCATTTTAATTATCATCATCTATAATCGTGTTCATCATACTCACTACTCGTAAACATCATCCTTCATCGTTTGTATATGATCACCATGATCATCGTGCATCATTTTCAACATCATCATTATACTTAATATCACAATACATAATCACCTCAACATTATTATGCATCATAAATCACTCGATCATCATCATCATACTTAAGTTTATTATATCTTTATCATCGTTTTATTCTAATTATTATCAATATTATAATGTTATTATATCATCATCATAATTCACCGTGATTTCATGTATCAACAACTATTATCACCATTGTTCTCGAGTTCACTGCATCATCGTCATCATACTTAAACAGGGGCAGTAGCCTCGTCTTCATCACCATTGTATCCACAAATTTGATGCCAAATCCAAAGCAAAAGAAAAAAAATAGCAGTCTAAACCCACAGGTTATAAATCCAACTAGAAGAGCTTAAAAGGGCCCAAATGTATTAAATAAGCCCAAAATTTTAACAGCCCAACATGATCTACCCAAGTTAGGGTTCGTTAGGTTTGGGATTTTTAAAACAGGATCGTTTAAAGCTCCTGTTGTGGTGGGTTTCAGACGTCAGGGATTTAGGGGAACAAAACAAAAACACATCATCATCTTTATCATCATTGATTATATACGTACACCTTCATCTTTCGTATCTCACTATTATACGTACCTCATCATCAACATTCTAATCCTAGTATATCATCATCATCATAAATAACACATCAACAATATCAATACCGTGATTCATCAAGAAAACAGAAAAAAAAAAACGTGTATGTATATCAATCACTTGGGCCCGATTACACTCCCTTCGTTTGAAGTTATTATCACAATCACAATTGATTATTGCATCCTTGTTATTCTCCACTAGTGAATAAAGTAGTTGTGGGGTATTTCTTGCTAATTCATTGTCGGCCAAAAAAGTAAAAGAAAAGGAATCATGAAATCACCTTTTATCTAATCAAATCTTCATCGTCTTTCCATGATTAGAATCATCATTGTTATCGCTGATACAACAGAAATATCAGCAGGAATTGTACCAAATAAGTGAGCTGTAGAAGTAGTTTGTATGCAGTTTTAAGATTGTATTTGTGGAGCGACGATTTAAAAAGAAATAAAGTGCAGCAGAAACAGTTTTGGGTTTGGTTTTTGAATAGTGGTAAACAGTAAGTGGTGTGATACTTTTGGGTCTGAGCACGACAGCAACAATATATTCAAGTGGGTTTGGTTTGAAATATTGAACAGTGGTTAGGTTTTTAAGTAAAACATCAAAGTAGTAGTAATTAGATGGTTATCGTTGTATGAGTGGTTTGATGGTGAAGTGGTTTGCAAGGAGGTAATCGAAAACAGAAACAGTAGGGTGGGTCGATGAGTAGTAGGAGTTTTGGGTGGTCATGAGAGTCTATGATGATGGTGTGGTTTAGGATAACAAAAGTGGTTTGTAGAGTGATGAGGTTATGATAGTTTAATAAATTTAATCATGATGGTGGTTCGGTTATCTCAAGAGAAGAAGGAGAAGAACACAAGGAGAGTGGTGGTTTTTCATATATGCATTACACATGTGTATATACATATAATAAACTCCGTAAGAATTCAAAATATTGGGAAGAACAAATCAAAAGAAAATAGTAATATAAGTTAAATAATTGAGTAATTATATTCACGGATACAATGTTCTATTGAAACAAGTGGGTATCACTTTATTTGATGTTTTGTCTATATTAAATATAATAATAAAACGTGTTAATTATAAGTTAGCAGCCTAAACAGTTTCAATACGGATATTATATCGTACTCCGCTGTTAATCAGTGGTGGACAAGAGTCTTCAGAAAAATCTCATATTTTTAAATTAACTATATTTATTTATTTTGTTCATTAAGGCATAATATTTAGTCATTAACAATTAAATAAAAATTACATTAATTATTCACTCCCAATCCCCGGTAAAATATAAAAAGTTTTAAAACTTAATAACTAGGTCCTAAATACATTTTTAGTAAGCCTAAAGTTTATTGAACTCATTTTCGAATCACCGTTTATTTTAAAATCATATAAGTTTGAAGTTAACTTACTTAATATCAATCGGAACATCAAACGAGTATTATAATCATTTAATATTTATTTTTAATATACTTTATTTATATGTATAGATATATTTTAAATAATAATTATTATAATATCCTATTTTTATTTAATAAATTTTTAATAACAACAACATATAATACTTCAAATTATATTTCGAATTATTATTTATATATACATACACACTTATCTATCTATAATTAATTGTTTGTGAATCGTCGAGAGCAGTCGAAGGTCAATTGAATATATGAAACAGTTCAAACTTTTTGAGACTCAATCTTACAGACTTTGCTTATCGTGTCGAAATCATATAAAGTTTAAGTTTAAATTTGGTCGGAAATTTCCGGGGCGTCATAGTACCTACCCGTTAAAGAAATTTCGTCCCGAAATTTGATTGAGGTCGTCATGGCTAACAATAAAAATGTTTTCATGACGAATATGAGTTGATAAATAGAGTTTTATCATCATTGAGTCATATGGATAGAACAATTCGATTATTCGAAAAGTACGAATGAAGCTATCACAAAAGAGTGAAATGAATAAATAATGTTTCGTAATATCCATTGACGTAGATATGGTTGGTTTCCGGAGTTCAAGGGATTTGAAGAAAATCTTCATAATAAAATTTGATTCTTTGGTAATTAAGAAAATAGGATCTTCTTCGGTTAAATGCGTTAATCTGTCTTGATTGCCCTATCGGATATTTCACTATAAATTCACTCCCTTTGTTTCCTTATTTACACAACTTCCACCTTCTATTCGTTCTCCTTCAATTCATACTTCAAAGCATTGGTTAATATGCTCCATCCAGTTCTGATTCTTGATATACTCCTAACTTTTATATCTGTCATTCTTCTTTTTCATCTGCCGCCAGAAGAATCTATTTATTTCTACTATACCCTTGGGTTTATAGTATTTTTAGTTCTCCCGTGTCTTTACATTGCTATATGTATCGATATACACGGCCTGTAATTTCTGAGTTGTTGTTGGGCTTTATATTTTCCCTTATAATTCAAAGCACTTTGCCTTTTTATTCTCTTCTCGACCCTAAGTACAAGTAATGGTCCAGAATTCGTGATATGGAGTTTGGAATGAACATGGCTAATGTTCTAAGAGAGAAATTATAATGGCAAAATCTTGAGTGGTTAAATTACCAGAATTCAAGAGAAAAGATAGAACTATCAAGAAATTATGATCTTGATATGTTTATATATAAGATAGAATGTAAGATTTGTGTAACATAGCACATGATGACGTTATGATCTGTGAATCATCACGTTTCATTAGAAACTTAGCATGACTTACTATAATATAATCACGTTGATCAAGTGTCATTATATTATACTAACTCATGCATCAATTTCCAACACTACTTCAAAATAATTCATAATTCAACCTCGAATTTTAGAAACTAAAGTAGTTTCCTTTATGATGTAATATAGATAGCACGAAGAGATAAATAATTTCGGACGAGAATATTTATGAAAATATCTTCAGAAATATCGAAGATATTTATGATGATATTTTGGAATTTATAAGTTCGATGGTTGATGAAGAAAGATTTTCCGCAAGATTTTAACATGAGTACGGAGCAAGATATTCGTTGAAGGTTTCATCGGATCCAGAATTACCTAGATTCTTTGAATATATGGTATCGTCCTTGTATTTGGCCTTGGTCTCCTTCATGGTTTGCTCAATCTATTTTTCAGTACCAAATTTTCTATCGAGCGTTCCAAACACTCCATTCTTTATCATCAAACTTCCGACGATTAAGGTCGTTTACGGTTGTCTACAGTTTCTGCTGCTTCATTCAGCTTTTTCAACATTCAGAGTATTGATTTGTAGACTGAGTGCTCCTCAGAATTTCATAATAGAAGATCATAGTTCTAAAAGATAGATGTAGAAACACTGTGAAATTTCAAAATACTGATTGCTGATTTCTCGGTACTTGGTATCGCAATTCTCGTTATAAGATGCGGATGAGTATATGATAGGGTTATAATAAGGTTATTCCGGATGAAAAATTGAAGTTGATTTGTTGGAGCTGTGACAAAATTTGCTACTTTAAAAGGAATTACCAAGTTATTTTTGGTAATAATAATACTAAAGGAATTAGTACAGATATGTGCTAAACGTTTACTCGGGTTCCAAGAGTTTTCAAGTGCATATCTATATGCATCAATATCTTCTTTCTGTAGATGAAGTGTAGTTGGTTCATCCTCTCGATTGAGGTGTTTTCAAGAATCATGAAAGGTTTGAACGCAGATTGTAATTGTCGAGATACAAATGAGGTTTAAGATGAAATCAAGTGGCAAACTTGAAGAATTGTTTAGTTTCATATGTTATAGTCAATATTTTAATTCATTTTAATTGTTCAATGTTGATAGTCCACAGTTAGCAATTCAATAATTCATATATAGTTTAATATATAATATTCGAATTAATTAATACGTGTCGTGACCCGTATACGTCTCAGACTCGGTCACAACTCAAACTATATATATTATTGTAGAATCATCCTCAACCCTGTATAGAGAACTCGATCATTACTGCATATAGAGTGTCTATGGTTATTCCAAATAATATATATAGATGCGTCGATATGATATGTCAAAACCTTGTATACGTGTTCCGATATTTAAAGTGCGTAAAATAAATAACAGAAATTAAATGACGATAAATAAAATTGTGAGAATTAAAATTGCGATAATTAAATTGCGATAAATAAATGTAATACGGAATTAACAGTTAGCTAGGAACAGTTAGCTAGGATTTTGTTAGCGTGAATTCTTAACAAAATTTCTTATAGTTAATTTGTCTGTTTTTAACAAATTTTATTTTGTCGAATGTTTTCTTCATTATGCCACTTGTTGAATTCTGATAGGTCAAAATCCAAATATGAAATTGAATGAAAATGATTATTCTGCAGTGAACGGATACGTATATCGGTGGTTATAAGTAGGATAGTAAATGACTATTGAATCAGATTCGAAGAATGTACACTGTAACTTATTAATGTGAAATCTAAATAGTCCTCGGGTATTACCTACCCGTTAAAATATTTTCACCATTAACAGTTTGTAAAAGAGAATTTTTAATTACAATCTTTATGAAACATATATACATATATATTTTCTTCAGACGTATTCATGGATTTAATGAGTTAATATGATATTAAACTCATTTACTTTTCGGTTGGAACTAGAATAAATAATCTCTTAAAACTTTAGAGATTACATATTTGCCATGTCGAACGAATATAAATGAGGTAGAACGATACGTAGAACGAAGATCATACTCAGAGTACATATGATGATATTGAAGCATGGATTGTTGATGATACTGATGCTGCTATTGATTATACTGTTGGTGCTGGTGATGTTGCTGAAGCTGGTACATTTTGCACCATATTCTCCGAATTGATTATTCGAGTGCGAATTTCGTTGACTTATTACTCCAGGATAATTGTCGGTCGGAACGAGCGGATGAATAAGGTTCAGAATTGTGGATAGAATATGATCTTGTCGAGTTACCCTGGAAATGAGACTGAATATGGTGTCTCGAGCAGGTTCGCCAGTAAACGTTTCAGGTTCATTGTCAAGAGGTGAATTCGGTTGGTGGAAGGGATTGCCTTTTGCGCGTTTCCATTAATTAAGTCAACTACGAACCCATCAGATGAATTGATAATGGCTGATTGGTTGATTCATGCCGATGACGCTGTTTTCAGAGCTTAGGTGGACATCTATGTCGGAATAGCTATCGGAATAACTATCGGAGTAGTTATCGGAATCTGAGGGACTCGAACTGGTCGCAAGATTCATCTCGTATGATCAGATGAAAGATTTTCGATAAGAAATAGATTATAGGATGTAGATTAGTACCCTGCAATACATAATTTACATATGCATATATAATACTAAAATCCCATAAGTTACGAAGAAATCTACGGAAGTTGCCAGACAAAGTTACAGTAACAGATACGCTAAGATATGAAGTAGCAGATACGCTAAGATATAATTTTTTTTGTCTATACACTATTCATGCAGTCAATGCAGTAAAACGTGTCTAGACTAAGAATGATAAGCAAGTGATTCCCTAAGAATGATAAGCAGGAAATTTTTGACACGAAATGATAAGCAAAACTTTTGACATGCAGACACAGTCGGAGTCCAGACTCACTAATGCATCCTAACGATTTATCAGTTAGACACACTAATGCAGACCTGGTTCGCTAAGACCACTGCTCTGATACCAACTGAAAGGACCCGTCCTAATCCATCCAGACAAAGTCCATATCGATTACAAACGATTCACAATAGTTGGTTACATCGCGAGGTACTTGACCTCTATATGATACATTTTACAAACATTGCATTCGTTTTTTTAAAAGACAAACTTGCTTTATATCGAAAATTGATGACATGCAAATCATTTCATAATATATTCAACTATAATTGACTATATAATAATCTTGATGAACTCGACGACTCGAATGCAACGTCTTTTGAAATATGTCATGAATGACTCCAAGTAATATCTTTTAAATGAGCAATTGTACAGCGGAAGACTTCTTTCATACCTGAGAATAAACATGCTTTCAAGTGTCAACCAAAAGGTTGGTGAGTTCATTAGTTTAACATAAATAATTTTTTTCATAATTCTAATAGACCACAAGATTTCATATTTCCATTTCTCATAAACATACGTCCCATACATAGAGACAAAATAATCATTCATATGGATTGAACACCTGGTAACCGACATTCACAATATGTATATGTAACGACCCGTCAAAATCGCTATTGACGCAGCACGTTAATCATTGATTCCACAGTGAGGTTTTGACCTCTATATGATACGTTTTGATAAAATATTGCATTCATTAAAATAAGTGACTTTCTAAACATAGAAAGTTATAAACATGTGGGCGAATGCTTAGGTATAAGCAAAACCCCGAAATACATAAGTCTTTAATTTACAGGTTGACATCACAGTCCAATTATTTATTACACAACGCAGTTTTATTTTGAATGCAATAAACTTTGTACAAAGCATGAGAGACTCCATGCAGGCAACAAGCACATCACAGCGGAAGCATTCTAAGGACCTGAGAATAAAACATGCTAAAAAAGTCAACACGAATGTTGGTGAGTTATAGGTTTAATTGCTCGAGTCATAAACATGTATAAAGATAGACCACAAGATTTCATCAAAAGTTTATCAATAGATTCTACGTAACAGAGCACCCTGGTAACTAAACTTAACGTTATAGTGATAATTACCCCATTCGTTTTAATACACGCAAACCAACGTGTCTTAAACTCAAATAACATACGTCCGTTAAAAGGCTAGCGCTCTAGCTCGGACGGGGATGTCAAGCCCTATGGATCCATATACAATTATTCGCGCCCACCAGTCCATATCCTATGTACTGGCAGCTACTAGTTACCAAAGCTAAGGGATTTCCGGTTTAACTCAGTGTAGAATTTAGTATGTACTTGTGTCTTATCGCGTTTAAAATAAATTGCATGTATTCTCAGCCCAAAAATATTTAAAGTATTTAAAAAGGGAGACTATAAACTCACAGTTCAATATTGCGATTCAATATTGTAGGCAAATTGCGTAGACGTAATGATGGTAGACGACTGTATGGTTGGCCTTGGATTCAAGAACAATACCCCGAATAATACCTAATATTTCCTTAGCTTAAAGCGGTTTGAAACCCGAATTAAAAACACCCTCGTATATACCTTATTATTATTAAACTTAAATTTAAAATTATAATTATAATATAAATATAAATATTGAGAGTTAATGAAAAACTTCGTCGAACAAACTGTGTATTTATATTACTTTTCGATTTACTGTAGCTCATGCGATCGCATGAGTTTTCAGTGTTTTTTGCCATGCGATCGCATGGCCGCCTTTTCTGTTTTTGTTTGCTAGTTCGTCGACATCAAATAGTATTTTACTGTAGCAAATAGTGTTTTACTGTAGCAAATAGTGTTTACTGTAGCAATAGTGTTTTACTGTAGCAAATCACTGTAGCAAAGTCGTTTTCACTGTAGCACTGTAGCAAAATACGGTTTCACTGTAGCAAATAGTGTTTTACTGTAGTAAAGTCATTTTTACTGTAGCAATTAATGTTTTACTGTAGGAAAGTCGTTTTTACTTGTACATCTTATAATATATATATATATATATACATACATATATGTATATTTACATAATATTAAATCATAAAGAGAATTGGTTTAAATTAGTCGAAATTTTTCGGGTCATCACAGTACCTCCCCGTTAAAGAAAATTTCGTCCCGAAATTTTGAGTAGTACCTGTTTCATGAGCGATATCAGTGAACAAATGTGGATACTTTTGCTTCATTTGATCTTCACGTTCCCAAGTAAACTCGGGTCCTCGTCTTGCGTTCCAACGAACTCTAACTATCGGTATTTTGCTTTGTTTTAATTGTTTGACCTCACGGTCCATGATTTCAACAGGTTCTTCGATAAAATGGAGTTTATCATTGATTCGTATTTCGTCAAGAGGAATTACGACATCCTCTTCAGCTAAACATTTCTTCAAATTTGACACGTGAAATGTGTTGTGAACACTACTAAGTTCTTGCGGTAGCTTTAATCGATAAGCAACTGTTCCAATTCTTTCCGTGATTTCAAAGGGTCCTACGTACCTAGGACTTAGCTTTCCTCGTTTACCGAATCGTACAACGCCTTTCCAGGGTGACACTTTCAACATGACTTTGTCGCCCACTTGAAATTCTAGCGGTTTTCTTCTTACATCAGCATAACTCTTTTGGCGACTCATGGCCGTTTTCAATCGCTGTTGTATTTGAATGATCTTTTCGGTGGTTTCATGAATAATTTCTGGTCCAGTAAGTTGTCTTTCTCCTACTTCACTCCAACAGATAGGAGATCTGCACTTTCTACCGTAAAGTACTTCAAATGGCGCTGCGTTGATGCTCGTATGATAGCTGTTATTGTATGAAAATTCTGCCAACGGTAAGTGTCGATCCCAACTGGTTCCAAAGTCAATCACGCATGCCCGTAACATGTCTTCCAATGTTTGTATTGTTCTTTCACTTTGACCATCTGTCTGTGGGTGATAAGCGGTGCTCATATCTAATCGAGTTCCCAATGCTTTTTGTAATGACTGCCAGAAACGTGATGTGAATCGGGTGTCGCGATCAGATATGATAGAGATGGGTACACCATGCCTGGAAACTACTTCCTTCAAATATAGGCGTGCTAATTTCTCCATACTGTCTGTCTCTTTTATTGGTAGAAAGTGAGCTGATTTAGTTAGACGATCAACTATCACCCAAATAGTATCATGACTACTTGCAGTCCTTGGCAATTTCGTAATGAAATCCATGGTTATTCTTTCCCATTTCCACTGCGGAATTTCTGGTTGTTGCAGTAATCCTGACGGCTTTTGGTGCTCAGCTTTGACCTTTGCACACGTCAAACATTTGCTTACATAAGTAGCAATTTCTGTCTTCATATCAGGCCACCAATAAAACTTCTTGAGATCGTGGTACATTTTCCCGTTTCCTGGGTGAATTGAGTACCTCGTTTTGTGTGCTTCATCCAGTACTAGTTGCCTTAGGTTACCATGTTTTGGTACCCATATCCTACCAGCAAAATACAGGGTTCCATCGGCTTTTACTTCAAGTTGTTTTTCTAACCCTTTGCTCATTTCGCCTTTTTCGTTTTCTTCTTTTAAAGCTTCTAACTGTGCTGCTTGAATTTGCTTTGTGAGATCAGAACGAATTGTAATATTCAAAGCTCGGACCCTAAGAGGTTTTACTCTTTCTTTTCGACTTAGGGCATCAGCTACAACATTAGCTTTTCCGGGGTGGTAACGGATTTCACAATCGTAATCGTTTAACAACTCTACCCAGCGACGTTGCCTCATATTGAGTTGTTTTTGATCAAAAATATGCTGAAGACTCTTATGGTCGGTGTACACTGTACACTTGGTGCCATATAGATAGTGTCTCCATATTTTGAGTGCAAAAACTACAGCTCCAAGTTCCAAATCGTGTGTTGTATAGTTCTTTTCATGAATTTTTAGTTGTCGTGAGGCATATGCGATAACTTTTGTGCGTTGCATTAATACACATCCTAAACCTTGGCGCGAAGCGTCACAATAGATCACGAAATCATCATTTCCTTCTGGTAATGACAAAATGGGTGCAGACGTTAACTTCTTCTTTAACAACTGGAATGAGGATTCCTGTTCCGTGGACCAATCATACTTCTTTCCCTTTTGAGTCAATGAAGTTAAGGGTTTGGCGATTCTAGAGAAATCTTGAATGAATCTTCGGTAGTAACCAGCAAGACCTAAGAATTGGCGGATTTGTGTTGGAGTCTTCGGTGTTTCCCATTTACTAATGGCTTCGATCTTGGCAGGGTCAACTTTAATTCCATGTTTACTGACAACATGTCCCAAAAATTGTACTTCTTGTAACCAGAAATCACACTTCGAAAATTTTGCGTACAA
Organism: Rutidosis leptorrhynchoides; assembly: GCF_046630445.1. Lineage (NCBI taxonomy): Eukaryota > Viridiplantae > Streptophyta > Magnoliopsida > Asterales > Asteraceae > Rutidosis > Rutidosis leptorrhynchoides. Next base: position 73,977,259 of record NC_092341.1, read on the forward strand.
TTCTTCTTTCTTGAGTATCTCTAGTACCAGTCTTAAGTGTTGCTCATGTTCTTCCTTGTTCTTCGAGTAAATCAATATGTCGTCGATAAAAACAATGACAAATTTGTCTAAATACGGTCTACAGATGCGATTCATTAGATCCATGAATACTGCTGGAGCATTAGTTAATCCAAAAGGCATGACTAGAAACTCATAGTGACCGTAACGGGTTCTGAACGCGGTTTTAGGAACATCTTCTTCCTTCACTCTCAGCTGATGATATCCGGAGCGTAGATCAATCTTAGAATAAACACTTGATCCTTGCAATTGATCAAACAAATCATCAATCCTCGGTAATGGGTACCGATTCTTGATCGTTAATTTGTTTAATTCTCGGTAATCTATGCACATTCTCATAGATCCATCCTTCTTCTTGACGAACAGAATAGGAGCACCCCAAGGTGAAAAACTAGGACGAATAAATCCACGGTCCGATAATTCTTGCAACTGGTCTTGTAATTCTTGCATTTCTGAAGGTGCAAGTCTATATGGAGATCGGGCTACAGGTGCAGCTCCTGGTATGAGATCAATCTGAAATTCTACACACCTGTGTGGAGGTAGCCCCGGTAATTCTTCTGGAAATACTCCGGGATATTCTCTTACAACCGGCATGTCATTAATGCTTCTTTCTTCAGTATCGATCTTCTTTACGTGTGCCAGAATAGCATAACAACCTTTTCTTATAAGTTTCTGGGCCTTCATACAGCTGATAAAGTTCAGCTTTGAGTTGCTCTTCTCCCCATAAATCATTAATGACGTTTCATCCTTACGAGGGATACGGATTGCTTTTTCAGCGCAAACAACTTCCGCTCTTGTTTTGGACATCCAGTCCATGCCAACGATTACGTCAAAACTTCCTAATTCTACGGGTATCAAATCGATTTTGAAGGTTTCACCAGCGAGATTCATTTCGCAACCATGGCAAATTTTATCGGCTTTTATCAGTTTACCATTAGCTAATTCAATAGTATATTTATCGTCTAGAGGTAATGATGCACATTTTAGTTTAAAACTAAAGTCTTTACACATATAACTTCTATCAGCACCCGTATCAAACATAATAGAAGCTAGTTGATTATTAACGGTAAACGTACCCGTGACAAGATTAGGATCCTCACGTGCTTTACTGGCACTAACATTAAATGCCCTCCCACATGCGGGTTCTTTGTTCTTCTCCTTATCAGGGCATTGATTTATAAAGTGACCAGACTTCCCGCATCCAAAACATTTCTTGACATCGGTCAGTTTTGTCTTTACTTCAGAAACGGTGGCATAACAATCTTTCGCCACATGTCCTTTCTTGTTGCACTTATCACAGACCACTTGACAATAACCTGCATGATGTGTGTAACATCTTTTGCAGAATGGATGGGGTCCCTTATAGTTTGGACTTGCAGTTGCCCCATCTTGTTTACCTTTAAAAGTTTCTTGTTTCTTCAGGTGAGTACTTTTGCCCTTATAGTCTTCCCATTTCCTCTTTCCTTCAGTTGTCTTGACTTCGGTAATTGGTGCCTTAATCGAACTCTCTGTGATCTGGTCCATGAGTTGGTGTGCCATTGTCATGGCTTCCTGCATCGTATTTGGTTTGGACGATGTAACATTTCCTTTGATATTGATCGATAAACCGTCAATATACATTTCTATCTTTCGTTTCTCGTTTGGTACCAATTCGGGACACAACAAGGCTAGTTCCATGAAACGCTTTTCATAGTTATTGAGATTCGCGCCGATAACCTTCAGATTACGTAACTCAGATTCCATTTTTCTGATCTCGTTTCGAGGACAGTACTCCTCGATTAGCATCTTTTTCAGTTCTTCCCAAGAGATATCATATGCCGTATCTATTCCTTCTGCTTTAGCATAATTGTTCCACCAAGTAAGTGCACCATCTTGCAATGTGCACGAAGCATACTTTGACTTGTCTCCGTTCGCACAATTACTGATTTTGAAAACGGACTCCATCTTTTCAAACCATCGGGTTAGACCGACTGGTCCCTCGGTTCCACTAAACGTCTGTGGTTTGCATCCTTGAAAAGTTTTGTATGAGCATCCGTTTCGTGAGTTTGTGTTTACGGCTGCTGCTTTGGCTGCTGCTTCGGATGTTGCTTTTGCTGCCTCGGCTGCAGCAATTCTTTCATTCACACGTTTCTCGACTAGTTGCTCAAACTCAGCATCCGACATTTGAGACATGTTTCTTCAATAAACACAACAGATATAATTTAATCATATAGAATATTATAGGTAAAATGAGTTGTCAATAGTTAATCGTAGCATATTAATAATATGAACCGATTATTATAAAAGCCTTTTCTTCTTATTAGCATTTTATAATTATTTCTAGGGTATTACCTACCCGTTAAGTTCATACATAATAGCTAGTACAAGGAATTAACTACTAAAATCCTAATAATATTCCACTATGAAAAATTATAGCGAGTTACTACATTATTATGTAATAATAATAAGAAGAAGTAGTAATAATACAAATAATCATTCCATGCATTTATTATTAATAAACCAAAATAATACAATACCATACAATACTGATATTTTACATATGCTTATTTTACATAACAAGATAGAGTAGCACACATAAGTAATAAAATAGCGCATGGAAGATTTATGGTTGCGAGGTCGTTCATTCAGAACTATCAGAAACTTCTTCCCATTTGGTTCTCTCTGCCAATTGTTTGTGTGCACATGGTCCGACAGACATTCTGGCAGTGTATTTTATTTTTAGTTGGGGTTTTGAGGTACCCGTTACCTCAGTGGGTTTAATACAATAAGGGTGGTTACGGATCGAATGGTCCTGTTCTTTTTTAATAATTAAGGACATTTTATTATTGTGGTTGTTTTTATTATCTATAGCAAGTTGGAATTTCTCCTTAGTGATCTCTTTTATTTCATTAGCGAAATCCTCCTCCTTACTGATCTCGTCTGATGACGAACTGTCTGAGTCATGTGTAGGAGAATATGATGACGAACTGCAAGAATATGTACCGGTGGTCATGAACCGAAATCTGCCAGGCGTAATCGGCACAACCCGCCCGTCGGCGGTATATCTGGACCAATGTCCATATTTGTTTAGAAATGGACGATCCTCTTTTACTCCAGGGATCATGGGTCCATGCCAACGATACTGTGGCTCCGGAAAACTAAAGCTGGGTGGAGCTGGAACCTCCTCTGGGTTTACCGGGAGTTGAGATTCCCCGGCTAACACAATTTCTTCTTTAATAGGTATTGGAACGCCCTTTTCAGTTGTGGATAGAATAGATTCAGTGTCCGATTCCGAGTCGTACAAAATGATAGGATTAGAAGAAGTCATCTATCACATAATTGAAACAACAATTACGTTAGCATATAAATATATCACATATAATGTTTTTGACCAAATAATAAGCAAAAATCAGGAAAAACAGATATGGTCATAGTCCAGACTCACTAATGCATCCTAACAATTACCAGTTAAACACAATAATGTAATTTCTGGTTCCCTATGACCTCAAGCTCTGATACCAACTGTAACGACCCGTCAAAATCGCTATTGACGCGGCACGTTAATCATTGATTCCACAGTGAGGTTTTGACCTCTATATGATACGTTTTGATAAAATATTGCATTCATTAAAATAAGTGACTTTCTAAACATAGAAAGTTATAAACATGTGGGCGAATGCTTAGGTATATGCAAAACCCCGAAATACATAAGTCTTTAATTTACAGGTTGACATCACAGTCCAATTATTTATTACACAACGCAGTTTTATTTTGAATGCAATAAACTTTGTACAAAGCATGAGAGACTCCATGCAGGCAACAAGCACATCACAGCGGAAGCATTCTAAGGACCTGAGAATAAAACATGCTAAAAAAGTCAACACGAATGTTGGTGAGTTATAGGTTTAATTGCTCGAGTCATAAACATGTATAAAGATAGACCACAAGATTTCATCAAAAGTTTATCAATAGATTCTACGTAACAGAGCACCCTGGTAACTAAACTTAACGCTATAGTGATAATTACCCCATTCGTTTTAATACACGCAAACCAACGTGTCTTAAACTCAAATAACATACGTCCGTTAAAAGGCTAGCGCTCTAGCTCGGACGGGGATGTCAAGCCCTATGGATCCATATACAATTATTCGCGCCCACCAGTCCATATCCTATGTACTGGCAGCTACTAGTTACCAAAGCTAAGGGATTTCCGGTTTAACTCAGTGTAAAATTTAGTATGTACTTGTGTCTTATCGCGTTTAAAATAAATTGCATGTATTCTCAGCCCAAAAATATTTAAAGTATTTAAAAAGGGAGACTATAAACTCACAGTTCAATATTGCGATTCAATATTGTAGGCAAATTGCGTAGACGTAATGATGGTAGACGACTGTATGGTTGGCCTTGGATTCAAGAACAATACCCCGAATAATACCTAATATTTCCTTAGCTTAAAGCGGTTTGAAACCCGAATTAAAAACACCCTCGTATATACCTTATTATTATTAAACTTAAATTTAAAATTATAATTATAATATAAATATAAATATTGAGAGTTAATGAAAAACTTCGTCGAACAAACTGCGTATTTATATTACTTTTCGATTTACTGTAGCTCATGCGATCGCATGAGTTTTCAGTGTTTTTTGCCATGCGATCGCATGGCCGCCTTTTCTGTTTTTGTTTGCTAGTTCGTCGACATCAAATAGTATTTTACTGTAGCAAATAGTGTTTTACTGTAGCAAATAGTATTTACTGTAGCAAATAGTGTTTACTGTAGCAATAGTGTTTTACTGTAGCAAATCACTGTAGCAAAGTCGTTTTCACTGTAGCACTGTAGCAAAATACGGTTTCACTGTAGCAAATAGTGTTTTACTGTAGCAAAGTCATTTTTACTGTAGCAATTAATGTTTTACTGTAGGAAAGTCGTTTTTACTTGTACATCTTATAATATATATATATATATACATACATATATGTATATTTACATAATATTAAATCATAAAGAGAATTGGTTTAAATTAGTCGAAATTTTTCGGGTCATCACAGTATATAAGAATATCCCCATCATTCCGGGATCCTCCTTCGGACATGATATAAATTTCGAAGTACTAAAGCATCCGGTACTTTGGATGGGGCTTGTTGGGCCCGATAGATCTATCTTTAGAGTTCGCGTCAATTAGGGTTTCTGTTACCTAATTCTTAGATTACCAGACTATATAGGGTGATATTCGATTTGATAATCCAACCATAGAATGTAGTTTCGATCACTTGTGCATATTTCGTAAAGTATTTATAAAAGCAGCGCATGTATTCTCAGTCCCAAAAATATATATTGCAAAAGTATTTAAAAAGGGAATAATGAAACTCACCTAATGTATTTTGTAGTAAAAATACATATGACAATATTGAATAATGCAGGGTCGACCTCGGATTCACGAACCTATATCAGTTATATATATATATTAAAACATGTAATAATATTCAAACAAGTTTATCTACTAATATTAATATACTTGTTATCTTAATAATTTATATGTTATTTTATTAAGTATTTTAATTATAATTATTTTATATATTTTAAATAATTAATTTATATTTAGATGTCAGATTCTTATTTGAGTACTTTAAATAAAAAAATATATATAATGTATTAAAATTTATATATATGTTTATATTAAAATATATTTATATATTATATCTAACTTAAATAATAATAACATTTTATTTTAAAAACAATAGTATGTAATATTAATATAGTCATGATATATGTAGTAAATATATTTTTATATAAATATCTCTTGTTTAAAATAATAATAATGATAAATATATTAAAGTCTTACTAATAGTATTAATAATTTAATAGTGATAAAACTAGTCATTTTATTTGTAGTACTAATAATAATGATCATAATAATATATTAAAAATAATGATAATAATGATACCTATAATAATAATAATAATAATAATAATAATAATAATAATAATAATAATAATAATAATAATAATAATAATAATAATAATAATAATAATGATAATAATAATAATCATAATATTCCTAATACTTAGTAGTAATATTACTAACAATACTAATACTTAATAATAACAATAACAATAACAACAACAATAATAATAATAATAATAATAATAATAATAATAATAATAATAATAATAATAATAATAATAATAATAATAATAATAATTAGAAAACTACCTCACAAGGAATTCAAAAAAAAATATTGTTGCTTACGCCCAGGCTCGGGCTCGAACTCGCGACCTCCCACTCACCAATAACATCCTTAACCGTCCTTCCATTTCATCTATTCTGTTTTGATCATTATCATCCTAATCGTATCATCACCATTTATCATCATCAACCATTCGTTATCAAATTCATCGTCACCATTATTATTATCGTTTATCATTTTAATTATCATCATCTATAATCGTGTTCATCATACTCACTACTCGTAAACATCATCCTCCATCGTTTGTATATGATCACCATGATCATCGTGCATCATTTTCAACATCATCATTATACTTAATATCACAATACATAATCACCTCAACATTATTATGCATCATAAATCACTCGATCATCATCATCATACTTAAGTTTATTATATCTTTATCATCGTTTTATTCTAATTATTATCAATATTATAATGTTATTATATCATCATCATAATTCACCGTGATTTCATGTATCAACAACTATTATCACCATTGTTCTAGAGTTCACTGCATCATCATCATCATACTTAAACAGGGGCAGTAGCCTCGTCTTCATCACCATTGTATCCACAAATTTGATGCCAAGTCCAAAGCAAAAGAAAAAAAATAGCAGTCTAAACCCACAGGTTATAAATCCAACTAGAAGAGCTTAAAAGGGCCCAAATGTATTAAATAAGCCCAAAATTTTAACAGCCCAACATGATCTACCCAAGTTAGGGTTCGTTAGGTTTGGGATTTTTAAAACAGGATCGTTTAAAGCTCCTGTTGTGGTGGGTTTCAGACGTCAGGGATTTAGGGGAACAAAACAAAAACACATCATCATCTTTATCATCATTGATTATATACGTACACCTTCATCTTTCGTATCTCACTATTATACGTACCTCATCGTCAACATTCTAATCCTAGTATATCATCATCATCATAAATAACACATCAACAATATCAATACCGTGATTCATCAAGAAAACAGAAAAAAAAAACGTGTATGTATATCAATCACTTGGGCCCGATTACACTCCCTTCGTTTGAAGTTATTATCACAATCACAATTGATTATTGCATCCTTGTTATTCTCCACTAGTGAATAAAGTAGTTGTGGGGTATTTCTTGCTAATTCATTGTCGGCCAAAAAAGTAAAAGAAAAGGGATCATGAAATCACCTTTTATCTAATCAAATCTTCATCGTCTTTCCATGATTAGAATCATCATTGTTATCGCTGATACAACAGAAATATCAGCAGGAATTGTACCAAATAAGTGAGCTGTAGAAGTAGTTTGTATGCAGTTTTAAGATTGTATTTGTGGAGCGACGATTTAAAAAGAAATAAAGTGCAGCAGAAACAGTTTTGGGTTTGGTTTTTGAATAGTGGTAAACAGTAAGTGGTGTGATACTTTTGGGTCTGAGCACGACAGCAACAATATATTCAAGTGGGTTTGGTTTGAAATATTGAACAGTGGTTAGGTTTTTAAGTAAAACAGCAAAGTAGTAGTAATTAGATGGTTATCGTTGTATGAGTGGTTTGATGGTGAAGTGGTTTGCAAGGAGGTAATCGAAAACAGAAACAGTAGGGTGGGTCGATGAGTAGTAGGAGTTTTGGGTGGTCATGAGAGTCGATGATGATGGTGTGGTTTAGGATAACAAAAGTGGTTTGTAGAGTGATGAGGTTATGATAGTTTAATAAATTTAATCATGATGGTGGTTCGGTTATCTCAAGAGAAGAAGGAGAAGAACACAAGGAGAGTGGTGGTTTTTCATATATGCATTACACATGTGTATATACATATAATAAACTCCGTAAGAATTCAAAATATTGGGAAGAACAAATCAAAAGAAAATAGTAATATAAGTTAAATAATTGAGTAATTATATTCACGGATACAATGTTCTATTGAAACAAGTGGGTATCACTTTATTTGATGTTTTGTCTATATTAAATATAATAATAAAACGTGTTAATTATAAGTTAGCAGCCTAAACAGTTTCAATACGGATATTATATCGTACTCCGCTGTTAATCAGTGGTGGACAAGAGTCTTCAGAAAAATCCCACATTTTTAAATTAACTATATTTATTTATTTTGTTCATTAAGGCATAATATTTAGTCATTAACAATTAAATAAAAATTACATTAATTATTCACTCCCAATCCCCGGTAAAATATAAAAAGTTTTAAAACTTAATAACTAGGTCCTAAATACATTTTTAGTAAGCCTAAAGTTTATTGAACTCATTTTCGAATCACCGTTTATTTTAAAATCATATAAGTTTGAAGTTAACTTACTTAATATCAATCGGAACATCAAACGAGTATTATAATCATTTAATATTTATTTTTAATATACTTTATTTATATGTATAGATATATTTTAAATAATAATTATTATAATATCCTATTTTTATTTTATAAATTTTTAATAACAACAACATATAATACTTCAAATTATATTTCGAATTATTATTTATATATACATACACACTTATCTATCTATAATTAATTATTTGTGAATCGTCGAGAGCAGTCGAAGGTCAATTGAATATATGAAACAGTTCAAACTTTTTGAGACTCAATCTTACAGACTTTGCTTATCGTGTCGAAATCATATAAAGTTTAAGTTTAAATTTGGTCGGAAATTTTCGGGTCGTCACACCTTCCAAGAAGGAAAGCCCAACAAAAGACGCCGAATGTTTTCATTGTGGAAAGGTTGGCAATTGAAGAAGGAGGTTGTCCTATCTTCCAATCTGAGCTGAGAAAAGACAACGCTGGTGAGACTAGAAAATCAGGTATATTCCATATATAGCTATATACTTCTTCTAGTGATTCCTAGATCTTTGTTAACTGGTTGTGGCCTTCACACATGTAATAATATGAAGGGAATGAGAAGAAGTAATAGACTGAAGAAAGACACACTGGATTTGCAAGTAGGCAAGGGGATCAAGCTTTTGTTAAAGCTATTGGTACCTCTGAACTTACTTCTCTAAGTGGTCTTATTATTTTGTTGGAACAATAGCATTATGCTCTCAATACCGTGAGCGACATAGTTTGAAAGATGTTAGTATCGAACTTGCATTTACACACTTAGGTATTTCAGTTTCTAAGGATAATATATTTATCTTAATACCTATCCACGTGATGGTATTTTTGAAATTGATATGCATAGTGTAATTTCAAATGAGAATTCTGTGTATACCTACATCGCCAAAGTCTTCAAGCAAGACTTGAATAAGACCTATATATGACATTGTCATATTGATCATATAAACAAACAATGCATTTCAAAACTCTAATCTAATGGACTTTTGAAATCAATTGACTCTGAGTCATTTGATGTTTGCGAGTCATGTTTATGTGAAAAGATGACAAATGCTTCTTTCTCCGATTTAGGTAAAAGAGCTAAAGATCTTTTAGGACTAATATATAATGTTGTATGTAGCCCTTTAAGAACAATGTATAGATTTAGTTAATTTTACTTCATTACATTTACTGATGAGTACAGTAGTATAACAACCCTCACTTTTTGACTTCTGAAATTACTGAAATGACCCTAGGGTTTACTGTCTGACTATACGTATTAATTATTTAAGGGTTGTTATATACACAATCAATTTAACGTTGACCAAATAATAAACTTTTATTCGACACTCACTGCTAATTAAAATTTATGCATTTCAATAATATTATTTATAACTATTAATCTATAAGTAATAAATAAAAAGTGACATTTATATAAATAATAAAACAATTGGGAACTAAATAAAAATAAATACAAGTCATGAATTAGTAAAAAGAAAATAATACTTATCATGTAGTAAATGTAAAAATAATAATAAACATAATAATAATAATAATAGTAATAATAATGAGACTAAAGAATCTTAAACAATTACATCCTTATGTTGACTAAAAATAAAGTATAAACTAGTACATCCTTATGTTGACTAATTATAAACTAGTACCACCTTTTGTTGACTAAAAATTATAAAACAAAATAAAATCATTAATTAGAACATCCTTATGTTGACTAACACTCTAATACTTGCACTATATAAACACTCCTAGACTCCTAGTTTCTCATTCACAAATCACACCAAAATCCTCTCTCAAAAACAATCTCTCCCTCTCCCTATCTTGTGGTATTCGGATCTTCAAGCTTGTTCTTCGTGTTCTTCAAGAATCTTCAAGGAGTTCTTCAAGATTTTTAAGGCTTTGATCTTCCATCTTCATCGTGTTCATCTTTTCTTTGTTAATTATCTTGAATCTTCAAAGGTATAACATAAACCCTAAACTATTTACATAAACTTTAATCTTTGTTAATTCATATTCATATTATAAACTTGTTATTCATAAGTATATACATAAACACTCCTAGATTTATATATACATATATACATGTAAAAAAAATATTTTTATGTATATATACGAATTATATATACATATACATATTAAAACCTTAAACCCTAATACTACTTATACTAGTACTTAACATGTATACACTATTACTATTACTAGCACCTATAACCTACTACTTATATTGTAGCACAAAAACATTTTGGGATATGTATTAGAGATGTATAGATCTTCGAACTTTCTTGACGAATGGTTTCTACGAGATTCTAGGCAGAGGGTTTGGATTTCCGATTTAAAGGGTCCTATGGCTCAAGCCCCTAGATCCAAATTAGCCATTCGAAGGGAAAGGGGTGATTGGAAGCTTATCTAATACGGCAAGTATCCTAAAATGAAAAACACTCATAAAAGTAGAAACTCTCTAGTCATAGAAACTTAGTAAAATAAGAAACTTTCTAAAAATGGAAACTTTATAAAAATAGTAACTTACTAGGAATAGAAACTTAGTAAAACAAACTATACTTAAACACATACTTAAACTTAAACATGGGCAAAACACTTAACTACTCTTAAATGTCAATAGGTTGACTTTCCTGCTCACTCGTTCAACTCTTTATTTCGAGGAATAACTCTCTCTCTACTTACTAAGGTGACTTTCATAGCCCCACTCTTATTGCTATAGCACTTTTTATACTTACTGGGGTGAGACACATGCTGCTTTTATACTTTAAACAACTTAGACACAAGTACGAACCTAAACTGTACTATGACTAGCTTATGCTACTAAGACCCCACAGTGATATTTTTTTAATTGCTTTTAGGATAAGGCATTCTTAATTATTGGGGGTAGGCCTATCGGGAGTAACGTCCCCGATACATTTGACCGTGATGTCTTTGTATTACTTAATAATGATTTAAACATGGTGATAAGGTACTGCCAACTTATCATCGGGGCAACAAAACAAACGTTTAGTCTAAAATATCACGAATCAGTACTACTTTTGGATCTGCGAGATCTACTTTTTGATCCTGTGGGAGATCAACTTTACAACTAAATCTTGTGGTCTAAAAACAACGATAACTACTTTTGTTAAACCTATGAACTTCACTCAACCTTTTTGGTTGACACTTTAGCATGTTTTGTCTCAGGTGCTGTTTGATTCAAGCTTTCTTATCTACTACTTATGTGATGCTACTTGGACTTAGGATCAAGAGATATCGCATTTATTACTTCTGCATATGAACAATTACTTTATCGTTATTTCCATTATTGTAACGACATTTCATTTTCCGCTGCGTACTCAATAAAGTTAAATTTTCTCATTTAGTATTATTCTCGTATTATAATATGTTGGTTTATTTGATATTAGTAACGTTTCTTCCAGACCCTATTGGTAGGACGTTACAAGTAGCTATGATTATGTTCACTTGCTGAAACATAAACATAAAGCTATTTTAACATTCAAAAGTATTTCAAAATGAAGTAGATAATCAGCTTGAAAAGACCATTAAAGCACTTCGCTCCGATAGAGTAAGTAAGTTTATGAATCAAGAGTTTTTTGGACCACCTAAAGAATTGTGGGATTGTCTCATAGTTCACTTTACCTTACACACCACAACACGATGGTGTGTCTGAGTAAGAGAAATCAAACTTTACCTGATATAGTTTGATTTATGATAAGTCTGATTTCTCTACTACCGTCTTTTAGGGATATGCATAAGAGTCTGCTGCAGGCATACTCAATGTGATTCCAACTATGAAGGTAGAAAAGACACTATATGAGTTATGGCATGGAAAGAATCCCAAGTTTTCTTATTTGAAAGTCTGGGTTGTAAAGCGTACGTGAAGCATGACACTTCAAACAAATTAGAACTCAAAACTATCTAATGTTACTTTGTACGATACATAAAAGAAACAATGGGTTACTACTTTTACTACCAAGCTGAAGACAACGTGTTTTCTGCTCAATCTGCTGAATTCTTAGAAAGAGATCTTCTCTTACAAGAAGTCAGTGGGAGTAAAGTAGATCTTGAAGAAATTCAAGTACTTTAAAGTAACATACCTTCAGTAAGCACTAGCAATCCACACGTTGAAACTGAGGGCACTGTTGGTGAGCCAGAACGTGTTACACCTGCACTTTATAGATCTAGTAGAACTCATCGGCTTATGAGGTTTAATTATCTGCTTAATTCAGATAAACCTCAACTAAGGGATTATGATGAACCCTCTAGTTGCGTGATGCCATATCAGATCCTGAATCTGAAAATGACTAGATTCTATGAATACAGATATGCAGTCCATGAAGGATAATCAAGTATGAGACTTGATTGATCTTCTACCCAATTGTAAGACAATGAGGTAAAAATAGGTCTTCAAAGGAAGACTGATATGGACGGTAATGTAAACACTTTTAAAGCTCGATTGGTTACAAAAGGTTATGATGAAAGTTTTTCACCAGTCGCGAGCCTTAAAACAATTAGGATACTTATTTCCATGATTACTTTTCATGAGAATAAAATATGGCTAATGGATGTCAAAACCGCTTTCCTAAATGGCGACCTAAGAAAGGACGTATATATGGTTCAGCCGGAAGGGTTTATGAATCCTAAGCATCCTAATAAAATATGCAAGCTTCTAAAATCTATTTATGGATAAAAGCAAGCATCCAGGAGCTAGAATCTTAAGTTTAATGAGAAAATCAAAGTGTTTAATTTTTCTCAAAACCAAGATAAGACCTGACTTTACATTAGAGCTAGTGGGAGCAGAGTAGTCTTCTTGATCTTATATGTTGATGACATATTACTTATTAGAAATAACATTCCAACTTGCAAGATGTCAAGTCTTGGCTTGGAGAATGTATTTCCATAAAGGATCTTGATGAAGCTACTTATATTATTGGAATGAGGATCTATACAATAGATCCAATTGGCTTATTGATTTGAATCAAAGTACATACATTATCTTGCAGAGATTTAGCATGCAAAACTCCAAGCATGGAGCTTTGCCAATGCAAAAAGGCATAAGCGTGAGAAAGTCTCAAAAGTCCTATCACAGTAGATGAGATGAGACAAATGAAATGTATCACATATGCTTCGGCTATATGATCCATTATGTATGCCATGATATGTACTATACTCGATATTTCGTTAGTTTTGAGTTTGACGAGTCATTGTCAACATAATCCAGGTGAAGTACATTGGATTGTTGTTAAGAATATTCTTTAGTATTTGCAGAGTACTAATGATATGTTCTTGGTTTACGGTGGTTTGGAAGAAGAGTTAAGTATTAAGTTTTATACTGATTCTAGTTTCCAAACTGATCAAGATGATTCTTGATCCGGTCACGTTGTTTCTTTGTCATGATGGGCAAGACAGTTGATTGGAAGAGCTCTAGGCAGAGCACTATTGAACAATCTACAAAAAAAGCAGAATACATTGTTGACTGAGAAGCTACTCAGAAAGCTGTCTGGATAAGGAAGTTTGTTGTTATGAGTAGTACACAACATTTAATCTTCTATAATATGTATTGTGATAGTTCGAGTGTTAATATACTTTTGAAAGAATCACATGTACATAAAAGTATCTGGCACATTCTTCAAAAGTTTGACTACATTCATTAAGTCATTAAGATAAATGATATTAGTATTCTTAAAGGTTCATACAAATGATAATGTGGCTGACCCGTTCACGAAGCCCATGATGCACAACAAGCATGATGATCATGCTAGTAGTATTGGACTTCGTTATGCTGCTGATCTTTTTCATTTGTAATTTAATATTTGGATATTTTTGGAACACTAAGCAGTTTTATATTAATGAATTGACATACTTGATATGGTCGTTTTCATTTATATCAATGTGTTCTATATTAGCATGTTTAATCCATGAATAATTGTTGATTATTCAAAATCTCCATAATTGGTCATGTTATGAGAATAACATGAATTAAGATTAATGTGAAATTTTAGTTATATTCATTGATGATGAATAGTTAACTTGTTGAGACCAAAATTCATATGTATTCATTGATGATGAATATTGGAATGACCCAACTATGAGATGTCACTACATGGATCGTAGTCAGTAGTAAATCTTTTAGTGATTATGTTTTTGTGTCCTTAGACTTGAGATGCACGCCCGTCTTGATGAGTGTAACATTGTATTTTGATATGGTTAAACGTTGTCCTGAATAAGGCTGTTATAAAGGCCATTATTGGGTATAATGTAAAGCTCGTGATAGACACGTGTATGCAATATAGGATTTGTTCCTCTAAAATATTTGGAGTTAGATACTTTTTTAGCTCTTCGATGAATGAATAAGATATTTGTGTGGCCACACCCAGATGTAATTAAGATGATACTTAATTAATTTGGTGATCTAATTCAGTTCTAAGATCGAGAAACAAAATTGTTAAACAAATGAAAATGACCGATGATCCATATCCCAAGTTTAACTAAAGTATCTGAAACAAAAGGACGAATGACATTTAAAACTTACCACAAACAGTTTCGAGAAACTACCCTCACATGAATTTGGGGACAATGACGTGTTGCTCGACGCTTACCATTGTTTGTATAGTTACTTGGTGTTGTGCCATGCACAAATGGGAGTCTGTAGGATTAATGTGCAAGGTACAACATATAACTATATGACCAACTTCATTTGAGCCTTCGGGGTCACACACATATACACCTAGACGTCAAATAAAATATATATGATGTATATATATTACTCAAGTAACAAAATAATAAATCGAAATTAATTCATTTACTATTCATATGAATAGTAAATGAAACGAAATTAATTAATTTACTATTCACATGAAAGCGACATGATATAAATTATTATACTATATACTAAATATGGACAACACCCACCAATCATACCACGCCACCTCGCCTGAAATCACTGTAGCTACTGTAGCAACCACTGTAGCTACTGTAGCAATTTTTTTTTTGTTTTTGTTTTTTTTTTTTTTTTTTGTTGGATTTTCCCTTACCACAATGGAGTATAAAAATATAAATTCATAGATAAACAAAGTTGCTCTGAATTTTTTTTTTTTTTCGCTTACCACAATGGAGTATAAAATATAAATCTTTTGGGTTTTCCCTTACCACAATGGAGTATAAAATATAAATCCATAGATAAACGCAGTTGCTCTGAATTTTTTTTCCTTACCACAATGGAGTATAAAATATAAATCCATAGATAAACACAGTTGCTCTGTATTTTGCAACTATAAATATACATATTATGTATATCGATATATAAACAAAAATTTGAGTCGAAGAACTATATATATATATATATATATATATATATATATATATATATATATATATATATATATATATATATATATATATATATATATATATACACATACACACACACCATAGCATAATTTTTAAACGAACTAGATTAACTAAAATGAAGTCGTGTGGCTAAAAGGATTATACAACAGATCTAGAAACCTTCAATATTTCAAGTATTAATAACGAACTAATTTTAATTACCTAATTAGATGTTAGATATTAGACATTTAGTAGATGATAAGTAAAAGAATAACAAGAAAAGAATGAGAAGGAGAATGTGGTATATGGGATGAAAGAAGGGGAAAAGAACACTGGAGAAATAAGTTAATTAATGAAAAAGTGATTTTGTTTGTATAATATATAGTCTGATTAGGGTTTTTAGTAGACGGGTCAGCCCAGAGGCCCATTGGTGGGTTTTGTTGAACAAATTATTTCTTTGATTTTTCTTAAAAATATAAAATTTAGTGTACACAACAACACAACAACAAAACTCAATCCCACATGTATGGGTTTTAGGAGAGTGAGACGTTGATAATCCTTCATTTATCCTTCAATAAAGAAAAGTCGTTTCTCAACCCCAAGTGAAACACTCACAAAAGCAGAGAAAGTCATCTCTCTCTTTGACGGGTTGAGAGATTGCTTCCAAGGAGACCACCGGCCAATATGAAACCGAACATATACAAATATTACATACAAAATAGAAAAATTGTTTACTTTTTTAAGTATTATAAAATATTGTTATATGTTACTCCTCGGTCCAATATTAATAGTCTTTAGGTAAAAATACACAGTTTAAAACATTACATTCATTATATTATGCTTTTTAATTACTTTACCATTTAACCACTTACTTTTTACCTATATTTTTATCTTATATACACAAGGTAATGATTATTTTTATCTATTTTTGGAAGTCGACTTATAATTTACCTTATTTTATAACCTGTTTATTTATTATTGATTAAGAAAAGTATTGAAATTATATGTGTATGTGGATTTGGTCTCCGTAGCGAAGCACGGACCTCCAAACTAGTTAATTATAAGTTACATAACATACCCCTAAAGTATTTGAGAAATACGACTTTTTAAAACCAAATCAAACGAAATATGATATTACAGACAAAGAAATCGAAAACGATATATTCTTTTGATTTGCTTTTTGCTACCAAACAAACAGAGTATATCATATATTCATATATATATGATCGTTGGGTTATGAGATCAGTAAGAGAGAAGAGAGGAAAAATAACATATTTGTTTTGCTTTCCTTTGATAAATCTCAACATACACATACAGAGCATTATCGATTAATGTATTAATATAATTGGATTATATTAATACGATATTTGAGTTTGGACTAGCATTCATTGACGGCCGTTTGAAGTGTAGTGTGGACTATCCAAAGAGACGGTCATACTTTTGATCGTAAGTTTCTCTCATTCAATCAGTTTCTTCAAGAAAGGTATATCGTTTACTCACTTTGTGAATTACATATTTTGACAATTATTAGTGGTGTAACTGGATCTTTGGGATCGTTAATCATGTGCATGTTTTATTAAATTTAAATATATGAATATTTAATTTTGTAAATGGTTTATAAAATAATAATTGATTATTATTTTAACTATCCGCTGCGTTAATCTGAAGTTGGTAAAAGTACACACGGTTTTCCAACAGTGGTATCCGAGCCACCGAAAATCTTCTAGCTCACCAGCACCAACTTTCATCTCCAACTTTCATCTCGATCCTTAAGTTGCACTTTTGCTAATACCCGCCGAAAATCTTCTAGCTCACCAGCACCACGGCCCATTGGTTCACGGCCCAGGCCCAATTGTACGTGAATCCAGCAGGCCCATTCGCGATTAACCTTGAGTTTACAGCAACTACTTTTTCACCTTCCAGTCGAAACAGGCGAGGAAATAAGGAGCTGAATTTGGTGCTCCCCACCCACACCTCATTCCAAAAGGTTGTGCTTGCTCCATTGCCAATTTCTTTTGTAAACAAGTTCTTGAATCCAATCTCTAAAGCATCCAATTTGTTACCTGCAATGATAATGTTTCGCCAAGTACCTAAGGACAGATGATAACCGAGATTACCATCCGACCCCAAGCCACCATCCAAACCGTAAATACTACGAATCACTCTAGCCCAAAGTGAATTGGTTTCGATTTTATACCTCCACTGCCAGTTTGCCAAGTGTGCCAAATTTTTCCCATTTAGTGACCCGATATTCAACCACCCCATTTTCGTAAAAAGATAAAATACCATTTGACCCAAGAAATTTTAGAACCCGATTCCCCCCACCCCAAAAAAACTCACGCCTCACACTCTCAAATAATTTTAACACACTTTGCGGGGCACGAAAGAGCGAAAAAAAGTACAACGGGAGACTCGATAGGACCGATTTAATAAGAACTAATCTTCCTCCATATGACATCGATCTCATTTTCCAACTTGCCAACCGATTTTTAATTTTTTCAATAACCGGGTTCCAACTTTCATCTTTGTCATTTTACATCCAATTGGCAACCCAAGATAAGCGAACGGAAATGAACCAACCCGGCAACCGATTTGATTCGCAACATCATCCAATTCATCATTGCTAACACCAATACCAGAAAGACAATTTTTATTAAAATTCACTTTCAACCGGAAGCCAATTCAAAACCATTGAGAAGATTTTGTAGGCTCCTTGCGTTTGCACTACTAAATTTCCCGAAGAAGATGGTGTCATCCGCATATTGAAGGTGCGAAATTGGAATTTTATCTGAACCAATTTCAACACATTTGAAAAGTCCCCGATCTACGGCACTTTTAGCAAGAATATTTAGACCTTTTGCCGCAATAATAAATAAGAATGGAGAGAGCGGATCGCCTTGCCTAACTCCTCTTTCAAGTGAAAATTCGCCTTGCCCATCTCTACTCATTTTATAAAAGACCTACAAAACAACGTATAGTAGGAATTAAGTCATATTGAAATTGAAAAGTTACACTTAAAATGTGTGTATTTTCTGTCTCAACGTTGTCATGTGTTTCGTAAATAAGACGAGTGATTACGGTGTCAAACTCACTGGAAAATTTCAACACCAAGTTTAACATCAAATACAATTTGGACAGTCGTTCAATGTAGGAAGAGGGACGCAAAATTTATTTTTGGACCAATTAAACAAACGAGAGAGAATAAGCAGAAAAAAAATGTTTAAAGTTAACACCAAATAATCCGAAAATGGTTAAAGTCGGCCGGATCTATGTTAAACTCGTGGCCGAGTTGGTTGCACTCCCCTTCCTCTAAATATGTCGATTAACTCATTATGATTCTTAGAAAAATAATTGACATAGAATTTTGTCGTGATGGGTTAATACAATTGTTTCATATGTAACTTATTCACATTGTTAAAATTGTAGCTAAGATACATATAAATCAAACATCGGTAAAACTAAACTATTTACGACATTTATGAATCAACAAATAAGAGTTTTCACTCGATAGTTGTTGTACGTACAATAAACCGACAAAAATCCCCTTAAATGTACAAATTTCTAATTTGGAAATAGTATATGCCTAATTGCATAGTATTTTGGATAGCCAAAACTATATAATGATTAATGGACCTTTCATTCTTCAACTGTTGGATAGTGATACATCATTTAAATTAAACCACAGCACACAATAAGTTAGGTGACTAAGAATCGATATACAACATACACATTTGATGTATGCATCACTGCAAATTTAAGATTATTAATAAAAAAAATTTATTTAAGATATTAAAATTCAACAACATATGCCATAAATCTGCGTACTAGAAAAATATAGGTTAATTATTTGGTTAAGGTTATAGGCGAACAACACGTACACATTTGATGTATACATCACTGCAAATTTAAGAATATTACGGAGTAATACGGAGTAATAAATATTTAAGATATTAAAATTCAACAATATAGGCCATAAATCTGCGTACTAGAAAAAAGTTTAGGTTAATTATTTGGGCAAATGACCCAAAAAGGTAACATAAGTTACCAAATTTGACAATTAAGCTAACCCCAATTCGTGTAAGCCCGAAAAGAATTGCAATTTAATTTTTGCGCAAGAAAAGGATTGAGTGTTTAAAATTTTTAAAATTGAGGTAATATCAAAATCTAAAATCGCGAATTACTTCAAATTGAGATTTGGAACAGATTCGTAGTGCTTCGATTAACATTTGTTGTGAATTCAAGTTGATCCAAAACATCACGAAATACAACGAATCGAGATGAACAAGTCGTTTGAACAAGTCGGCTTGTTTTTTTTTTTTTTTTTTTTTTAGAACAGCGAAATTGGAATCACCCGAGGGGGACTTAAACACCCGTTGCGATCATCTCCCGTTTCGACTATGCCGATGCAGTGATATTAACCCGCCCCCTATCGCTGCCCGGGAGGAAACCTTGAACCTTGTTCATATCGATTCGTTGTATTTCGTGATGTTTTGGATCAACTTGCTTCACAACAAATGCTAATCGAAGCACTACGAATCTGTTCCAAGTCTCAATTTAAAGTAATTCGCGATTTTAAATTTTGATATTACCTCAATTTTAAAAATTTTAAACACGCAATTATTTTCTTGCATAAAAATAAAATTGCAATCTTTTCGGGCTTTTACAAATTGAGGTTACTTTGATTGTCAAATTGAGTAACTTATGTTACCTTTTTGAGCCATTTGCCCCGATTATTTTGTTAAGGTTATAGGCCATATATAAATTCATTGGTTAGTGATACATTTATTCATGTTATCATCACCCAAATTCATTACACGAGTTAAAATTAAATTTGTGTATAATGGTCATATATTGTTCCACGAAACCAATTTAAGACAAGTGGACTGTTCTAACAACCCAAAGATAATTAATTTTCATGAATTGATATCTGATTTTGACAATGGAGTTTGATTGGTGTCTACATCATATATTTGATTGACATCGATCTTGTTCATATATTGATTTCACGTAATGTATATATGTATATGAATGTTTCATTATTGAGAAGTGATGATTATGTTAAGATCATTGTTATTTGATAATTCTGAAGTTAAATATTCGAAGAGTAAGAAATTAAAATAAATCAAAATGAATAACACATAGAGTAACACAATATTATTTTTAGATTAAAATTAGTGACACAATATTGTTTTAAAAACAACGATGAGAATACTCAAATCCACCCATATAAGGTATAAGAAGAAACTTGTGTCGAAACTCATGTGGTAGCGATCTATCTCTTAATTAGATGTCAGGAGTTCGACTCTCGTGAGGTGCATCATTTCATACAAGGTTTTCCTTTAACCCTTGAATTCTATCTAAAGTTGCCTTCCGCACATCATGTCGTGGGGGCGGTAGGGGAGGGGGGGTTTTACCGCTCATGCCCTCGGATTGGGTCGGGTTTCCTTCCGCACATCATGTCGTGGTGGCCGGTTATGCAACTGGGAGATGAACGCGTGGGTGGTTTAGTTCCCCTTAAGTGATTCCGAATTGTTGTTAAAAAAAAAGGTATCAGAAGACAAGGTGTAGACAATTAGTTATCTACCATAAGGTAAAAGAAAGTCGTTTCTCCACCCACGGGTAAAGAAAATTGTTTTTATACTCACGGTAGAGAAAATCGTTTCTCCACCCATGGGTAGAAAAAATCATCACTCCTTTGACTTGAGCCGAGGGTTAAAGAGACTGTTTCTAGATGGATTTCAGACCAATATGAAAAAAAAAAAAAAAAAAAAACAGAATAAACTCGCATATATACAAGTATGGAATCAAATCGATACATTACAAAGGATGATATACAACCAAAGGGCTTCCGACGCAACGGTATTAGTAAGTCTTATTAACTTTGAATTTTTGAGTTCGAATCCCGTCGTAGACAAAAAATGTGTGTGTGTGTGTGTGTGTGTGTGTGTGTGTGTGTGTATATGTGTGTGTGTGATGTCTAAATAAACAAAGGATGATATACAACCTTAAATGATATGCATATGCAATGCGCATCAATAGAGAAGTTAGCAAAAAATATGTATAGCCAAATATAGATTTATACATTATGCCATATATAATGCATAGTCATAAAATAGATAACATTTAGTATAACGAAACATACATATTCAAATAGACAAACATAAAAGGAAACAAAAAACATGTATATATCTACCTAAAGCTTGTACCTATCGCACTAAAAAAAAAAACTTAGAGATATCTATCGATTTAAGAATCTTTTTACTCATAAAAAAGTTCAGTTACATGGACTCCCAGCCCAACTCATAGCCATGAAGTTTTTAACCTTATCCTCTAAACTTGGTTCCTTATCTTCAATTTCAACAAGCTTTTCTAACATATCTTCCTCACTACC
Organism: Rutidosis leptorrhynchoides; assembly: GCF_046630445.1. Classification (NCBI taxonomy): domain Eukaryota; kingdom Viridiplantae; phylum Streptophyta; class Magnoliopsida; order Asterales; family Asteraceae; genus Rutidosis; species Rutidosis leptorrhynchoides. The sequence continues at coordinate 73,999,566 of NC_092341.1, forward strand.
GAAACACGTCATGTTAAATTGATCATTCGGAAGATTAGTAAACATATGTTGGTTGTTTTTTAATGATATGAGAGAGCGGTTAAGTGCCTCCTTCATGCTTAATTTCTTCGACTCAACATCAAAATTCGTGTTTAGGGCGCATGTACATTTATTAAGATAAAATAAGCAAGAATCACAAATAAAGACCGTCACCGGCTAGAAACAAGATCCGTGAAGAGAATAAGCTATCCGGATAGGCAGTGCTGAACGTAACTCAGGCATACAAGACATCTAGGAGTCACCGGGATTAAGAATATCGTGAAGGGATACTTGATGATTTTTGGTTGCGCTCACAAGTAAGCCCTTCAGACTTGGTCAAGTGTGCAGACTACCCGGTAGCCTGCACACAGACATCAAAATATCTTGACTATGGCACACGAGTGGAGTGTCTATGTCACGTCAGCGCGTAGTACTAGGAAAGTTTGTTACACTATTTTGTTACAACCATGAAAGAGACGGGTTCCACACCATCATTCTCTCTAATAAACTCTTGGTGCCTATAAGTAAACCCCACGAGTCATTTTTTTCTAAGGACAATTACTATAAAATTACTCTGTCAAAGTCACATTTGATATCACAGTCAAAACGTATTCCGATTGGATTTCGGTAACCACCGGAGTTCAATCCCCTTAGATATTAATTGGCTCAATCTTGTTAAGTATATTGATCCACTTAATTGTTTAACGCCCTCGCGAAGCCATATTCTGATCGGGTTTGCACGATTGTCGGAGTTAAAACAATCTATCAACTACATTATTCCTAAATTAAGTACTCGAATCCTTAACCATAAGTTTTAGGTTCGATCAAATATCACTATCTAAAGATACGAGCAACTCAATCGTCTCTAAAAGAGGTATGGCATCAAAGATAGGGGCATCTAACGTGGATCAAGCCCAGAAGAACATGGAAACTCTACCGGTGATTGGGAAATCAATCCTTCAGAACCGGATCAACATCACAAGTATAGAAGACATTGATTAAGACAGGCATGTTTATGAAAACATTGAATGTAGGCATTCAGAGGAATCTCCGATAAGGGCCAGAAGGATGAACTTCAACCTCTCAGGACAAACAGCTAGAGTAAGTAGCAGAATAGTTTCAAATCAGGAAGATAGTGACATGATAGCAAAAAATGATTTCAAAAGACGTGGAGACACTGGTGTTGGAAAAGCTGGAAAACATGTTCGGGGAAAGATATCAGGCAGAAATCAGCATGTTGAGGATGAACTTAATAATTTTGATATGTTAAGCTTTGGTTCCTTACCACCAGTTAGGATATGGAACAATGGGGTAACGGCAGAAGATGCAAACGCATGGTTAAAAGAGTTGTTGGTACATGCGGAACCACTGGAATATAAACACTCTCCGTCCCAACCAGCTGTTCAAGGAACAATGTTGGAAAATCTATTTGCTCTAATCACCGGCTAAAAAGGAAAAAAATCCTATGGAGTTGTCTATTATCGGTAAAAAATTCTCCGATAGAATTGCGGGATACTTGCTCCCGGAAAGAATTATTATTCCAATAACACGGGGTATATGGGAGGAACAACCGATCCAAATGATTTCTTACAGATATTTAAAGGAACTATTAAAACTCAACATTTGGAGTGATGAAGTAGCTTGTCATCTATTCCCAACTGTGTTGCAGTCTGCAGCAAGGGAATGGTTCTCCAAATTGCCATCAAGAGGAATAACAAGCTTCCTAGATCTCAGAGAAAAATTCCTCATGCAATATCAAAATCTGTGAAGACACACACTAACAAATCTGTATGCTGACGAAATCCCACAATACCGAGGGGAAAGGATAGACGCTTTTGTAACTCGATATATGCTGGAATGCAAAAAAAAAATAATAATAAAATAAAAAATAAAAAATCCATGGACTACCTGAAAGCCATCAGATATCAGGTTTCATTTCCTACCTGGATAAGGAAATAATCTTTATTTGGTAGCACAATTGCGTTAGAATATACCACTTTTGCATAAGCAGTAACTATTGCGCGTGGAAGACAAGAGAAGTGAAAGCAAACACATACATGATACCAGTGGAAGAAGGAGTGATAGCAGTTATCACAACAGTATAAAATACATCAGTCATGGAAAGGGCTACGAAGGTAGCTAATACGACAAAGGGTACAAGAAGCCATATGAAAAAAGTTCACTTTTAGAAAGCTTAACGAACACTCCAAGAGAGATACTGATGACAGAACCAGTTAAGGCTAAATTAAATTCCCCAACGTCAATAGAGAAGCGTGACAGACAAAAGAACAACTGATAGATATTGCAAATTTCATGAAGATATCGGCCACACTACAGACGAATGTAAGGCTTTGATAAGAGAGATTGTAGCAAGAATTAAGGAGGGGGATCTAAACCATTTGCTGGAAGGAAAGAAGTTCAGAAAACCAGACCCGAACAAAACGTTCAATTGGCAGAAGGATGACGGGAAGAAAAAATAAAGAAAAAGAGAAGGTGATCATTAACATGATAAATTTGCAAAGAAAGGAGAATAGAGTAAAGAATGAATCCTGGAAGGATGTAGCAATAAATTTCCTAGCCCTATCGGAAGCAAATCCTAGGGAAGAACCAGTGATAATCGCGGTAAACATCGAGGGGGTCTATACAGAAAAAATGTACACTAATGTCGACAGTGAAGCTGGCATACTATACACACATTGCATCTTGATATTACCAACATTTGTCGTTAGGAATTTGAGAAAATCACATGCTGTAATAACAGGTTTTGAAGGATTACCTGCGAAGCTGCTGGGCAAAGTTAAAGCACAAGTAAATTTGGGTAAATTTCATTATTTAAGGAGTAAGATTATAGATATTTATGTTGTGGAGTTCGTGACGGAAAAAATGTAATACTTGGACAAAATTCTTTACAAAATTTTGGGTCAGTTATCTTGACTACACATGGCCTCATGAAATTCACAATAAAATGGGGTGTGGCAACGATTCCATCCTCAAGATAAAACAGCCAAGAATCATAAGTAAGAGCTATCACCGGCTATAAACAAGATCCGTGAAGAGCAGAAGCTATTTGGATAGGCAGTGTCGAACGTAACTCAGGCATACAAGCCATCTAGGAGTCACCTGGATAAAGAACACCGGTGAAGGGATACTTGATGATTTTATGCTATGCCCACAAGTAACCCCTTAAACTTGGTCAAGTGTATAGGCTACCCGGTAGCATCCACACGGTCTTCAAAATATTCGGACAATGGAACACGAGTGGAGCGTCTATGCCATGTTAACCTTTAATATCATGAAAGTTTGTTACGCCAGTTTGTTACAAACATCAAAGGGACTGGTGCCACATCATCATTATCTCTAACAAACTCTTGGCGCCTATAAATACACCTCATGGGTCATTCGTTTCTAAAGACAATCAATATAACATTACTCCGTCAAAGTCACATCGGATATCATAGTCAAAACGTATTCCGATTGGATTTCGGTAACCACCGGAGTTCAATCCCCTTAGATATCAATCTGCTCAATCTTATTAAGTAGATTGATCTGATTGATTATTTTACGCCCTCGCAAATTCAAATTTTGATCGGGTTTGCACAATTTTTGGAGTTAAAACATTCTATCAACTACATTTTTCCCAAATTAAGCACTCGAATACTTAACCATAAGTTTTAGGTTCGATCACGTGCCTCTTTAGCTCTGTTCATCTCCCCCAGTCCTTCTATTTATATAATCCATGAATTCTTCCATTTGAGAATTCTGCTTCTTGACATGCTGAAATCGTTGATGCTGATAATAACCATGATAATGTTGTGCGTAAGAATAGTTAAACCAATGATCGCCCATTTTTTTGTAACTAACAAAAACTAGAAAAGGATACAAACACCGATTCTACAAAAAAAAGTAAACAAAAATAAAAATAAAAATAAAAATAAAATAAAGACTAAGTTAATAACAAAATAGCAATAATCTTAAACTGACACAATCATCCCCGGTATCGGCACCAAAAACCCGGTGTCAGTGTCAGGAATCTTAAACTAATGACAACCTAGTAAACCATCTTAAAAATACAAAACTATCCTCGGTAACGACGCCAAAAATTTGATGAGTTAAAATCAGGTTATAAAATTTTAATAACGAGAGAGTATCAAATAATGACTAAACACAAATACATTCAAGTTTACCCGATTATGTAGTAGTGTTGTAAATAGCAAAATCCAGGTATCGTTCCATGGACAGTATAGCCGCAATTTAAGAAAGTAAACTCAGATGCGATTAATGAACTAAAACTACTAAAAAGAGTAAATAGCAATAAAGTGATTTTTCGTTTAAAGACCGGAATGCCAAAGAAAAGTATTTTTATTTTTTTGAATAAATAAAAGCGAAGAACAAAGCATTAAAACGAAGTAAATAATCAGAAATAACCAATTTTACCTAGACTCCATTCACTTGTATGTTGGTTTTTTAAAATTAAGACCTAGTCACTTTTCTGCTACACGTGAAGTCATCTTGCTAGGTCTACACATACGATCAAAATATAGTTACCAAGACTAGCTGACAATCAACAAACCTAATGACTTAAACTTATGGAACTGTCAGTCGCGGTCACCACTAATTGTGCTAGTTGGTGGTCGCATACAATTCACTTCTACATGATTTATCGCTTGAACTTAATTTATCTCCATGGTCAGGATGGATGAACAATTCTGTTGTCACTAATTGTAAAAATACTAAACCTAATTTTTGAGTCGTCAGTTCAATACAATCAAGCAAAAGTTACCAATTAAGTCGAAACAATAATCTCAGTGTAAAAGTTGTTCTTTTATTCAAGCATTAAATCCTGTAATATAAAATTAAGCAACATAAAATTAGTCCAGACAAATACATAATATATAGTTTAAACAAACATAAAAGATTAGCCAACAATCATTAAAATCAAAACAATGTTTAAAGATAAATTGTTCATAAACAAAGACTTCGCCCTAAACTTGAATGATCTTGAGTTCAATCCATGTTTATAGATTGTTCCATGATTACTGGAAGGAGTTAAACGTATAAGGTTAATGCATTATGAGTGAGGATTTAAAAGTAGGTTTAATTCAGATTTTCCACGTACTATTAGGTCTGACGCGCGGCCAATATGGCTCATTCCATAATTGAGGAAGAGAATGCGCAAATAATGAGAGAACAAGATGCATCATATCCCTTCGGAACCTAGCGAGGTAAATAAGTTACATCTTGTGAAAGTTGATTGAACCTCTAAAAGAGAAAAGTAATATTAGAGACACTGGTTTTAGGGTAGAGATGTTAAAAGATAAAGCTTTTGAGCTACCACCACCTAATCCAGTGTATGTGAATCCTGTGGTTCCACCATACCATCCACCTCTTCCATATCCGTTGAAGAATGGTAAACCATGAGTTGGAGCTTTGTACGTGGATGAAATGGATAAAAAGACATAGCAAAAGTTAGGAGGGCCACAAAAGGAGAAGTAAAAGAAGGATCCAGTTACTAGAAACAGTGAGAAATGCCCAATGAAGGCTGAAATGCCAACTTCACCCCTAAGTTGGGAAATCTAGTGGTGTTCATTTTTCTTGTTTGCCTAGTGATCCAATCATTCACGATACATCTCCTAATCCAGTGACTGCTCTGATCTTGTAACTCATTGTGCAAGATGCATCAGTTTCTAGGAGCCCATACCTGAGGTACTTAACATACATTTTGTGTTGCAAGAATTTCTAGAATTGGAAGGTATTAGCGCTTGCTCTTTTGATGTTATAGACAAGGCTGTTATTGATAAAGAAGTGGACTTGTTGGCCACTCTGATGGCTAATAGCTATGAGGATAACTCTGAAATGTTCCGTTCATATTGATTATAAACGTTCCATATTAATTGATTTCGTCGCGAGGTTTTGACCTCTATATGAGACGTTTTTCAAAGACTGCATTCATTTTTAAAACAACCATAACCTTTATTTTATCTATAAAGGTTTAAAAAGCATTACGTAGATTATCAAATAATGATAATCTAAAATATACCGTTTACACACGACCATTATATAATGGTTTACAATAAGAATATATTACATCAAAAATAAGTTTCTTGAATGCAGTTTTTACATAATATCATACAAGCATGGACTCCAAATCTTGTCCTTATTTTAGTATACAACAGCGGAAGCTCTTAAAAATCACCTGAGAATAAACATGCTTAAAACGTCAACAAAAATGTTGGTGAGTTATAGGTTTAACCTATATATATCAAATCGTAACAATAGACCACAAGATTTCATATTTTAATACACATCCCATACATAGAGATAAAAATCATTCATATGGTGAACACCTGGTAACCAACATTAACAAGATGCATATATAAGAATATCCCCATTATTCCGGGACACCCTTCGGATATGATATAAATTTCGAAGTACTAAAGCATCCGGTACTTTGGATGGGGTTTGTTAAGCCCAATAGATCTATCTTTAGGATTCGCGTCAATTAGGGTGTCTGTTCCCTAATTCTTAGATTACCAGACTTAATAAAAAGGGGCATATTCGATTTCAATAATTCAACCATAGAATGTAGTTTCACGTACTTGTGTCTATTTTGTAAATCATTTATAAAACCTGCATGTATTCTCATCCCAAAAATATTAGATTTTAAAAGTGGGACTATAACTCACTTTCAAAGATATTTCCTTCCTCGAAAATAAGACTTGGCCACAGATCGATTCACGAACCTATACAAATATGTACATATATATCAAAGTATGATCAAAATATAATTACAACTATTTTATTATGTTTTAAAGATTTGAGTGTATTAAGTCAGCTGTCCTCGTTAGTAACCTACAACTAGTTGTCCAATGTTAGATGTACAGAAATAAATCGATATATATTATCTTGAATCAATCCATGACCCAGTGTATACACGTCTCAGGCTAGATCACAACTCAAAGTATATATATTTTTGGAATCAACCTCAACCCTGTATAGCTAACTCCAATATTACTGCATATAGAGTGTCTATGGTTGTTCCAAATAATATATATACATGGGTCGATATGATATGTCAAAACATTTGCATACGTGTCTATGGTATCCCAAGATTACATAATATATTAGAATACATGTATAATACAATATAAGTTAGCTAGGATATGATTTGTATAGATTTGTTAAACATTTCCCGTAGCTAAAAAGATCAAAAATATCCAATCTTGTTTTACCCATAACTTCTTCATTTTAAATCCGTTTTGAGTGAATCAAATTTCTATGGTTTCATATTAAACTCTATTTTATGAATCTAAATAGAAAAAGTATAGGTTTATAGTCGGAAATATAAGTTACAAGTCGTTTTTGTAAAGGTAGTCATTTCAGTCGAAAGAACGACGTCTAGATGACCATTTTAGAAAACATACTTTCACTTTGAGTTTAACCTTGATTTTTGGATATAGTTTCATGTCCATATGAAAAATTATTTTCCCAGAATAAAAACTTTTAAATCAAAGTTTATCATAGTTTTTAATTATCCAAACCAAAACAGCCCCCGGTTTCACTACGACGGCGTATATCCGATTTTATGGTGTTCATCGTGTTTCCAGGTTTTAAATCATTAAGATAGCATATCATATAAATATAGAACATGTGTTTAGTTGATTTTAAAAGTCAAGTTAGAAGGATTAACTTTTGTTTGCGAACAAGTTTAGAATTAACTAAACTATGTTCTAGTGATTACAAGTTTAAACCTTCGAATAAGATAGCTTTATATGTATGAATCGAATGATGTTATGAACATCATTACTACCTCAAGTTTTCTGGATAAAACTACTGGAAATGAGATAAATGGATCTAGCTTCAAAGGATCCTTGGATGGCTTGAAAGTTCTTGAAACAGAATCATGACACGAAAACAGTTCAAGTAAGATTTTCATTCGAAATAAGATTGTTATAGTTGTAGAAATTGAATCAAAGTTTGAATATGAATATTACCTTGAATTAGAAAGATAACCTAATTTAAATAACAAAGGTTCCTTGATCTTAGATGATTACTTGGAATGGATTAAAAAGCTTGGAAGTAGACTTGCAAACTTGGAAGTATTCTTGATTTTTATGAAACTATACTTATGGAATTTATGAAGAACACTTAGAACTTGAAGATGGAACTTGAGAGAGATCAATTAGATGAAGAAAATTGAATAATGAAAGTCTTTGTAGGTTTTTTTGGTCGTTGGTATATGGATTAGATATAAAGGATATGTAATTTTGTTTTCATGTAAATAAGTCATGAATGATTACTCATATTTTTGTAATTTTATGAGATATTTCATGCTAGTTGCCAAATGATGGTTCCCACATGTGTTAGGTGACTCACATGGGCTGCTAAGAGCTGATCATTGGAGTGTATATACCAATAGTACATACATCTAAAAGCTGTGTATTGTACAAGTACGAATACGGGTGCATACGAGTAGAATTGTTAATGAAACTGAACGAGGATGTAATTGTAAGCATTTTTGTTAAGTAGAAGTATTTTGATAAGTGTCTTGAAGTCTTTCAAAAGTGTATGAATACATATTAAAACACTACATGTATATACATTTTAACTGAGTCGTTAAGTCATCGTTAGTCGTTACATGTAAATGTTGTTTTGAAACCTTTCGGTTAACGATCTTGTTAAATGTTGTTAACCCATTATTTATTATATCAAATGAGATGTTAAATTGTTACATTATCATGATATTATGATATATAATATATCTTAGTATGATACATATACAGTTAAATGTCGTTACAACGATAATCGTTACATATATGTCTCGTTTCGAAATCATTAAGTTAGTAGTCTTATTTTTACATATGTAGTTCATTGTTAATACACTTAGTGATATATTTACTTATCATTTAACATAATTAACCAAGTGTATCAATATCTTAATATGATTTATATGTACCTAGTAAGACATTGTTATAACGATAATCGTTATATATATCGTTTTCGAGTTTCTTAATTTAATAGTCTCATTTTTATGTATATAACTCATTGTTAAAATACCTAATGAGATACTTACTTATAATAAAATCATGTTAACCATATATATAACCATATATATGTCATGGTATAGTTTTTACAAGTTTTAACGTTCGTGAATCACCGGTCAACTTGGGTGGTCAATTGTCTATATGAAACATATTTCAATTAATCAAGTCTTAACAAGTTTGATTGGTTAACACGTTGGAAACATTTAGTCATGTAAATATCAATCTCAATTAATATATATAAACATGTAAAAGTTCGGGTCACTACAAACTCTGAAAAGATAAAGGAACTGATGATAGAAGATGAGTCCCGCAACATCATGGAAAAATCAAAGCGGATCAACCCTAAATCTTGAAGATACCAACACGGATGTAAGATAATGCCTTACGAGTGGACATCACAGTGTGAATAGCCTGAGAAAGATGGTATATAGTGATCCTTTCAACTCGAGGTGTCAACGACTAGTTAACTTTTCTAAATTCGTGGAACATACTCCTTTTATTTCTCGTACCGTCTGATAAATGTGGGGGAATTCAAAATCAACTAAAGGCTGATAATGGGAATCAAGTCGCGTGAAAGGGTAAGTAAAAAGTTTCACGACATTTAAAGTTTTGTAGGTTTTCGTTTTATTTTTCAGCATTAGTAATTTACGCATTTTAATTATTTGGTGTGTTAATTTTCTATTTTAGTTAGATTAGGCGTACAACACCCAAAGCGCTGCTTTCATTTTGAAAGCGCCGCTTTGTGCTTTTTGTTGAATGAAGGCGCCGCATCAAACCAAAACGTCGCTTTGAAATCTTAACATTAAAATTAACTTTTATAGAAAGTGCTGCTTGTGTTTATGAAGCTCCACTTCCGTGTATGGGTGTTTAAACATTTTTTAAAAATGAAGCGCCGCTTTTCTGTTTGGAAGTGCCGTATTAATAACTGTACGAGTTAACAGAAATGAAAAACTTTAAAAACCCAAAATTATTGTTCCATTGTTTGTGTTTTTGTCCTTTTTGTTATAACAGTTCATCATGGAAGAGTAGAGGAGCTTAAGATGGCTTTTGAGTTATTACTTTTTTATTCATTCGTTGTCCATCGATATTCTTGCTGAAACCCTAGAAAATTTCGGTCCCCTTTGCTTTTATTGTTTATTATTTTATTTCCCACTTTTGATCGTTGGTATAACATGCTACTAAGGACATAATATGAAATAAGTGTGTGTGTGTGTGTGGGGGGGGGGTTATATTTACACTTGGTTTTTGTTTGTGTGTATGAAAAAACTGTTGCTTTTACGATTAAATGGTATATGTTTGATAAGTAATTGGTTTTTAACTCTTAGGTGGTGACATTATAAATTTACTATGATTGAGATGTTTATACCTTTGAGAGCACCTAAATGGTTAGTGTATTGACCTGCAGTTAAGACTTTATCGGTGAGGGATTGTGTGCTTAGTAACTTTACAACCCTAATTTGTCGTGTTCCCTAAATTGACTGGTTATATAAATTCTCTACTAGACATATAATAGACGAAGTGAGATCACTTTTGTGAGTTTGGTAGTATAAATGATGAATAAATATCAATGATTTGGAGCATTTTTATTTTAACACCAATTTTAAGCATGTCTATCCAGGTCATTAGCACTCGAATACATAACCAGTATATATAGTGTGTTAGCATCATTTGTTATCAATTAAAAAAGTAACCAAATATATAGAGTGCTATAAATAATTAATTACTATTATAAACCAAAACCTTTAGAATAAAAACTAAATGAAACCAAATTATCATTCCTACCCTTATTTTTAGTTATTGATGTGGAAATTTTTATCTTACTTTATCTTATTTAGTGTTTGTTTCAATAAGTGAAAATGCAACTTATTTGTAATAAGAATTGAGGAATAATGATATTTAGAGAACTATTGTAAAATTCAAGGTTCACTGATAACGATGACAGATTAAGTAAGTTAGAATAATTGGGTATGACCGTTTGGACTTGAATATGAATTAGAAATTAGAGGTTGTGATGAACCTGTGACTTTTGTGATGGTGATTGACCATATTACGAGGACGGAATATTCTTAAGGAGGGTAGATTTGTAACAACCTCAAACTGGGTCTAGGAGTAAATAACCTTTTTACCCTTAGTTAATATTAATTTATTAATATTGGTGATTTTAATAATTATGTGTTTATAATTATTGGTGTATGGGATAAAGTGCATTTTGTGACAAGGGTTACAGAACATATTTTGTTATGTGATTTGGACCTCGTTAGGACCGCTTAATGAGGTACAATGCGTTTCAGATAACTGGTAAATACCCGTGTGTTATACGGAGTAGGGTTTCCTCACAATGAAGAAACCCAATTTGAATATATAAACTGCTCGTTTCATTACTTTCTTATTTTAGAAACCCTAAAACCTAAACACCTCTTATTGCTTCTAAATCATAAAATCAATAAGTGAAAATAATAACTTGTGATCATGTGCATCAGATTATAGTAGTTTCAAGGATCAAAACAAGGTAAACATCATTGAATTTGATAGATTTAAAGTGGGTTTTGGGTTAAAATGGGTTTTGATGATTTTTGGGTTTGATTCTTGATTATATGTGTTTGTTATTGTGATGACCCGAAAATTTTTGACTTATTTAAACCAATTCTCTATACGATTTATTATTTTAACACGCTAAACAAAGTCTGTTAGATTGAGTCTCAAAATTTTAGAACTGTTACATATATACAATTACCTTTGACTACTCTCGACGATTCATGAATAATTATATGTATGTATATATATATGTACAAGTAAAAACGACTTTCCTACAGTAAAACCCTATTTGCTACAGTAAAAATTACTTTGCTACAGTAAAACACTATTTGCTACAGTGAAACCGTATTTTGCTACAGTGCTACAGTGAAAACGAGTTTGCTACAGTGATTTGCTACCGTAAACACTATTTGCTACAGTAAAACACTATTTGCTACAGTAAAACACTATTTGATGTCGGCGAACTAGCAAACAAAAACAGAAAAGGCGGCCATGCGATCGCATGGCAAAAACACTGAAAACTCATGCGATCGCATGAGCTACAGTAAATCGAAAAGTAATATAAATATGCCAGTTTTGCTCGACGAATTCCTTACAATTTAGTTTCTTCTGTACTTTAAATTTATATTTATATTTATAATTATAATTATAATTTAAGTTTAATAATAATAAGGTATATTCGAGGGTGTTTTAATTCGGGTTTCAAACCGCTTTAAGCTAAGGAAATATTGGGTATTATTCGGGGTATTGTTCTTGAATCCAAGGCCAACCATACAGTCGTCTACCATCATTACGTCTACGCAATTTGCCTACAATATTGAATCGCAATATTGAACTGTGAGTTTATAGTCTCCCTTTTTAAATACTTTAAATATTTTTGGGCTGAGAATACATGCAATTTATTTTAAACGCAATAAGACACAAGTACATACAAAATTCTACACTGAGTTAAACCGAAAATCCCTTAGCTTTGGTAACTAGTAGCTGCCAGTACATAGGATATGGACTGGTGGGCGCGAATAATTGTATATGGATCCATAGGGCTTGACATCCCCGTCTGAGCTAGAGCGCTAGCCTTTTAACGGACGTATGTTATTTGAGTTTAAGACACGTTGGTTTGCGCGTATTAAAACGAATGGGGTAATTATCACTATAGCGTTAAGTTTAGTTACCAGGGTGCTCTGTTACGTAGAATCTATTGATAAACTTTTGGTGAAATCTTGTGGTCTATCTTTATATATGTTTATGACTCGAGCAATTAAACCTATAACTCACCAACATCCGTGTTGACTTTTTAGCATGTTTTATTCTCAGGTCCTTAGAATGCTTCCGTTGTGATGTGCTTGTTGCCTGCATGGAATCTCTCATGCTTTGTACAAAGTTTATTGCATTCAAAATAAAACTGCGTTGTGTAATAAATAATTGGACTGTGATGTCAACCTGTAAATTAAAGACTTGTGTATTTTGGGGTTTTGCTTATACCTAAGCACTCGCCCACATGTTTATAACTTTCTATGTTTAGAAAGTCACTTATTTTAATGAATGCAATATTTTATCAAAACGTATCATATAGAGGTCAAAACCTCACTGTGGAATCAATAATTAACGTGCCGCGTCAATAGCGATTTTGACGGGTCGTTACAGTTATGCTTGATTGATGTTAGAAATTGTTTATATATGTGTTATGTGATATTATTGAGTCTTTGGATCGACCAAATCAAGCAAAAATCGAGTTTTGGGTGCTAAAAACGCGAAAACAGCGTGCTGGAACTGATTTTCAGCACCCACACTTTTGACAGTTCAACCACGTGGTTGAGTATAATTTTGAGGTCTCAACCACGCGGTTGAGGGCTCAACCATACGGTTGAGGGCTCAACCACGCGGTTGAGCAGTGGTCAGCTTTTAGTAAAATTGAAAAGGGCGTAACTTTCAAACCGTAACTCCGTTTTTGACAAATAAACTATCGTTGGAATAATCTTGAAGTTTACTTATCAATGGTAAGGTTTTAAAACACTAAATAAAACTTGATATTTGGGTCAAATTACAATATAAGTATGTATGCTTCGTTTTACGCACTTGTGGGGGTTACTATTGAAGGGGAAACTGTATAATCTTGTAATATATGGATAGGGACATATATGAGTTGGGTTTTGTGCTGAATTGGTATAAAATTTGGTTAAGTCCATCACTCGTACGAACGAGATGTTTTTATTAAATCTTTGTTTGTGAGAATGAACCGTACGACTGACATCTCACTCGTACGAGTGAGATGGTCAATCGTACGAGTCAGTGGTTTGACCATATGAGTCAATACATGTTGGTGTTATGTGTTTATGTTTGATTTACACGCATGAGTCACATGTCACCCGTGTTAGTGAAGTGACTCACTCGTGCGAGTGATTGTCACTCCTGCTGTTGATCTGACAGATTTTCTTGGTGTTGTGTTTCTGCTTCGTTGATATGTTTGATGTATGATTATATGTGTTTTAATAAGAACTTGACTGAAAAGTGGCGTTACTATAGGGTTGGTGGTCATCTCGACCCACTTCATGTGATTATATGTTATCAGTGTTTTTGATTTCAAAAAAATATAATTGTGATATGATTACTGACTTGGATTGTATCATTCTCAGGTGATAAAGGAACAGAGAAGACTCAGTAACATTAGACCACTGAGTTCTAGCGGGTAATCGGTGAGTGGGACTATCCTTATGAATATTGGTATTTGGTAACAAGTGTAATTACTACCCGCTGCTTGCTTAATATAGATTATGATAATCTATGTATGCATGTTAATTATTGTTGTAATGATAAGTAGTAGGTTATACTACTGTTATCAGGTTTCTGCTTAGATTGAAATAGTAGAATGCCTGATTAGATTGCCTTGTAGTTATTGGTGATGTTACCTACGGTGAGATTGTAGGTGGGTTATGTGAACATTTAGGAACTGGCCATGTATAGAAGGGTCAGTACCGTCCGTGTATAGAAGGGACGGAAGAGGTCAACCGTGTATAGAAGGGTTGGGCTCGGGGGGTTATTGTACGGGCAATATATTGCAATTGACGTATGTAAACGTCAGGAGAGGTATACTGTGGGACAATAACTGGAGCTATCGGTACGGCTCTAGCTTGATCAGCTAGTAGTTGCAGACCTGGCAGGGTCAACGATCCTCTTAGGGTTTTATAGCGGTTAGTGCTATGTATAGCCGTTAGTGCTATGAGAGTGAATAGCTGTGTAGAGCTATTGATATCATTAATGAGTAGCTATGGATACCTTTATTATAGCTATGTAAGGCTATGTTAGTATAGTGCCTTTGGTGCCTTTACTGAATAGCTTGTTGATGTTATTGCTACTCTGTTAATCGAATCACTGCCTAGCTCTGTATGATATAGTTGAGTAATGCTATATTATGTGATAGCTGTGTAATACTATGTCCTTATGCCCTTGACCTAATGCATGATCCCTAAAAGCCTTGGTACTTTGTATTAGTATCTATTGGGATATCTCACTCACTTAGCGTTATGTTAATCCCCTACATTCTCCCCTGCAGATTATATTGTTTTGTATGCTAGAGGCGGGAGAAGATAATCGTATTCTAGTTATGTTTAACACACTGAAGAACTCTGATGTCTGATAAGTATGCCTAACTGTTTTGAAAAGTAACACCATTGGATTGTAATGTATATTAACGAGGTGCTTTTATAAATGAATATTATATGCTTTAAATACTTCCGCTGTGATTTAAAAAAAAAAAGTACGGTGTTACATATGTTGATCCCCTTCACGTAAGAAAAACCTTATCACATCTTGTCCATTGGACTTGCAACTTAAAGACTACATAGCTTGCTCTGAAGCTATTGCATTGATAGGCAGCCTTTACTGGTACAATAAAGCAGTCAATTGGGGTGCCTTTTTAACAATTTTGACGATTTGCAATACATCTTGTAGTCCAAAATACAGACAAGGAAAACGTCTTCCTTTGCAGCTAATTTAGCAGCAGAATCATCCACGTCCAACAGCTGGTCACTATCAACTAAACAATAGAAAGTCATGCAAGTGATTTATTACAACATTTATCAATCAATATACAACTCCCAATATATCAACATAACTAATTACTTCTAAGAGTTAGGCTTTTTGACTGAGATGGTAATATCAGCCCAACAGCTGAGATGGTGATTCTAACAGAGGTTTTAGATGTACCTTTACAACTCTTGTCTTGGCTCTGACCCACTGAAATATGACGCTTTCATGTTTATCAAGATTAAAACACAATATAGAACTTCTTTCAAGTTCTTAAAAATCAAATATCTGTCACCTAAAATGGAGTAAAGGGCTGCTGCATTAGAAAAATGATAACACACAAATAACTACTAATGTCCAGCAAATAAAAAAAAAAGAGAAGGAAAAAATCACAACTTACCCATAACAAATAACTACAACCACGCGTAACCATAAGTTGAGAAAACAACAACAAAAGTGTCTTCAGAAGTAATCGCAGGTGACAATGAATAAGGCAAACTGAATGCAGACGATATAGCTAAACATAAGATATACAGAATTACAGTTACTAAAGAACTATGAGAGACAATTCAATATAAATAAGCAAATACGAAATACATGGACATACCAGGGTCAACCATCGATACATCAGAAGCAGAAGCTACCGGGTCCTTATTTCGAATGTCTCTTCCAACAAATCCAACAACATTACTACAATGTGTAACAGACGACTTCCTAATACGATTATTTTTTGCGGTCGAAGAACTTGAGGAAGCAGGGCCACTCGCACCATCAATTCCACACGGTGAAGCAGCCTCTACACACTTTACAGACTTCCTTATTGGTGACATTATAATACCAAATAACAACTGCATATAACAACACAAAAGACTCCATGTATACGAAAATCCAAGGACAAATAAATATTATAACCAATAAATAAAATATTAAAAAAAACCCAAACCTAAGAAACAAACCCTAATCAGATGTACAAAGTGAAAAACAACTGCACTTGACAATATGAAAGGAAAAAAGCAAAAAAAAAAAAAAAAATTAGCTACCATACTTAAAAAAAAAAATTTACTTGAATACGCTGCCGAAAAAGAAAATCAGATTGGAGCAACGAACAACAAAATCCCCAACAAAAAAGCACCTGCAAGGACAACGATCAGATAGCAGGAAAAAAGTCAAAATTCAAACATGCAGGTTGAGGAAGGTCTGTGAGTATTTTGGAAACCATCAATAAATCAAAATAGAAAGAAAATATGAAGGAAACAATAGAGACGTTAACACAAATCGAAAATGGCAACAAAAACCCTAAAATTGACCTCCAAATTCCAACTAAAAACCGGAATAAAAAGAAGAACCATACCTAAATCTTCCTTCGCAAGTGATTCTGGTCGTTGAGGGTTGCAATCTACTTTATGGCAGCGAAGGTAGCACTGAGGATGATGTGGTGGCCGATGTTGGTGGTTGGTGGTGGCGGTGGTGGTGGTGGCCGATGTTGGTGGGAGCGAAGGTGATGGCGGTGAAGGACGGGATTAATTTAGGAGAAAGTGGGTTTTTAATGTAGGGAATGTTGGGGGAAAACGGTGGGAAAGGGTGATGTCGTTTGTGTAAGTAGAACGACACAATTTTAGGCTGCTGTTAGTATATAAGGATATAAGGAAATTATAGTATTACATTATCAGCCAATATCTTTTGTATATGAACAATTTACTTGTAAGCAAAACAAAATATACATATAAATAAATAATTTAAAACTGAAAGTGCATATATATTTGTGGGTATATATATATATATATATATATATATATATATATATATATATATAATTTACAGCTGAAAGTGTGTACCTCTTTAAGTTAGTAATTTAACCCTTCTTTCTCTTCAAATGAGTATGATTCAGGTTTAGCGCATTGTCATGCCATTCTTCTCACCTAATTACACAACCATTATTTTTAGTGCAGTCCGATTAGGTGCCATTATGTATTATATAGATGAACATCAATAACTTAGTTTCTTACTTTTGGTTTGAAATGTTCATTGTCGTTTGCAGTGTTTGATTTTCATGTGGACTCCCACCTAATCGATTCTTCAATAAGCTCTAGGGGAGCTGAGAAGAGAGTTTCAATACGGATGTTTATATTAGATGCTATTGTAGTTGTATTACCTGTTAGCTTTGTATAATTGTTTGTAGGATTATATAGCATCATAGTAGTCACCTCTGTTAAAAATAGTGCACAATCCATTTAGTAATTACTAATTACTAATTACTAATTACTAATATATAATATATAATATATAATATATGATATGTGATATTACAAATCTACATACTAAACTCAAACTTAATTGAACATAACAGATTTATAATTGTAATCATAATCATAATCATATAAGTGAAAGTAAAAGTGAAATACCTCATCTTGATTGTTCTCGAAAATCCTATAAATCTTCATAACATCATCTAACATCTTGATTCCTCTTTGAATTCATCACCATCATGTTATCGTTCATCATTTAGTTGCAAACCTAAGTCTAATTGAACTTTATGGCATCATAAACAATTGATCAGTCATAAAGTTTTAGTAATACAATAGACAAAAAAATATTAAATGTTGTCCAAAATTATAGAGCTCCCGAAGGCAAATGGTTCGAAATTTGCCCCTCCAATAAATAATCGCCACATCATATTAAAGAGACGACAAAATGTCGATTACATTTACAGTAGCAACCTGCTACAAACCCAAATACAATCAAGAGTAATTCCATATACATAAATCTAAAGACCACATAAAGAAAACGGTGCAACTTAAATGAAGAAATTTTATAAAATAAGTCAGAGATGAACTGACCTTATTTTTTGTATTGTGATATTGTGTGTGGGCAGTAGTCTTGGAAAAGCTAAGCCAAACACATCACTAAAATAACAAACAGAAAACCATAAGCATGAATAGTAAAATAATAATAAGCTCATCCTATTGTCGTTTCCCCTACTCGAACGATATCCCATTAGTCAACAAATACGAAACATTTGTTATTAGAAATAATTAAGCTATAATTATACCACAATCTTCTTTATTTACAGAGAGAAGCTATATTTTTCCATAAACTACCTTTACAATCTGTAGACCAAAGAATGCAGCCCAAACAAATAACACAAACCCAACTTCTTTCCAGGAAACATTTGGAATCGAAGTCACCCTAGATGTTCATGTCTTGAATATTTATATGACAACGGAATCAGCCAAAACAAACATTTGGAATCAAAGTCACCTTAGATGTTCATGTATTAAATTGTCAAGTTTCGATGATCTTTCACATTCGAGATAAAATTTGGTCCCACAGCTGGAACCACCATGAAGAAGCTTGTATTCCATCTCAACACCAACTCCCGACATCTTTGAATCAAATGTTGAAATAAAGATATTCTTTTTCGACATTACCACCAATAATATAGTTTTTGTTGTAGTTAGTATATCTTCGTAGGTTGCACTAAGTAAAAACAGAACCTAACATGACTCTCCAGATGGTTAGCAGCCTCCTCCTAAAATATGAAGAATATATATAAAAACAAACTTAACATAAAACTTGAAAAAGATCTAAACAGGCAAAGATCATGTTGCATAACAAAAGACTAAGATGTTCAATTTGGTTACAGTGAAGGTAACATGTACTTTTTATATTAAATTTATGCTACCCTATTTGACAAAAAAAAAAAAAAAAAAAGTTGAAACAACTATTTTTTGTAACAAATTAAACAAATATTGTTTAATTCCCTGTTTCAAGCTTAATTATCTCAATCATAAGTTATATTTTTCAATATACAATAAGCTATCTAATGAGAACTTTTGTTTAGAAATATGTACAATGAGTACTCAATAATGATAAATCCCAATGAATAAAAACTTACAGGCCAAAAATGATGATAATCCAATCCACCAGTTTCGAACAACTTTTTTGTTAACTTCACAAAATACCCTATCTTCGTCTCATCAACATCACCATAGTCTCCAACTAAAGTCACATCTTCCATCTGCAGAAGCAAACCTCGAAAATAAAACAATTTTCATCGCAATTACCCTCATAAATTTTATATTCCTCTATTTGTGCTCCGAAACCCTAACCTCCAACCTTAAAACAACCGAGTGAAAAATGAGAATCGCACGATTCAGACAATGAAACATCTAAATTGCAAGAAAAGGAAAAACCTAACCTGGCAGTTATGTCAATCGTTTCAGAAGGTTCAAGAATCGCCTGGACATCGTCGATTAGGATCAGGCACTGAAGATGACGTGTTCAACAATCGGCTAGATATCGCTGATTAGGGTGAGGCGATGAAGATGCCGTTGTCAGTTGAGGGTTTACATTGGGAAGCCTTAAGGAGAATGGAGGTAGGTTAGATTAATAGGTAGTTATTATAATATGGTATGTTTAGATGCCGTTTTGCGGTAATTAGACTGATCAAGCTTAGAATAATCGGGTCGGGTTCGGTCCATGCTTGACATCAATAAAGGGGGATTTAAGGGTTAATTGGGTTTAACTCTCCGGTCTGGAGTACCATGAATAACCCCTCGTGAGATGAGGATCTCAACAGGGGTGGCCTGCCAATAGTACATCTTCGAGCAGGCTGATCCGACAAAAGCAAAAAGTGTTCTTTATATAGATGAACATCAATAACTTAGTTTCTTACTTTTGGTTTGAAATGTTCATTGTCGTTTGCAGTGTTTGATTTTCATGTGGACTCCCACCTAATCGATTCTTCAATAAGCTCTAGGGGAGCTGAGAAGAGAGTTTCAATACGGATGTTTATATTAGATGCTATTGTAGTTGTATTACCTGTTAGCTTTGTATAATTGTTTGTAGGATTATATAGCATCATAGTAGTCACCTCTGTTAAAAATAGTGCACAATCCATTTAGTAATTACTAATTACTAATTACTAATTACTAATATATAATATATAATATATAATATATAATATATGATATGTGAAATTACAAATCTACATACTAAACTCAAACTTAATTGAACATAACAGATTTATAATTGTAATCATAATCATAATCATATAAGTGAAAGTAAAAGTGAAATACCTCATCTTGATTGTTCTCGAAAATCCTATAAATCTTCATAACATCATCTAACATCTTGATTCCTCTTTGAATTCATCACCATCATGTTATCGTTCATCATTTAGTTGCAAACCTAAGTCTAATTGAACTTTATGGCATCATAAACAATTGATCAGTCATAAAGTTTTAGTAATACAATAGACAAAAAAATATTAAATGTTGTCCAAAATTATAGAGCTCCCGAAGGCAAATGGTTCGAAATTTGCCCCTCCAATAAATAATCGCCACATCATATTAAAGAGACGACAAAATGTCGATTACATTTACAGTAGCAACCTGCTACAAACCCAAATACAATCAAGAGTAATTCCATATACATAAATCTAAAGACCACATAAAGAAAACGGTGCAACTTAAATGAAGAAATTTTATAAAATAAGTCAGAGATGAACTGACCTTATTTTTTGTATTGTGATATTGTGTGTGGGCAGTAGTCTTGGAAAAGCTAAGCCAAACACATCACTAAAATAACTAACAGAAAACCATAAGCATGAATAGTAAAATAATAATAAGCTCATCCTATTGTCGTTTCCCCTACTCGAACGATATCCCATTAGTCAACAAATACGAAACATTTGTTATTAGAAATAATTAAGCTATAATTATACCACAATCTTCTTTATTTACAGAGAGAAGCTATATTTTTCCATAAATTACCTTTACAATCTGTAGACCAAAGAATGCAGCCCAAACAAATAACACAAACCCAACTTCTTTCCAGGAAACATTTGGAATCGAAGTCTCCCTAGATGTTCATGTCTTGAATATTTATATGACAACGGAATCAGCCAAAACAAACATTTGGAATCAAAGTCACCTTAGATGTTCATGTATTAAATTGTCAAGTTTCGATGATCTTTCACATTCGAGATAAAATTTGGTCCCACAGCTGGAACCACCATGAAGAAGCTTGTATTCCATCTCAACACCAACTCCCGACATCTTTGAATCAAATGTTGAAATAAAGATATTCTTTTTCAACATTACCACCAATAATATAGTTTTTGTTGTAGTTAGTATATCTTCGTAGGTTGCACTAAGTAAAAACAGAACCTACCATGACTCTCCAGATGGTTAGCAGCCTCCTCCTAAAATATGAAGAATATATATAAAAACAAACTTAACATAAAACTTGAAAAAGATCTAAACAGGCAAAGATCATGTTGCATAACAAAAGACTAAGATGTTCAATTTGGTTACAGTGAAGGTAACATGTACTTTTTATATTAAATTTATGCTACCCTATTTGACAAAAAAAAAAAAAAAAAAAAAAAAGTTGAAACAACTATTTTTTGTAACAAATTAAACAAATATTGTTTAATTCCCTGTTTCAAGCTTAATTATCTCAATCATAAGTTATATTTTTTTAATATACAATAAGCTAGCTAATGAGAACTTTTGTTTAGAAATATGTACAATGAGTACTCAAATATGATAAATCCTAATGAATAAAAACTTACAGGCCAAAAATGATGATAATCCAATCCACCAGTTTCGAACAACTTTTTTGTTAACTTCACAAAATACCCTATCTTCGTCTCATCAACATCACCATAGTCTCCAACTAAAGTCACATCTTCCATCTGCAGAAGCAAACCTCGAAAATAAAACAATTTTCATCGCAATTACCCTCATAAATTTTATATTCCTCTATTTGTGCTCCGAAACCCTAACCTCCAACCTTAAAACAACCGAGTGAAAAATGAGAATCGCACGATTCAGACAATGAAACATCTAAATTGCAAGAAAAGGAAAAACCTAACCTGGCAGTTATGTCAATCGTTTCAGAAGGTTCAAGAATCGCCTGGACATCGTCAATTAGGATCAGGCACTGAAGATGACGTGTTCAACAATCGGCTAGATATCGCCGATTAGGGTGAGGCGATGAATATGCCGTTGTCAGTTGAGGGTTTACATTGGGAAGCCGTAAGGAGAATGGAGGTAGGTTAGATTAATAGGTATTTATTATAATATGGTATGCTTAGATGCCGTTTTGCCCGATCAAGCTTAGAATAATCGGGTCGGGTTCGGTCCATGTTTGACATCAATAAAGGGGGATTTAAGGGTCAATTGGGTTTAACTCTCCGGTCTGGAGTACCATGAATAACCCCTCGTGAGATGAGGATCTCAACAGGGGTGGCCTGCCAATAGTACATCTTCGAGCAGGCGGATCCGACAAAAGCAAAAAGTGTTCTTGTCGGACCATGCCTTTGGTCTGCCAGGTGTCCTCTGCCAACTACAGCATCGTCTGACATGTGGATGCTACCAATGCGCGCGAATGGGATTGGCATCATGATTGCCATGATAGCGCTATAGGCCTTAGCGTGCGCTCTTGTAAATCCTTATGGCGATGATGTTTGATGCGCAACACGAGCTGATCGGGTATGCGTATCATTAAGTCCCCCAGTTCAATGGTATGCGCAGGAACTGCGCATGGCGTTGAACTCAACTTGTAACCACCGTTCATCCATTCTTTTCCACGCGCCTCCACTTTTTTCTACTTATATTTTAGCAAAGTATTTTGTCCTGTTGCATTAAATGCAAAGAAATCGAAGCAACGTTTGTCAGTTGCTACAGTTGTCACTCCGTCATTTTCGCCGCCCTTGATTACCTCGTACTTATTTCTTTCCATCTTTTGACACATGGTTCCATCTCCGCCTTTTATCTTTTTAACCGCCCTTTTTCAACTTCCCTGAGGCCTCTTCCGTGTTTTTACTCTCCTATAAATACCTCATAATCATCTATTTCATTTTTTACTTCATATGTGCTCTCTAATCCTGCGTAAATCTTCTCAGCTTATTACTTCGACCTCGTATTTTTATCTTTTTCAGTTTAGCGCTTATTTAGTCTCTTTTCTTACGATCTTTTGAATTACTTGTTAATAGATGGCATCTTCATCGTCTACTTCTGAGTCTCCAAACTGATCAGCGCGTAGATGATGTTATTGAAGGTAAGGTCACTGTATATCGACAGGTCATGGTAGAAGGGAATGTGCGCTATCCTCCCACTTCTTTCTTCATGGAGGTTCTTAGCCATTTCAATATCGGCATTGGCCAGCTGCACCCGTATAGCGCGTGTCGCGTTACCCTCTTTGAGATGATTTGCCGCCACTATCAATTTCCTCCATCGCTGGATTTGTTTAAGAACGTATTTTTGTACCGTAAAAACCAAAAAAGTTGGTACTCTTTTAACGACATGATTAACTTTGTGAAGAGCCTGAAAGCCGGGATGCGCAATAAGTGGAAGAACTCATTCTTCTTCATCGATGATTCTTTTATCCCTCTCGCGTATAGAAATATTTGCGCATGGCACACAGAAGCTACAAATGCGCGGTTAAATGTCAGGCCTCCCCTTTCCCCAGAAGATCAGCGGAGACTCGAGCATTTCTACAATCGCGAACTTCCCATCCGCCAATATAGCTCGGATATTTTACGGATTGCTAATATGTGCCCCTATCCGCCTGCCCTGCCAGTTATCAAAGACGCCGATGATAATGGTAGGCGGAAGATGAGCGTTATTTTTATACTTGTTTTCTTTTCATTACTTTCGTCTAACTTAACTTGTTAAATTTGCAGAGATGCATCTAGACAGGCTTCTTGCTTCTAGTGATATCGAGGGCTTTCACACCGAGACGCTCGAAGTGGAGTACGAGGGCGAGCAGGGCTTGGGTGCTGATGAGCGAGCTCATGGTGATGCTGATGTTGGCGCCGGTGGTTCTAGTGGCGCCGACCAACGCGAGGGTTATGCAGTTGACGACCCTCATCGAGCGAACGTCGAAGGGGCCAATGTGACTGAGGCCCAAACTGAAAGTGGGAATAAGCGCAAGCGCGCTAGAAAGGCAAAAGGTAGTGTTACTTTTCTTTAAGTCCTGGAGATTAGCGCTACCTATGATGTTACTAAATCAGTTATCTTCTTGTCTGCAGAGGCTCGTCTGCAGTTCTACGGTATGAATGATTTGATATCAATACCAGAGGCTACAACGACTTCCCAATCCAATTTTCTAGAGAGTATTAAACACCCCAATTACTTCACGTATATATCACTAGAGGCGGAATGGCGCTTTGATGCTATACTAATCAATAATGATGAAACTCTATTTATCAACTCACATTCATCATGAAAACATTGTTATTGTTAGCCATGACGACCTCACTCAAATTTCGGGATGAAATTTCCTTAACGGGTAGGTACTGTGAAGAACCGGAAAATTTCGACTAATTTTAAATCAAACTCTCGATACGATTTAATATTTTTGACACATTAAGCAAAGTCTGTTAAACTGAGTCTCAAAATTTTATACTGTTTCCATGAAATCATTTAACCTTCGACTATTCCCGACGATTCACGAACAGTTTATGATTAGATGTATACATATATTATATAATTATTAAATATTACATAATTAATAAAAATTAATATTAATATATTAAATTTAATTATAAATTAAAGTATAATTGTTATAGTAATATTATTACTAATTTCATTATTATCATTAATATTAATATCAATATTAGTATTATTAATATTATTATTATTATTACTATTATTAGTATATTTTTTTTTTGTTATTATTATTATTTGCATCATTAATATTATTATTATTTCTATTATTATTGTTATTGGTAATTTTAGTATTATTAATAATATTATCAATATTATTATTATTAATATAATTATTAATATTAATTAAAAATATATTATAAAGACATAATTGTACAAATTAGTTTTACATCACTTTCACTTTTATTTTTTTCTTTAATTCTCTGTTCTACATCCAAGGCCTGTCGACCACCATTACTACCCAACAATTGATCGTACCAGGTTTGCTCTAATTATTCGTTTATCACCTTTATCATCAGTGAATTTAAAATATCAATCAATTATTGTTTTTGTCTGATGATTACTATGATTTTATATATTCTATCTAATTTATCTATCTCTATCTATCTCTCACTTCTTCTTCTTTACAAAACCACGAAGACACCACTATCATTCATCTATGTGAGCTACTACTGCTGCTATTTTTTCACTGTTGCTGCACGATCTCCAGTCAAGTACCACCATCGACAAACCATTGAAGTTACATACAAGGTTTTCTGTTTCTATTACAACCCTGATCATCATCATAAACCACCATACACACCACGCCCATTCTTTCTGTTTACTCTCTTCAACCACAACAACTCACCTTATTATTGCTACTGATAATCGTTATCGTTTCTGTTGAAACCACCACGTAAACACCACTATCGATCAACTAATGACACACCTTGCAACTACCATTTTGTTTTCTATTTCTATTCGAAATAAACCAAATAACCACGCACCACCTTAAACCCATTTGATCGCCACCTTATGTGTTTTTCTTCAAATCAATATGCAAGATTAATCTTTGCTATATGTTTTACGAGATCAACTTAACTACATCTTTATCACATTGTCTAATCATCAAAGCACCACCCATATCCAAGTCTATATATATATACTTACATATTCACCACCATCTTTATCTCTTTAAATCACCACCAGTTTCATCAAACTCTTGAACCACCATGAAAATCTCCATTTAAACTACTGTTATGCTACTCGAATGTCTTATGTTTTTCTGTTTCCTCGACAACCACAAACAGTCACCAGTTAGACCCATTTAGTTATTGTTTTTGCTCAGTTACTACTTGTATTGTTGCTGCTCGAACTTTTTCTGTTTTCTTTCAAACTACCAAACAAAACCACCATTGAACACCTTAAACCGCTATCAAATAAGCTGTTATTGCTGCAGTTATACCTCCTGTTTTGAAGCCAAACCTTCCACCATCATAACCACCTCAAAACACCACGTAAAAACTGCCGTAAGGTGTTACTATTTTTATTTTTTTAATCGTCACTATGGTGGACTGAAATTGTGACCTTTTTCCCTTCTATTTAATCAACGCAAAGAAACAAATAAAGGGTGGGTTTATTGAGCTTACAAAACAAAAAGAGAAAAAGAAAAAGCAATACCACTTATTTGGTTTTGTCGATTTGCAAAGGTGAGTAAGGAGGAATCATCTTAATTGATTAAATTGTGGGGTCTGGTGTGTCTCTTTTCGTCAATCACAAAAGCAAAGGAGGTAACTCGTTTGTTCCAACTTTCATTGCTTTAATTATATATTAAATTTCTATGATCAAACACGTACCGATTGGTTTAATCATTTGAATGATATATGTGACCGTGAGAGTAATATACGATGATGAGTTTGATCCTATTATGATGATGATACAAGATGATTATTATGATCGGGTGATGAAACGATTAGGCGGATGATAGAAAGGTGACGATATCGATATGACTATGATTATGATTTTATGTGATCGTGATGATTTAAATGGCGATGATGATATCGGGTTATGTTAATGATGACTGGAAGATGAGGTTAGGGTTAATAGGATCGTATTTTCTTCATATTATCGATCGATTTATCCGTTTACAAAGTTAATGGGCTTAAGACTTTACCATTAATGGACCTAATATTAATATGTCTACTGGGCTGAGATCAGTTTATGTTTTCTAATGGGCTGAGATCCAGTTGCTTGATCTGTTGGACCAAATGCTTTTTTTGCATGGTTGGGCTGTTATGATTCTAATTTATTGGGCCGAAGACTAGCTTCCTGTTGGGCCAAAAGAGTTCGAAAATGATGATGAGGATGTCACGGTACAGTGGTGATGATCAATGTAATGAGTTATACAAATATAAATCTGAATTTAATCTGAAATGCGAGGTCAGAGGAGTGGTTAAGGATGTTATTGGGTTAGCGGGAGGTCGCGGGTTCAAACCCGGGCTTGGGCATTTTTTTAAGCTACTTCTTTAAGGTAGTTATTTATTTATTTATTTATTTATTATTATTATCTTATTATCATTATTATTATTATTATTATTATTATTATTATTATTATTATTATTATTATTATTATTATTATTATTATTATTATTATTATTATAATTAATATTATTATTATTATCATCATTATTATTAACATTATGATCATTACTATCATTTTTGCTATTACTAGTAGCATTATTACATACTAAATATTATCTATATAAAAAGATATATATTCATTTCATATATCATAACTAAATTAATATTACATACTAATTGATGTGCGGAAAGTGGTACATGAATTGTTGTATAAAATAATATGGAAAAATACCGATTAGAGATTGCTACACACTAACGGGCAGTGTATCCGATCGTGTAGTAGTATAGTAACTGGTTTAGTTCCGTGTATCGTTCTAAGGACAGTTGTATTAGTCAAACTAGAATTATAAACTATATTATGATTAATTAAGTAAATGAAGCTTAAAGGTACAAGTTTTATGTTTTGGTGGCTATTTAACGATTTAGCCAAATCAGATAAGGTTAAATGTAAAAATAATATTTTTGGTCTTTTAAGTTTATAAGATGAAAATAAGTGCAAAGAAAGTAAGTAAGATAGTTTTGATATCAATTTAAGGAAAAATGCTCATCTAGACTTTTTACCCTCGATGTTGAATGTTATTTAGGATTAAGACTGGATTGATTGGTTATGCACGAGAACTAATTGATCGGTTTACCAAGAGTAGTCTTGAGTAAACACTCAAACGGGATTACAAGACGCAAGTGATGTTCTTGTCATCTAAGACCTCCTATTTGTATTTCAACTAATTCAACTAGTCTAAAGACTTGAAGAATGATCAAGTCAATGGTGTGTTAATCATGATCCACTCCTATGTCAACTTATGATTTAGCCTAGTTCATTCCCTTGGTCCGGTTAAATGCTCAATTCACCCAACCCAAGTAATCAATTTAGGGTGGTAATAAGATCCCTATAAACGTCACTAGATAAGGCAAATTACTAACACCTATTAGTTATATGGAATCGAGTAATGAAAATATGTATAACATAATCTAGGGAATTGATCGTTCACCTATATAACTACACATATCAATTAGGCTATCCGAAAGTGTCTACAAGAGTCGTTCTTACATTCCTATGTAAGCTGACCATTTGAACTCAACTTATCCCTTTTGGTAAAAGATGGATAAACACATGTCACTAGGTGTAAATCAATACATTAATTTAACAAGATGATGTTTCTTAATCAAATGAACATATCAATTAGTTGAATCGAAAGGATTAAACTTTAACAAGAATGGTTCTTGTATTCAAACATTAAACTATCGTGCATAATAACAATCAATCAAAAGTAAACATTCAACATCTCGGTTATTTATCTAGACAAACATTATAGAGTTTAGCCAACAATCATGCTTGAAAACTTAAACACAACAGTAACAAAGATATAATTCATTGTAAATGCAAGATTAACCTTTTAGGAGTAATCTTGGATGAAGCTCTTGAATGATCTTCGATTCTTCAATGATTTTAGTGTTTAAATGCACTTTGATATGCCCTAGAACTGCTTTGAATCGTATGTTTTCGTCCTTGAGCAGAAAGGAAACTGGTACCCTTCAAATGAAACTGGAAATGGAATTAAATAAGCTGAATTGTTGGTGAAAAGTACTGTGCGCGGCGCGCACAGTAAGGGTGCGCCAAGCGCACTCTCACCTACTTCACTTTATACTTTACAGCTCGACTACGCACGTTCAAATCTGCTTTTCTGTCAAAAGTGCGCGGCTGGGTGCGCTGAGCGCACTACTGTGCGCGGCACGCACCATCAAATTGTGCGCTGAGCGCACTTTGGTTTTTGCCAAGAAAATCCTCTGATCAAAATATTGCAATGTGCGCTGAGTGCACTATTTGTGGTGCGCTGAGCGCACTCTTCTGGTATTGGCTTTCTGGTCTCGTTTTCGATCTCTGAGCTGTTGTCATACATTATCTTCATATTTCTTCAAGTTTACAATGATTCTAGACTATATTACAATACTATGAGTTACAAACGGATTTACGATGTTTACATATGAAATAAACAACAATAGGACGTGATATTACGACTAAAGATATGACTAATTGGAGTAATATCAAAATCCCCCATACTTAACCCTTGCTTGTCCTCAAGCAAGTCTTGTTCTAAACATTCATATACGAATCACAAACACAAATGAATCTCAAGCATTTATTTAAAATACAATTTACACGAATCACACGACTCACGCCAAACACACACAAACTCACGCTATATGAAACCCATAAAATACAAATGGAAAACACACTCACACGATACAGTACACAAGTTTACACTATTGGAATACACACTCATTTAGGTACACACACAATTTATGAAACACATGCACACATTTGGATTATTTGGGAGAGAAAAAATTTGGGTCCTTAGGGAAAATTGGATCTTTGAGAAAAACATTTTAATATTTTGAAAATGTCAATGTTAGTTTTTTAAACTAAACACGTTTTCCGGTTTTAACCTCAAATTTCGGTCGAGGGTAACTGAAAACCGAAGTCTCAGTCGGCGATTAGAAAGCTATCCGCCCCCATGATTGTAGTATCATGGAACTCTTAACCGAATGTCCAAAAAAATGGTTTTACACAATATAGTTCATAAAATAGCAATAGTTTTTAGAAGAAACTTATATCGTGTCCAAATATCATCGGTGAACCATGAGTTTGCACACCTCAATTTGTTATGGCATATGTATGTTGACCGTGGTCAAACATAGATGTGGTTGATCTTTACGGAGATTATCCATCTAGGGATTAGATTCATTAGTCTTAAAAGCTAATTTGCAATGTGCCCCCCATTGTACGAGACAGATCCATCTCATGGTTAGGATAAGTCTGACCACCAAAAACCCTGTTTGATGCTGAGGTGAGGTGGATTTCCAGCCGATGATAGAGATGACTTTTCTAGTTTTTTCGTCAACCTACAGCTGTTCTGGACTACATCTTCTAACAAAAGTTAGCAAGTGTGTCATGATTCATCCTTTTCGTTCAGTGATTATTATATCTTTTATTTCCAAGCAAAAAAAAATACTTTCATCGTTTTATCTTTGCAAAAATTTGTGATAATAATTCGAAAAGATTAGTAACATCCCCCACACTTGGCTTTTTCGCTAATACTTTTAGTTCTAAAATTTAAAATTTTTCATAAAATGCGACAATAAGCCAAGTTGTATTGCATAACCGAGAGAATTACCCACTCCCCCACACTTAAGATTAAGTAAGGTCCTCATTACTTAAAATCAGAAACAAATTAAAAATTCACGAGGGCATTAGAAGAGTTCGAAAAACCTTGGCATAAAGCCGGAGATCGTGAAATGTAGGTGAGCGATGGCGCTGAACTTAATGCCAGCATAAGAACATCGTTCATTCCTTGATCCTTATCACAAATTCCCAATTGATAGTACTTCGCTAAGCTTAATTCCAGCATCACTAAACCTTTACAATAAGAAATAAATACAAAACACACAAAATAGAATAGATAAAAGTGGTGTTTTTAACACAACCACCACAAATGTCAAACGTACAACATAAATATCCTAATTATTACAAACCAATTGTCTTAAAAGAAACAAATCTGAAGAAAAAAAAATACCAAATGTTACCAAATATTACCAAATAGGGCGCATTTGCCCTCTAATTATCACCAAAGAAATTACTAAAAGGCCATCCGGAGTAGGTGCCTGAACCATCATTCCTAGGTCTTCCGTGCGGGTATTGCTCCTCAAATCGTCTTTGTGCATCATGCATAGCTGCTTGTTCATCATATGTTGGAGGACTCGGAATTCGGTTCGACATGTGATAATAGGTCGGATGTTGGTAGGAAGTGGCATAATATTCTTGGGGGTTTTGCATATACATACCGACATTATGGCGAAGCCAATCGCCCCTGTAATTCCCCCACCTTCGGTCATACATTTCCGCCCTGTTATGCTCGCGCTGCTCTTCATGAAATTGGTTAAATTGTTGCCTTTGTTCCTCATATTGGTTATCCCTGTGTTGATAACCTACCCTCATATCATGAAAACCGGAGATCACTTCCTCCAATTCTTCTTCCCTCGACCTTTGTGTTCGCCTACGCCTTCGCCTTTGAACTTGTGGTAACTCTTCTTTAGTTTCAGGTTCTTCCATGCGAACCTCTCCTTCCGTTTCATCTCTGCCAACACCGCTACCACCCGCTTCATGATCATGGGCACGTAGTGGTTCATCTACTCTCGGGACAAAAGGAATAAGCCTTTGATGATTATTATAGCTCAAAAATTGTGCATTCAGATAATAAGTCTTGTTTAAAGGCTTCATTGTTGTACTATTTGGAATCAACCGAGAGAAATCGACACCAAAATGCCTGGCAATCTGTGTGATGTAATGCCCACCAACAATTTGATTCAACCCTCTATCTCCCCGCGAATTATCAAGATAATCTGCCAAAGTGGATGGAATGTCGACACTACTTTGGTTGTAGATTTTGTCTACAAGAAAAACATCTTGACGTGTCACCTTATTTGTGCCATGTTTTCTTGCATTAAATGTACATGCAACAAGCCGATGAAGCATTCTTTTGTCTTTATCATTTATATCGGTGAACTTGCTTCGGCTAGAAGAGAATTGAGTGTCACTCATATCGTCCCAAAATGGGCGTGGATAATAGGAATCGTCATAATACTCGGCTGACCGTAAGTAGGCATTGAGTTGGGCATCATCTAATTCAATATACAGATCAAATAATCGGGCAAACTCAATTTGACTAAGTGCCCGGTCCATCCCACCTAAATGAAACCTCATGAAGTTTCGAGTTTTCAGGTCCATAACGAGATCAAAACGTAAGGATGCTATGAATTCTTTACACAATTCCGGATAAATGACATCATTGAATCCCATAATCCTTTCCCATGCCCTGACTGTTATTAACCTGCCAGTTAAAAGCCGGTATTTAACCTCCAACATTCTCGACACTCTATCATATTCCCTTGCTTCAACCAATGGAGCCGGGTCAAAGTACCAAGTGGCATCACATGTTTTGTTTGCTACCCAATTATATACACTTGCGTAATCCGGATGATCCCGGACATAAGCTAACCAAACCCTTGGATCATTGTGATCTGGTGATCCTTCGGGGGAAGATTGTCGTTCATTTGGTGGAGAATTTTGTTCATCCGAAGAATCTTGTTCTTCTCGGTACCGGTGGGAAGGTTCTTCTTGTTGTTGACCTGTCCTTGATCTAAAGTTGTACTGCACACGTAAAACATACACCAAAACAAAAGAGGCGCATAGACAATAGTATGCATTAGTGTGAGTTCATTATAAATTAAGTATATGTTCAAAAATACATATAGCACATAATTATGTTAATCATTCGTATGAACATTTTCTCAAAAGATTAACATAACTAGTCTAGCGTTTTAGAAACCAAATTTGAACATGAACCTCATATCATTCTCATCCCTCAACCTATCACATTAGACACAAAGTAATGGAAACTTAACAATTTTCAAGTATTTATAACAATTAAGAACTAAAATATGTTAGATTTCCAAAACATGTTATGCTCAAAATGTGATACATATTTATGAAGTACACAAATTATCTCAAACATTCACAAACACTTTGCTAGGAACCAAATCCAACCAAACTTAAAGCCAAAATTTGGATTTAATTTTTACATAAACCCTAGAATCATGAATATACCCTAAAAACACAATGTAATATGATTTCAAGTTATACAAAGCAATTATAACAACCAAAAGCATGTTAATGTTCATAACAATTAGCAATTCAAGAAAACCCACATAAATTTCTTAAACAATCCCAAAAATTAAGCATGAAATCGAAGTGTTGAAAAGAAAATTAAGTGGAATCACATGAACATACCCTAGGCATCTTGATTTAGGCTTTGATTTGAGAAGAAATGATTCAAATTGGAAGGATTGAAATTAGGGTTTGAAGTGTTTTAGAGTGAAAGAGGGAATGAATCTGCAATTTTTGGTGAGGAGTGGGAAAAAAACGAGTGTGTGGTTGTAATGAGGAGATAAAATTGTGGGCCCCACAAAAATTTGAAGCTGATCCGCCCATTTTTTAAGAGTGCGCCAAGCGCACATTTTGGGTGCGCGGCGCGCACTTGTGATCTGAGTTTAAAAAAAACCTTCTGACCCATTTTTTGCAAAGTGCGCTGAGCGCACATCTTAAGGGTGCGCGGCGCGCACTATTGTTTTTCAGCTGTTTTCGCGTTTGGTCGGTACAGTGAGGTTGGTAACATATTGGTGAACGTAATGGCTTTCAACAAAAATTAAAAATCACACAAAATCACGTAATTCACACAAAAACCTATTTTTAACATTTGTGAAGGTTTCAAAAACGAGTCGCTTCACCCGACTCTTCCCCCAAACTTAGGTAGCTTTGGGGTTGAAAATGAGTTTTACCTCATCTTCAATGTTCATAGGTCCATCAACATATAGTTTGACCCTGTGTCCGTTTACCTTAAATGTGTCATCCTTCGCATTTCATAATTCTACCGTTCCATACGGAAAAACCTTGTTAACAACAAATGGTCCCATCCATCGAGACTTGAGTTTTCCAGGGAAAAGTTTAAATCGTGAGTTAAATAACAAAACACGATCACCTTCTTTAAAATCTTTCAGATTCTTAAGACGGGTATCGTGCCAAACTTTGGTCTTTTCCTTGTATATGAGCGAGTTTTCATATGCGTTATGTCTCAACTCATCCAACTCATTAAGTTGGTTCAAACGAAGGTTTTCCGCTTCTTCAAGATCAAGGTTACATGTCTTAAGAGCCCAATGTGATTTATGCTCGATCTCCAAAGGGAGATGACATGCTTTCCCATAGACTAGACGGTAAGGTGTGGTTCCAATAGGAGTTTTGTAGGCGGTTCTAAATGCCTACAAAGCATCGTCAAGCTTTGTTGACCACACCTTGGGATTGGATCCAACCGTTTTCTCAAGGATCCTTTTTAGTGCCCGATTCGTATTTTCAACTTGCCCACTTGTTTGTGGGTGATAAGATGTAGAAATTTTATGGGTTATCCCATATCGTTTTAACACCTTTTCCAATTGAGTGTTGCAAAAATGGGTACCACGATCACTAATTAAAGCCTTCGGGGTACCGAACCGGGCAAAAAGCTCTTTAAGAAAAGTTACAACTACTCGTGCATCGTTTGTGGGGAGGGCCCTTGCCTCTGCCCATTTTGAGACGTAGTCAACTGCAACGAGTATGTATTGGCTGGAATGAGATTTTGGGAATGGTCCCATGAAATCAATGCCCCAAATATCGAAAACCTCACAAACTTGGATTATGTTTTGAGGCATTTCATCTCTTTGACTGATCTTTCCTGCCCTTTGGCAAGAATTGCATGATTTACATATACGGTGGGCATCTTTAAAGATGGTAGGCCAATAAAAATCGGCCTCGTAGACTTTTCTCCCCGTGATTTGGGGTCCGAAATGTCCACCAGTGGGACCAAGTTGACATTGGAGAAGAATTTTATTGCATTCTTCCCCGAAGACACATCGACGGATTATCCCATCGGGACACCGTTTGAAGAGATACGGGTTTTCCTAAAAATAGTACTTTAAGTCACTGAAAAATTTCTTTCGTTTTTGATGTGACATACCGGTTTCTAGGAATCCACCCGCAAGATAGTTGGCTATGTCAAGTAACCAAGGATCATCAATTTTCTCATTTTCATGAGATTTTCGTCTGGAAAGTTATCTTGGATAACAGTCTCATGGAGAACCTCAAGATTCGGGTTCTCAAGGCGAGAAAGATGATCGGCAGCTAGGTTTTCAGCCCCCTTTTTATCTTTAATATCAATGTCGAATTCTTGCAGAAGCAAGACCCAACGTATTAACCGGGGTTTAGCATCTTGCTTAGTGAGCAAGTACTTTAATGCTGAATGGTCTGTATAGACAACCGTCTTTGCTAGTACCAAATAAGATCGGAATTTATCAAACGAAAAGACAATTGCCAGGAGTTCCTTCTCGGTGGTAGTGTAATTAAGTTGGGCTCCTTGCAAGGTCTTACTAGCATAATAAATGGGCTGGAAATGTTTTTCAATTCTCTGCCCCAAGACGGCACCAATAGCAAAGTCACTAGCGTCACACATAAGTTCGAATGGAATTGACCAATTCGGCGATATAAGAATGGGTGATTGCGTGAGTTTTGCTTTAAGGAGGTTAAAGGTGTTAAGACATTCATCCGTAAAGACAAATAGAGAGTCTTTTTCAAGAAGTTTGTTCATTGGGGTTGCAATTTTAGAAAAATCTTTAATGAACCGACGGTAGAAACCGGCGTGCCCCAGAAAACTTCTTACACCTTTTACATTTGACGGTGGTGGTAATTTGGCTATGACTTCCACTTTAGCTCTGTCCACCTCTAGTCCCGCAGAGGAAATTTTATGACCTAAAACAATGCCCTCTCTTACCATAAAATGGCATTTTTCCCAGTTAAGAACAAGATTAGATTCTTCACACCGAATCAACATACGCTCAAGATTATGAAGACATGAGTCAAAAGAATCACCGAAGACTGAAAAGTCATCCATGAATACTTCCATAAAGTCTTCAATCATATCATGAAAAATAGCTACCATACACCTTTGGAAGGTGGCAGGAGCATTGCATAAGCCAAAAGGCATACGTCGATAGGAGAAAGTACCATAAGGGCATGTAAAGGTGGTTTTCTCTTGGTCCTCGGGTGCTATAGGGATTTGGAAATATCCCGAGAAACCGTCAAGAAAACAATAAAAGTTCTTTCCTGCCAACCTTTCCAACATTTGATCAATGTAAGGAAGAGGAATATGGTCTTTTCGGGTAGCATCATTTAATTTTCTGTAATCAATGCATACCCTCCAACCCGTGATAGTCCTGGTTGAAATTAATTGGTCGTCTTCATTGGTGATAACGGTCATGCCACCCTTTTTGGGTACACATTGGATCGGACTCACCCAAGGACTATCCGAAATTGGATAAATAAGACCCGCATCTAGGAGTTTGACAATCTCCTTTTTAACAACTTCTTGCATATTAGGGTTCAGTCGCCTTTGTCTTTGTACATATGGTTTATAGTTATCTTCCATTAATATCTTATGCGTACAATAAGAGGGACTTATACCCTTGATGTCATGAATTTTCCACGCTAGAGCCGGTTTATGGGCTTTTAACATGGAAACTAGTTTAGACTTCTCACTTACAGAGAGTTCGGATGAAATGATAACCGGGAGAGTAGAATCCTCTTGAAGGTAAGCATATTCCAAGTGACTTGGAAGTGGCTTCAGTTCCAAAACGGGAGGTTCTTCAATCGATGTTTTACATCGGTACTCATTTTTTAAACCTAACTTTCTGTATTCTTCATCATTTGGCTCATAACCATTAGCCATCAAAGCGGTCAACATCTCCACTTCTTCCACCATGTTCACTTCATCACCTTCTGCAAAAATGCATTCTCCCGAACCTTTCAATTCTGGAAATTCCTGCAACAACTCTGAATATGTGTCTACGGTTTGCAAATAATAACATTGATCATCAGTAGACTCGGGGTATTGCAAGGCATGGTCAACGGAAAAGGTGACCTTAATATCCTCAATGCTAAGGGTCAATTTCTGCCCATGAACATCTATCATAGCTCTAGCGGTATTGGGGAAAGGTCGACCCAATATAAGAGGCACACGTATATCCTCCTCCATGTCCAAAATTACAAAATCGGCCGGAAATACTAGGGTGCCCACTTTTACTAACATATTCTCTAAAATTCCACGAGGGAATTTAACAGAGCGGTTCGCTAATTTAATTGCCATTCGGGTTGGTTTTAGTACCCCGGGATCTAGCTTAACATATAATGAATAAGGCATTAAATTTATGCTAGCCCCTAAATCCGCTAATGCTTTAATGCATTCCAAATCTCCCAGGAGACATGGTATGGTAAAACTTCCAGGATCTGCTAACTTTTTTGGTATTTTGTTCATCAAGATTGCTGAACAATTAGCATTCATGGTGACTGATAAAAGTTCCTCCATTTTCTTCCGATTAGTAAGTAAGTCTTTTAAGAACTTAGTATACTTGGGCATACCTGAGATTACATCAATGAAAGGCATATTTATGTTAATTTGTTTAAACATATCTAGGAATTTTGACCTTTCGGTCTCTAGCCTTTCTTGTTGTTGCTTTCTTGGGTATGGGAGCGGTGGTTGATATGGTTTCACTACGGGTTTCTCCCGTTCTTCCTTTTCAACCACTTGTTCCGGCTCCTTAACCGGTTCATCATCTTTGTTCAACGGAACACTGAAATCGGAATTTTCGGGAATTCTTGGAGCATCGTATGCTAAACCACTCCGTGTGGTAATAACATTGGCGTGCTCATTTCGGGGGTTCTTATTGGTATTG
Organism: Rutidosis leptorrhynchoides; assembly: GCF_046630445.1. NCBI lineage: Eukaryota > Viridiplantae > Streptophyta > Magnoliopsida > Asterales > Asteraceae > Rutidosis > Rutidosis leptorrhynchoides. The sequence goes on from NC_092341.1 coordinate 74,037,628, forward strand.
CCCGGTAAACTTCCTGGTTTCCTCTCACTAAGTAAACTAGCTAACCCACTCATTTGCTTCTCCAAGTTCTGTATTGAGGCTTGTTGGTTTCTAAACTGGTGTTCGTTTTTCTCGTTGGTTTGGTTTATGTTTGTGACAAGCTGAGTTTGTGATGCAATTAACTTTTCCAACATACTCTCCAAATTTGACTTTTTCTCTTCCTGTTGGGGTTTTTGATAAAAACCCAGAGTTATTGTTGGTACCCGCTACTTGACCCTTGTTGGTAATTGGAATTTTGACCTTGAGGGTTGTAGGGGTTGTTGAAGTTCCGGTTAAACTGGGCTCTTCCTTGAAATTGATTATTATTTCTTTGGCTTATGAAAGCCACTTCTTCTTTTTGAGCCATAGTTAAACCGGCATCACAATCTTTTCCTAAATGGAGTCCACCACAGTATTCACAACCTACTTTCATACTATGAATTTCCTTGGTGATTTTGTCCATGTTTCGAGCAATACCGTCTAATTTCACACTTAAGGAACTAAGGTCATCATAAGCACCGGCGCTTTGAACTTGAGCATTACGAGTAATTGGTCTTTCTTGATGCCACTCATGAGAATAATCGGCTAGCTTCTCGATTATCTCATAAGCTTCTTGCTCAGTTTTGTCCATGAGTGAACCTCCGGACGCTTGATCAATGGAAATTCGGGTTGCAACATCACAACCCTTGTAAAAGATTTGGACTTTTTGGAAGGTATCCAAACCATGGTTCGGACATCCTCTTAGCATTTTGGAAAATCGATTCCATGCTTCGTACAAGGTTTCCATCGGCTTTTGACAGAATTGGGTAATTTCGTGTTGGAGTCTCGCGGACTTAGAAGCTGGAAAATATTTCTTAAGAAATTTTTCAAACATACCATCCCAAGTTTCTATCGTAGCCTCGGCCAATGAATCTCACCAACTTCGTGCTTCCCCGTGGAGTGTCCATGGGAAAAGTCTTAAAAATATAGCCTGGTCAGTGTCAGGTTTAAGTTTGAAAAGAAGACATATCTCTTGAAAGAGACGAATATGTTCGTTTGCATCTTCATTTAGACCACTACTAAATTGACACCTGTTATTAATCATTTGAAGAATAGGTCCTTTTATTACAAAATTTACCTTACCAGTGGGCGGAGTAATAGCACTACCTTGGCCGGTTCGGGTTGCTTTCATCTTAGCCGCCATTGATTGTCTTGGTACCAACGGTCTGTCTCCTTCCATTTCAAAATTTGGGGGTTGAACGGGTTTACCAAAATCTGAATATCGAGGCTTGGTTGTACTTGATTCTAAATCAAAAGTTTCTTGCTTTGATGAAGATTCAAAAAGTTCAAGTACTTCTTTTGGAATTCTACCAAGCTTTCTATCAGGTTCCGTAAACTGTGTAAGTAATGGAGATTCTGAACTTCGGGTATGTGGCATATGCAACCTATAATCTGTCAATCACACAACTAACAAAAACTAATTATTTTAAATTATTAATAATTCTATTTTGACACAAAACTGTCCCCGGCAGCGGCGCCAAAAACTTGATGTACGGAAAGTAGTATATGAATTGTTGTATAAAATAATATGGAAAAATACCGATTAGAGATTGCTAGACACTAACGGGCAGTGTACCCGATCGTGTAGTAGTATAGTAACTGGTTTAGTTTCGTGTATCGTTCCAAGGACAGTTGTATTAGTCAAACTAGAATTATAAACTATATTATGATTAACTAAGTAAATGAAGCTTAAAGGTACAAGTTTTATGTTTTGGTGGCTATTTAACGATTTAGCCAAATCAGATAAGGTTAAATGTAAAAACAATATTTTTGGTCTTTTAAGTTTATAAGATGAAAATAAGTGCAAAGAAAGCAAGTAAGATAGTTTTGATATCAATTTAAGGAAACATGCTCATCTAGACTTTTTACCCTCGATGTTGAATGTTATTTAGGATTAAGACTGGATTGATTGGTTATGCACGAGAACTAATTGATCAGTTTACCAAGAGTAGTCTTGAGTAAACACTCAAACGGGATTACAAGACGCAAGTGATGTTCTTGTCATCTAAGACTTCCTATTTGTATTTCAACTAATTCAACTAGTCTAAAGACTTGAAGAATGATCAAGTCAATGGTGTGTTGATCATGATCCACTCCTATGTCAACTTATGATTTAGCCTAGTTCATTCCCTTGGTCCGGTTAAATGCTCAATTCACCCAACCCAAGTAATCAATTTAGGGTGGTATTAAGATCCATATAAACGTCACTAGATAAGGCAAATTACCAACACCTATTAGTTATATGGAATCGAGTAATGAAAATATGTATAACATAATCTAGGGAATTGATCGTTCACCTATATAACTACACATATCAATTAGGCTATCCGAAAGTGTCTACAAGAGTCGTTCTTACATTCCTATGTAAGCTGACCATTTGAACTCAACTTATCCCTTTTGGTAAAAGATGGATAAACACATGTCACTAGGTGTAAATCAATACATTAATTTAACAAGATGATGTTTCTTAATCAAATGAACATATCAATTAGTTGAATCGAAAGGATTAAACTTTAACAATAATGGTTCTTGTATTTAAACATTAAACTATCGTGCATAATAATAATCAATCAAAAGTAAACATTCAACATCTCGGTTATTTATCTAGACAAACATTATAGAGTTTAGCCAACAATCATGCTTGAAAACTTAAACACAACAGTAACAAAGATATAATTCATTGTAAATGCAGGATTAACCTTTTAGGAGTAATCTTGGATGAAGCTCTTGAATGATCTTCGATTCTTCAATGATTTTAGTGTTTAAATGCACTTTGATATGCCCTAGAACTGCTTTGAATCGTATGTTTTCGTCCTTGAGCAGAAAGGAAACTGGTACCCTTCAAATGAAACTGGAAATGGAATTAAATAAGCTGAATTGTTGGTGAAAAGTACTGTGCGCGGCGCGCACAGTAAGGGTGCGCCAAGCGCACTCTCACCTATTTCACTTTATACTTTACAGCTCGACTACGCACGTTCAAATATGCTTTTCTGTCAAAAGTACGCGGCTGGGTGCGCTGAGCGCACTACTGTGCGCGGCGCGCACCATCAAATTGTGCGCTGAGCGCACTTTGGTTTTTGCCAAGAAAATCCTCTGATCAAAATATTGCAATGTGCGCTGAGCGCACTATTTGTGGTGCGCTGAGCGCACTCTTCTGGTATTGGCTTTCTGGTCTCGTTTTCGATCTCTGAGCTGTTGTCATACATTATCTTCATATTTCTTCAAGTTTACAATGATTCTAGACTATATTACAATACTATGAGTTACAAACGGATTTACAATGTTTACATATGAAATAAACAACAATAGGACGTGATATTACGACTAAAGATATGACTAATTGGAGTAATATCACTAATTTTTTTAAAAAATGTTAATATCTATAAAAATATAAAATAGTTATAATTAATCTAGTTATTATAATAACATATAAATTATTAAGATAACAAGTATATTAATATTAATAAATAAATTTGTTTGAATATTATTACGTGTTTTAATATATATAACTGATATAGGTTCGTGAATCCGAGGCTAACCCTGCATTGTTCAGTTCCATCGTATGCATATTTTTACTACAAAATATCGTATCGTGAGTTTCATATGCTCCCTTTTTCAATACTTTTACAATATATATTTTTGGGACTGAGAATACATGAAATACTTTTATAAATGTTTGACGCGATAGACACAAGCAAAACATTCCTCTAATGAATTATTATACAGACGAGTTGTTCTGTGAATTATTATATCGAATATCGCCCCTGATTATTATTTAGGGAAATGGCCACTAATTGACGCGAAACCTAAAGGTAGATCTATGGGTACTGACCAGCCCCATCCGAGTTACGGATGCTTTAGTACTTCGAGGTTTATATATATACAGACGATACTTGTATATTACAGACTGAAAGTTCTATTTATTTTGGGGATATTCATGATGCACTTTATATGTTAAGGTCGGTTACCAAGCAAAGGTTATATATAGAGAGAATGATTATTATACACAGGTTATGTGTATGATATTTTGTACACGAGATATGTGTACGGTTACTATGAATTTTGAAAAATGGTTTCGTACACGAGATATGTGTACTGTATTTAAAAGAAATCGCATGGACATTACAGGTGGGTATAGGATACAGACCCATTTGTACCATTGCATGTTTAAACCTTGTGGTCTATCGAAATTACTAAATTTTATTGTTTATGATAAACTTATGAACTCACCAACCTTTTGGTTGACACTTTTAAGATTGTTTATTCTCAGGTATGAAAGAAATCTTTCGATGTGCATTTGCTCATTTTAAAGATATTACTTGGAGTCGTACATGGCATATTTAGGTCAGTACCTCGCAATGGGACCAAATGTTGAAGACTTCGTCTAGGTGGATTAGGACGGGTCGCTTCAGTTGGTATCAGAGCAGTGGTCTTAGCGAACCAGGTCTTGCATTAGTGTGTCTAACTGATAGTCGTTAGGATGCATTAGTGTCATAACCCGTCCTTAACCATAAGAACGCGTTAGATAACGTATGATTTCATTGCGAGGTATTGACCTCTATATGAGACATTTCTGAAAGAAAACTGCATATATTATACATTACAAACCATAACCATTATTTTTGTTACAAGCTTAAGACAATAAAAAGAAGATTAACGTTTAGCGATAATCTTCGACTTACAAACTTTACAAATGATGACAACAACACGGTTTCTAGCATATTTTACAATACAACATCTCGGATATGCAGTTTTATTTTTGACACAAACATGCGTACGCAAGATCCTGGTTAGATCCAACATGATGCAGCGGAAGCTTTAGAAATCACCTGAGAATAGACATGTTTTAAAAGGTCAACATAAAGTTGGTGAGATATAGGTTTAATGCCGGCAGCAATATATATATAGACCACAAGATTTCGTATATAAACAGTTTAATAAAAGTATTCTAAGTGGTTGAGCACTTGGTAACCATACTTAACATTTTCACGTCGCATATTCCCTTTAATATGTAATCTTACTACACCGTACCAAGTGTAGTCACAAAACGAAGTACTGTGCAACCGTTGAATACTGGTCGTCCAGTCCGGTTGGGGTTGTCAGGCCCGATAGATCTATCAACAGGATTCGCGTTTACAATACCGCTGTAAATATTAGTTACCAAGCTACAGGGAAGTATGCCAGTGGTACAACTCAACGTAGAACATATTTTTCAGTTACTTGTGTCCATATCGTAAAACATAAAATACATGTATTCTCATCCCGAAATATTTAGAGTTTAAAAGTGGGACTATATACTCACTCTTGTCTTGATGATATATATATTTTGACTCGGTCTTCCGGTTGATATCACGAACCTATCCATATATAATATATCAATATGTTTTCATTTTTAAAACAAACGTTATATATATATATACTTGTTATACTTTTAATATTTTGAATATTTCCTTAGTCCGTAGTTAGCAGTTCGTTGTTAGTAATTCAATTTTAATGGTTCATTTTTAGATGTTTAATATACCCGCAATGAAATAAATAAAACCCCCAACGAAATAAATAAAACCCCATCGTATATGTATTGGTCGAGATTAATCTTGACCCATGGTACCGGTGTTGTCAAATGACGTGTTGCGTACAATCATGGGATCTTATGATTAATCTTCTCGTGTTGTTTACGGGTGATCCTGAACCATATAAAATTGAATTATAAGTACATATATATAAAATATCATGTTAACTTAAAAAGATGTGATTTATTTAATTTTTTCCCAATTGTTTTCGTGGCTAAACTAGTCTTGGATATCCGATTTTGTTTCGGTCATAGTTTCTTCGTTACAACTCCGTTTTCGTTGATTCAACTTGCCATCTCCTTGGATCGAGTCCCTCTTTAAGACTATGAACTGTAAATACCTTAGTTTGTATCCAAAATCACACGGCATAGGTCAAACTTTAGTGAAACTTATGAAGTTAATCATTTTCCATCATGTAAACAACCTCAAATGATTATTTTTCTAAAAATACTTATACTTTGAAAAACCAAGTTTTACCTTGTTAAATTAACATATAAATAAGTTATGTTACATGTCTTGAAGTATTTTAAAAGTTAAGTTAGAAGGATCTATTTAGTTTGCAAACAAGTTTGAAAACATTCAAACTATGTTCTTGTTGTTAAACTTTTGTACCACAAAATAAGATAGCTATATATATATGAATCGAATAAGGTTATGAACATAGATTCTACCTCAAGTTCCTTGGATAAGTTTGCTGTAAAAGAGGAGTAAGAAGCTAGAATCAAAAGGGTGATAGAAGTGGATGAAAGATTGGAAGTAAGTTGGTGTTCTTGGAAGGTTTTCTTGAAGTGTTGTTGTAAGAGTTTTCCTATGGTGTTTTAGTATGGTTTTTATGGCTAGATCTTCTTGGTTATTTGCTGGATTGTTATGGAGTTTAGAGAGTAAGAAAGAGTGTGTGTTTTTGATAAGAAAATGGTAGTAAAAATGGATCAAAATGAGCATGTATATATACACCAAAAAAAACGTGAATGGGGGGGTATGGAGACAAAAATTCAAGCTATCATTTTATGTATCTAGTCTTATTTGCATCCAAGTTCAATTACCTAGCTCTAAGGGCAGTAACAAGAGTAGGTTTGGTGGTGATTTGATGTGTATTTACTATTAGTAAATACGTATAAAAGCTAGGTATGATACGAGTATAAATACTCTAGGTATACGTATAGAAATTTTGTGAAAAATGGAATGAGGATTCAAATATAGCTATCTTTTGTGAATACACTTATATGGTTTTATGTATTTAAGTCTTTAAAAGTGATTAAATACATTACTTATACAATATATGTATAAACATTATATGTCTTAAGTATTTATGTCAAATAATGTTACGTATAGTTATCGTTTTGAAAACTTAAGTTAGTAGTTTCAAAATACACATATAACTTGTTGTTATTAATATAAAATGAGATATTAAAACATTTATTAATCATGTTAAATATGTATATATACATTTATATACACAAACGTATAATTATCATATATTGTATAGTTCGTGATATCATCGGTCAAACTAGACGGTCAAACGTTGTGTAAAACTCTTTTCGGAAATATAAGTCTCGACAATTTGGATTGCTTATCATGTTGGCAAGGTTTAATTTATGTAAATATTAATCTTATAAGTATAGTATGATCGAAAAAGTGCGGGTCGTTACATTACCTCCCCGTTAAATAAATTTCGTCCCGAAATTTTAAAATTGTACCTATTTTGCGTTATCGAGAAACAAGTGTGGATACTTTTGTTTCATTTGATCCTCTCGTTCCCACGTAAACTCGGGACCTCTTCTAGCATTCCAACGAACCTTAACAATCGGTATATTGCTCTGTTTGAGCTGTTTAACTTCACGGTCCATGATTTCGATTGGTTCTTCGACGAATTGTAGTTTCTCGTCGACATGGATTTCTTCAAGAGGAATGGTGAGGTCTTCCTTTGCAAGACACTTCTTCAGGTTTGAGACGTGAAAGGTATTATGTACTCCAGCGAGTTGTTGCGGTAACTCGAGCCGATAAGCTACCGGTCCAATGCGTTCGATGATCTTAAACGGGCCTACGTACCTTGGGTTCAGTTTACCCCTTTTTCCAAAACGTATCACACCTTTCCAAGGTGACACCTTTAGCATAACCATGTCCCCGACCTGAAACTCTAATGGTTTCCTTCGAACATCGGCGTAGCTCTTTTGGCGACTACGAGCTGTTTTCAATCTCTCCTTGATTTGTACTATCTTCTCGGTCGTTTCGTGTATGATTTCGGGACCAGTTAAATGTCGATCTCCTACTTCATTCCAACAGATAGGAGATCTACACTTCCTTCCGTACAATGCTTCGAATGGCGCAGCTCCAATGCTCGCATGATAACTATTATTATACGAGAATTCTGCTAACGGTAGATATTTATCCCATCCGTTTCCAAAATCGATCACACATGCCCTGAGCATGTCTTCGAGAGTCTGAATCGTTCTCTCACTCTGTCCATCGGTTTGTGGATGATATGCGGTACTCATATCCAACCGAGTTCCTAGTGCCTCCTGTAGTGATTGCCAGAATTTTGAGGTAAATCTACTATCACGATCGGATATAATGGAAATATGTATTCCATGCCTTGAAACAACTTCCTTTATATACAATCGTAATAGTTTCTCCATTCTATCCGTTTCCTTTATAGGTAAGAAATGTGCAGACTTGGTGAGACGATCAACAATCACCCAAATGGTGTCGTATCCCCAGACAGTCTTTGGTAACTTTGTGATGAAATCCATGGTAATACCATCCCATTTCCATTCTGGGATTTCTGGTTGTTGAAGTAACCCTGACGGCTTCTGGTGTTCTGCTTTGACCTTAGAACAAGTTAAACACTCCCCAACATATGTTGCAACGTCGGTCTTTAAATTAGGCCACCAATAACGTGTCTTAAGATCTTGATACATCTTTCCAACTCCAGGATGTATCGAGTATCTTGTCTTATGTGCCTCGTTCAATATTAACTTCCTTAATCCACCCAACTTCGGTACCCAAATACGATTTGCAAAATATCGAATTCCATCTTCCCGTATAACGAGTTGCTTCTCATACTTCTTCATTATTTCATTCTTTATGTTTTCTTTATTGAGTGCTTCTTGTTGAACTTCTTTGATTTGTGAGTTGAGATTCATGCGAATTTTTATGTTCATCGCTCGTACTCGAATTGGTTCTCGTTCCTTTCTGCTTAAAGCATCGGCCACCACGTTCGCCTTTCCGGGATGATAACGAATTTCACAATCATAGTCGTTTATTAACTCGACCCACCTACGTTGCCTCATGTTCAATTGTTTCTGATCAAAGATATGTTGAAGGCTTTTATGATCAGTAAACACAGTGAATTTAACCCCATACAAGTAGTGTCTCCACATCTTCAATGCAAACACGACTGCTCCCAATTCTAGATCATGCGTCGTATAATTTCGCTCGTGAATCTTCAATTGTCGGGATGCAAATGCAATAACTTTCTTCCGTTGCATAAGAACACAACCAAAACCTTGTCGCGAAGCGTCACAATATATTTCAAAATCATCGTTCCCTTCAGGTAACGATAAAATAGGCGCCGTAGTTAACTTCTTCTTCAGTAATTGAAATGCGTTCTCCTGCTCCGAGGTCCATTCGTATTTCTTCCCTTTTTGTGTTAATGCTGTCAACGGCTTAGCTATTCGGGAAAAATCTTGAATAAACCTTCTATAATAACCGGCTAAACCCAAAAATTGGCGTATCTGTGTTGGTGTCTTAGGAGTCTCCCATTTTTCAATAGCTTCAGTTTTTGCTGGATCAACCTGAATTCCTTTGCTATTAACAACGTGACCAAGAAATTGCACTTCTTTCAACCAGAAAGCACACTTAGAAAATTTAGCGTATAGCTGTTCTTTTCTCAACAACTCTAATATCAACCTTAAATGCTGCTCATGCTCTTGCTCACTCTTGGAATAGATAAGAATATCATCAATGAAAACGATAACAAACTTATCCAAATACGAACTACAAACTCGATTCATGAGGTCCATGAATACAGCTGGCGCATTTGTCAACCCAAACGGCATGACCAAAAATTCGTAATGACCATAACGTGTTCGAAAAGCAGTTTTCGGAATGTCCTCTTCTTTGACACGTAGTTGATGATAGCCCGATCTTAGGTCGATTTTCGAATAAACACATGATCCCTGGAGTTGATCAAATAAGTCGTCAATTCTCGGTAGTGGATACCGATTTTTGATAGTTAACTTATTTAATTCACGATAATCTATGCACATCCTAAAAGATCCATCTTTCTTTTTAACAAATAGAATCGGAGCTCCCCACGGTGAAGTACTTGGTCGTATGAATCCACGGTCTAGTAATTCTTTTAACTGACTTTGAAGTTCTTTTAATTCGGACGGTGCAAGTCTATATGGCGCACGAGCCACTGGTGCAGCTCCTGGTACTAAATCTATTTGAAATTCTACAGATCTAAATGGAGGTAATCCCGGCAATTCTTCCGGAAAAACTTCAGGAAAATCTCTTGCCACAGGCACGTCGTTGATGCACTTTTCTTTCTTTTCGACTTTATTAACATGTGCTAAAATAGCGTAACATCCCTTTTCTAAACACTTCTTGGCTTTCAAACAGCTAATGAGTTTTAGCTTTGAATTACCCTTCTCTCCATAAATCATCACCGGTATTTTATCCTTACCAGGAATACGAATTGCCTTCTTGGCACAAACAACTTCCGCTCCTATTTTGGACATCCAGTCCATGCCGACTATTACATCAAAACCTCCTAATTCCACGGGTATTAAGTCGATTTTAAACGTTTCTCCGGCTAGATTTATTTCACAATCACGACAAATTTTATCGGCTTTAATTAGTTTACCATTAGCTAACTCAATCAAGTACTTAGCATCTAGAGGTAATGATGAACAATTCAATTTAGTGTAAAAATTTATACACACGTAACTTCTATCGGCGCCAGTATCAAATAAAATAGATGCTGATAAGTTATTAATGGTAAACGTACCCGTAACAAGCTCCGGGTCTTCTCGTGCCTCTCTAGCATTAATAACAAACGCTCTTCCACGTGCAGGTCCGCCATTCTGATTCGGGCACTGGCTCTTATAGTGACCTTATTTTCCACACCCAAAACAAGTAATGTTAGCCAAAGCAGTTCTATTTGCGTTGGTGGCAGGAGTCTTGTTACCATTTGTAACGAGAGCCTTACAATCTTCAGCAAGATGTCCCTGTCTATTGCATTTAGTGCACAACACACTACAGTAACCAAAATGATGTTTGTGACAACGGTTGCATAAAGGACTTTGTCCTTTATAACCAAAGCTTGAACCACCACCTGCACCTTGTATGGTTTCTTGTTTCTTAAAAGATTGTTGTTGGTTACCTCGATCATAATTTCCATTCCACTTTCTTTTGTTACCTGATACCTTCACATCAGTATTGGATGCTTTCTTATCCAGAATGACCTGATCCATTAACTCGTTCGCCATGGTTATAGCTTCATGAATTGTCTTAGGTTTTGATGCTGTAACGTTTGCCTTGACCTTTTTGGGCAAACCACCTTTGTACATTTCAATCTTCCGTGCTTCGGTTGGAACCAATTCAGGACATAGTAAAACCAATTCCATGAATCGCTGATTGTAGTTGGTGATTTCAGTACCAACTACCTTCAAACTTCGTAACTCATCTTCTAACTTAATAACCTCATTCCTTGGACAATACTCGGTGATTATCATCGCTTTGAATTCTTCCCATGGAGTATCATAAGCTACATCTCCTCCTACCGCCTTCACATAATTCTTCCACCATGTGAGTGCACTATCTTGTAAAGTGCACGATGCAAACTTGGTCATGTCTTTTTCATCACAACCACTGATTTTGAACACCGTCTCCATCTTTTCTATCCATCGGGTTAAACCGATCGGTCCTTCCGTTCCACTGAATGATGATGGCTTGCAAGCTTGAAACGTCTTGTAGGAGCATCCTACACGAGGATTTGGGTTAACTGCAGCAGCTCTTGCAGCTTCGACCCATAGCATTCTATCGTTCACTCGCTGGTTGATGAGTTCCTCGAGTTCTTGTTCCGTCATTCGATTCAATCGCGCCATTTCCTAATGAAAGAAAATAATTATTCACATGGAATATTATAGATGTAGTGTGTATTTATAGTACATTTATAGCTTGTTAATAATATGAACCAGGTATTATTATAAAAGCCTTTTCTTCTTATTAGCGTTTTATAATTATATCTTGGGTAGTACCTACCCGTTAATGTTCATACTTAATAGCTTAGTACAGAATCAATTACTACAATCTAAATAATACTTAACCATGGAAAATTATTGCATTTCATACTTCGCTATTTTACATATGCTTATCTTACATCAAACTTTAAGCAAACCACACTAATAATATTATACAAAACATTATATGATTCCATGGCTTAATACGGCAGTGCATCGTTCGGTCTATTTTCTAGGGCGTTTAGTTCCAATGAATGGCCTAACGCTTATCCTAGCTGTCTGCCTACGTTTTGGCTGAGGAGCCGAAGAACTAGATGCGGGGATAGCACTAATAGGAATAGCGGGAATAGGGGTGGTAGTGTTGAGTGGAATTGGTGCTACGTCATTCTCACTAAGTTCGGGATTTGAATTTTCTAATTCATTCGCTTTTCGTTTCTTTCCTTGATCGAATTTTTCTTTCGTAATTTCTAGTATTTCTTCCTCGGGTTCACTTTCTTCTTCGGGTTCACTTTCCTCTTCGGGTTCACTTTCCTCCTCGGGTTCACTTTCCGATATTTCTATAGTTGGTTCATCCGGAAATTGTGAGTCTTCCCCAAAAATACCACTTTCGTCATCGGATATGTTAATGACTGAAACACAATCTGAAGGTTCTGATTCGGAGTCGCTGAATGTGATAATAAGTTTCGAGCCCGACATCTATCACACAACAACTAACCCATTAGTACTACATAATATTTACATATAAATTTTAACCAACAGTGATAAGCAATGGTTTTTTTTTTTTTTTTAAATCAGACCCGGTCAAAGTCCAGACTTTACTAATGTATCCTAACGACTTCTCGGTTAGACACACTAATGCAAACCTGGTTCGCTAAGACCAACGCTCTGATACCACATGTCATAACCCGTCCTTAACCATAAGAACGCGTTAGATAACGTATGATTTCATTGCGAGGTATTGACCTCTATATGAGACATTTTTGAAAGAAAACTGCATATATTATACATTACAAACCATAACCATTATTTTTGTTACAAGCTTAAGACAATAAAAAGAAGATTAACGTTTAGCGATAATCTTCGACTTACAAACTTTACAAATGATGACAACAACACGGTTTCTAGCATATTTTACAATACAACATCTCGGATATGCAGTTTTATTTTTGACACAAACATGCGTACGCAAGATCCTGGTTAGATCCAACATGATGCAGCGGAAGCTTTAGAAATCACCTGAGAATAGACATGTTTTAAAAGGTCAACATAAAGTTGGTGAGATATAGGTTTAATGCCGGCAGCAATATATATATAGACCACAAGATTTCGTATATAAACAGTTTAATAAAAGTATTCTAAGTGGTTGAGCACTTGGTAACCATACTTAACATTTTCACGTCGCATATTCCCTTTAATATGTAATCTTACTACACCGTACCAAGTGTAGTCACAAAACGAAGTACTGTGCAACCGTTGAATACTGGTCGTCCAGTCCGGTTGGGGTTGTCAGGCCCGATAGATCTATCAACAGGATTCGCGTTTACAATACCGCTGTAAATATTAGTTACCAAGCTACAGGGAAGTATGCCAGTGGTACAACTCAACGTAGAACATATTTTTCAGTTACTTGTGTCCATATCGTAAAACATAAAATACATGTATTCTCATCCCGAAATATTTAGAGTTTAAAAGTGGGACTATATACTCACTCTTGTCTTGATGATATATATATTTTGACTCGGTCTTCCGGTTGATATCACGAACCTATCCATATATAATATATCAATATGTTTTCATTTTTAAAACAAACGTTATATATATATATACTTGTTATACTTTTAATATTTTGAATATTTCCTTAGTCCGTAGTTAGCAGTTCGTTGTTAGTAATTCAATTTTAATGGTTCATTTTTAGATGTTTAATATACCCGCAATGAAATAAATAAAACCCCCAACGAAATAAATAAAACCCCATCGTATATGTATTGGTCGAGATTAATCTTGACCCATGGTACCGGTGTTGTCAAATGACGTGTTGCGTACAATCATGGGATCTTATGATTAATCTTCTCGTGTTGTTTACGGGTGATCCTGAACCATATAAAATTGAATTATAAGTACATATATATAAAATATCATGTTAACTTAAAAAGATGTGATTTATTTAATTTTTTCCCAATTGTTTTCGTGGCTAAACTAGTCTTGGATATCCGATTTTGTTTCGGTCATAGTTTCTTCGTTACAACTCCGTTTTCGTTGATTCAACTTGCCATCTCCTTGGATCGAGTCCCTCTTTAAGACTATGAACTGTAAATACCTTAGTTTGTATCCAAAATCACACGGCATAGGTCAAACTTTAGTGAAACTTATGAAGTTAATCATTTTCCATCATGTAAACAACCTCAAATGATTATTTTTCTAAAAATACTTATACTTTGAAAAACCAAGTTTTACCTTGTTAAATTAACATATAAATAAGTTATGTTACATGTCTTGAAGTATTTTAAAAGTTAAGTTAGAAGGATCTATTTAGTTTGCAAACAAGTTTGAAAACATTCAAACTATGTTCTTGTTGTTAAACTTTTGTACCACAAAATAAGATAGCTATATATATATGAATCGAATAAGGTTATGAACATAGATTCTACCTCAAGTTCCTTGGATAAGTTTGCTGTAAAAGAGGAGTAAGAAGCTAGAATCAAAAGGGTGATAGAAGTGGATGAAAGATTGGAAGTAAGTTGGTGTTCTTGGAAGGTTTTCTTGAAGTGTTGTTGTAAGAGTTTTCCTATAGTGTTTTAGTATGGTTTTTATGGCTAGATCTTCTTGGTTATTTGCTGGATTGTTATGGAGTTTAGAGAGTAAGAAAGAGTGTGTGTTTTTGATAAGAAAATGGTAGTAAAAATGGATCAAAATGAGCATGTATATATACACCAAAAAAAACGTGAATGGGGGGGTATGGAGACAAAAATTCAAGCTATCATTTTATGTATCTAGTCTTATTTGCATCCAAGTTCAATTACCTAGCTCTAAGGGCAGTAACAAGAGTAGGTTTGGTGGTGATTTGATGTGTATTTACTATTAGTAAATACGTATAAAAGCTAGGTATGATACGAGTATAAATACTCTAGGTATACGTATAGAAATTTTGTGAAAAATGGAATGAGGATTCAAATATAGCTATCTTTTGTGAATACACTTATATGGTTTTATGTAGTTAAGTCTTTAAAAGTGATTAAATACATTACTTATACAATATATGTATAAACATTATATGTCTTAAGTATTTATGTCAAATAATGTTACGTATAGTTATCGTTTTGAAAACTTAAGTTAGTAGTTTCAAAATACACATATAACTTGTTGTTATTAATATAAAATGAGATATTAAAACATTTATTAATCATGTTAAATATGTATATATACATTTATATACACAAACGTATAATTATCATATATTGTATAGTTCGTGATATCATCGGTCAAACTAGACGGTCAAACGTTGTGTAAAACTCTTTTCGGAAATATAAGTCTCGACAATTTGGATTGCTTATCATGTTGGCAAGGTTTAATTTATGTAAATATTAATCTTATAAGTATAGTATGATCGAAAAAGTGCGGGTCGTTACAATTAGCGATTCTGGACTTCGACCTTAGCTGCATATTATAAGTTTTGTTTATCATTCCTAGTGGAAAATTACCTGCTTATCATTCTTAAGTCTAGACACGTCTTACTGCATTTATTGCATACGTAGTGTATAGACAAATTCATATCTTATCATATCTGTTACTGTAAACTCTGCCTGACATCTTCCGAAAGTTCCTCCGTAATATACGGGATCTTCTGTACTATATATAGGTATTCTATGTAATTAGAATATCATCCGATATCTGAAAATCATTCGATATCGAAAATCCTTTATCTGACCGTACAAGATGGAACTCGCCACTAGTTCAAGTTCCTCAAATTCCGACAGCTATTCTGATGTGGATTTCTCACTTGATTCTTCGAGTTCCTCGAGCTCCAAAGGCAGCGTAACCGGAATGAACCAACCAATTAGTTATCATCTATACTGGATGAATTGGGGGTGGGTTCGTAGTCGACATAATCAATGGAGACAAGAAGAAGGTGATCTCTTCCACCCACCAAGCTGCACTCTTGGTGAAGAACCTGAAGCACTTACCGGCGAACCAGTCCGAAACACCATTTTCTCTCTCATTTCCAGAGTATCTCGTCACGATTATATACTATCTCAAATTCTAAATCTTATTCATCCGCTTGTTCAAAACACCAATCATCCCAGAATAATAGAAGAAGTCAACGAGCTTCGCACCCGGGTAGTGACTTTGGAGCATATGGTGCAAAACTTACAAGTACTAGCAGTATCACCGACACAACCAGTACCCCCAGCATCAGCACCAGTACCCCCAACAACAACATTACACGGCTCAACATCACAATCCGTACCTCGAGCATAACCTTCATTCTATCTATTGTTCTACATCATTTATCTTTATTCTACGTATTGTTCTACATCAAAGATCTTTTGTACAGAATGATTAATTGTGAAAATATTTTAACGGGTAGGTAATACCCGAGGAATATTTAGATTTCACATTAATATGTTACACTGTACATTCTTCGATTCTGATTCAACAATTATTTACTATTCTACTTACATCCACAGATATACGTATCCGTTCACCGCAGAATAACCATTTTCATTCAAATTCAATTTCATATTCAAATTTTGACCGATCATAATCCAAGTCAAGATTTAACATGTGGCATAATGAAGAAATTATTGACAGAATAAAAATTGATTAGAAACAAACTAATTAACTATATGAAATTTTGTTAAGAATCCACGCTAACAATATCCTAACTAACTGTTCCTATATCCGTTATGACTATTTCCTTATTACATTTTATTTATTGTCATTTTAATTATCGCAATTAATTATCGCAATTTTTATACTCGCAATTTTATTTATCGTCATTTAAATACTGTTATTTATTTTACGCACTTTAAATATCGTCATTTAAATACTGTCATAATATACTAGTCTTGGTTAATCCCGAGACAATATAATATAATTAATTGAGACATATGTCGATTAATTCTAAGATTATATATTGGCATATTGGACTACTAACATTGGACTATTAACATTGGACAATTAAAAGGTATTAAAATATTGATTTTAACATATTAGACTAAACATTTCTTCAAACTTGCCACTTAATTTCATCTTAAACATCATGTGTATCTTGACGATTACAAACTGCATTCAAACCTTTCAAAATTCTTGAAAACACCTCAGATCGATAACCAATGATTCAGATTCGTTAACCTTGAGAATGCTGATGAAGCAGCAAAAGCTATAGATGGTCTTAATGGCCAAAAGGTTGATAATAAGAATGGTGTGTTGAAAAAGCTCAGATTTGGAACTGAAAAATGGATTGACCAAACCCCGAAGGAGACTATGGACAAATCACAAGGATTAAACCTGTACTTACAGAATCCTGATGGTTCATATCCGATGAAATCTTTAGCGAATACCTTGATCCTTACTTATTTTAAATTCTTGCGGAAAAATTATATTCATCATCCTTCGAGTTTAGAAATTCTAAGATATCATCGTATCTTTCATCATATATATCTTCGATATTTCTGAAGATATCTTCATAATTATTCTTGCCTGAAATTATTTATCTTTTCGCGCTATATGTGTTACATCATAAAGGAAACTGTTTTAGTTTTTATATTCGGTAAAATTTGAGTTTAAATTATGAATGATTTCTAGAGAGGTGTTGGGAATTGAATCATGAGTTAGTATAATATAATTACGCCTGACCAACGTGATTATATTACAGTAAGTCTTGCTGAATTTCTAATGGAACGTGATGATTCACAGACCATACCGTCATCATGTGACATGTGTAAGATCCGATTATTTATTTTACAGAAGTGTATTAGAGTGCATGAAGTGTGGGGAAAATTGTGTGAGTAAACCGAAGACAGAACCTGTTCAGCCCTTCGTGCGCGCCGCGCAGGGGTAATGGTGCGCGCCGCGCACTGTCCCTGCGACAGAACCCCAGTTTTTCTGTTTTGAGTTTAATGAAGGGCATTATGGTCTTTTAACTTGAGGGTCGGTTTTAGGCCACAAAGGCAGATTGGTGGACTCTTTTATGTCCACAATCTTATCTTCATCTCTTCCACACACTCTCAAACCCTAGAGTGAGAAATAGAGCTTAGAGAGAGAAAGCTTCATTTGGGGAAGAAGGAGCTTGAATCAAACGAAGTTGCAAGTGTTAAAGTTGTTCACCTTGTTCACGGCTACGTTGTGGTGGTATTGGTAAGCACTAACTCCGAGTTTTCATAGTTTGATTTAGTGTTCATAATTGGAGTTTTGAAATGGGTGTTCTTGAAATAAACCCATTAGTTGTTAATTGGATGTTTGAGCTAGTAAATGGTGTTAATAACCATTGTTGGTTGGTTTGGGTTTGTTAATGAAGATGATTAGTTGTTAATCATGTTTGGTTGTTGGAATCACTAGTTAATTAAGATTATAAGTGATTAGAAGTGTAAACTTGCAAATGGGTGTTGACTTGATTTTGGGTCAAAATGGATTTTTGTGTCCTAATGATGCAAGTAAGTGTTTTGATGTTGAACCTTGAGCATAAGGGGGTGTTTGAACATAATCATTAGTTAATTTTGATTATGGATGTTTTGGACGAGTTTTGACTTAGTCAAAGTGATGCATGTGCAAATGGGTCGATATTGCACTTATGGTGTTTTGTGTATAAGCTAGTGTATTTAGCTTATTCGGTTGTAAATTACTTAGGTGATTTGCATCGGACGATCAGGAGCTCAAGCGGAAGTTGCCTTACTTGAAATCAAGGTGAGTGGAATATTTATACATGTATGTATGTGGTTTATTTACTCGTACGCGATGTGGGCCTTTGGCGCCACATCGTGAGTGTTGGGCGTTATGTCACAAGTTGGTGGCTTATTTGGTATTCGGGTGAAGAGAACTACGGGTCGGTAGTATCTCGCTAGGTGTCTCACGAGTCGGTGACACCTCTTGGAGGTTTACAAGTCGGTGACCTCATATGTATTGACGGGTGGTGCACTAGTCGGTGACACCCCATAGTGTTCACAAGTCGGTGACACTTGGTGGTACTTCACAAGTCGGTGATGCCACATGGCGTTCACGAGGCGGTGACCCATAAGTAATAGTGGTGATTTACAAGTCGGTGACACCTTATGATGAGTCACAAGTCGGTGACATTTCTTAGTGATCACAAGTCGGTGACACTAGGTGGGGCTTCACAAGTCGGTGATGCTACATGGTGATTCACAAGTCGGTGACACCATATGACTAGTCACAAGTCGGTGACATGGTACGAGTGAGACTCGATGATCTTGGTCGGCTACAAGTCGGTAGTAGTAAGCGGTGAACGGTTAGCGTGTTTATGCCCTTTTATGTTTAGTATATTATCGTGTTGAATTATATACTAACGTTATTGCTAGTCGTGTGTTTGTTGATGCTAACTCGTTTGTTCGTTGTATGTAATGGTTGTGTAGGTGGATGCGTGTAGGTAAATTACATATGTATATGTATAAGTATTGCATTCACTAAGCATTAGCTTACCCTCTCGTTGTTTACCATTTTATAGGTTCTGGCGTGGATAAGGGTAAGGGCATTCGTTCGGACTAGAGATCCCGCTCGATGCTAGGGGACGCTTTTGGCTTTAGTAGCTCTTGGAGTGTGACCGATAGTTGGGTAGTTTAATCCCAAATGCCATGCTCATTGTGTAGTTTGGAACTTAAACTTTTTGGTGGTCGAAACTCTAAACTTGTATTAAACTTGCATTTTGGGTCGTGTGGGCCCCGCTTGTAAAACATCGTTTTATGTTTGATTCGTGTTAGTTTTACATATATAAGTTTGTCGTGAAAAGCCTTCGGTCTAAATATGTCGGGAAGTGGTCCATCTTTTTACGAGTTAAAAACAGTTTGATCAGAGCCTGGAACGCCTTGTGCGCGCCGCGCACTTTCAGTGGAGCGCGCCGCGCACCACACCTGAGCAGCAGTTTAATTTTTTTTTTTGGGACTGTTTTTGGTCGGTTATCGGGTTGGGTTGTTACAAGTGGTATCAGAGCATGGTCTAAGGGATTTAGGTGACTTGAGATAGGCGCCTAGACTTAGACTTTTGTGTGTGCTATTATGCGGGACTTGTAGGATTGCGGGTCGGTTCGGGATTTAGTTAGTGCCTTAGAGAATGGGTGAACTAGCTATGTATTGATTATGTTGTTATTAATCGTGTTGTTTGCGTTGAATATCTAGCGAGATAGTTGTTGTATTCATGAGCTCGGCATGGCGTGTGAGCGTAATAATGCTTCGCGACCATTATTACGGTTGCAAGCCAAGTCATGCAAGTGATGTACAACAAGTGTTGAACTAGATGGGATGTACGAACTGTGGCATATTATATGTTTGTGAACGATTGATCGTGGTGGTGGGTGTAAGTTATTCATGTTGTGTTCCTAACCGAGTTCATTTCTTAGAATGACTACAAGGAGCAAACAAGCCAACGAAGATCAAGACAAAGACGTTGAGTTCACGGCTAAGGTTGAGGCCATCTTTAAACGTCAAAAAGCGGAGTTTCTCGAGGATGTTAGAAAAGTTTTTCGGGAATCGGTTGATGGGCAATTAACCGATCTAATTGATGAAAGGGTGAAGGTCGCAATCGAGGAAGCGCTTGATGCTAGAAATATTTATCCCCGAGGCGAAGGGAGTGAAGGAAATGGGAGGCGGGACTTCCATTACAAAAACTTCAAGGATGCACAACCTCCTATGTTTAATGGGGTAAGGGATTCGTTGAAGAGTACATGTTGGGTTTCAGACATCGAGGGGGCTTTCCGTACTAGTGAATGTCCTCCCGAGAAAAAAACGAGGTACGGTTCTAGTATGTTACGTGAAGAAGCCAAGTTGTGGTGGGATGACAAGATTCAATTGTATGGCGAGGAACAATGTATGAGCTTGTCATGGGATGAGTTCAAAAGGAGTTCTTTGATGAATATCGAACTTCTTCCAACCTTGATAGAATCCGGGACGAGTTACACAATTTGCGACAAGGTTCGATGGACTTGGTTACTCTCAAGTCTACCTTCTTGGCAAAGACTCGTTTTTTTCCGGAGTATGTTGGTGACGATCACAAGTTGATGAAAGATTTCTACCGTACCATGAATGATGAGTTGAAGGGTAAGATTAGTCGGGGAATGGCTAAGTCTTTTGAAGAGTTGTTTGAGTTGGCGCGGGGTTTCGAACCGGAGGTGTCAAAGCCAAGTGTGTCCGATGTTAGTAAACGGAAGTTCGAAGCGGCGACGTTTTCGAACAAGAAGAGTAAAAGCGCTACCGAAGGTGTCAGAAGCGTAAAGATGAATGACACGGGTGGTTCTAAATTCGCGTGTTATAATTGTGGGCAAACGGGGCATAAGTCTCGTGATTGTCCGTCGGGTAAGGTCACATGTTTTAAGTGCCGGAAGGAGGGACACCGGAAGTCGGAATGTCCCGAGTGGAATAGTGACGGAGCGCGAAAATCTAGCGACGCTTGATTCAGGTACTATTCGATTTTAGTACTATCTTTATGCGGGTGATTTTGGATAATGATTGAGTTTATCCATGTATTGTAGTGACTAGCTAGGTCGAGTTAGTCCATTGCGGTTTGATTAGCCATGTCGGGTTAATCAATTGGATGTTGGATGTTGACCGAGGCGGGTTAACCAAGTGAGTTTGACTAACCGGGTCGGGTTAATCAATTAAATGATAAGTGTTGACCGAGTCGCGTTGACCTAGTGTGTTTGACTTAACCAAGTCTGGTTAATCAATTGTTGTTAGGCGTTGACCGGGGCGGGTTGACTAAGGGTATTTGACTAACCGAGCCGGGTTAATCAAATTGTTTTTAGGGGATTAACCAAGTCGGGTTGATCGAGATAGTTTGACTAACCAAGTCGGGTTAATCAATAAGTTGTTGGGAGTGTTGACCAAGTCGGGTTGACCAAGTGAGTTCGACTTAACCGAGTCGGGTTAATCAATTTGGTGATAAGTGTTGATCGAGGCGGGTTGACCGAGCGTATTTGACTAACCGGGTAGGGTTAATTAATTCTTGTTAAGGGTTGGCCGAGGTAGGTTGACCGGGCGAGTTGGAGGCCTAACCGAGTCGGGTGAAACCGTGATTTGATTAGAGGGTTACTTGTATTGCGCTCCATAAGGTTTAGCGTAGTAATGGTATGCCGTTCGAGAGGCGTTCACGTTGACTTTGTATGTGTGTGAGTATAGTCATGGTGGTTGACTATCTTTGTTTTTGTGTAAGTGACCGCGTTAACGGTCGAGACGGTACGGGTAGGGTATAAGTCTTGGTGGCACCAAGCATCGCCATTGTAAGTGAAAGTTTGCTAGGCCTGCTTTGTGTCCTAGGTAGATCTCGACTAGCAGTTGATTGCTAGGGAGTTGTGGCGTTGAGCCGTAATGTTCATTGGGTTTGGGTGACTTCGAATAGTCAAGTGTCATATAACGCCGAGGATGGACCCCGAAAGGGGCAAGTGAATGAGACTCGGTGGTAGTAATGGGAGTTGTATAACACTACGTCAGGTGCCCTCCATATACCTGCAAGTAGAATACTTCACTCTGGTGGTGTGATTACTTTGTACTTGGGTACCGGTGAGGAAACCCGAAGGTACGATCATGGTTTATTGCGACGACTAACGGGCATTGACGTTTAGCCGATTCGGAAAGACTAGGTTCGAGTATCTTGTGGTAAGTCCGTGGAAACTTCTGAGTATGACCGACGTTGGTACCGGTCATGTATGTTGTGGAATGTTGAAATTTCGCAAGGTATTATCATCTTGACGATGATAAGGTAGGGTTAAAACCCTAAATGGGGGAGTATGTACACGGAGGGTACGATGCTTCTTTGGTTTGGTAGGCGTGTTTGAGCCATTTGCCGTAAGTTATCTCGTTTTGAGAGCCAACTAGAGACGTAGAGTGTTAGTTTGGACTGTCTCATGTAGGGGCGTGTTAGGAGAGTGCGTTCGGGAACGAACTCTCTAGAGCATTGGCGATGGGCGTTAGAACTCTAAGTCGTGAGTTGGAGTATGCCAAGGAAATCATGAAGGTTAATTGTGCAATTGGAACGTTGCATGGTGGTAAAGTGTGATCGATAGGATGCACGGTGACCTCAAAGGTTCCGAGATTGTGTGAGAACTCGAAGACTTGTGGAAAATGAGTTGTTTTCGTTCGCGATGAGGTTTATATCGCGAGGACGCGATCCAATTTAAGTGGGGGAGAGTTGTAAGACCCGATTATTTATTTTACAGAAGTGTATTAGAGTGCATGAAGTGTGGAGAAAATTGTGTGAGTAAACTGAAGACAGAACCTATTCAGCCCTTCGTGCGCGCCGCGCAGGGGTAATGGTGCACGCCGCGCACTGTCCCTGCGACAGAACCCCAGTTTTTCTGTTTTGAGTTTAATGAAGGGCATTATGATCTTTTCACTTGAGGGTCGGTTTTAGGCCACAAAGGCAGATTGGTGGACTCTTTCAAGTCCACAATCTTATCTTCATCTCTTCCACACACTCTCAAACCCTAGAGTGAGAAATAGAGCTTAGAGAGAGAAAGATTCATTTGGGGAAGAAGGAGCTTGAATCAAATGAAGTTGCAAGTGTTAAAGTTGTTCACCTTGTTCACGGCTACGTTGTGGTGGTATTGGTAAGCTCTAACTCCGAGTTTTCATAGTTTGATTTAGGGGTTTTGAAATGGGTGTTCTTGAAATAAACCCGTTAGTTGTTAATTGGATGTTTGAGCTAGTAAATGGTGTTAATAACCATTGTTGGTTGGTTTGGGTTTGTTAATGAAGATGATTAGTTGTTAATCATGTTTATTTGTTGGAATCACTAGTTAATTAAGATTATAAGTGATTAGAAGTGTAAACTTGCAAATGGGTGTTGACTTGAGTTTGGGTCAAAATGGATTTTTGTGTCCTAATGATGCAAGTAAGTGTTTTGATGTTGAACCTTGAGCATAAGGGGGTGTTTGAACATAATCATTAGTTAATTTTGATTATGGGTGTTTTGGGCGAGTTTTGACTTAGTCAAAGTGATGCATGTGCAAATGGGTCGATATTGCACTTATGGTGTTTTGTGTATAAGCTAGTGTATTTAGCTTATTCGGTTGTAAATTACTTAGGTGATTTGCATCGGACGATCAGGAGCTCAAGCGGAAGTTGCCTTACTTGAAATCAAGGTGAGTGGAATATTTATACATGTATGTATGTGGTTTATTTACTCGTACGCGATGTGGGCCTTTGGCGCCACATCGTGAGTGTTGGGCATTATGTCACAAGTTGGTGGCTTATTTGGTATTCGGGTGAAGAGAACTACGGGTTGGTAGTATCTCGCTAGGTGTCTCACGAGTCGGTGACACCTCTTGGAGGTTTACAAGTCGGTGACCTCATATGTATTGATGGGTGGTGCACTAGTCGGTGACACCCCATAGTGTTCACAAGTCGGTGACACTTGGTGGTACTTCACAAGTCGGTGATGCCACATGGCGTTCACGAGGCGGTGACCCATAAGTAATAGTGGTTATTTACAAGTCGGTGACACCTTATGATGAGTCACAAGTCGGTGACATTTCTTAGTGATCACAAGTCGGTGACACTAGGTGGAGCTTCACAAGTCGGTGATGCTACATGGTGATTCACAAGTCGGTGACACCATATGACGAGTCACAAGTCGGTGACATGGTACGAGTGAGACTCGATGATCTTGGTCGGCTACAAGTCGGTAGTAGTAAGCGGTGAACGGTTAGCGTGTTTATGCCCTTTTATGTTTAGTATATTATCGTGTTGAATTATATACTAACGTTGTTGCTAGTCGTGTGTTTGTTGATGCTAACTCGTTTGTTCGTTGTATGTAATGGTTGTGTAGGTGGATGCGTGTAGGTAAATTACATATGTATATGTATAAGTATTGCATTCACTAAGCATTAGCTTACCCTCTCGTTGTTTACCATTTTATAGGTTCCGGCGTGGATAAGGGTAAGGGCATTCGTTCGGACTAGAGATCCCGCTCGATGCTAGGGGACGCTTTTGGCTTTAGTAGCTCTTGGAGTGTGACCGATATTTGGGTAGTTTAATCCCAAACGCCATGCTCATTGTGTAGTTTGGAACTTAAACTTTTTGGTGGTCGAAACTCTAAACTTGTATTAAACTTGTATTTTGGGTCGTGTGGGCCCCGCTTGTAAAACATCGTTTTATGTTTGATTCGTGTTAGTTTTACATATATAAGTTTGTCGTGAAAAGCGTTCGGTCTAAATATGTCGGGAAGTGGTCCATCTTTTTACGAGTTAAAAACAGTTTGATCAGAGCCTGGAATGCCTTGTGCGCGCCGCGCACTTTCAGTGGAGCGCGCCGCGCACCACACCTGAGCAGCAGTTTAATTTTTTTTTTTTTGGGACTGTTTTTGGTCGGTTATCGGGTTGGGTTGTTACAACATGTTACATAACTCTTTCATTCTATTTAACCTCTAAACATATCAAGAACATATTTTCTTGATATTTCTATCTTTCTGTGATTCTGGTATTTTAACAAATCAAATCGTGCTATTACATTTCTTTCTGCTTAGTATATTATGATCATTCTTCATACAAACGAATTCTGAATCATTATTTGCTTCACTTAAAGTTGAGAATAGAAAACAAAAGCATGAAATTCCAAAATATAAGGAAAAATATAAGCACGTCAACAACATGGAAACTACAAACCGTGTATATCAATGCTTATAGCAATATAAAGACATGGGAGAATGATAAATACAATAATTCCTAGAGCATAGTAGAAGTATAAATATTCTTCTGGTAGAAGATTGAAAAGAAAGATGACTGTATATATGGTCAATATAATAGCAAAGATCAATATAGGATTGAGCATATTAATGGATCTTTTGGGAGTATGAATTGAGAAACAAAGTATAGGAGTAGTGAAAATAATGGAACGAAAGAAGTAAATTTATAGTGAAATATCAGACATAGCAATCGAGGCAGATTACCACATTTATTTAAAGAGGATCCTAATTTCCTTATTCACCGAAGAATCGAATCTTATATAGATTTTGAAGATTATCTCTAAATTCCTTGAATTTCGAAAATCCACCGTGACTACGTCAAAAGTTAAATCTCTATCTCAATCTTTTGTGACAGCTTCACTCGTACGCTTCACATAATCGAATCATTTTATCTATACTAATCAATAATGATGAAACTCAATCAATAATGATGAAACTCTATTTATCAACTCACATTCATCATGAAAACATTGTTATTGTTAGCCATGACGACCTCAATCAAATTTCGGGACCAAATTTCTTTAACGGGTAGGTACTGTGACGACCTGGAAAATTTTGACTAATTTTAAATCAAACTCTCAATACGATTTAATATTTTTGACACGTTAAGCAAAGTCTGTTAAACTGAGTCTCAAAATTTTTGAACTGTTTCCATGAAATCATTTAACCTTCGACTATTCCCGACGATTCACGAACATTTTATGATTAGATGTATACATATATTATATAATTAGTAAATATGACATAATTAATAAAATTTTATATTAATATATTAAATTTAATTATAAATTAAAGTATAATTGTTATAGTAATATTATTACTACTTTCATTATTATCATTAATATTAATATCAATATTAGTATTATTAATATTATTATTATTATTATTACTATTATTATTAGTATTATTTTTTTTGTTATTATTATTATCATTATTATTTGTATCATTAATTTTATTATTATTTCTATTATTATTGTTATTGGTATTTTTAGTATTATTAATAATATTATCAATATTATTATTATTAATATAATTATTCATTATTAATATTAATTAAAAATATATTATAAAGACATAATTGTACCAAATTAGTTTTACATCACTTTCACTTTTATTTTTTTCTTTAATTTTATGTTCTACATCCAAGGCCTGTCGACCACCATTACTACCCAACAATTGATCGTACCAGGTTTACTGCTCCAATTATTCGTTTATCACCTTTATCATCAGTGAATTTAAAATATCAATCAATTATTGTTTTTGTCTGATGATTACTATGATTTTATATATTCTATCTAATTTATCTATCTCTATCTATCTCTCACTTCTTCTTCTTTACAAAACCACGAAGACACCACTATCATTCATCTATGTGATCTGCTACTGCTGCTATTTCTTCACTGTTGCTACACGATCTCCAGTCAAGTACCACCATCGACAAACCATTGAAGTTACATACAAGGTTTTCTATTTCTATTATAACCCTGATCATCATCATAAACCACCATACACACCACACCCATTCTTTCTGTTTACTCTCTTCAACCACAACAACTCACCTTATTATTGCTACTGATAATCGTTATCGTTTCTGTTGAAACCACCACGTAAACACCACTATCGATCAACTAATGACACACCTTGTGACTACCATTTTGTTTTCTATTTCTATTCGAAATAAACCAAATAACCACGCCACCTTAAACCCATTTGATCACCACTTTATGTGTTTTTCTTCAAATCAATATGCAAGATTAATCTTTGCTATATGTTTTACGAGATCAACTTAACAACATCTTTATCACCTCGTCTAATCATCAAAGCACCACCCATATCTAAGTCTCTCTCTCTCTCTATATATATATATATATATATATATATATATATATATATATATATATATATATATATATATACTTACATATTCACCACCATCTTTATCTCTTTAAACCACCACCACTTTCATCAAACTCTCGAACCACCATGAAAATCTCCATTTAAACTACTGTTATGCTACTCGAATGTCTTCTGTTTTTCTGATTCCTCGACAACCACAAATAGTCACCAGTTAGAACCATTTTGTTATTGTTTTTGCTCAGCTACTACTTGTATTGTTGCTGCTCGAACTTTTTCTGTTTTCTTTCAAACTACCAAACAAAACCACCATTGAACACCTTAAACCGCTATCAAATAAACTGTTATTGCTGCTGTTATACCTCCTGTTTTGTAGCCAAACCTTCCACCATCATAACCACCTCAAAACACCACGTAAAAACTGCCGCAAGGTGTTGCACCTTTTTTTTCTTGAATCGTCACTACGGTGGACTAAAATTGTGGCCTTTTCCCTTCTATTTAATCAACGCAAAGAAACAAATAAAGGGTGCGTTTATTGAGCTTACAAAATAAAAAAGAGAAAAAGAAAAAGCAATACCACTTATTTGGTTTTGTCGATTTGCAAAGGTGAGCAAGGAGGAATCATCTTAATTGATTAATTTGTGGGGTTTGGTGTGTCTCTTTTCGTCAATCACAAAAGCAAAGGAGGTAACTCGTTTGTTCCAACTTTCATTGCTTTAATTATATATTAAATTTCTATGATCAAACACGTACCGATTGGTTTAATCATTTGAATGATATACGTGACCGTGAGAGTAATATACGATGATGAGGTTGATCCTGTTATGATGATGATACAAGATGATTATTATGATCGGGTGATGAAACGATTAGGTGGATGATAGAAAGGTGATGATATCGATATGACTATGATTATGATTTTACGTGATCGTGATGATTTAAATGGCGATGATGATATCGGGTTATGTTAACGATAACTGAAAGATGAGGTTAGGGTTAATAGGATCGTATTTTCTTCATATTATCGATCGATTTATCAGTTTACAAAGTTAATGGGCTTAAGCCTTCACGATTAATGGACCTAATACTAATAAGTCTAATGGGCCGAGATCAGTTTACGTTTTCTGAAGGGCTGAGATCTAGTTGCGTGATCTGTTGGACCAAATCCTTTTTTGCATTGTTGGGCTGTTATGATTCTAATTTATTGGGCCGAAGACTAGCTTCTTGGTTGGGGCAAAAGAGTTCGAAAATGATGATAAGGATGTCACAGTACAGTGGTGATGATTGATGTGATGAGTTATACAAATATAAATCTGAATTTAATCAGAAAAGCGAGGTTAGAGGAGTGGTTAAGGATGTTATTGGGTTAGCGGGAGGTTTCGGGTTCAAACCCGGGCTTGGTCATTTTTTTTAAGCTACTTCTTTAATGTAGTTATTTATTATTATTATTATTATTATTATTATTATTATTATTATTATTATTATTATTATTATTATTATTATTATTATTATTATTATTATTATTATTATTATAATTATTATTATTAATGGTGTATCCTATCGTATACACGCATAAAAGGCATGATGGTTGCATAAAAGTAGCGTCAGGAAGACTGGAAACAACAGTTTTGTGGAATTATCCGTCCAGCGTTCTCCGCTGTACAGGTTGCTCCGTCATGCGTAAACCCTGAAGGCCGTCTAGCGCGTAAGCCCTGGCCGGAGAACGCCACTTTCAGCATAAATTTCGGATCACAAGTAACAGAACGTATCATCATCTGACACGTGTCCCCGAACAATCCGGTGGATCTGACATTATAAATAGACCCCTTGGGTCGTCATTTTACACAATTCAGACACTCTGATAAACTTGAGAGCAGAGACTTCATCTCTTTCTCTCTCTAACAATTTCTCTCACTAGAAATCATCAGGCTAGCAATTCTACGCTCTACGGACGACAGATTGATTAAGCTACCCCACAAGTTTCTATACTTGTGAACGGGTCTGCAGGGATAATTTCCCAAGAGCAAACATCAATCGGCAACACTCGCCCACCTAAAGCTAGATTACTTCTAGTATCGTGTTGGCACACTAAGCCTTACCTCGTAAGGAAACAGGTGTTAATAATGGCGCCATCCACTAATGCAAAGGACACGCGAAACGGAAAAGGAACGAAAATAACTTAAGCTCCATTCATAAATGAACTTGAAGCAGTCAATAATCCATTAACTGAAGACATGATAACTGTTGAAGATGTACATGTTCCGCCACCGGACGGTATGATTGAAGAAACAGTTGCTGAAACTGCAGAGAGGCTTAAGCGTTTGGCATCTAATTCAGAGAAAAGGCCAGTAATCGAAGAAACAACAACCAAAAGTGTAGAAAGGTCCAAACCTTGTCAATAATCTAGAGAGGCGACCATTGATGAAACCACGGAGATGTCCATCATTTATACCTTTTCGACGGATGGCGGATGGCAAAGACAAGCAAATCATGAAAAGGCAATCTATATCAAAGTACAGGTTATCCAGACTACTTGACAAGCTGGGCAGTCTTATTGATGACTCTGAGGATGATAATGACTTGAATTATATTAATAATGATTCTGACGATGAGATTGATGACAAAGATGAGTTCATGTCTGAGAAGCAGGCAGTGTTGCTTTTAAATGACATCCTTAAGAAGACAGCTCCGGCAAAGTATAAGCAACGCTTAGCGCATCCCACCGTCCGTGCTGTGGCTGTGGATAATTTTTTCGCACTAATTACTGGAGAGCAAGCTACAAAGCCATCGACTATGGCAGAATCTACTCAATATTTTATTGATCGAATTGCTAACTACCGTTGCCTAGAAATCTTGGCATACCGGCAATTGGAGTTTATGATGGTACAACGGATCCTGAAGATTTTCTTACCATGTTTGAGGGTGCAATGAGGTTACAACATTGGGATGACGAGGTAGCTTGTCATATGTTTCCAATGGTGTTGCAGAAAATGGCAAGGGAATGGTTTGCAAGCTTACCGTCAAGGAGTATTACAAGTTATTTAGATCTTCGTGCAAAGTTTGTTATGCAATATCAAAATCTTCGTAGCTGCACTTTGACACACCTTGATGCACATGAGATAACGATGCATCATAATGAGTCCTTGAGTAATTTCATGAAGCGCTACATGCTTGAAGCACAGAAGATACCTGATTGTCCAGAATCGCAGCTAGTGTCCGGTTTCATTTTTTGTTTGGATCAGCGAAGGTTTAGTGCACTTGTTCATACATTAAGGTATGACTTGCCAAAAACTCTGCATCAGGCGTTGGAAATTGCACAAAAACATGTTCGAGCTGGTGAGCGAGGACTAAGCAAGTTTGATGGAAGTGGCAGTAGCAAACCGCACAACGGAGGGCGGTACTTTGACAGAAATCAGAGGAGGAATGACAATTCCAATGGTGGATGGAGAGGCAACAATCATCCTAATGATTTTCATCACAACAGAAGGCCAATAGAGAGACATCCGTTGATTATGGCGCTGACTAAAACTCCAAAAGAGATTCTTTTCACTGAGCCAATCCGGACTACTTTCAATCCTCCAGCACCCATGGAGGAAAGAGAGGGTCCAAAAAGTGAACTATGGTATGACTTTCATGAGGCATGGGGTCATGATACAGATAATTGCAAATCTCTTATGAGAGAAATCATCGTAAAGATCAAAGTAGGAGAGTTAAATCACTTGTTGCCAGGAAAACAATATAGGAGAAATGATCCTCGTAGGAAATTTGGATGGCAGAAGAATGATAGTGGAAGAGGTCATCGAGGTGATAACAGAAGAAGGGAAGAGTATGGCAGAATAGATAACAGAAACCAGTACGGAGATCGGATCACGGAGCGTGAGCTAACTCCAGATGTTGTAATCAAGATGGTGTGGTTGAATGGTAGTCACTATGAGGGCAGTGAGCAGTCGAATAACAATGTTGATAGCTGGAGATATGCTCCAATCCTTTTTCAACCAATTCAAAATTGGGCCTTGTCCGTTCAGCCAGTGGTCATTTTAGCAGAAATTGCAAACAAGTTCATCAGCCATATCTATACGGATACTGGTAGTGAAGCTAATATCATTTATTGGCATTGTTTGAAGACTTTTCCAAAGCATGTGCAGGATAGGGCTAGGCGGACGAGTTTGAAGGTTTCAGGCTTGACGGGAGCACCGGTGAATGCCATGGGGCGAATTCATTTGGAGGCCGTTTTGGGAACATTTCCACTATTGAGAACTGAAACAATCGATTTCACTATTCTGGATGGCAACTCTCGATTTAATGTCCTTTTTAGACGGGCAGCGTTAGCTAAATTTGGAGCGATAACATCAACGGCTCATGCAGAGCTGAGATTCCCAACTCCGAACGGGGTAGCCGCCATACACTCACAGTATGTGGCACCAACAAGAGAACGATCCACATTTGAAAACTTACCTGAAGGAAATATGAATCAGAGGAGGCGTAATCGGTTATTCAGGGAGGATGAGGTTCTGGAGTTCTTTATACCATAATCAAGTGTTCAGGCCGGACAGCGCTAGGTGCTTGGCGTTTGAAGAAACAAATTCTAGCATTTTATCAAGAACAAAATTTATCATTTCAATAAGAGCAGTTTGTTAGCATTTCTGAAGAACAAAATTTATCAATATACTGTAGACCATTGTGGTCATCTTTACAGTGCCTATGTTTTCAATTGCATACACTAAACGTTCATGATGTACTAATTAGGCTTGATCCACCTAAATTCGTCATCAATTGTTTATGTATTGCACAGTACTGATCAATAAAATTTTATATATTTCATATGCAAAGTGCTGCCTGTGACAAATGTAAAATATTGCATTTATATACTGCCCACAGAAGGAGAGTATTTTAATACCTCCAATGGCAGAAGCTTTTGTGCCGGCCACCAAAGGCACAAGGGATCGGCTAAAAAACGTTAAAGTTTTACTAGAACGCACCGAGGCAAAATGCAAAAATCAGATACTTGTCATGACAAACATTATAAAAAACTTACTTCACAGAACGAAAGAAGTTTAGATTTTATGAAGGCCAAATATATTACACAATTCTTCTTCATATATTATATGACGGAAGGCGTATGTTGGAAAGATTATTTTATAGTCACTCTTCAAAAACACTTCATAACTATTCCTCATCAATTTGATGACGGAAAGCGTATAACAGACTACGAGTGTCCTACTGAATATTTGAGGCATAGTGTTTGCAAAGTGAATTTTTGATATGTTGCTCATTCAACTGAAGTTAACAATGCAAGACATTCAAAAATGAATTACCTTAAACACTTTTCAAAATGCTTTGCTCGGATATACAATATACAATTGAACATAGAGAATTTATTGTATGCTTAGTGCATAGCAAATCGGTCATAAACAACAAACATCAAATTATTTGGTGCAAGCATACAAACAAGCATAATCACTACAATAGAATATATTTATGGCATCCAAATTGTCAAAGTTTATTACAAATGATTGTTCATCAAATAGTTACAAATTTATGAAAATTCCATACTAAGCACATCCTGAGCAGATGACTCCTCCCTGCTGCATACTTCATCATACACGTCTATCTTCAGGTTAACCAACTTGTCCTTTGCTTCATTGACCTTCTCCAGAGTTCCAGGAAGCATCAGATTAGCAATACCAGCAGGAAGAGTTTGGTTTGGAGCTAGGCGTTTGGTAATTTTATTGGTAATATCAGAAATGAAGTGGGTGCGAACAGCTTCAACATAATCATTGTAGGGATTCCACACAAGATTAGATCCAAGCACCTTCGCTATCACACCCAGTATCCCCTTCTTAAGATCAGCAAAGTTACTCTCACCCTTCTCCGCCCTCCGGAAAAGATCAGCTGATTTCTCCCTCTCCGCACTCAACTCCTTCTCTAGCTCCCTCGCTTTCACCTGCTCCTCC
The DNA here is from genome assembly GCF_046630445.1 of Rutidosis leptorrhynchoides. Classification (NCBI taxonomy): domain Eukaryota; kingdom Viridiplantae; phylum Streptophyta; class Magnoliopsida; order Asterales; family Asteraceae; genus Rutidosis; species Rutidosis leptorrhynchoides. The sequence continues at coordinate 74,071,213 of NC_092341.1, forward strand.
TCAAACTTTTTCTTTTCAGCATCCACCAACCTGTCCTTCTCCTCCTGCAGAGCAACAGCGGCTTCCTGAGCACTTTTCAGCTCAGCTTCTCTAGCCTTCAATGTATTATGAGCATCAGTCAAAGCACGTTCATCATCAATTGCTCTTTTACGAGCATTTGCACCTTGAGCAATCTCAGTACGGGCCACGGCAAGTATGGACTCCTGTTGCTTCTACAGTTGTAGCACGGAATCCAGATGGTTGGTCAGTAATACATGAGCTGCAGCAGTTGATTCCCTGAGCTGCTCAGATCGAAGAGCGGTGAAATGGGGTTTTAGCTCAGGGATAGCATAACCCTGTAGAAGAAAAATTTTATGGTTAATTTCAAGCAACTCAAATAAATAAATTGCAAGCATATACATGCAGGAGGTTTTATCATTCATACCTGAAGAAGAGTTGAAAATTCTTTATCCTTAGTGGCAAGACTCTTAATAAATGCTTTCAGCGTGCTAACATGAGCAGGAAGGGACGGCTCTTGAACATTGGATGAGGTGATAGAACGGTTAGTGGTATTAGGCGGATGAGAATGAAAGGAGGCGTCGTCTTTCAGCCTCTCTTCATGGAATTCAGATTCCTCAAATCGAGCAAAGTTTTGGTCAGGAGTTTTCAGGATTTTATCTCATTCACTCTCAAGGTTCTCCTCCGACCTCTGCTCACCGCCTTCAGTAGCCTTTCCTTGGCTATCATCAGACTCTGTTAAAATCAATAACATAAACAAATTAGCATTATGAACAAATATAACAGTTATAAGCAAAGACATGTGCATTATCAAAAAAGAGCAGAATGGACATACTTCTTCTGCATTTATGCTTTTGGCTCCCCTCAGTACTTTTTGCCCTCTTGGAGCCTATACACTTCTTCCTTGTCTTTTTGATTGGAGGAGGAGTGGGGTTTGTTTCACCCGTGATGTCAACCGAGCCTGACGTCTACTGCTCGGCGGTGGTGGTGTCATCCGCTATCCGTTCAGTGTTTGTCTGTTCAGACTCGGACTCACTATCAGAACTGTTAACAATGATTTCTTCACCCTTTTCAGCAGCAGCAGCATCAGCAGCAGCAGCATCAGCAGCTGCCTTAGCCTCAGCTGCAGCCCTCTCTGCCTCTAGCTCTTCAGCAGCTTTAGCATGGTCAGTGATATCCACTTCATCCTCAAGATCGAGGGATAAAAGAGCAGAACGAACCAACATCTCGGATTTGGCTGCAAGAATTAAACATGGACAGCAATATAAGCAAACATGGTAAACAATAGACAAGCATTTATATATATATTAGGATGATCATATCACATCCTACCCTGATTCTTCTCACGGAGTACTGGCACAGAAGTGCTTGGCCATTCTTGACTCACTCTACACAGCACAAGAATCCCCTCATACTTCTCGTATGATCTGGGCTGAACACGGAGCTCTTTCAAACTATTTACTATCCGCTGCTCTGCGGCAGAAATCTTAACACCTTTTCCTACACCAGCATCAATAGCACCCCATTTCCAAACAACGGAATACTCCTCTGTAATAACAGTCTCATCAACAAAGAAAAAAGGACTCTTCCAGTCCTTCAAGTTTGATACTCTATTAGTACCAATAAAATGAATATTTCGTTTACTATCAATAGTAAGCCAGCAGTCGTTAATTGTACGAATTCTAAACAAAGAGATAAAAACTTTAATGCGAGGCTTAATATTGCTGGCATTACAGTACATTTCAAAAAGGATAATTTTTTGAAGGCCATGGGGATGCATTTGGCTAAGGCAGGCCTTATAATATCTAAGAAGGCAAAGGAGAAAGTTAGTAGGGGGAACACGGAGGTTGCCGTGAGTAAGTTGTAAGGCGTATAAAGTAATTTTTCTGTCAGGAGGATTGTCGGTAGTTTATGTGTTGGTAGGAAGAACAGGGTTGTATTGATTAAGATGGCGAAAGGCAATCTTTAAACCGTCTAAGTATTCTCTTGTTAGTGATGAAGCCATCGTGCTAACTTCTGGAATGTCAGCAGCATTTAAAGAAGAAGGCTCTGCGTGTTCTTGGCCAGTACTCGGTGCAGAAGCCATGATAATAAAGTATAAAAGTATCAACAACTAAGAAATAACAAGTAAGATGGGGTATAATTGACCTTGAATGCTGAAAAACCATAAAAAGTTGAAAGAAAAGCTTGACAAAAGCGATGAAGATTTGGGCAGAAAAGTGTATTTTAGATCTGGTATAAAGGTAAACCAGTGAAGATAAAAGGTTTTGACGGTTTATATAGAAATTCATCAATGCAATTTTTATGGACACGATTATGACACGTGTACGGGTAGGTTTAAATGTGGGGTACAAAATAACACTTTTTCCAGCTGGAGGCGCGTGGAGAATCTCAACCATTTAAAGATAATCATCACATCGTCAGTAAAAATCATCTGCATTTAATGCCTGTAATGTTTTCCCCGATGCAAATGGGCAATGAAAAGGCTTGTTTCGGAAGAGTTATCAAAAGTTTAACAACTTAATCATTTTTTAAATGCTTAAGTGATGTCAAAGCTAAGGGGTATAAAATACTATTAAATTTTACAAGGAAATACTATTAAATACGATACAATTTTACACAAGATATTTATTTATTTATAGAATGGATATACCTAAACCTTGCTACAACACTTATAGGCAGTGTACCTAATCGTACAGTAGTGTAGTTTTTAGTAAGTCCGGTTCGTTCCACAGGGAAAATCTTTAAACAAAGCTTAACGCTATATTAGTTTACTTTTATAAAAATACAAATATATATATAAGAAATATTATTATTATAAAGGGGGTTTTTACCGTTTAATGACCGGTTTGTCGATTTTAAAACTTTAGTCGCAGTTAAAACCAAATGTAAAATATTAAAAATAAATACAAGACTTAAATTAAAGCGTAAAGTAAATAACGATAATGAAATTGCGATAAATAAAAGTGCGATAAAATAAACTTGCGATAATTAAAAAGTACAAAAATTAAAGTGCAATTAAATACAATAACAATAAATAAAATGCGATAATTAGAAGTGCAATTAAATATAAAATAAAGGAAATAAAATATGAAATAAAATAATTATGCTTATTTAAACTTCCGTAATCATGATGTTTGACGTGTTGATTTTAGTTTTATGCCCATGGGTTAATTGTTCTTTGTCCTGGATTATTTAATATGTCCATACGGATTTGTCCATAATAGTCCATCAGTCATAAATATAAAGAGCGAAAGCCTTCGTCAAATTATTCTTATTCCCGAAGTCAAATATTCCAACTAATTGGGGATTCGAATTGTAACAAGGTTTTAATACTTTGTTTAATGAATACACCAGGTTATCGACTGCGTGTAAACCAAGGTTTTACTACTTTGTTAAAAATTACACCAATTACCATTGAATGTAATTCACCCCTATTTCAACAAGTCTATTAACAATTAATCCAGTTCCGTGTCCGGTAAAATGAATAATTATTGGTATTTATAGATATCCCGCCCACCGTACCCAGTCAAGTGTATGTGGTTAAATATAAATACGTCGAATTATAAGTTTGTATATTAAATTAACAAGGTATTGTTTAGTTAATATAAAACCCATTAATAGCCCATAGTCTAATTTCCACAAGTGTCGTTCTTTTATCCAAACCCCAATTATGGTATAAAGCCCAATTACCCAATTTTAGTAATTAGCCCAACATCATGATTACTTCGGATTAAATAAGCATAATAATAACTTAGCTACGAGACATTAAATTAAAAAGGTTGAACATAACTTACAATGATTAAAAATAGCGTAGCGTTACACGGACAGAATTTGGACTTACACCCTTACAACATTCGCTAACATACCCTTATTATTAGGATTAAAATTAAAATTAAAATTAAAATATAAATTATAAATATAAATATTACGTTTAGATAAATGGATGTATATATATTATTGATGAAAAATTGATCAGAATTCGTTGGGCTTTATAGGGAGTTTCAGTTGTTGGGGCTCCGCGACTCGCGGCCCATTCCTTCTTCAAACTCCGCGAGTCGCGGAGATCGTTTTCATAGCTCACCCACATTTGGCTCTTTGTTTGCCGACGATTTATTTTTATAAATATAATATATACATAATTAATATAATTAATTATATATTATATTATATTTATATACATAGTTAACTTGTAATTTTTAGTCCGTTGCGTCGAGCGTTGAGAGTTGACTCTGGTCCCGGTTCTGGATTTTCGAACGTCCTTGCGTACAATTTAATATCTTGTACTTTGCGTTTTGAATCTTGTACTCTTGTAATTTCGAGACGTTTCTTATCAATAATTGAAACCTCTTTGATTGTATTTTGTACTTTTGAGCTTTTTGGTCGTTTGCGTCTTCAATTCGTCGAATCTGTCTTTTGTCTTCACCTTTTATTATTTAAACGAATATCACTTGTAAATAGAACAGTTGCAACTAAAAGCTTGTCTTTCTTGAGGAATAATGCTATGAAATATATGTTCGTTTTTAGCATTATCAAATATTCCCACACTTGAGCGTTGCTTGTCCTCAAGCAATATCGTCTTGAAATACTAGAATCACTTCTTTATTCTTCACACTTGTACATCAGTGATTTCTATACGACGGTATAAACAATGGTAGTAACGATATGGTTTACAGTCCCACATGACTATAAAAATTTAGATCCATTAAGGAAATTGGATCTTTATGAAAACATTTGATCTTTTGAAAATTAAATCTAGTTTTTACCCTAGATAAGTTTTCCGGAATAACCCTTCACCGGTGTTTGCAAAATATTTTTGTGGGTTTGGTGGGTTTCAGATTTGAAAATTTTAGCTCAAAACTTATGGTTTTGTGTCACACACTTGCTAACCTTGTATTTGGAAAGCAACACGTCCAGTTTACTTGTCCCGTATATTACCTTTCGGTAAACTACCGTCCGGTTGTAAAGGAAAGCGTTGAACAAGCAACTATTAAGGCAATGTCCCCTGACATGCTTTTAATTATGGTCTATAACGTGTCGAACGCAATTACTATCCTTTGTAGGAGCAATAGTAAAGCTCACCCTTATGATTTTTCGGTCTGGCACAAGGTCCTGTCTTTGACCATGCTATGCAACCACCGTTCTTACGGTTGACACCCGATTTGGTTCAGGTGACCTAATGAACTCCAGGTGAATTCCTAGGATTTTACGTTCAATGGTAATGAACGCATTGAAAATGGGTTTTCAGAAAACAAATCGGTTTATAATTTGATCAAAATATTTTCTCGTTCAAGCTCGAGTTTAGATATCATTGAATTCCATGAGTTTGAATTCTCAATCTTTAAGGTCAATCTCTAGGATTGAGTAATATCAGGCTTAAAAGCTGATTTTTAATCTTTAAGGAGATTATCCTTTCTGGGGATCTGATTCATTAGTCTTATCCAGCTAATTTGCACGGTGCCCTCCCCATTTTACAAGACAGATCCTCTCATGGTTAGGATAAGTCTGACCACTTGGCGACCCTGTTTGATGCTGAGGTCCGTGGATTTCCACCTGATTTTCGAGAAAACTTTTCAAGATTTTTCGTAGACTCTACAACTGGTCTGGACGACAACTTCATGACCTAAATCAGAAAGAGCATTTCTTTTTCGGAAGACTTTACTTCCTTTTAATGATGGAATTGATTCATCGTGTAGATCCATCTTTCTTACAGTAAATCAGGTAAAACTTTTTAGTTTAGTCCAAAGCAAAAGTATTTTCAGTTATTTGTACAGAAATATGTGACATATGTTTAAAATATCTTGGTAAATTTTCTCACACTTGGCTTTTTATTTTCCTTTTTATTGTCCTCTATTCCATTTTAAATGAATTTTAACATTTTGGTTTGTTTCTCAATTTATGTCCTTTCCGAGGTTACAATAATTTCGGTGTTAAAACCTAGTTTTATCGTTCATAAATATGTATAAACATGATTTTGAGTTCATTTAGTTGAAATTTTTGAAAATTTTTACTAGAATTGGGTAGTCAGTATATAAGACTAGGGCTGTTCTTTATTATCAGAGAGCACTAGGTTCTAATACAACTACTGCTTTACTAGTATTTTTAATGGTAACCAAGTGTTTAAGATAAAAATTTTAAAATCCGAAAGAATTTAACCCCTTCCCACACTTAAGATCTTGCAATGCCCTCATTTGCAAGAAATCAGTAACAATTTAAATTATTGAGGGTGATTTGTGTGAAAATGATTAAATTTTACCAAAGTTTCCAAACATATTTGTGTTTGCTTGCTGAATGATAAATGGTGCATATCATTTGTTCATTCCGTCTTGTTGTTATTTCACATATATTTTGCATCTTGTCGTCAAAATTAGTTGCTTTTGCTGAACTTAATGCCAGTTTTGAAAATGCGTTGTTTTACCCTGTTGTGTACATAAGATAAACTGCATACATATATACATATTTTTTGAAGTTTGGTATATTACCCCACATTCAAAAATCATTAAAATCTAAGAATAAAAGTTAGAAAATTATAAAAACTATTACAATATTAAATAAGTATTAAATGTATCAACATTACAAATTACAAAATAAATAAAACTAAGTAGACTAGGGATGATACTGATACCAGTAGGGGTTCCATGCATAACCATAGGTGCTATAAAATGCTTCGGCTGGGTTATACGTAGGATACGATGGTTGAATCTCTATAGACCAGGGAGGGAATATGGGCGATGGAGTAGGAATATAGTTTCTACCTATATGTTGGCAATAAGCTATGATTTGGTTTTGATGAACTTGCCAATCTTCAAATGCTCTATGTCTAGCATTTTCATACTCTTCTGAAGCTATAAACCTTTGCATTTCTGCCATTTCATTTCCCCCTCCTACATTACCTTCCTGTTGGTTTCTCTTAACCTGTGGATGTCTACCATGGTATTGTACTGCGACGTTATTTCGCCTCTTCAAAACTTTCGTACCATGGTATACATTTAAACCTATTGTATCGCGGGGTTCTGGTTCTTCGACTAATAATCCCCCCCGACTTATATCCACACCGAGATATTCAGTAATCAAAGTAATAAATATACCACCTCCTATTATGCTATGCGGTCTCATCCCCCTAACCATAGCTGATAAATAATAACCCACATAATAAGGTATACTTACAGCGCTTTGTAGGTCTCGAATACACATATGGTAAAACAAATCCTGTTCATTTACCTTTTCCTTGTTCTTACCTCTTTGTGTAATCGAATTAGCTAAAAACCTATGAATTACTCTTAATTCAGCTCTATCTATATCCAAATAAGAGTAATTTCCCCCTTTAAATCGGTGATGGCTAGTCATTTGACTCCATACACCATGCGTATCAAAATTTTCGTCTATCTTTCTACCATTTAGTATCAACCCTCTACAATCGGCAGATGCTAACTCCTCAGGCGTATATATACGTAAAGCCTGAGCCATGTCTAGTAAAGACATGTGGCGCATCGAACCTCCTAACAAAAATCTAATAAAAGATCGATCGGTTAAACTAGCTACCCGATCATTTAATTCTATACTACACAACAATTCTTTACACCATACTTTATATACAGGTCTACGCATGTTGAATAACCGTACCCAATCGTTAAAAGTAGAATTACCATACCTCTGTGCAAGTAATTCCCTAATTGGCCCGGCCAATTCTACAGCTTCTAATGGTCCCCATTCTATGACCCTAGGTACCTCAACAACTTTAGAATGAAGAGTATGCAAACCCCTTTGGTATTTTGGATAATCTATCCAAAGTCTGTCAAATCTCAGGTTCGGGTGCAAATCTTCCAAGTGCATATCAGAAAATGTCATGACTGGATGAGGTATATCTTGTTTGTAGTAGTTATCCACCTCCTGTTGTTTCGCATTTTCAGCAGGAGCATTGCGAGCTTGGGATGAAGATTCACCCCTTTCAGTTTTCAAAACACATCAAACACAATTTTTGTGCATCCAAATATGCATTAGTGTCAGCAAAATCATCAATCAAAATAATTACAATGATATGATCAATTTATATCAAACTTAAGCTCATTTTCATATTTTCATCAAATCTACACTTTTTCAAATAAGCATATACGAAAATGTTCGCCAAGTTCATAAGCATTCAACTCAAATAACATGTCAAAATAATCATTACTAGCAATTAAACAAGTTTCAAATGTCATTATCTTTCAAAAATCAAGTTCATGAATTTTAGACTTGAAAAAGTCCACTTTAATTCTCAAAATCATGTTTAGGCTCAAAGTTTGGATCATTTAACTACCTAAACATGTTACACTACTTAATTTAGCAACAATTCATGAAAAAAATCGGCCATAACCTGTTTATATCAAAAAGCCCCAAATTTGCTCAAGAACACAAACCCTAGATTACTCAAAATTTGAAGTTTAATGCTTCTAATCATGTTAAATAGCATCAATCTAGGTTATACAAGCATAATACATAAACAATTTAAGCATAATTACACTAAAAAGCATCAAAATCAAATTGGGGAAAAAATTGCTCAAGAACACTAATTTTCGGATTAAATGGTGTTTAGGTGTAGAAATTTACCGTTTTTCTTGAGTAATTCCTTGATAGCATCCTTCTCAACATGATTTTAGTAAAAGGTTTGATGATTAACGGTCAAAAATTGCGAATTTGGTGTGTATTTTTTGGGTTTTTTTCGGGTTATTTTTGCAGTATTTTTCGTGGGTGTGGGTTGGGGACTGATCAGTTCTGCCCCTTTTATTTTTTTTCGGTATTTTTGGAACTCCGCGAGTCGCGGTGTTTGATGCTTACAAACTCCGCGAGTCGCGGGGTTTGTATTTTTTTTTTTAAGCCTTAACTTATAAAACATATATAAAATAAATTTAAAATTTTGTTTTCCTTTGTTTTAGGACGAGGTCGTTTCGGATCGATGTCCTAGTCCGTCCTTCGACAAAATTTTAAAATTTGTCTTTTTGTAGCGATTGTTTTAAAAGCTAAGATTTTTGGGTTTTTTTTAATGTTTTTGGCATGCTTTAATTCAATAAGATTAAAAATAATGATAATAAAAGTTCTCGTCCCTCCCTTGGGTAAAGCAATTTCGGTTCAATGACCTAGTCTTCAACTTACGACGAATTTTAAAAATCATATTTTTAACTTAGCGACATAAAGTAAATTTTTGTTTTAAATTCACACCAAACTTAAAATAAAAATACATAAAATTCAAAATTAATATTAAAAATTCACACCAAACTTAAAATTTAAAATGCATAAAAATAAAATTCATATTTTAAAAATTAAAAATTCACACCAAACTTAATTTAAAAATTCATATTATAAATTCATTCCAAACTTATATTAATTTTTCAAATATTTACAATTTTAAATAATTTGATTTTACAAAGTTTACAATATTAATTTAAGATTTATATATTAATTTTAAAAACATGGTAAAAATAAAATTAAAAATCTTTTTGGCTTTTTATCCCACTTTAATCAATCAAATATTATCAAAAATATGCGCCCCTCTTTTCGGTAAAGTAATTTCGGTTCCATGACCTAATTTAACTCATGACGAATTTTTGAAATATTTTGTGTTGATTGATTAAAGATATTTATACCTTAAGAATAAACGTTAAATTTCGCAGTGATGTAATACATTTTTGAATGATATCAATAATTTCGGTAACCAAACCTAATTTTATTTAATATCAATTTAATACTTTATAGCGAACAAATTAGCGTTTATTATCAAAAGGTTAAAAATAAAAATAAAAAATAAAAACTGTACAGACTTACATGTGATATAGTATTCTTAGTTATATGATCTATCCCATACATAAGATAGTCGGTTTAATTGGTTTTCCATAGCTACATAGGCGTAACCTCGAGCATTCAGTGTCTTTTCTTCTAAACATATGAACGGTCCGTCTCTGCATAAAGTAACAAATTCGGTATTTGAATAGGTTTGATTATTTGAACCTTTACCTCCATGTGACCATTTTCCGCATTTGTGACATCTTTCTAGGTGTCGTGCTCTTCTTTTTGCTGCGGATTTTGATTTTCCTTTACCAAATTGTAACTTATTATCTTCGCATCTGGATTCTTTTCTTACTCCGTCCAATCTTTCTCTGATTACTGATACTATTTCACTCGGAAGTGTGTCATTATTACGTTTAGTGATCAAAGCGTGTAGCATTAGACCATGGTTTAGTTCACAGGCAGTCTTCATTTCGTAAAAACCTAAAAAAATAAAAATTCAGAATGGGGGGAGAAGACTAGTTCTTTAGGATCTGCTAGGGAAAGACCATTCGGGTTCTATTTTCGAGAACTACACGAAAACAGACAATCTAACTCTAATAGAAATACATAAACCCCCTATACTTAGTTGAAATTGTGATTAACATTATTTTCAATTGAATCATCAACAACTTGTATATCTTTGACTTTTACTTCAATCCATTTGTTGATTTCCTCCGTAACTTCCACAAATTCAACTAACATTGCCTTTTCTTTTGACGATAAATTGGATATTAATCGGTTATATAACTTAAAGTTTCCTTTAATCTTAGCATCGTGAATCTGTTTATAAAGTTTCTTCGTTGAACTGTTAAAAATGGGTTCATCTAATTTCGTATCATCAACGGCATTCCTTGTGATTGGATCATCATTAAGTGTTTCTTCATCTTCCCCACACTTATGCATTTTTATTGGTCTAACAGTTTTGGTTGGTGGAGATCTAAACTTTCGGTTCACAAAGGTGATCGATGTATCACCATCCCTAAGTGTCATTCTACCTTCTCTTACATCAATGAATGTCTCGGTGGTTGCTAAAAATGGGCGACCTAGAATTAGAGGAATATCAAGGTTTTCCTCCATATTAATCACTATGAAGTTTGCAACAAAGGTCAAACTTCCCACATTAACAAGTAAATTATTTGCTATTCCAACCGGGTGTTTAATGGTTTGGTCAAATGATTGAACACCTATTTTGGTTGGTTTTAATTTACCCATGCCTAATCTTTTGTATAAGGAAAGAGGCATAATATTTGCACTTGCTCCTAAATCTGCGAGTCCATTGTATACAGCACCATCATTAAGCAAGCAAGAAATGATAAATTCACCCGGGTCTCCTGCTTTAGTAAGTCGAGTTGATTTGGAAACCTTTTTCGGGTGTTCTTTCCTTGGTTCTTTCACTTCTATTTGAATTTCTTGTTCACATTTTTCTTCGTTTCTTGGAATGGGAGGTTTGTATAAGAATTCTTCTTCATCACTCAAATTTGAATCCTCCTTATTTTCTAATTTTGATTTTTCATATGTTGTTGATAACATATTTATGTTTTCATTTTGAAGGTTTTCTTTGGTGGTGAAATTATGATTAACTTCATTGTCAACTTCCATCGGACTATGTATGTAATGTTTAACTCTGTGACCATTAACTTTAAATTCAATCCCATTTGAATTTATTAAATCTATCGTTCCGTATGGGAAAACTCTTTTGACTATGAATGGTCCATACCATCTTGATTTCAATTTTCCAGGAAATAGCTTGAATCGTGAATTGAAAAGAAGAACTCTGTCTCCTTCTTTAAATTCTTTTGAACTTCTGATTCTTTTATCATGCCATTTCTTCGTTCTTTCTTTATAGATTAACGAATTTTCGTATGCTTCATGTCTTAATTCTTCTAATTCATTTAGTTGACTTAATCGTAGACGTCCAGCTTCATGTAAATCAAGATTACATGTCTTCAAAGCCCAAAATGCTTTGTGTTCAATTTCTACTGGAAGATGACATGATTTTCCATAAACAAGTCTAAAAGGTGTGGTTCCAATTGGAGTTTTGTAGGCTGTTCTAAAAGCCCAGAGTGCATCCTCTAATTTAATGGACCATTCCTTCGAATTTGATCCTACGGTTTTCTCTAGAATACGTTTTAAAGCTCGGTTGGTATTTTCAACTTGTCCACTTGTTTGTGGATGATATGCGGTGGAGATTTTATGAGTTACTCCATATCTTTTAAGAACTTTCTCAAGTTGATTATTACAGAAATGAGTACCCCGATCACTTATTAAAGCTTTCGGTGTTCCAAACCTTGCAAAAAAAAGTTTTAAAAAGTTGACTACAACTCGTGCATCGTTAGTTGGGAGAGCTTGTACTTCTGCCCATTTAGATACATAATCAATGGCTACGAGAATATAGAGATTATTAGGAGATTTTGGAAATGGACCCATAAAGTCAATACCCCAAATGTCAAATACTTCACATACTTGGATGACATTTTGTGGCATTTCATCACGTTGACTTATTTTTTCGGCCCTTTGACAAGCATCACAGGATTTGCAAAGAAGGTGTGCGTCTTTGTAAATTGTAGGCCAATAGAATCCAGCATCATAAACTTTTCTTGCAGTTAGTTGAGGCCCATAATGCCCTCCTGTTGGTCCTGTGTGACAATGGTTTAAAATTTTACTAGCTTCATCTCCGAATACACATCGGCGTATTATTCCATCGGGACAACTTTTAAACAGATGTGGATCTTCCCAAAAATAGTGTTTTATATCACTAAAGAATTTCTTTCGTTTTTGGTACGATAATCCTTTTTCAAGGAATCCACAAACTAAGTAGTTTGCATAGTCTGCAAACCATGGTATTTCATTATAATCTATCTTCAATAGATATTCATCAGGAAAGTTGTCTTGTATGGCCGATTCATTTAGAACTTCTAATTCGGGATTTTCAAGACGAGAAAGATGATCAGCGGCGAGATTTTCTGCTCCTCTTTTATCTCGGATTTCAATATCGAATTCTTGTAAGAGTAAGATCCAACGGATTAATCTTGGTTTAGCATCTTGTTTCGAAAATAGGTATCTAAGAGTAGAATGGTCGGTATAGACCACCGTTTTAGCTAGAACGAGATATGATCGAAATTTGTCAAAAGCAAAGACAATAGCAAGGAGTTCTTTTTCAGTAGTTGTGTAATTCGTTTGTGCTCCTTGTAATGTCTTACTAGCATAATATATAGGTTGAAATCATTTTTCAATCCTTTGTCCTAAAACGGCTCTCATTGCAAAATCACTTGCATCGCACATTAGTTCAAATGGTAGATTCCAATTTGGTGTTATCATGATCGGCGCATTAGTGAGTTTCTCTTTAAGAATATTAAAAGATTTGATACATTCATCTGAAAAGATGAATGGAGCATCCTTTTCTAGGAGTTTATTCATAGGAGTGGCAATTTTAGAAAAATCTTTTATGAAACGTCGGTAAAAACCGGCATGCCCTAGAAAACTCCTAACTCCTCTAACATTGGCGGGATGTGGAAGTTTAGCAATTACATCTACTTTAGCTCTATCCACTTCAATTCCTTCTTTTGAAATTTTATGACCAAGAACGATGCCTTCTTTAACCATGAAATGGTATTTCTCCCAATTAAGTACTAGATTTGATTGTTCGCATCTAATAAGCATTCGTTCAAGATTAGCTAGACATGATTCAAATGTATCACCGAAGACTGAAAAGTCATCCATGAAAACTTCCATGCATTCTTCTATCATGTGGTGAAAAATCGCCATCATACACCTTTGAAAGGTTGCAGGGGCGTTGCAAAGTCCAAATGACATGCGTTTGTAAGCAAAAGTACCATAAGGGCACGTGAATGTGGTTTTCTCTTGATCTTCGGGTGCTATTGGAATTTGAAAATATCCGGAAAATCCATCTAGAAAACAATAGTAACTATTTCCGGCTAATCTTTCCAACATTTGATCAATGAAAGGTAAGGGAAAGTGATCTTTTCTGGTGGCGTCATTTAATTTTCGATAATCAATACATACACGCCATCCTGTTACAGTCCTAGTAGGAATAAGCTCATTTTTTTATTTGTAATGACAGTCATGCCACCCTTCTTAGGTACGCATTGAACTGGGCTTACCCATGGACTATCAGAAATTGGATATATTAAACCTGCATCTAGCAGTTTAATAATCTCTTTCTTAACTACATCTTGCATATTAGGATTTAGTCTTCGTTGGCGTTGCACATACGTTTTATGACCTTCTTCCATAAGGATTTTATGTGTGCAATACGAAGGACTTATTCCTTTAATATCATGAATCTTCCATGCAATAGCTGGTTTATGAGCTTTCAACACAGAAATGAGTTGTGATTTCTCATTTTCAGTAAGAGAAGACGATATTATTACAGGTAATTCAGATTCACCATGTAAATAAGCGTATTCCAAATGGTATGGAAGTGGCTTTAATTCTAATTTTGGTGGTTCTTCTATCGATGATTTATATCGATATCTGTCTTCTTCTTTTAGCATTTGAATTTCTTCTGTTGTTGGTTCATATCCATTAGCTATAAGTGTAGCTAACATTTCAGCTTCATCAATTGGTTCAGTACCTTCTCCTAAAGAACATTCTCTTGTTCCTTGTAATTCTGGAAATTCTTCTAACAATTCTGCATGTGCATCTATAGTTTGAATATAATAACATGTATCATCTGCAGATTTTGGTTGTTGCATTGCTCTATCAACTGAAAAGGTAACACTCTCATCCTCTATACTTAGGGTCAATTTCTTACCAAACACGTCTATCATTGCTTTAGCCATGTTTAAGAATGGTCTTCCTAATATGAGAGGAACTTGAGAATCTTCTTCCATGTCCAGAACAACAAAATCTACTGGAAATACTAAAGTACCAACTTTAACTAGCATGTTCTCCATTATCCCTCTAGGATATTTTATTGATCTATCGGCTAGTTGTATGCTTATTCTGGTTGGTTTCAATTCTCCAAGGTCTAGTTTAGCGTATAGTGAATATGGCATTAGATTTATACTAGCACCTAAGTCTGCCAATGCTTCTATTGAACTAAGACTACCCAGAAAATTTGGAATTATGAAACTTCCTGGATCAGATAGTTTTTCTGGTATCTTATTCAACAGCACTGCTGAACAATTAGCATTCATGGTAACAGCCGAGAGTTCTTCCATTTTCTTTCTATTTGAGATTAGATCTTTCAAGAATTTAGCATATCTAGGCATTCCTGAAATCACATCAATGAAAGGAAGATTTACATTTATCTGTTTAAACATATCCAAGAATTTGGATTGCTCGGCTTCAAGTTTATCTTTCTTCATTTTACTCGGGTAAGGAAGTGGTGGTTGGTATGGTTTAACATAAGGTTTAGCCTTAACTGCGTTATCTTCATTAACCTTTTCAACTACCGGTTCTTTTTCCTTATCTTGATCAGGTTGTGGTTCTTGTCGAGTAGGAATAGCTTCATCAGAAGTTACAGGTATTTCAGGTGGTTTAAGTGTTGTACCACTTCTTGTGGTAATGGCTTTAGCTGTTTCATTCCAGGGGTTAGCATTTGTATCACTAGGTAGACTTCCCGGTTTTCTTTCACCTATTAACCTTGCTAGGTTACTTACTTCTTGTTCTAGATTTTGAATAGAAGCTTGTTGATTTCTAAATGCTTGAGCATTTTGTTCATTAGTTTGTTTTTGAGATGTGAAAAACTGCGTTTGAGTTTCAACTAGCTTCGTCATCATATCTTCTAAATTCGGCTTTTTATCATCGGTTTGTTGTGGTGGTTTATTTTGAAAATTAGGTCTTTGCTGATTGTAAGTATTATTGGATACTTGTTGATTGCTAGGACCTTGTTGGTTGTTGTATGGAATATTTCGGTTATAATTCTGGTTTTGATTTTAAATCGGTCTTGGCGGTTGATAATTATTCTGATAATTATTTCCAGGCCTTTGGTTTATGTATGAAATATTCTCTCTTTGTTCCATTGTTAATTCAATACTGAGACAATCTTTTGTCAAATGTGGTCCTCCACACTGCTCACAACTAATTCGTATTGAGTGAATATCTTTAGTCATCTTTTCCATTCGTCTCTCGACAGCATCTATCTTTGCGAAAATGGAATCTAAGTCATGGCTAGAATCGGCTCTAGCTGCTTTAGATGATCTAACGATATCTTTTTCTTGGTGCCACTCATGTGAGTGGGAAGCAGTGTTATCAATAATTTTATAAGTATTAGTTTCTGTTTTCTTCATAATAGAACCACCAGCTGCTATATCTATGTCTTTCCTTGTAGTGATGTCGCATCCTTGGTAGAATATTTGTACTATTTGACAGGTGTCTAAACCATGTTGCGGACATCCTCTTAATAACTTTCCAAATCTTGTCCACGCCTCATATAGAGTTTCATTTGGCTTCTGTGTGAACGTAACAATTTCTCCTTGAAGTCTTACGGCTTTAGATGCAGGAAAGAATTGATTAAGAAATTTTTCAACTAAAACGTCCCATGTATCAATCGCCCCTTCAGGTAACGATTTCAACCAATCTTTGGCTTCTCCCTTTAAAGTCCAGGGAAATAACATGAGATATATCTGTTCATCCTCTACTTCTTGGATTTTAAATAGTGTGCAGATCCTATTAAAGGTACGTAGATGTTCATTTGGATCTTCCTTCGGCGCACCACTAAATTGGCATTGATTAGTCACCATGTGTAGAATTTGTCCTTTGATTTCATAATCTGGTGCATTAATGTCTGGATGAGTAATTGCGTGACCTTGGCCAGTGCGTTTGGCTCTCATTCGGTCTTCCATACTTAAAGGTTCTGTTACTTCCATAATTGAATTTGTTGAATCGGAATCACTAGAGGATTCTGATTTAATGGTTCGTTCCTCAACAATATCTGTTTGAATGATTGGTGGTTCCGGAGGAAAGTTTAGTGGTTCAGGATCTACGAATCGTCCCTGAATATTCTCCGGATTCTCAATTGTGAGGTCGGGTTCAAAAAATGGATTATCAACGGCGACAATATTAGTTAGATGTCTTGATCTAGTTACAGGTGGTGAACGTACAAAAGGTGATGAACGTCTTGCTCGGTGCATTCACTGAATATCCTATTAGTTTTTAAAAGGAAAGAAAAATTATAATAAGTTATTCAATTAATAGACTTTTCTGATTTTGCTCACGTTTCGAATAGCCAAAAGATGCAGCAGAGGGGCAGTATTCGTTTGGTCTCAATATAATTGAGGACTGTTTGGCTCCAATAACCCGGTCCACGTATAAATCCAACTATTACTACGAACCAGAAAATTTTGATGTCTATCAATTTAACCACTTAAAATAAATTTTCGTAATTTTAAGAAATTTAGATAAGAAGTAGAATAAAAATCTATGTCCTAAAACTAGAATAGCGAGAAATAAGAAAGAAAAAGAGCGTGTCGGAAAAAAGATCGAAAAATAAAAATAAGAAAGAAAAAGAGTGACTTATAGAACTTAAAAACACTAGACTAACCCAACCTTATTACTATTACTAACTTAAAATTATAATCGCAAATTGAGATTACTAATTGGAATGATAATTGATACATAGGTAAAAGGTGTCTAAAAATATTAAAGCTTACAAGAAAAACTATATCCCAAATGGCAATAACTTAAAAAGAAACTAAAACTTAAAAAGGCGTCGCAAAATTCTAAAGCACCTAAATCTTAGTCTAAAGAAAAAGTATTTAAGGGATTTTACGGCAAAGCCTAAAAATCTAGAAGTAAAAAAAAATAACTATGGCAAAAACTAAGTTTAAAACTAAATATGAGCTAAAATTACAAATATTACGCTAAAACGATTAAAAAGGGACAAAATATAAAAATATACAAAAAGTTGTAAAAAATACAAATTTTATAAAAATATTATTTTTATATTATTTATTTTATAAAACTATTAATTTATTTAAAACTAATTAAAATTTAAAATACAATTTAATTTAAAAACTTAAACTAATTATAATAATAATTAAACTAATTAGGGTTTATTAATAATAATAATAATAAAATCCGTAATTAATGTGAAATTAGGGTTCTGTCACGTGTGTCAGAGTGTCTCCGCGAGTCGCGGTATTCCAAGCAGCAAACTCCGCGAGTCACGGGGTTCCAATTTTCAACTCAGGTACAGTTTAAAATTCGACGATTTTTTTTTATTTTTTTATTTTATGTTCTGTTTTATATTTTCTGTTTAAATAAAATTATTTATATAATAAAAACTTATATTTAAAAACTAAAATAAAAATAGAACTACTTTATAATTTTAAAAATATCTTAAAAATAGATTTATATATATATATTAATTAATTTTTTTTCGGTTTTTTTTATGTTTTAAATAAAAATAAAATATTTAAATAAAACTTATATTTTTATAGAATAAAAATAAAGAAACTTTATAAAACTTAAATATTTAACAAAATCTTAAAAATATATAAATTTTTGTTTTTCTTTTTATATTTTCGAATAATTAAAAAAATATTTTTACAAAAGTGAATTTTAATAAAAGTAAACTAAAAATAAAAATCTTTTTTTTTATTTATAATTATTAGCGTTGCGCTTCCGGCTTTTAAGCTAGATTGTCCCCGGCAGCGGCGCCAAAAATACTTGATGTCAAAGCTAAGGGATATAAATATAAAATACTATTAAATTTTACAAGGAAATACTATTAAATACGATACAATTTTACACAAGATATTTATTTATTTATAGAATGAATATACCTAAACCTTACTACAACACTTATAGGCAGTGTACCTAATCGTACAGTAGTGTAGTTTTTAGTAAGTCCGGTTCTTTCCACAGGGAAAATCTTTAAACAAAGCTTAACGCTATATTAGTTTACTTTTATAAAAATACAAATATATATATAAGTAATATTATTATTATAAAGGGGGGTTTTTACCGTTTAATGACCGGTTTGTCGATTTTAAAACTTTAGTCGCAGTTAAAACCAAATGTAAAATATTAAAAATAAATACAAGACTTAAATTAAAGCATAAAGTAAATAACGATAATGAAATTACGATAAATAAAAGTGCGATAAAATAAACTTGCGATAATTAAAAAGTACAAAAATTAAAGTGCAATTAAATACAATAACAATAAATAAAATGCGATAATTAGAAGTGCAATTAAATATAAAATAAAGGAAATAAAATATGAAATAAAATAATTATGCTTATTTAAACTTCCGTAATCATGATGTTTGACGTGTTGATTTTAGTTTTATGCACATGGGTTAATTGTTCTTTGTCCTGGATTATTTAATATGTCCATACGGATTTGTCCATAATAGTCCATCAGTCATAAATATAAAGAGCGAAAGCCTTCGTCAAATTATTCTTATTCCCGAAGTCAAATATTCCAACTAATTGGGGATTCGAATTGTAACAAGGTTTTAATACTTTGTTTAATGAATACACCAGGTTATCGACTGCGTGTAAACCAAGGTTTTACTACTTTGTTAACAATTACTCCAATTACCATTGAATGTAATTCACCCCTATTTCAACAAGTCTATTAACTATTAATCCAGTTCCGTGTCCGGTAAAATGAATAATTATTGGTATTTATAGATATCCCGCCCACCGTACCCAGTCAAGCGTATGTGGTTAAATATAAATACGTCGAATTATAAGTTTGTATATTAAATTAACAAGGTATTGTTTAGTTAATATAAAACCCATTAATAGCCCATAGTCTAATTTCCACAAGTGACGTTCTTTTATCCAAACCCCAATTATGGTACAAAGCCCAATTACCCAATTTTAGTAATTAGCCCAACATCATGATTACTTTGGATTAAATAAGCATAATAATAACTTAGCTACGAGACATTAAATTAAAAGGTTGAACATAAATTACAATGATTAAAAATAGCGTAGCGTTACACGGACAGAATTTAACTTACACCCTTACAACATTCGCTAACATACCCTTATTATTAGGATTAAAATTAAAATTAAAATATAAATTATAAATATAAATATTACGTTTAGATAGATGGATGGATATATATTATTGATGAAAAATTGATCAGAATTCGTTGGGCTTTATAGGGAGTTTCAGTTTTTGGGGCTCCGCGACTCGCGGCCCATTCCTTCTTCAAACTCCGCGAGTCGCGGAGATCGTTTTCACAGCTCACCCACATTTGGCTCTTTGTTTGCCGACGATTTATTTTATAAATATAATATATATATATATAATTAATATAATTAATTATATATTATATTATATTTATATACATAGTTAACTTGTAATTTTTAGTCCGTTGCGTCGAGCGTTGAGAGTTGACTCTGGTCCCAGTTCCGGATTTTCGAACGTCCTTGCGTACAATTTAATATCTTGTACTTTGCTTTTTGAATCTTGTACTCTTGTAATTTCGAGACGTTTCTTATCAATAATTGGAACCTCTTTGATTGTATTTTGTACTTTTGAGCTTTTTGGTCGTTTGCGTCTTCAATTCGTCGAATCTGTCTTTTGTCTTCACCTTTTATTATTTAAACGAATATCACTTGTAAATAGAACAGTTGCAACTAAAAGCTTGTCTTTCTTGAGGAATAATGCTATGAAATATATGTTCGTTTTTAGCATTATCATTAAGTCATTAAATTGGGGGGACTTAATGGTGTATCCTATCGTATACACGCATAAAAGGCATGATGGTTGCATAAAAGTAGCATCAGGAAGACTGAAAACAACAGTTTTGTGGAATTATCCGTCCAACGTTCTCCACTGTACAGGTTGCTCCGTCATGCGTAAACCCTGAAGGCCGTCTAGCGCGTAAGCCCTGGCCGGAGAACGCCACTTTCAGCATAAATTTTGGATCACAAGTAACAGAACGTATCATCATCTGACACGTGTTCCCGAACAATTCGGTGGATCTGACACTATAAATAGACCCCTTGGGTCGTCATTTTACACAATTCAGACACTCTGATAAACTTGAGAGCAGAGACTTCATCTCTTTCTCTCTCTAACACTTTCTCTCACTAGAAGTCATCTGGCTAGCAATTCTACGGTCTACGGACGACAGATTGATTAAGCCACCCCACAAGTTTCTATACTAGTGAACCGGGTCTGCAGGGATAATTTCCCAAGAGCAAACATCAATCGGCAACACTCGTCCACCTAAAGCTAGATTACTTCTAGTATCGTGTTGGCACACTAAGCCTTACCTCGTAAGGAAATAGGTGTTAACAATTATTATTATTATTATTATTATTATTATTATTATTATTATTATTATTATTATTATTATTATTATTATTATTATTATTATTATTATTATTATTATTATCATTATTATTAACATTATTATTAACATTATGATCATTACTATCATTTTTACTATTACTAGTAGCATTATTACTATAAGAACTATATTATTATTATTATTATTATTATTATTATTATTATTATTATTATTATTATTATTATTATTATTATTATTATTATTATTATTATTATTATTATTATTACAAATAAATATTATCTATATAAAAAGATATATATTCATTTCATATATCATAACTAAATTAATATTACATACTAATTTTTAAATAAAATGTTAATATCTATAAAAATATAAAATAGTTATAATTAATCTAGTTATTACAATAACATATAAATTATTAAGATAACAAGTATATTAATATTAATAAATAAATTTATTTGAATATTATTACGTGTTTTAATATATATAACTGATATAGGTTCGTGAATCCGAGGCCAACCCTGCATTGTTCCGTTCCGTCGTATGCATATTTTTACTACAAAATATTGTATCGTGAGTTTTATATGCTCCCTTTTTCAATACTTTTACAATATATATTTTTGGAACTGAGAATACATGAAATACTTTTATAAATGTTTGACATGATAGACATAAGCAAAACATACCTCTAATGAATTATTATACAGATGAGTTGTTCTGTGGATTATTATATCGAATATCGCCCCTGATTATTATAGCTTGGTAACCTAAGAATTAGAGAAATGGTCCCTAATTGACGCGAATCCTAAAGGTAGATCTATGGGTACTGACCAGCCCCATCTGGGTTACGGATGCTTTAATACTTCGAGGTTTATATATATATACAGACGATACTTGTATATTACAGACTGAAAGTTCTATTTATTTTGGGGATATTCATGATGCGCTTTATATGTTAAGGTCGGTTACCAAGCAAAGGTTATATATAAAGAATTATTTTTATACACAGGTTATGTGTATGAAATTTTGTACACGAGATATGTGTACGGTTACTACAAATTTTGAAAAATGATTTCGTACACGAGATATGTGTACTGTATTTAAAAGAAATCGCATGGACATTACAGGTGGGTATAGGATACGAACCCATTTGTACCATTGCATGATTAAACCTTGTGGACTATCAAAATTACTGAATTTTATTATTTATGATAAACTTATGAACTCACCAACCTTTTGGTTGACACTTTTAAGCATGTTTATTCTCAGGTATGAAAGAAATCTTCCGCTATGCATTTGCTTATTTTAAAGATATTACTTGGAGTCGTACATGGCATATTTAGGTCAGTACCTCGCAATGGAACCAAATGTTGAAGACTTCGTCCAGGTGGATTAGGACGGGTCGCTTCAAATTCGAGACCCTGAAGCGGGGTCTCCCTGCGCTAGTTGCTCGCGTTTGTGATTCCAAATACATGAGCGATCTTCTTGTAGACGCCATTCTTGTCTTCAAGGCGGAAGAGAGGCTTAAGTTTTGGAAGAAGATCCAGCCTCATGTCCAATCTTCCGAGGCCTTAGATGCCATTATTGCTAAGGAGGTGGATCCTATTGCGGCACAAAAGAGCAATTAGGTGGCACCGACATTGGTGAACATCATGGTCCCTTCATTGGTAGCTTTGTCCAACGATCCTACTGCTGATGCTCAGCGCTTGTTAAACGATAAATTGTAATTTGTAATTTTTCCTTTAAGAATGTAATGACTCTTTTGGGAATAAAAATTTTATCTTGTTGACTTCTCTCCATTGTGTATGACTTGTATGTTGTAATGCATTAAAGTTTACAAGTGCGCGTCAGTGATTTATACTTAAGCATATTTTATCGTTGTTAGTCACAGACGATCTATGTGCGCTAGATATGACTCTATCCTTTGTGATTTGCACGTTTGTCTAAGTGACGATTGTTAAGTATTCGTGCGACCAGGTATATGGGTTTTGTTTGCGATTACAGTATGATCATGCGCGTAAGATCATTTGTTAAAACATTTCCTTTTGGCTAAGTTTTCGTTGATTTTCATCGTAATTATACTCGAGGCATGTCAACATTTAACTTATCACATATATTGTTGTGCACAATATATGCTTAAGTTAAGCATCCGTGTGTGCGCATCGGGAGTCTTCTAAGTGCGCCAACACTTAGGATTGAGGTCAGGCGCGACCAACGCCGTCATTTATAGTCATGACTTGCAGATCTCGAGTACTGCGCGGGTTGGCTAGGTCAACCCAATGATGCTTAACCGTCCAGTTATAATAGACTAGCTTGTCGCCAAACAAGCTTCTGCCGCACGAGCGTTGGAGAAAGCAATGTGACGACCCGTCCTTATCCACCTGGACGAAGTCATCAACATTTGGTCCCATTGCGATGATCGACTCCAAGTAATGTCCTTAAAATGAGCAAATGCACAGCGGAAGACTTAATTCGTACCTGAGAATAAACATGCTTAAAAGTGTCAACCAAAAGGTTGGTGAGTTCATAGGTTTATCATAACAATCTTTTCAATATATTAATAGACCACAAGATTTCATTATTTACAAACATAATACACTCGCAAGTGTATGTAAAGCATTCTAAGTGGTTGAACACTTGGTAACCATACTTAACATTTAATCACGTCGCATATTCCCTTTATTATGAAATCTCACTACACCGTACCAAGTGTAGTCACCGAAACGAACTACTGTGCAACCGTTGAATACTGGTCGTCCAGTCCGGTTGGGGTTGTCAGGCCCGATAGATCTATCAACAGGATTCGCGTTTACAATACCACATGTAAATAGTAGTTACCAAGCTACAGGGAAGTATGCCAGTGGTACAACTCAACGTAGAATATATTTTTAAGTACTTGTGTCTATTTCGTAAACATTTATAAAAACAGCGCATGTATTCTCAGCCCAAAAAATATATATTGCAAAAGCAATTAAAAAGGGAGCAAATGAAACTCACCATACTGTATTTTGTAGTAAAAATACATAAGACGACATTCAACAAGTATAGGGTTGGCTTTGAATTCATGAACCTATATTAAGTGTATATATCAACACATATAATTGAAATCGAACAAATTATATATTAATATTTAATTGTTATTTTAGTAATTTGTATTTTTCTTTAATAACTAAATTTACTATATTTATTTTATATACTTTAGATAAATAGTTAGTATCTATTATGAAAATATTAATGTTGTTATGTGATATGTATTAAATATATAGTTATTTATTTGGTATCATAATATCAATAATAATAAATAACAATTTGTATCTTTTTATGATAATGATAATAATAATAATAATAATAATAATAATAATAATAATAATAATAATAATAAAGAGTTTCATATATTTATATTTAATACTTTTTTATGATCATGACCATAATCATAATTATCCTAGTATCTTAACAATATTATTATATCGTCATTTTTATTATAATAGTTATAGCCATATTATATCGTTCTAAATTTATGTCCTTAATCCATTTTATATTATATTTATCATGTTATTGTATTATGTTGTTGTATTAGTAAGCATCTTAACCATAATTTTTATATTTTAATAGTATTTAATCTTAATAATAATAGTAATTAATAATTAATAATAAGAATAATAATAATTATTATAGTACTATAAATAATACTACCTTTAAAGAGATAATCTCCAAAAAAAATGGCATTGCCCGGGCTCGACCCCGAGACCTCTCGTTTAACTCAAACACCACTAACCAACTAACCCATCTCGTCTTTCTTGTATAAACTCGCACGTTAATATATCCGAATTGTCCACATCTTTTTCATCATTATTACGTACATCATCATCATTAACATAATCATCTCATGATCATTTATCATTGTTTCATTAGTTAAATCACTGTTGTTAATTACAATCATCATCATCATCTCATAATCACATCACGTTCATCTTCCTTATCTTGTTTCGTCATCTTCGCATTTCATCACCGATTATTACTCCACATAGCAGCCCAACAGGAAGAAACACTTCGGCCCATCAATTAATCTGAGTCCACGAGCTTACTAAAAAAGTAATCGGTTGGCCCAACAGAAAACTGATCTCGGCCCATCATAGAAAACTTAATATGGCAGCCCAACAATTAAAGATATAGATTTAAAGAATTCTGTTTGGTTTGTTTATTTTCGTGCATCATCTATACATCATCATCGTGTCACATGGCATTATCTTCATTGAATTAGTATCATAAAATAGAAAAAGACCAACACTAGCGTTTAAAATTTTGGCAGGTTCTATTATCTTTTCCCTATAGCAACAAGACCCACCAACTAACCCACTATCATAAATAAATAAGAAAATTCAGTCAGGTGGTAGACAGCTGGGTTCCATCGAGTAGTAGTCAATTAGGATTGAAATAGCAGCGTAACAATAACAGCATAGTCAGGAACGAACTAACTACAGTTGCAGGTGAGTTTTTCATTTTGGTGGTGGTGATAGAACGAAACAGAAGTAGAACTAAGCTGTAGCAGTAGGTTTGTAGGTGGTTTGAGGTTGTAGGGCGGTGAATTGTGGTGGTGGTAGTATTGAGTGGCAGTTGCAAATATGGGTTGAACATGAAGATGTAATAGCAACAGTGGTTCAATATGGATTCGAGGGTTTGTGTTGTTCGATCTAAAAGGGATCACAGAATCATAAGCTAAAGGTAACAACAACAATAACAGTGATAGATAGAGGGTGTGGTTACTATGGTGGTCGATAGAAAAATTTAGAAAGAAGAGAGTGTGATCCTTGGTGGTTTACGGTGGTGAGGTGGTGGAGGATGGTAACAAGCGGTTTTCGGTGGTGTTGGGTTTTTCAGCTGTAAAATAGGAAGTATTAAGTGGTGGCGATAGTGTTGTGGTGATTGTAAGGTGGTTTAAGGTGTCGGGGATGGAGAGGGTGGTGATGCTTAGGTGATGGAAGGTGACATGGTGACCGGTGGTTATTGGTGATGAAGCATAGACGATAGCAAACGGTTTGCATTAGCAGTGTAGTAGCTTGATTAGGAATAGAAACAACGAAGCAGTAACAAGGGTTGATCATGGGTGATGGTTCGATCATAAAAAAAAATAAGTAGAATGTTTCGAGATATAAAGGTGATGATTGATTAAGTGGGTTTTGTCATGGTGATTAATGATAGTAAGTAGGAGCAAGGAAGGGAAATTGGTCTTGGTGGTTGCTCACGAAGAAGAAGGAGGAGGAGAGGTTTGAAGGTTTTGATCTCGGTTTCTTGATCAAATGTATATATATATATATATATATATATATATATATATATATATATATATATATATATATATATATATATATGAATATAAATAATGTAATATCTAATAATAATAATACACTTGTAAGAATCAATTTGCAAAACAAAAAGTGCCAATCAATATAACAATCATGTACAGTAATTCCAATTTAAATTCATATAAAGTTGATAGATATAGGTGACTAATTTGCAGGTATATAATCACGGATATCTCAATCATTTATCAATCAATCTATATATAATTATAGTAATAATGTATGTTAAAGTGAAAGAACTCACAGTATAGCCATCCACAGTATAGCTATAGATATTTATCTGTAGACAGTTTCCCTCAGAGTGCTATATCGCTCCGTGTGATAAATTCAGTGACGGATAAAACTCTTCGGAAAAATCTCAAATTTTTAATTTAAAAAATATTTATATTTTTTTTAGTCATTATTATATAAAAATTGGTCATTAACTTATTAAATAAAAATTACATCAACTGTCCCTCTCATTTATGAGTAAAATAAAAAAATGTGAAAACTTAACAAATAGTTCCTAAATATATTTTTAATGAGTCTAAAATTTATAGAACTCATTTTCGTGTCAACGTTTATTTTAAATTACATAAGTTTGAATTTAACTTGCTTAATATCAATCGAGTGACATTTGAGTGTTACTAACGTTTACTAAATAGATTAGAAATCACAAAATATATATTTAATATACTTTATTTATATGGATGTGTTTTAAATAATAATTATCACAATATCATATTTTTATTTTATTTGTACATATTTAATTTTAATAGTATCAACATATAATACTTCAAATTATATTTCGAATTATTATTTATATATACATACACACATATCTGTTTACACTTAATTGTTCGTGAATCGTTGAGAGCAGTTAAAGGTTAAATGAACATATGAAACAGTTCAAAAATTTTGAGACTCAACCTAACAGATTTTTCTTATTGTGTCAAAAATATTAAATCGTATCAAGAGTTTGGTTTAAAATTAGTCGAATTTTTTTCCGGGTCATGACAGTACCTACCCGTTAAAGAAAATTCGTCCCGAAATTTGATCGTGGTCGTCATGGCTAACAATAAGAATGTTTTCATGACGATTAGGAGTTGACAAAATAGGGTTTTATCAACATTGAGTAACATTGATAAAATAATTGAATTACTAGAAGCGTACGAGTGAAGCTATCACAAAAGAGTGAAATGAAGTAAATAGAGGTTCGTCTTAACTTTTGATGTAGTCATAGTGGATTTTAGGAATTCAGGGAATTTATAAAAATCTTCTAATCAGAAAGAAAATGTAATCGCACGATTTATTAGCAAACTGTCGGAGTTACGGAAGAACAGAAATATCAAGGAAATATTTCTGTGATATGTTTAGAGATTAAGTAGAATGAAAGAGTCGTGTAACATGGCACATGATGAGGGTATGATCTGTAAATCATCATCACGATACATTAGAAATTTAGCATGACTTACTGTAATATAATCACGTTGGCCTGACGTCATTATATTATACTAACTCATGCTTCAATTCCCAACACTTCTCTACTATTCATTTATAGTTTATACTTAAATTTTACAGAAGTTTCTAATATAATGGAATACAGAAAACACGAAGAGGTAGATAATTTCGGACGAGAGTATTTATGAAAATATCTTCAGAAATATCGAAGATATTTATGATGATTTTTTAGAATTTTCTAAGTTCGAAGGTTGATGAAGAAAAATTTTCCGTAAGATTTTAACATGACCTCGGAGCAAGATATTCTCTAAAGTTTTCATCGGATCCAGAATTATCTGGATTCTTTGAATATAGGGTTTGGTCCTTGTATTTGTTCTTTGTTTCCTTCACGGTTAGCTCAATCCGTTTTTCAGTACCAAATTTTCTATCGAGCGTTTCCAACACTCTATTCTTTTATCATCACTTTTGGCCATTAAGACCATTTACTACATGCTGCTTCGTTAGCATTTTCAAAGTTAACGGATCTGGATCATTGATTATCAAATCGAGGTGTTTTCAGGAGAATTTCGTTTTTAGATGATTAGATGCTGATGGTAGTATGGGGGAATATAAAAGGTTCTCTGGTAACACTAACTAAGCACGTATATACTTCGAGGTTATAATATGGTTGTTTTGAACGAAAAGTCGAAATCAACTTGCTGGAGCTGTGACAAAATTTGGCTAATTTGGAAAGGAATTGCAAAGTTATTTTGGGTAATAATAACGCCGAAGGAGCTAGCACAGATATGTGTTAAACGTTTACTCAGGTTCCGAGAGCTTTTCAGGTGCATAACTATATGCATCAATCTTTTCTTCCGTAGATGAAGTGCGGCTGGTTCTCCTCACGATCGAGGTATTTTCAAGAATCATGAAAGATTTGAACACGGATTGGAATCGTCAAGATACAAATGAGGTTTAAGATGAAATCAAGTGGCAAACTTGAAGAATTGTTTAGTTTCATATGTTATAATCAATATTTTAATTCATTTTAATTGTCCAAAGTTAGCAGTCCAATTGTCCAATAGTCCAATGCATTCATATATAATTTAATATATAATATTCGAATTAAATCAATACGTATCGTGACCCGTGTACCGGTCTCAATATTGATCACAACTCAAACTTTATATATATTTTGGAATCAACCTCAATCCTGTATAGCTAACTCTGTCATTTTCATATAGAGTGCCTTTGATTGTTCCGAGATATATATATATAGATGGGTCAATATGATATGTCGAAACCTTGTATACGTGTCCCGTTTTAAAGTGCGTAAAAGTAAATAACATAAATTAAATGACGATAAATAAAATTGCGAGAATGTAAATATCGAGAATGTAAATTGCGATAATTAAATTGCGGTAAATAAAATATAACCAGTTAGCTAGGAACAGTTAGCTAGGAACAGTTAGCATGGATTCTTAACAAAATTCTTTATAATTAATTTGTTTGTTTCTAACAAATTTTATTTTGTCCAATGTTTTCTTCATTATGCCACTTGTTGGATTCTGATAGGTCAAAATCCAAATATGAAATTGAATTTGAATGGAAATAGTTATTCTTTGGTGAACGGATACGTATATGTATGGATTTGAGCAGTATTTGTTAATGATCGCTGAATCAGAACTGAAGAGTGTACCGTATAACTCATTAATGTGAATTCTAAATATTCCTCGAGTATTACCTACCCGTTAAAATATTTTCATCATTAACAGTTGGTACAAAAGAATTTTTAATTACAATCTTTATGAAAATATACCTACATATATATTTTCTTCAGATGTAATCATGGAATTAATGAGTCAATAAGGTACTAAACTCATTTGATTTACCGTTAGAACTAGAATACATAATCTCTAAAACATTAAAGATTACATAATTGACGTGTTGGATGAAGATAAATGAGGTAGAACGATACGTAGAACGAAGATAATCGATGTTGAACTATATGTAGAACGAAGATCATACTCGAAGTACAAGTAGTGATATTGAGGCATGTGATGTTGAGGCTTGTGTTATTGGTAGTAATAGTGTCAATGCTGGTGGTACTGTTGATGTCGGTGATGCTGCTGGTGCTTGTAAGCTTTGCACCATATTCTCCAAAGCCACTACTCGAACGCGAGGTTCGTTGACTTCTTCTATTACTCCGGGATGATTGGCGGTCAGAACGAGCGGTTGAATAAGGTTTAGAATTTTAGATAGAAGATAATCGTGACGAATTACTCTGGAGATGAGGCTAAAAATGGTGTTTCGGATAGGTTCACCGGTAAGTGCTTCAGGTTCTTCGCCGAGGGTGTAGGTTGGTGGTTGGAAAAGATCGCCTTCTTCTGGTCTTCATTGGTTAAGTCGACTACGAACCCATTAGATGAATTGGGGATGGCTGATTGATTGATTCATTCTGGTAACGCTGCTTCTGGAGCTGGAGTGGGACTCCATATCGGAATCCGTGGGACTTGATCTAATGGTGAGTTCCATTGCGTACGATTGAATAAGGGATTTTTCGATATAAAATGATTTTCAGATATCGGATGATATTCTAATTATATAGAATACCTATACATAGTACAGATGATCCCGTAGATTACGAAGAAAAATAAGGAAACGTGTCAGATAAAGTTTACAGTAACAGATACGCTAAAATATGAATTTATCTATACAATATTTATCAAATAAGTGCAGGAAGTCGTGTCTAGACTTAGGAATAATAAGCAGGTAATTTTTCCACTAGGAATGATAAACAATACTTATAATATGCAGTTAAGGTCGAAGTCCAGACTCGCTAATGCATCCTAACAACTATCAGTTAGACATACTAATGCAAGACCTGGTTCGCTAGGACCAACACTCTGATACCACCTGTGACGACCCGTCCTTATCCACCTTGACGAAGTCATCAACATTTGGTCCCATTGCGATGATCGACTCCAAGTAATGTCCTTAAAATGAGCAAATGCACAGCGGAAGACTTAATTCGTACCTGAGAATAAACATGCTTAAAAGTGTCAACCAAAAGGTTGGTGAGTTCATAGGTTTATCATAACAATCTTTTCAATATATTAATAGACCACAAGATTTCATTATTTATAAACATAATACACTCGCAAGTGTATGTAAAGCATTCTAAGTGGTTGAGCACTTGGTAACCATACTTAACATTTAATCACCTCGCATATTCCCTTTATTATGAAATCTCACTACACCGTACCAAGTGTAGTCACCGAAAACGAAGTACTGTGCAACCGTTGAATACTGGTCGTCCAGTCCGGTTGGGGTTGTCAGGCCCGATAGATCTATCAACAGGATTTGCGTTTACAATACCACATGTAAATAGTAGTTACCAAGCTACAGGGAAGTATGCCAGTGGTACAACTCAACGTAGAATATATTTTAAGTACTTGTGTCTATTTCGTAAACATTTATAAAAGTAGCGCATGTATTCTCAGCCCAAAAAATATATATTGCAAAAGCAATTAAAAAGGGGAGCAAATGAAACTCACCATACTGTATTTTCTAGTAAAAATACATAAGACGACATTCAACAAGTATAGGGTTGGCTTTGAATTCATGAACCTATATTAAGTGTATATATCAACACATATAATTGAAATCGAACAAATTATATATTAATATTTAATTGTTATTTTAGTAATTTGTATTTTTCTTTAATAACTAAATTTTCTATATTTATTTTATATACTTTAGATAAATAGTTAGTATCTATTATGAAAATATTAATGTTGTTATGTGATATGTATTAAATATATAGTTATTTATTTGGTATCATAATATCAATAATAATAAATAACAATTTGTATCTTTTTATGATAATGATAATAATAATAATAATAATAATAATAATAATAATAATAATAATAATAATAATAATAATAAAGAGTTTCATATATTTATATTTAATATTTTTTTTATGATCATGACCATAATCATAATTATCCTAGTATCTTAACAATATTATTATATCGTCATTTTTATTATAATAGTTATAGCCATATTATATCGTTCTAAATTTATGTCCTTAATCCATTTTGTATTATATTTATCATGTTATTGTATTATGTTGTTGTATTAGTAAGCATCTTAACCATAATTTTTATATTTTAATAGTATTTAATCTTAATAATAATAGTAATTAATAATTAATAATAAGAATAATAATAATTATTATAGTACTATAAATAATACTACCTTTAAAGAGATAATCTCCAAAAAAAATGGCATTGCCCGGGCTCGACCCCGAGACCTCTCGTTTAACTCAAACACCACTAACCAACTAAACCATCTCGTCTTTCTTGTATAAACTCGCACGTTAATATATCCGAATTGTCCACATCTTTTTCATCATTATTACGTACATTATCATCATTAACATAATCATCTCATGATCATTTATCATCTCATGTTTCATTAGTTAAATCACTGTTGTTAATTACAATCATCATCATCTCATAATCACATCACGTTCATCTTCCTTATCTTGTTTCGTCATCTTCGCATTTCATCACTGATTATTACTCTACATAGCAGCCCAACAGGAGGAAACACTTCGGCCCATCAATTAATCTGAGTCCACGAGCTTACTGAAAAAGTAATCGGTTGGCCCAACAGAAAACTGATCTCGGCCCATCATAGAAAACTTAATATGGCAGCCCAACAATTAAAGATATAGATTTAAAGAATTCTGTTTGGTTTGTTTATTTTCGTGCATCATCTATACATCATCATCGTGTCACATGGCATTATCTTCATTGAATTAGTATCATAAAATAGAAAAAGACCAACACTAGCGTTTAAAATTTTGGCAGGTTCTATTATCTTTTCCCTATAGCAACAAGACCCACCAACTAACCCACTATCATAAATAAATAAGAAAATTCGGTCAGGTGGTAGACAGCTGGGTTCCATCGAGTAGTAGTCAATTAGGATTGAAATAGCAGCGTAACAATAACAGCATAGTCAGGAACGAACCAACTACAGTTGCAGGTGAGTTTTTCATTTTAGTGGTGGTGATAGAACGAAACAGAAGTAGAACTAAGCTGTAGCAGTAGGTTTGTAGGTGGTTTGAGGTTGTAGGGCGGTGAATTGTGGTGGTGGTAGTAGTGAGTGGCAGTTGCAAATATGGGTTGAACATGAAGATGTAATAGCAACAGTGGTTCAATATGGATTCGAGGGTTTATGTTGTTCGATCTAAAAGGGGATCACAGAATCATAAGCTAAAGGTAACAACAACAATAACAGTGATAGATAGAGGGTGTGGTTGCTATGGTGGTCGATAGAAAAATTTAGAAAGAAGAGAGTGTGATCCTTGGTGGTTTACGGTGGTGAGGTGGTGGAGGATGGTAACAAGCGGTTTCCGGTGGTGTTGGGTTTTTCTGCTGTAAAACAGGAAGTATTAAGTGGTGGCGATAGTGTTGTGGTGATTGCAAGGTGGTTTAAGGTGACGGGGATGGAGAGGGTGGTGATGCTTCGGTGATGGAAGGTGACATGGTGACCGGTGGTTATTGGTGATGAAGCATAGATGATAGCAAACGGTTTGCATTAGCAGTGTAGTAGCTTGATTAGGAATAGAAACAACGAAGCAGTAATAAGGGTTGATCATGGGTGATGGTTCGATCATAAAAAAAAAATAAGTAGAATGTTTCGAGATATAAAGGTGATGATTGATTAAGTGGGTTTTGTCATGGTGATTAATGATAGTAAGTAGGAGCAAGGAAGGGAAATTGGTCTTGGTGGTTGCTCACGAAGAAGAAGGAGGAGGAGAGGTTTCAAGGTTTTGATCTCGGTTTCTTGATCAAATGTATATATATATATGAATATAAATAATGTAATATCTAATAATAATAATACACTTGTAAGAATCAATTTGCAAAACAAAAAGTGCCAATCAATATAACAATCATGTACAGTAATTCCAATTTAAATTCATATAAAGTTGATAGATATAGGTGACTAATTTGCAGGTATATAATCACGGATATCTCAATCATTTATCAATCAATCTATATATAATTATAGTAATAATGTATGTTAAAGTGAAAGAACTCACAATATAGCCATCCACAGTATAGCTATAGATATTTATCTGTAGACAGTTTCCCTCAGAGTGCTATATCGCTCCGTGTGATAAATTCAGTGACGGATAAAACTCTTCGGAAAAATCTCAAATTTTTAATTTAAAAAATATTTATATTTTTAGTCATTATTATATAAAAATTGGTTATTAACTTATTAAATAAAAATTACATCAACTGTCCCTCTCATTTATGAGTAAAATAAAAAAATGTGAAAACTTAACAAATAGTTCCTAAATATATTTTTAATGAGTCTAAAATTTATAGAACTCATTTTCGTGTCAACGTTTATTTTAAATTACATAAGTTTGAATTTAACTTGCTTAATATCAATCGAGTGACATTTGAGTGTTACTAACGTTTACTAAATAGATTCGAAATCACAAAATATATATTTAATATACTTTATTTATATGGAGGTGTTTTAAATAATAATTATCATAATATCATATTTTTATTTTATTTGTACATATTTAATTTTAATAGTATCAACATATAATACTTCAAATTATATTTCGAATTATTATTTATATATACATACACACATATCTATTTACACTTAATTGTTCGTGAATCGTTGAGAGCAGTTAAAGGTTAAATGAACATATGAAACAGT
This sequence comes from Rutidosis leptorrhynchoides, assembly GCF_046630445.1. Classification (NCBI taxonomy): domain Eukaryota; kingdom Viridiplantae; phylum Streptophyta; class Magnoliopsida; order Asterales; family Asteraceae; genus Rutidosis; species Rutidosis leptorrhynchoides. Next base: position 74,105,800 of record NC_092341.1, read on the forward strand.
TCAAAAATTTTGAGACTCAACCTAACAGATTTTTCTTATTGTGTCAAAAATATTAAATCGTATCAAGAGTTTGGTTTAAAATTAGTCGAATTTTTTCCGGGTCGTGACAAGCAACCCTTCAAAGGCAGGAGTGAGCTGCCTACATAATTGTGGGCATCGTTTTCAGGTTATAGAACTACTTTGCATGTAAATGGCACAAAGATTATAGCAGACAATAACTTGGAGACAATAATTAAACATAGATAGATAATGCGCGTGAAACACTTAGAGATTGTCATCATTACAAATTTCAAATATGAGCTAAAAAGGGTGCGCTTAAGAACTTCCAAACTTTCTAATACCAGTAATAGCTATATCCACCTTGATCATAACTGTAGCCACATGCTCTCTCCCTCAACTTCTCGTCCTTATGTTCTTCGAACTAGTAGTTCACGCCGGCAATCTCGTCTCCCTCGTCATTTCCAGCTCCAGAAGAGCCAGCCCCATCTTTTGTCGCCTTTGCCGCAGCATGAATACTTCGGATCTGTGTATACCAGTCAAATATTGTTACAAATCAATGAATGCGCAAGTATGTGTGCAAACGCACTCTAATATGCGCCTTATGTATCGGATTATATAAGATTGTGCTCATTTTAATGCGGTAAGTGCGCAGACTGGTTACACGTCTACTGCATTCCATCCAGTTAAGTATTTAAATGCTGATTTTGCTTTTGCGCACCCGGGCATAATCCGTAGTTTTAATTTTCAAAGCAATTAGTCACATATGTGTACGCGTACCTGTCGAAGTCGATAGTCCTCTGCGGTTACTTTGGACTTGAGCGTGGCTTCTCCTAGTGGGGTGGGTAGTATTATGATCCCTTGGTAAAGGCAGGTGCTGATGGAAAAGTGTGATAATGCCGATTGTCCAAGGATAACATCGTATTCCGATTCAGCGCGTATCACTTTGAAGTCAACCACCGTCGTGTGTACCCTTTCCTTGTGTTGATCGTATCGCAAGGTTAACGCTGTCCCAAGTATCCCCTTTAACCAGGCGGGGTCCCCACTTATTCCTCTAAACTGCTGCTTTACCTTTCTTAGGTTGCACTTCACTGTGTAGGCTAGGTTCTCGAAACAATGAAAGAACATGACATTGACACAGCTGCCAGTATCAATGAGAATTTTATCAATGTGTTGAGTGCATTCAGGCAAGTAACCTTCTACCACCAGCGGAGCACATTTCCTTTCGTATATGGGCTCGCGTGGGAGGTGCGCCTTGAGGGTTTCATACGACAACAGTGGCTCTTTCTCAACTTCCTTCTTCTTCTCCCATGAAAAGACATAGATGAGCTTGTCTTTCTTGACTCCTTCGCTTTCCTTCTTATGCCCACCTGATTCATCCTTCCCTGGTTTCAAGTGTTTCAACTCTCCGCGCTTGAGGCAAACGACCACCTTATCAACCAATGCTTTGCAGCGATTGGTCTCATGTCCGAAGTCATCGTGAAAGTTGCAGAACTTAGACCTATCACGTCGTGCGTACTCAGATATGCGCGCGGGTTTCTCAAACGTTTTTGAGATAGGCTCAGTCACATAGATCTCTTTCAAACTCTTGGTGAGGCTTTTGATTAAGGCTTGTTTGTTTTCCCTGGTGTCGCTATCCATGTTCCGATGATGTTGCTGGTTGTTGTTGTTCCCTCGGTGATTTCGCTGGTGCTTCCTATCGCTGTGATGATTGTTACAGTGGTGGCGGTAGGGGCTAGAGTCGTGTTGGTTTCTCCCAAAACTGCCTGGCTGGCGTCCACCCCTTGGCGAGTCATAACCGTCGCACCGACCATTTCATGAACCTCTGTAACTCGAGTACCTGGTGGTGTCTTCTTCAGCGCGCATGTGTTCGTGCGCTTCCCTTATCGCTTCTGCAAGTGTTTCTGGAGGACGCTTCCTAAGTCTCTACCATAACTTTAGGTGGAGCTCCCGACATATCACATGTACAAAACCGGATACCTTCAATGATTCAGCGCAGTTAGGGACTCTGGCCACCTCTTGGCAGTACCTATCGATGAATTGTCCTAGGGATTCCCCTCACTCATGCTTGATGTCATGACATTCAACATGCGTCCTCCGAGTTGCGCGCATGTTATGGAAGTTGAGCAGAAAACGTGTTCGAAGACAAACAATTGAGGCAAATCTAGCTCTCCGACGGGCTAGGACACGAGTAGATCATCATAGCAGCTTATAACGGGTGCCAGAAGGGTGTTAAACCATTACTGAGCCACACCATCAAGCAACGGCGGGAACTCCATGCACTTGGTCTCATCAGCCCAGCGCTGGTTTCGTGCTATTCCCTCGTATTTTTGTAAGAAGTCATCAGGGTCCGAGAATCCGTCATAGTGTCCCAAGGTTAACGGTATCACAGGCAGTGGCGTCGAAACATGGCTCAGTATATGCGCCGAGAACTTTTTCCCAGTGGGAGCTATTTCGAAAGAGGGTTTGACGGGTACTCCTTTCATTCCCGTGTATAAGTTTTTGATCATGAGATCGGCCTTTCCGGGTTGCTCAAATTCATGTACCAAGTCATCTAGCGCGGCATTCATCAAAGCGTAAATCAGATTGGCTTGGCTGTGAGTGCTTTAACGACCCGTCCTAATCCATCTGGACGAATACATTACATTTGGTTACATCGCGAGGTACCTGACCTCTATATGATACATTTTACAAACATTGCATTCATTTTTAAAAAGACAAACTTTCATTACATCGAAAGTTGACGGCATGCATACCATTTCATAATATATCCAACTATAATTGACTTAATAATAATCTTAATGAACTCAATGACTCGAATGCAACATGTTTTGAAATATGCCATGAATGACTCCAAGTAATATCTTTAAAATGAGCAAATGCACAGTGGAAGATTTCTTTCATACCTGAGAATAAACATGCTTTCAAGTATCAACCAAAAGGTTGGTGAGTTCATAAGTTTATCGTAAATAATAAAATTCATCATTTTGATAGACCACAAGATTTAAATACAGTACACCTATCTCGTGTATGAAACCATTTTTCATAATGCTTAGCAGAGTAGGTTCGTATCCTTTTCTTCCCCGTAGGTTGCCTCGCGATTTTTAAATAATCGTGCACATATCTCGTGCACAAAACTAATACACATAACCTGTGTATAAAAATCATTCTCTCGATACATAACATTCATTTCGATTTTATTGCTCAACATGGTAACCGACCTTAACATATAATGCGCATCAATAATATCCCCAAAAACAGAACATCTCGTATGTATAATATATAAACTTCGAAGTACTAAATACCACGCCCACCAGCTCTTCCGTCTAGTGAACATTCTGGGTGGGGGTGTTAAACCCGGTAGCTACCTTTAAGATTCGCTTGAATTAGGGCCATACTCGATTCTAATTCTTAGGTTACCAAGCAATAATAATCAGGGGAAAAATGTTCACATCAATTGGTGGTAATTATCATGTCCACATAATTCAATAATAATCCACAGAACTTCTGTCTGCATAATAATTCATTCGAGGAATGTTTTGCTTGTGTCTATCTCGTCAAACATTTATAAGAGCATTTCATGTATTCGCAGTTCAAAAATATATTTCAAAAGCATTTAATAAAGTAGTTGTAAAAAACAGCGCATGTATTCTCAGTCCCAAAAATATAAAGAGTAAAAGGGAGCAAATGGACTCACAATACGATATTTTGTAGTAAAAATATGCATACGACGGAACTGAACAATGCAGGGTTGGCCTCGAATTCACGAACCTATCATTTATTTGTATATTAACATATATAATGGTAATCGAACAAATTTAGGTATTATTATTAATTGTTATTTTAGTAACTTGTACGTTTCATTAATAACTAAATTAACTATATTTATTTTTATATACATTAAATAGATAATTAATATTTATTACAAACATATTAATATAGATATATTTTATGTAAATAATATATTTTTATATAGAAAATCTGTATTTGATATATTAAAAATACTAATAATAATAATGATAAAAATAATAATATTAGTGTTAGAAATAATAAAAATGATAATAAAAATAATAATGATAAATATAATGATAATTCTAATAATAATAATAATGATAGTTCTAATAATAAAAATGGTAATTTTTATAAAAAAATAAGTTTCAATAATAATATCACTTACATTAATAATAATAATAATAATAATAATAATAATAATAATAATAATAATAATAATAATAATAATAATAATAATAATAATAATAATAATAATAATAATAATAATAATAATAATAAAAATGACTAATAAGTAAACAACCTCAAAGGAGTAGTCCTAAAAAAATGCCCAAGTCAGGGTTTGAACCCGCGACATCCCGCTAACCCGATATGTCCTTAACCACTCCTCAAATCATGCTTTTTCTGATTATAACTAGGATTTAGATTTATTAAACCTGTTTTTCTATTTCTACTTCTTCCCCTTCTTTTAAAAAAATAAAATGCAAAAGCCCGGGCTCGAACCCGAGACCTCTTGTTTAAAACACTTCCTTCCAAACCATTCTTCCAACTGTTTCTTTCTGAAATAAGTCGGACCTAAAATCTATTAACCCAATATTCTGTTTATTCTTCTTCTTCTATTATATTAATCATCATTATCATTATCTATATCGTAATTCATCTTCATTTCTGATCATCTACTCATCATGCTAACCATCCTATATCATAACATTAATATTATATCATCATAATCATGATCTTAACATCACCATCATCTTAAATCGTTCTATCATCATATAAAACACAAAACAATTCGTAACATGCCCTCTCATTATAAACTAATACTTCAGGCCTAATATGCAAATCTAAGTAGCCCATTTATCGTAATATAGGATCTGGTAACCATTAAAACAGATTATGTGTGTATCTGGATTCGTCTGTCCCCGCAAAAATAAAACAAATATAGTAGTAGCAATTATCACCGAATTCCTTTTCTATTGGTCTGCCACATACCTCAAATTGGTTGTCTATTTCATCATGGGTCCTATCCTCTTTATAAGAATCTTCATATTACTTATTATCATTGTATTCTCACATCACAATACCGTTATCATTATTTATATTATCATCATCATAATCGGTTGAGTGTGATATTGGGTTTATTTTTGGTGGTTGGCTCGTTCAAAATAGAATTATGCAGCAGGTATGTGTTGTCGATCAATAGTATAGCCAGAAAGGAATAACCCATTGATTCATATAGTTTGTGAATCTTTGCTAGTTGTGTTTTCGAATAATAACACAAGTGTAGTAGCAGAAGACAGGAGTAGCTGGCACGAACTGCAGTAGCAGAATAGATGTCGATGAATGAGCTGTGGTGGTGATTATGTGATGCTAATTATGGCTGCAACATTAAACTATAAATAGAAGTGTACTAGTAGCAGTTAAATGATCGTATAGTAGCCTAAACAGGAGACTATAATTAGCAGTTGGGTATGATGTTAATCTGCAACAGAAAATAGAAGGTGTTTGATGGAATGGTTTCGATGGTTACATGGGTTGTGTGATGGTGGTTTTGAGAATTGAAAGAAAGAAAATCTAGCCAGTGATAGTTGCAGCAAAGGCTGCAGTTTTACGCTGAAACGGAAACAAGTTATTAAAGAACAAGTATAGCAGTGAGGGTAGTGACTCATGGTGATTTGTGAAAGGTGTGATTGATCATGAATATGATTGTGGGTTTGTGATGGGTTAAGAGAAGTGGTGGGTTGTTTAACTCAAGGGTTACGTGTGGTTTTACTTCAAATATAAACGGAAGACACCACAGTGGCATAAGTGGTGTTGATGGAAGGTGGTCTAGTGTTGGTGGGTTCACGATGAGGTGTTAGGGTGGTTGATAGTGGTCTGAGTTTCAATTAAAAGAGAGAAGGAGAGAGATGATTGGTTTCAAAGGTAGTCGACGGTGTTGGAGGATGGTGATGGTTTATTAAAGTAAGGAGATAGAAGGTGGTTCTATGCATCCGAATGTATATGTATATATATGAAGATGAAGATTGTAGCGACCCCGACAAATCGTCAATTGACGGCGTCGACTACTTAGGTCCCGTTGCGTGGTCATAGGTCTTTAACGTGACGTTTGACCAAAGATATGTCGCATTCCTTTCAAAAATAAAGATTGTTTCAAAGTTTACAAGAATTGTTCATCTAAAAGTTGCGTTACAAAGTTATAGTTACATGTGAAACCTATGCGACACAGTTTTAAAGAAAGTCAAAAGACGCTCCATGAAATGCATGTATACTCGACATCCAATGCAAGTATCAAATAATGAGCGGAAGCATGTTTCACATAGCGTTCAAAGACCTGAGAAAAACATAGAAATCTGTCAACGAAAACGTTGGTGAAATCATAGGTTTAAGTAAGTAAGTGAGTAAATAAGTAGATTGAACCACAAGATTTGCAACATCGAATTAATAGTTAACCATTCCAAAAGTTGTTTCACGAGCACCCAATTATCAATGCTTAACATTTCTCCCATTGAACCCCATCACTTAGTGCTAGAACATACACTGTTTCTCGAAAATATATTTCATTCGTAAACGGTAGCGAACCGTTTGAATGAGGGTTTGTCAAACCCATATGGATCCATACAACATAAGTTCTCGCTTACACCCGGCAAGTGTAACTAATGATAATCGAATTGAGGATTTTGTTCTAAACTCGTATGTAGAATGTTTGTTTTCCTGTACTTGTGTTCACTTAGTAAAGAAATGTTTATGTTTTCTCATCCCAAATGTAAGTTCAAAAAGAGTAAAAGTGGGACTATGATCTCACCTTGAGTGCACGAGTAGTAAAGTACTTCAACAAGTAAACGTGTGCAAAGAACAATCCTAGTCTTGACCTAAACAATAGGTTGTATCAATAACGGTAAACACGATAGGTCAAAGATGTTCAATTAGTCCTATGGCTCGTTAAGACTCGATCATAATAGCATGTGAATCAAATTGTCATGTTTCATGCAAGATACAAGTATAAAAACATGTTAGAACGATTGCAAAAATATTTGGTTAAGTTTGATTAAAAGTCAACTTAGGTCGGGTAAAAGTCAACAAAAAAGTCAACACATTTGGGTCGGGTCCCGAACTATTTTTCTGAGGTTTTTAATCATATATGAGCATGTTAGAACAAGTTTCATGTGAATCGGAGGTCCATAGTATGCCAAACATTTTTCGTAATTTGGACATGGTGGTCAGAACCTGACCACGGCTTATGTCGCGCCGCGACATAAGCTGGCCGCGCCACGGCATTTGCCGTGCGCTGGTACCTGGTCAGTCTCAATTGTTCAAGTCCCAAATCAACACTCTTTCAAGCATAAATTACAAACCGCTAACTCTTAGAACTCGCACCTTATATCGTTGGAAAGGTAATTTGACAAAGAACACAACTAAGTATATTTCACCAACCAAAAACATTATTTGTAACAATCGGCTTTCCAAAATAAATGATCGATTAATGCACACATTCAATACTCGAATTTGATAAGTGCACATTTATGATTCGGGCATTTAATGCATACATACAACACGCCGTTTTGTAGGTAATCGAGCATACAATACAACTAACTACTTACTAACAATAATTCATGGCATTCAATGTATCATCTATTCATTTCAAGCTTATCAAACCCTAACCCAAATTCACCAAAAATCACTAATCAAGTTTATGGAGTTTTCTCATGCAACCTACACATCAAATTGAAGCTAGTGATACTAGGAACACAATTAGAACATGAACTTTTAACATCTAACAACATATGATCATCCAAAATTCAAGAACAACACACCAAAATTCAAGTTCATGCTAGTTACACTAAAACAACGAGATCGAGCATAATAATCATATACACGACATCACAATGAGCCATAGACACTAACTAACACCATTTCAAGTCAAAAACACGAATTTAGAGAAATCTAGAGTTTTAGAAATGTTACCCAAACGAGATGAAGTTGGTACCAAAATGAAGAGGATGAAGAGAGGATCACGAATATGTAATTTATTTTGTTGTAAGCCTCCTAGATCGAATTTAGATGATGATTGAATGAATTTGGTAAATGTGTGTGTGTTCTTGCTAGAGAGAAAGAGAGAAAGAGGGGGATGGTTGAATGGTGGTGATTGGGGTGGACTAGTTGACCTAGTCAACTAGTTTGCCCCGTGTCAATTTTAGTCCCTCGAGTTTGTAGTCGGGTGCGGGAATTACCTAAACGGAATATTTTAAAACGCGTATTAACGGAGGATGTTAAAATCCAATAACGGAAAAATATTAAGAATGTTAGCTAACGGAGGATACGAATTTAGTTACGAAGGATATTTTTAAAATAAAAAGACGGGCGTTAAAATAATTTAACGGAAAAATGCGGGATGTTACATTACCCACACCTTAAAAGAAATTTCGTCCCGAAATTTAGTTGGAAGTAATAGTCGATGTCTCTTCCTTGAGACCTTGCATTGTCAATGCTATGAATAAGTGAAGATACGTCCTTGGGCATTCCCACGAATTTGGACAGTCGGGGTTTTATGTTGTATTAAGGCTTGGTTTTTACGATCCACAATTTTAACCGGTCTTTCTACGAAGAGGAGTTGTCATCAATAGTAAGTTTATCTAGAAGGATAGCACGTTCCTGTTCCGCAGGACACGTATCTAAGTTTGTTACATGGAACGTAAGGTAAACGGAAACTTAATTGAGTCGGAGGTTCTAAACGGTAGGAAGCGGTTCCAAGACGCCCCAAGATTTCAAAAGGATCAATATTGCGGATATAAATTTCCTCGATTTCCCGAAACGGATTACACCTTTCCAAGGTGTGGTTTTCAATATTACACGGTTACTGACTTTAAATTTGAGAGATTTTCATCTAACATTGGTATAACTCCTTTGGCGACCACGGGCCGTCTTGAGCCCTTCTCGGACTTGAACTATCTCAAAGGTTGTTTCTTGAATGATTTCGGATCTGATGATTTTCTTGTCACCTACTTCAGTCCAACGAATAGGAGAACAACATTTGTGGTTATATAAAGTTTCGAAAAGTGCGCGTTAACACGCGAGTGGTAACTACTGTTGTAAGAGGGATCAACTAAAGGCGACAATACAAGTTTGTAACATGTCTTTCCAAGATGTAAATTGTTCGTTTGCTTAGCTCGTCTGTTTGTGGAAGATACGCAGTACTCACGTCTAAACGTGTTCCGAAGGCTTCTTGTAAACAAGATGTGTAACGAGTATTTTCGATCCGGGATAATTGACAATGATACACCGTGTTGGAATATAATTTCTTAAGATATGCTTGGACAAGTTAGTTAGGGTTCGAAAGCGTTTGTTGGAACAGGTTTCTTGTCGGCTACTGAAAAATGTTCGTAAGGGCTAGTCACCCTCGTGGCGAATACTAGCAACACGTGAAGAGTCTCTCTCTCCATTGAGAAATTATATAAAATGGTTTCCGTATACGGAAGTACGAGCGAAAAGATAGGAGTGAAATGAGAACTTAGAGTAGGATGAGTTCACATTTTGAGGTAGCCATATCGCGCATCTAGTGGCCAAATGTTAAGACTTGGTGGGAAACGAGATAGTACACGTAGTTGTATAGCTCGGGGTTGAGTAGTAGTTGGCCATATAACAGAAGCACAAGGACGTTAAGTCAAAGAAGAAAGGGGTATCCTTGGATTGTGTGTTATCTTTGGTCTCAGTAATATCAGACGGTAATAGTGAAATAGCAGAGCTATGTATCGTGGTACGCGATGACGAGAAGATTGATCGGATCCATAAATAAGTATTCAAATTCTCCGTGTAAAATAACGAATTTCAGCTTCCTTGATTTCGAGTCGAGAGGGGTTGCCTTTCAGGCGTTCACGTAGAAGTATTTCTATATTTGAGTTCCATTTTGTGCCACACGAATTTATCTAGTAAGGTTGGTGTGAAAAATCACGTTCAAAGTCCGGACACGGAAAATGTTTAATTTTTTTTTCCTTAGTACTTTAACGAGGTTAGAGGACGAGCGGTACGGGAAAAATTGGAAATTAATCTTTGGTAATAATCGCGAGATCCAAAATTTTACGAATACAAGTCGGAGTCGTGAGGGTTTCTCCAAAATTAATTAATTAATTCAAATTTTTTTTTTTTTTTTTTTTTTTTTTTTTTTTGCGAGATCTACTGTAATACCTTGACCACTAACAATATGGTTTAGAATTTGGACTTCGTTTAACCAAAATTCTCACTTGGAGAATTCGGCATAGAGTTGCTCTTTTCTCAAGAGTTCGAGCGTAAGACGGAGACGTTGTTCGTTTTTTCATTCCGCTTGAATAGCTTAAAATTATAAGTACGGTAACGGATTTTTCTAGATAAGTTTGCATACGCGGTTCCGGAGGTCTATGAATACGGGCGGAGCCTTAGATAAACTGAACGGCACTAAAAGAAATTTATAACTATCGTAGCGAGTTCGGAAAGCGGTTTAGGAGACATCTTCTACCTTAACCCTCAATTGATGATAACCAGAATGAAGGTCGATTTTAGAATATACGCGAGATCCATGTAACGGTTCAAGAGGTTGTTGATACGGGGAAGAGGATATCGGTTCTTAAACGGAAATTATTTAGTTCACTAAAATCACATATATGTGGGGAAAACATTCCCTTCCTAACGTATAGGTTTTGGGCTCCCTAGTTCTATAGATGTCAAATCAAAGTTCAAATTACCTACCCAATAAGTTTGACGTACACTCTCCGATAAATTTGTCGGTACGCAATAGTTTTCCGTTGGTTACTTGAATGGCCTAAGTAATATCTAGGGGGGTGGTGGAGTGCAAATAGTAGGCTCCAAAGCCTTGGATACAAAACATTTATCGACATCCGAATCGAATAAACATGAAGTATAGGAGTTGTTAAGAAGAAACGTACCCGTGACTAGTTCATGTCGTCCCGAGCATCCTCGGTGATAATGTTGGAAGTTTGGCCGCGTGTGTTGGGGTTGGCTTTCTTCGTTGGACATGCATTCCTAAAATGACCCGGTTGGCCACATTCGAAACAAACACCCGGCTTTTGTGTGTTGGGTCCCTTTTGACTGACGGGGGCGGTACTTCCACAATATTTGGCAATATGACCACTTCCCTGGCACCGGTGGCAAATTAGCTTGCCACATTCACCAAAGTGATGCTTGTGGCATTTGTTGCAAAAAGGTCGAGTTCCAGCATAACTTTTCTTGCCGACGGAGGTGAAAAGTTCCTTGGCAAAGTTGTTGCTGTTGTAGTTGCTGGATTGAGAGGCTTCCCATTTTCTTTTGTTGTTACCCGGTTGGTCCTCGGCCGTTGGTGCCGGTGCTTCAATTTCATCCACCGTTTCTATAGATTGGCGAGCCATCGTTAAAGCCTCTTGTAGGTTGGCGGGTTTGGATGACATTACCCTGTGTTGAATGCTCTTCGGAAGGCCATCCTTGTAAAGTTCAACTCTTAGGGACTCGAGAGTCATGAGGTTTGGACACATTAAGACTAGTTCAGCAAACCGTTGATTATAAGCTTCGAGGTCATTCCGGACCGTTTGTAAATTTCTTAGCCCCTGTTCGAGCCTTCGAGTTTCGTCGCGCGGAAAGTATTCGGTGATCATTCTTTCTCTTAATTCGGTCCAAGAGAGTGCGTGGGCTTCATCGATACCCACCGATTGTACATACGTGTTCCACCATGAGAAAGCAATACCGGTGAGAGTGAGGGTGGAAAACTTGACCTTATCTTGGTCCCGACAACCGCTTATGTTAAAAACGGCTTCCGTTTGTTCAAACCATCTGGTGAGAGCAACCGGTCCCTCGATTCCATCAAAAGTGGGAGGTTTGCACCCCATGAAGTTCTTGTAGGAGCACCCCTCATTTGAATTACCAGCTCCATGATTATTGTTGTTGGAAAAGTGATCGGCCACGGCCGCACCCACGGCGGTGGTTATCATTCGATGAAGAGCTTGTTCGAGAGTTTCGGAAGGAGTATTGGGTTGACCTTGGTGAGCCATTGTTCCTTCATGACACAAGAATACCGTTGTTTAGTATTATCAATAATACTAATCGTGATATGGAAATCAAGATAAAGAGGAAATTTTTCCTTGACTCGCCTTAAATTCTTTATGTCATAATGTCGGAATGTTCATGTGAGTCACCGTAATATAATCCCGGAAATTATATTACCCTGATTCATATGTGCATTCGACATCATTTCAGATAGTCAAGGTGGCGTGTCAATCAAATCAACCACGTGAGATTAAGGTAGAATAAGAGTTAGATGTGAATAGAAGAGATCGAGTATAAATGCACAAGTAGTCAAGTAATTCCTACTCCAAGTCTATATGCCGGTTGTAGTCTAGACTCACTAATGTACCCTATGACTCGGGGTTGACACCAATGAACTCTAAATCCCTACAACCAACGCTCTGATACCACTTGTAGCGACCCCGACAAATCGTCAATTGACGGCGTCGACTACTTAGGTCCCGTTGCGTGGTCATAGATTTTTAACGTGACGTTTGACCAAAGATATGTCGCATTCCTTTCAAAAATAAAGATTGTTTCAAAGTTTACAAGAATTGTTCATCCAAAAGTTGCGTTACAAAGTTATAGTTACATGTGAAACCTATGCGACACAGTTTTAAAGAAAGTCAAAAGATGCTCCATGAAATGCATGTATACTCGACATCCAATGCAAGTATCAAATAATGAGCGGAAGCATGTTTCACATAGCGTTCAAAGACCTGAGAAAAACATAGAAATCTGTCAACGAAAACGTTGGTGAAATCATAGGTTTAAATAAGTAAGTGAGTAAATAAGTAGATTGAACCACAAGATTTGCAACATCGAATTAATAGTTAACCATTCCAAAAGTTGTTTCACGAGCACCCAATTATCAATGCTTAACATTTCTCCCATTGAACCCCATCACTTAGTGCTAGAACATACACTGTTTCTCGAAAATATATTTCATTCGTAAACGGTAGCGAACCGTTTGAATGAGGGTTTGTCAAACCCATATGGATCCATACAACATAAGTTCTCGCTTACACCCGGCAAGTGTAACTAATGATAATCGAATTGAGGATTTTGTTCTAAACTCGTATGTAGAATGTTTGTTTTCCTGTACTTGTGTTCACTTAGTAAAGAAATGTTTATGTTTTCTCATCCCAAATGTAAGTTCAAAAAGAGTAAAAGTGGGACTATGATCTCACCTTGAGTGCACGAGTAGTAAAGTACTTCAACAAGTAAACGTGTGCAAAGAACAATGCTAGTCTTGACCTAAACAATAGGTTGTATCAATAACGGTAAACACGATAGGTCAAAGATGTTCAATTAGTCCTATGGCTCGTTAAGACTCGATCATAATAGCATGTGAATCAAATTGTCATGTTTCATGCAAGATACAAGTATAAAAACATGTTAGAACGATTGCACAAATATTTGGTTAAGTTTGATTAAAAGTCAACTTAGGTCGGGTCAAAGTCAACAAAAAAGTCAACACATTCGGGTCGGGTCCCGAACTATTTTTCTGAGGTTTTTAATCATATATAAGCATGTTAGAACAAGTTTCATATGAATCGGAGGTCCATAGTATGCCAAACATTTTTCGTAATTTGGACATGGTGGTCAGAACCTGACCACGGCTTATGTCGCGCCGCGACATAAGCTGGCCGCGCCGCGGCATTTGCCGTGCGCTGGTACCTGGTCAGTCTCAATTGTTCAAGTCCCAAATCAACACTCTTTCAAGCATAAATTACAAACCGCTAACTCTTAGAACTCGCACCTTATATCGTTGGAAAGGTAATTTGACAAAGAACACAACTAAGTATATTTCACCAACCAAAAACATTATTTGTAACAATTGGCTTTCCAAAATAAATGATCGATTAATGCACACATTCAATACTCGAATTTGATAAGTGCACATTTATGATTCGGGCATTTAATGCATACATACAACACGCCGTTTTGTAGGTAATCGAGCATACAATACAACTAACTACTTACTAACAATAATTCATGGCATTCAATGTATCATCTATTCATTTCAAGCTTATCAAACCCTAACCCAAATTCACCAAAAATCACTAATCAAGTTTATGGAGTTTTCTCATGCAACCTACACATCAAATTGAAGCTAGTGATACTAGGAACACAATTAGAACATGAACTTTTAACATCTAACAACATATGATCATCCAAAATTCAAGAACAACATACCAAAATTCAAGTTCATGCTAGTTACACTAAAACAACGAGATCGAGCATAATAATCATATACACGACATCACAATGAGCCATAGACACTAACTAACATCATTTCAAGTCAAAAACACGAATTTAGAGAAATCTAGAGTTTTAGAAATGTTACCCAAACGAGATGAAGTTGGTACCAAAATGAAGAGGATGAAGAGAGTATCACGAATATGTAATTTATTTTGTTGTAAGCCTCCTAGATCGAATTTAGATGATGATTGAATGAATTTGGTAAATGTGTGTGTGTTCTTGCTAGAGAGAAAGAGAGAAAGAGGGGGATGGTTGAATGGTGGTGATTGGGGTGGACTAGTTGACCTAGTCAACTAGTTTGCCCCGTGTCAATTTTAGTCCCTCGAGTTTGTAGTCGGGTGCGGGAATTACCTAAACGGAATATTTTAAAACGCGTATTAACGGAGGATGTTAAAATCCAATAACGGAAAAATATTAAGAATGTTAGCTAACGGAGGATACGAATTTAGTTACGAAGGATATTTTTAAAATAAAAAGACGGGCGTTAAAATAATTTAACGGAAAAATGCGGGATGTTACAAAGATGTGGTGATTTACCTTGGTGATGGAGAGCGGTTGTACGTAGTATAGGTGGCGGAGGTTTTGAAAAGAGTTCATAAGAAAGAAGGTGTCCGTTCATGGTGTCGATGGTTGATCGCATAAGTGTTTGTTTATGAAGTGTATGTATATGTAAGAGACACCACTAGTGGGTTTATAAATGGTAAAAGAACCAGATAAGAAGAAGTGGTGGTAAGATATGTGATCAATGCAATAATTATATATCCATATTACATATACATACAATTACAGTAACCGATCTCATCAATATCAATATATAAATTATAATATAATAATAATAGACATTCAATGAATGAATTAAATTGTGCACATACAGTATGCAGCCTCAATATTTGGATTCTAATTACCGACAGTTTTTACGGACTATTATTTTGTAGTCCGTTGTTACTCAGTGGCGGACAAAAGTTCACAGAAAAATTCCAAATTATTATGTTAACTATATTTATTTATTTTGGTCATTATGGTATAAAATTCGATCCTTAATTTGTTAAATAAAAATTACATCAACTGTCCCTCTCAATTCTGGGTAAAATATAAAAAATGTTAGAACTTAACAAATAGTTCCTAAATACATTTTTAATAAGCCTAAAATTTATAGAACTCATTTTCGTATCACCGTTTATTTTAAAATCACATAAGTTCGAATTAAACTTTTCTAAACAATAATCGAAACGTCCAATGAATATTACAATCATTTAATATATATTTTTTAATAGACTTTATTTATATATATATATATATATATATATATATATATATATATATATAGTTATGTTTAAAATAATAATTATTATAATATCATATTTTTATTTTATTTTACATAATAAATTTTAAAATAACAACATATAATATTTTCAATTATATTTTTAATTATTATATATATATATATATATACATATGTATATATACACACATATCTATTTACAATTAATTGTACGTGAATCGCAAGAGCAGTCGATGGTCAATTGAATATATAAACAGTTCAAAATTTTTGTGACTCATCATTACATACTTTGCTTATCGTGTCGAAACCATATAAAGATTAAGTTTAAATTTGGTCAGAAATTTCCGGGTCGTCACAGTACCTACCCGTTAAAAAAATTTGATCCCGAAATTTGAGTGGGGTCATCATGGTTAACAATAAGAATGTTTTCCTGACGAATATGAGCTGATAAATAGAGTTTTATTACTGTTGAGTAATATGGATAAGATAAATATATTATTCGAAGAGTACGAGTGAAGCTATCACAAAAGAATGAAATGAATAAATGCAAGTTGTCTTAACCGTTGACGTAGTCACGGTTGATTTTCGGAATTCAAGGGATTTAGAGGAAATCTTTGTAATAAGATTTAATTCCTCGGTAATTAAGGAAATTAGAAGCCTCTTTGGTTACATGCAATAATCTGTTTTGATTGCTTTGTCGGATATTTCACTATAAATCTACTCCCTTCGTTTCTTTTATATTTTAGAGTTCCATCCTTTTGTTTTCTCTTCCCGTTTTCAAGTCAAGCGAATAATGGTCCAGCATTCGTAGGTATAGAATTTCGAATGATTATAATATTCTAAGCAGAGAGAAACGTAATAGTACAATTTTATTGGTTAAATTACCAGAATTCAAGAGAAAATATAGGACTATCAAGAATACATGTTTCTGATATGTTTAGAGATTAGATAAAATGTCAGAGTCGTGTAACATGACACATGATGACGGTAGGGTCTGTGAATCATCACGTTCCATTAGAAACTCAGCATGACTTACAGTAATATAATAACGTTGATCAAGTGTCATTATATTATACTAACTCATGCTTCAGTTTCCAACACTACTTCAAAACATTCATAATTCAAATTTAAATTTTTCAAAATTTTAGAAACTACAATAGTTTCCTTTCTGATGTAACACTGATATCGCGAAGATATAAATGATTTCAGATCAGAATAGTTATGAAAATATTTTCAGAAATATCGAGGATATTTATAATGAAGAATTCGACGATATCTTAGAATTTCTAATATCGATGGATGATGAAGAAGATTTGTCCGTAAAGGTTTAGAGTAAGGAGCAAGGTATTTGCTAAAGACTTCAGTAGATATCGAATCATTCGGATTCTTTGAAGGTAGGTTTAGTCTTTGGGATTTGTCCACACCCTCCTTCATGGTTTGCTCAATCTGTTTTCCAGTTCCAAACCTTCTGAGCTTTGCCAACATACTATTTTATCATCAAACTTTCGATTGTTATGGTCGTTTACAGTTTTTGCTGTTTCATCGGCAATTTTCAAAATTTGGAGTATTGATTCGTAGAGTGGGTGCTTTTCAGAAATTCAAAATTAAAGGTCATAATTCTAAGAGATAAATATTATATGTATACATATGACTGTTGATGTAGAAACACTGCGAGATTCAAAATACTGATTGTTAATTCCTGGTACTTGGTATGGCAGTTCTTGTTATCAGATGCGGATAAGTACATGATAGGGTTTTAACAAACAAATATAATGGTTTTTTGGAGAGAATTAGGTCAATGAGTAATGAAGTTGCTGGTAAGTTTACTACCAATGTGGTGGGATATAACCGGTTCTTCGGTAACGATGACGAAGGGGCAAACGTATATATCAAAGTTATAATAAGACTTATTCAAATGAAAGGTCGATGTTGATTTTCTGGAGCTGTGACAAAATTGGCTAATTTGAAAAGGAAATGCAAAGTTATTTTCGATAATAACAATGCCAAAGGAGCTAGTACAGATACGTGTTAAACGTTTACTCAAGTTCCAAGTGTTTTCAGGTGCATGACTATATGCATCAATCTTTTCTTCCATAGATGAAGTGCGGTTGATTCATCCTCTTGATTGAGGTGTTTTCAAGAATCATGAAAGGTTTGAATGCAGATTGTAACCGTCAAGATACGAATGAGGTTTAAGATAAAATCAAGTGGCAAACTTGAAGAAATTTTAGTTTCATATGTTATAATCAATATTTTAATTCATTTTAATTGTCCAATGTTATTAGTCCACAGTTAGTAGTCCATAATTCGTAGTTCAACAATTCATATATAGTTTAATAAATAATATACGAACTAATTAAAACGTGTCGTGACCCATTATATACATATCTCAGACTCGATCACAACTCAAAATATATATATTATTTTAGAATTAACCTCAACCCTGTATAGCTAACTCGATCATTAAAGCATATAGAGTGTCTATGGTTATTCCAAATAATATATATAGATGCGTCGATATGATATGTCAAAACCTTGTATACGTGTCCCGATATTTAAAATGCGTATATAACATTATTTAAATGACGATAAATAAAGTGCGTAAAATAAATAACAGAAATTAAATGACGATATATAAAATTGCGAGAATTAAATTGCGATAATTAAAATATAATAAGGAATTAACGGTTAGCTAGGAACAGTTAGCTAGGATTTTGTTAGCGTGGATTCTTAACAAAATTTCTCATAGTTAATTTGTTTGTTTCTAACAAATTTTATTTTTGTCCAATGTTTTCTTCATTATGCCACTTGTTGGATTCTGATAAGTAAAAATTCAAATATGAAATTGAATGAAAATGGTTATTCTGTGGTGAACGGATTCGTATATCTTGTGGATGTAAGTAGGATAGTAAATGACTGTTGAATCAGATTCGAAGAATGTACAGTGTAACTTATTAATGTGAAATCTAAATATTCCTCGGGTATTACCTACCCGTTAAAATATTTTCACCATTAACAGTTTGTACGAAAGAATTTTTAATTACAATCTTTATGAAAATATACTTACATATATATTTTCTTCAGATGTAATCATGAATTTAATGAGTTAATATGATACTAATCTCATTTGCTTTTCGGTTTGAGCTAGAATAAATAATCTCTAAGACTTTAGAGATTACATAATCGTCGTGTCAAACGAAGATAAATGATGTAGAATGTCATGTAGAACAAAGATAATCGATGTAGGACATCATGTAGTATGATGATTATGCTGGAGGTACCGACTGTGAGTTTGAGGCATGTAGTGTTGAGGCTTGTGCTGCGGATGTTGTTGTTGGTGGTACTGGTATTGCAGGTGATTTTGCTGAAGCTGGTAGGTTTTGCACCGCGTTTTCCAAATTGATTACTCGAGCGCGAAGCTCGTTGACTTCTTCCATTATTCCGGGATGATTGTCGGTCGGAACGAGCGGATGAATAAGGTTTAGAATTGTGGATAGAATATAATCGTGTCAAGCTACCCTAGAAATGAGGCTGAAAATGGTGTTTCGGATAGGTTCGCAAGTAAGTGCTTCAGGTTCTTCACCAAGAGGGCAATATGGTGGATGGAAGGGATCACCTTCTTCTTGTTTCCAATAATTAAGTAGACTACGAACTCATCTCCAATTCATCCAGAATAGATGATGGTTAATCGGCTGGTTCATTCTGGTCACACTGTTTTTGTAGCTCGAGTGAAATTCTATATCGGAATCAGAGGGACTTGAACTAGTGGCGAATTCCATTTCGTACGATTGAATAAAGAATTTTTCGATATGAAATGATTTTCGAATATTGGATGATATTTTAACTACATAGAATATCTATATATATATAGTACTAAATATTTCGTAGACTACGGAGGAATTTACAGCATATGTCAGGCAAGTCTACAGTAACAGATGCGCTAAGATATGAATTATCAGATACGCTAAGATACGATTTTATCTATACACTATCTATTCAATAGAGGCAGTAAGATGTGTCTAGACTTTAAGGATGATAAGCAAGTAATTTTCGACACAAAATGATAAGCACAACTTTTGACATGCAGACACGGTCAAAGTCCAGACCCACTAATGCATCTAAACAACTATCAATTAGATACACTAATGCAAGACCTGGTTCGCTAAGACCACCGCTCTGATACCAACTTTAACGACCCGTCCTAATCCATCTGGACGAATACATTACATTTGGTTACATCGCGAGGTACTTGACCTCTATATGATACATTTTACAAACATTGCATTCGTTTTAAAAAAGACAAACTTTCATTACATCGAAAGTTGACGGCATGCATACCATTTCATAATATATCCAACTATAATTAACTTAATAATATCTTGATGAACTCAACGACTCGAATGCAACATCTTTTGAAATATGCCATGAATGACTCCAAGTAATATCTTTAAAAGTAGTAAATGCACAGCGAAAGATTTCTTTCATACCTGAGAATAAACATGCTTTCAAGTGTCAACCAAAAGGTTGGTGAGTTCATAAGTTTATCGTAAATAATAAAATTCATCATTTTGATAGACCACAAGATTCAAATACAGTACACCTATCTCGTGTACGAAACCATTTTTCATAATGCTTAGCAGAGTAGGTTCGTATCCTTTTCTCCCCCGTAGGTTGCCTCGCGATTTTTAAATAATCGTGCACATATCTCGTGCACAAAACTAATACACATAACCTGTGTATAAAAATCATTCTCTCGATACATAACATTCATTTCAATTTTATTGCTCAACATGGTAACCAACCTTAACATATAATGCGCATCAATAATATCCCCAAAAACAGAACATCTCGTCTGTATAATATATAAACTTCGAAGTACTAAACACCAATCCCACTAGCTCTTCCGTCTAGTGAACATTCTGGGTGGGGGTGTTAAACCCGGTAGCTAGGGCCATACCCGATTCTAATTCTTAGGTTACCAAGCAATAATAATCAGCGGAAAATATTCACATCAATTGGTGGCAATTATCATGTCCACATAATTCAATAATAATTCACAGAACTTCTGTCTGCATAATAATTCATTCGAGGAATGTTTTGCTTGTGTCTATCTCGTCAAACATTTATAAGAGCATTTCATGTATTCGCAGTTCAAAAATATATTTCAAAAGCATTTAATAAAGTAGTTGTAAAACACAGCGCATGTATTCTCAGTCCCAAAAATATAAAGAGTAAAAGGGAGCAAATGAACTCACAATACGGTATTTTGTAGTAAAAATATGCATACGACGGAACTGAACAATGCAGGGTTGGCCTTGGATTTACGAACCTATCATTTATATGTATATTAACATATATAATGGTAATCGAACAAATTTAGGTATTATTATTAATTGTTATTTTAGTAACTTGTACGTTTAACTAATAACTAAATTAACTATATTTATTTTTATATACATTAAATAGATAACTAATATTTATTACAAATATATTAATATAGATATGTTTTATGTAAATAATATATTTTTATATAGAAAATCTTTATTTGATATATTAATAATACTAATAATAATAATGATATCAATAATAATATTAGTGTTAGAAATAATAAAAATGATAATAAAAATAATAATGATAAAAATAATGATAATTCTATTAATAATAATAATGATAGTTCTAATAATAAAAATGGTAATTTTTATAAAAAAAATAAGTTTCAATAATAATATCACTTACATTCAAAATGATAATAATAATAATAATAATAATAATAATAATAATAATAATAATAATAATAATAATAATAATAATAGTAATAATAATAATAATAATAATAATAATAATAATAATAATAAAAATGAGTGATAATGCTAAAAACGAACATATATTTCATAGCATTATTCCTCAAGAAAGACAAGCTATAAGTTGCAATTGTTCTATTTACAAGTGATATTCGTTTAAATAATAAAAGGTGAAGACAAAAGACAGATTCGACGAATTGAAGACGCAAACGACCAAAAAGCTCAAAAGTACAAAATACAATCAAAGAGGTTCCAATTATTGATAAGAAACGTCTCGAAATTACAAGAGTACAAGATTCAAAACGCAAAGTACAAGATATTAAATTATACGCAAGGACGTTCGAAAATCCGGAACCGGGACATGAGTCAACTCTCAACGCTCGACGCAACGGACTAAAAATTACAAGTCAACTATGCACATAAATATAATATAATATTTAAATAATTCTTATAATTATTTAATATATTATATTATTTATAAAACCGTCGGCAGAAGAAAACAACCAAATATGAGCCTCCCCAGCTGGCCATGCGATCGCATGGCCTGGAAGGCATAAATCCATGCGATCGCATGAGCCCTAGTTCCAGTCCACATGCCTATAAAAATCGAGCTTTGGTGCACCAAAAATATCATCTATCTTTCTCTTCTCTCCATATATACGTAAAATATATATTTATAATTTATATTTTAATTTTAATTTTAATTATAATTCTAATAATAAGGGTATGTTAGCGAATATTGTAAGGGTGTAAGTCGAAATTCTGTCCGTGTAACGCTACGCTATTTTTAATCATTGTAAGTTATGTTCAACCTTTTTACATTAATGTCTCGTAGCTAAGTAATTATTATGCTTATTTAATCCGAAGTAATCATGATGTTGGGCTAATTACTAAAATTGGGTAATTGGGCTTTGTACCATAATTGGGGTTTGGACAAAAGAACGACACTTGTGGAAATTAGACTATGGGCTATTAATGGGCTTTATATTTGTTTAACTAAATGATAGTTTGTTAATGTTAATATAAAGATTTACAATTGGGCATCCCTATAAATTACCATATACACTCGATCGGACACGATGGGCGGGGTATTTATATGTACGAATAATCGTTCATTTAACCGGACACGGGAATGGATTAATAGCTACTAGAATAATTAAAACAGGGGTGAAATTATGTACAAGGACACTTGGTATAATTGATAACAAAATATTAAAATCTTGGGTTACACTCAGTCGACATCCTGGTGTAATTATTAAACAAAGTATTAAAATCTTGTTACAGTTTAAGTCCCCAATTAGTTGGAATATTTAACTTCGGGTATAAGAATAATTTGACGAGGACACTCGCAGTTTATACTTATGACTGATGGACTGTTATGGACAAAAACCAGACGGACATATTAAATAATCCAGGACAAAGGACAATTAACCCATGGGCATAAAACTAAAATCAACACGTCAAACATCATGATTACGGAAGTTTAAATAAGCATAATTCTTTTATTTCATATTTAATTTCCTTTATTTTATATTTAATTGCACTTTTAATTATCGCATTTTTATTGTTATTGTATTTAATTGCACTTTTAATTATCGTACTTTTTAATTATCGCAAGTTTATTTTATCGCACTTTTATTATTCGCAATTTCATTATCGTTATTTACTTTATGCTTTAATTTAAGTCTTGTATTTATTTTTAATATTTTACATTTGGTTTTAACTGCGACTAAAGTTTTAAAATCGACAAACCGGTCATTAAACGGTAAAAACCCCCCTTTATAATAATAATATTACTTATATATATATATATATATATATATATATATATATATATATATATATATATATATATATATATATTTGTATTTTTATAAAAGTAAACTAATATAGCGTTAAGCTTTGTTTAAAAAGATTCCCTGTGGAACGAACCGGACTTACTAAAAACTACACTACTGTACGATTAGGTACACTGCCTATAAGTGTTGTAGCAAGGTTTAAGTATATCCATTCTATAAATAAATAAATATCTTGTGTAAAATTGTATCGTATTTAATAGTATTTCCTGCTAAAATTTAATAGTATTTTATACCCCTTAGCTTTGACATCAAGTATTTTTGGCGCCGCTGCCGGGGAGACTCTTAAACGCCGGAAGCGCAACGCTAATATAAAAAAAAAAAAAGATTTTTAGTTTACTTTTATTAAAATTCGTTTTTATAAAAATACGTTTTAAATATTCGAAAATATAAAAAGAAAAACAAAAATATAAATATTTTTAGGAGTTTGATAAATATTTAAGTTTTATAACGTTTATTTATTTCTATTTTTTTTAGTTTGTAAAAATATAAGTTTTATTTAATTAATAAATATATTTTATATTTTACAGCAAAAACAGAAAAAAAAAAATAATTAATTCGGCCCGAACACTGTAGCAGCCCAGCTCTTGGCCCGAAACCCTAGCCCATGCGATCGCATGGCTGGGCAACTGAGGACTCATGCGATCGCATGAGCCCATCTGACACGCCAGACTGCAACTGCATTAATTACGGATAATAATAATAATTATTATATTTAAACCCTAATTAGGGTTATATATAATATATATTAATTTAGTTTTTATTATTAATTTGTATTTTTAGTTTAATTTGTTTATTTAAATTATAAAATTAATAGTTTTATAAAATAAATAATATAAAAATAATATTTTTATAAAAATTGTACTTTTTACAACTTTTTATATATTTTTATATTTTGTCCCTTTTTAATCGTTTTAGCGTAATATTTGCATTTTTCGCTCATATTTAATTTTAATTCATAGTTTTTGCCATAATTATTTTTACTTCTAGATTTTTAGGCTTTGCCGTAGAATTCCTTAAGTGCTTTTTCTGTAGGCTAAGATTTAGGTACATTAGAATTTTGCGACGCCTTTTTAAGTTTTAGTTTCTTTTTAAGTTATTTCCATTTGGGATTTAGTTTTTCTTGTAAGCTTTAATATTTTTAGACACCTTTTACTATGTATCAATTATCATTCCAATTAGTAATCTCAACTTGCGATTATAATTTTAAGTTAGTTGTAGTAATAAGGTTAGGTTAGTCAAAGTACTTTTAAGTTTTATAAGTTTCTTTAATTTTTCCGTCACCTTTTATTTTTCAACCATTTTTCTTTTCCGATCTTTTCCGACGAACTCTTTTTCTTTCTTATTTCTCGCTATTCTAGTTTTAGGACACAGATTTTTATTCTACTTCTTATCTAAATTTCTTAAAATTACGAAAATTTATTTTGAGTGGTTAAATTGATAGACATCAAAATTTTCTGGTTCGTAGTAATAGTTGGATTTGTACGTGGACCGGGTTATTGGAGCCAAACAGTCCTCAATTATATTGAGACCAAACGAATCCTGCCCCTCTGCTGCATCTTTTGGCTATTCGAAACGTGGGCAAAATCAGAAAAGTCTATTGATTGGATAACTTATTATAATTTTTCTTTCCTTTTTAAAACTAATAGGATATTCAGTGAATGCACCGAGCAAGACGTTCACCACCTTTTGTACGTTCACCACCTGTAACTAGATCAAGACATTTAGCAAATATAACTGCCGTTGATTTTTCTTTAGAATCGTCATCCAGTCGACCAAGTACTTCAGTTCAAATTTCCGATAATCCATTTTTTGAACCCGACCTCATAATTGAGAATCCGGAGAATATTCAGGAACGGTTCGTAGATCCTGAACCATTAAATTTTCCTCCGGAACCACCAATCATTCAAACAGAGATTGTTGAGGAACGAACCATTAAATCAGAATCCTCTAGTGATTCCGATTTAACAAATTCAATTATGGAGAATCTGGAACCTTTAAGTATGGAAGACCGAATGAGAGCTAAACGCACTGGCCAAGGTCACGCAATTACTCATCCAGACATTAATGCGCCAGATTATGAAATCAAAGGACAAATTCTACACATGGTGACTAATCAATGCCAATTTAGTGGTGCGCCGAAGGAAGATCCAAATGAACATCTACGTACCTTTAATAGGATCTGCACACTATTTAAAATCCGAGAAGTGGAGGATGAACAGATATATCTCATGTTATTTCCCTGGACTTTAAAGGGAGAAGCCAAAGATTGGTTGGAATCGTTACCTGAAGGGGCGATTGATACATGGGATGTTTTAGTTGACAAATTTCTTAAACAATTCTTTCCTGCATCTAAAGCCGTAAGACTTCAAGCAGAAATTGTTACGTTTACACAGAAGCCAAATGAAACTCTATATGAGGCATGGACAAGATATGGAAAGTTGTTAAGAGGATGTCCGCAACATGGTTTAGACACCTGTCAAATAGTACAAATATTCTACCAAGGATGCGACATCACTACAAGGAAAGACATAGATATAGCAGCTGGTGGTTCTATTATGAAGAAAACCGAAACTGATGCTTACAAAATTATTGATAACACTGCTTCCCACTCACATGAGTGGCACCAAGAAAAAGATATCATTAGATCATCTAAAGCAGCTAGAGCCGATTCTAGCCATGACTTAGATTCCATTTCCGCAAAGATAGATGCTGTGGAGAGACGAATGGAAAAGATGACTAAAGATATTCACTCAATACGAATTAGTTGTGAGCAGTGTGGAGGACCACATTTGACAAAAGATTATCTCAGTATTGAACAAACAATGGAATAAAGAGAGAATGTTTCATATATAAACCAAAGGCCTGAAATAATTATCAGAATAATTATCAACCGCCAAGACCAATCTACAATCAAAATCAGAATTATAACCGAAATTTTCCATACAACAACCAACAAGGTCCTAGCAATCAACAAGTATCCAATAATACTTACAATCAGCAAAGACCTATTTTTCAAAACAAACCACCACAAACCGATGATAAAAAGCCAAATTTAGAAGATATGATGTCGAAGCTAGTTGAAACTCAAACGCAGTTTTTCACATCTCAAAAACAAACTAATGAACAAAATGCTCAAGCATTCAGAAATCAACAAGCTTCTATTCAAAATCTGGAACAAGAAGTAAGTAACCTAGCAAGGTTAATAGGTGAAAGAAAACCGGGAAGTCTACCTAGTGATACAAATGCTAACCCCCGGAATGAAACAGCTAAAGCCATTACCACAAGAAGTGGTACAACACTTAAACCACCGGAAATACCTGTAACTTCTGATGAAACTATTCCTACTCCACAAGAACCACAACCTGATCAAGATAAGGAAAAAGAACCGGTAGTTGAAAAAGTTAATGAAGATAACACAGCTAAGGATAAACCTTATGTTAAACCATACCAACCACCACTTCCTTACCCGAGTAAAATGAAGAAAGAGAAACTTGAAGCCGAGCAATCCAAATTTTTGGATATGTTTAAACAGATAAATGTAAATCTTCCTTTCATTGATGTGATTTCAGGAATGCCTAGATATGCTAAATTCTTGAAAGATCTAATCTCAAATAGAAAGAAAATGGAAGAACTCTCGGCTGTTACTATGAATGCTAATTGTTCAGCAGTGCTGTTGAATAAGATACCAGAAAAACTATCTGATCCAGGAAGTTTCACAATTCCATGTTTTCTGGGTAGTCTTAGTTCAATAGAAGCATTGGCAGACTTAGGTGCTAGTATAAATCTAATGCCATATTCACTATACGCTAAACTAGACCTTGGAGAATTGAAACCAACCAGAATAAGCATACAACTAGCCGATAGATCAATAAAATATACTAGAGGGATAATGGAGAACATGCTAGTTAAAGTTGGTACTTTAGTATTTCCAGTAGATTTTGTTGTTTTGGACATGGAAGAAGATTCTCAAGTTCCTCTCATATTAGGAAGACCATTCTTAAACACGGCTAAAGCAATGATAGACGTGTTCGGTAAGAAATTGACCCTAAGTATAGAGGATGAGAGTGTTACCTTTTCAGTTGATAGAGCAATGCAACAACCACAATCTGCAGATGATACATGTTATTATATTCAAACTATAGATGCACATGCAGAATTATTAGAAGAATTTCCAGAATTACAAGGAACAGGAGAATGTTCTTTAGGAGAAGGTAATGAACCAATTGATGAAGCTGAAATGTTAGCTACACTTATAGCTAATGGATATGAACCAACAACAGAAGAAATTCAAATGCTAAAAGAAGAAGACAGATATCGATACAAATCATCGATAGAAGAACCTCCGAAATTAGAGTTAAAGCCACTTCCAAACCATTTGAAATACGCTTATTTACATGGTGAATCTGAATTACCTGTAATAATATCGTCTTCTCTTACTGAAAATGAGAAATCACAACTCATTTCTGTGTTGAAAGCTCATAAACCAGCCATTGCATGGAAGATTCATGATATTAAAGGAATAAGTCCTTCGTATTGCACACATAAAATCCTTATGGAAGAAGGTCATAAAACGTATGTGCAACGCCAACGAAGACTAAATCCTAATATGCAAGATGTAGTTAAGAAAGAGATTATTAAACTGCTAGATGCAGGTCTAATTTATCCAATCTCTGATAGTCCATGGGTAAGCCCAGTTCAATGCGTGCCTAAGAAGGGTGGCATGACTGTCATTACAAATGAGAAAAATGAGCTTATTCCTACTAGAACCGTAACAGGATGGCGTGTGTGTATTGATTATAGAAAATTAAATGACGCCACCAGAAAAGATCACTTTCCCTTACCTTTCATAGATCAAATGTTGGAAAGATTAGCCGGAAATAGTTACTATTGTTTTCTAGATGGATTTTCCGGATATTTTCAAATTCCAATAGCACCCGAAGATCAAGAGAAAACCACGTTCACGTGCCCTTATGGTACTTTTGCTTACAAACGCATGCCATTTGGACTTTGTAACGCCCCTGCAACCTTTCAAAGGTGTATGATGGCGATTTTTCACGACATGATAGAAGAATGCATGGAAGTTTTCATGGATGACTTTTCAGTCTTCGGTGATACATTTGAATCATGTCTAGTTAATCTGGAAAGAATGCTTCTTAGATGCGAACAATCAAATCTAGTACTTAATTGGGAGAAATGCCATTTCATGGTTAAAGAAGGCATCATTCTTGGACATAAAATTTCAAAAGAAGGAATTGAAGTGGATAGAGCTAAAGTAGATGTAATTGCTAAACTTCCACATCCCACCAATGTTAGAGGAATTAGGAGTTTTCTAGGGCATGCCGGTTTTTACCGACGTTTCATAAAAGATTTTTCTAAAATTGCCACTCCTATGAATAAACTCCTAGAAAAGGATGCTCCATTCATCTTTTCAGATGAGTGTATCAAATCTTTTAATATTCTTAAAGAGAAACTCACTAATGCACCGATCATGATAACACCAAATTGGAATCTACCATTTGAATTAATGTGCGATGCAAGTGATTTTGCAATGGGAGCCGTTTTAGGACAAAGGATTGAAAAACGATTTCAACCTATATATTATGCTAGTAAGACGTTACAAGGAGCACAAACGAACTATACAACTACTGAAAAAGAACTCCTTGCTATTGTCTTTGCTTTTGACAAATTTCGATCATATCTCGTTCTAGCAAAAACGGTGGTCTATACCGACCATTCTGCTCTTAGATACCTATTTTCAAAACAAGATGCTAAACCAAGATTAATCCGTTGGATCTTACTCTTACAAGAGTTTGATATTGAAATCCGAGATAAAAGAGGAGCAGAAAATCTCGCCGCTGATCATCTTTCTCGTCTTGAAAATCCCGAATTAGAAGTTCTAAATGAATCAACCATACAAGACAACTTTCCTGATGAATATCTATTGAAGATAGATTATAAAGAAATACCATGGTTTGCAGACTATGCAAACTATTTAGTATGTGGATTCCTTGAAAAAGGATTATCGTACCAAAGACGAAAGAAATTCTTCAGTGATATAAAACACTATTTTTGGGAAGATCCACATCTGTTTAAAAGTTGTCCCGATGGAATAATACGCCGATGTGTATTTGGAGATGAAGCTAGTAAAATATTAAACCATTGTCACACAGGACCAACAGGAGGGCATTATGGGCCTCAACTAACAGCAAGAAAAGTTTATGATGCTGGATTCTATTGGCCTACAATTTACAAAGATGCACACCTTCTTTGCAAATCCTGTGATGCTTGTCAAAGGGCCGGAAAAATAAGTCAACGTGATGAAATGCCACAAAATGTCATCTAAGTATGTGAAGTATTTGACATTTGGAGTATTGACTTTATGGGTCCATTTCCAAAATCTCATAATAATCTATATATACTCGTAGCCATTGATTATGTATCTAAATGGGCGGAAGCACAAGCTCTCCCAACTAACGATGCACGAGTTGTAGTCAACTTTTTAAAACGTCTTTTTGCAAGGTTTGGAACACCGAAAGCTTTAATAAGTGATCGGGGTACTCATTCCTGTAATAATCAACTTGAGAAAGTTCTTAAAAGATATGGAGTAACTCATAAAATCTCCACCGCATATCATCCACAAACAAGTGGACAAGTTGAAAATACCAACCGAGCCTTAAAACGTATTCTAGAGAAAACCGTAGGATCAAATCCGAAGGAATGGTCCATTAAATTGGAGGATGCACTCTGGGCTTTTAGAACAGCCTACAAAACTCCAATTGGAACCACACCTTTTAGACTTGTTTATGGAAAAGCATGTCATCTTCCAGTAGAAATTGAACACAAAGCATTTTGGGCTTTGAAATCATGTAATCTTGATTTACATGAAGCTGGACGTCTACGATTAAGTCAACTAAACGAATTAGAAGAATTAAGACATGAAGCATACGAAAATTCGTTAATCTATAAAGAAAGAACGAAGAAATGGCATGATAAAAGAATCAGAAGTTCAAAAGAATTTAAAGAAGGAGACAGAGTTCTTCTTTTCAATTCACGATTCAAGCTATTTCCTGGAAAATTGAAATCAAGATGGTCTGGACCATTCATAGTTAACAGAGTTTTCCCATACGGAACGATAGAATTAATAAATTCAAATGGGATTGAATTTAAAGTTAATGGTCACAGAGTTAAACATTACATACATGGTCCGATGGAAGTCGACAATGAAGTTAATCACAATTTTGACACCACAGCTAACTAAGTGTGGGGAGAATCAAGTCTTTAAAGGATAATATGTATTTCTGTTAGAGTTAGATTGTCTGTTTTCGTGTAGTTCTCGAAAATGGAACCCGAATGGTCTTTCCCTAGCAGACCCTAAAGAACTAGTCTTCTCCCCCCATTCTGAATTTTTATTTTTTTTAGGTTTTTACGAAATGAAGACTGCCTGTGAACTAAACCATGGTCTAATGCTACACGCTTTGATCACTAAACGTAATAATGACATACTACCGAGTGAATTAGTATCAGTAATCAGAGAAAGAATGGACGGAGTTAGAAAAGAATCCAGATGCGAAGATAATAAATTACAATTTGGTAAAGGAAAATCAAAATCCGCAGCGAAAAGAAGAGCACGACACCTAGAAAGATGTCACAAATGCGGAAAATGGTCACATGGAGGTAAATGTTCAAATAATCAAACCTATTCAAATACCGAATTTGTTACTTTATGCAGAGACGGACCGTTCATATGTTTAGAAGAAAAGACACTGAATGCTCGAGGTTACGCCTATGTAGCCATGGAAAACCAATTAAACCGACTATCTTATGAATGGGATAGATCATATAACTAAGAAATCTATTTCACAGGTATGTTTGTATAGTTTTTATTTTTTATTTTTTATTTTTAACCTTTTGATAATAAACGCTAATTTGTTCGCTATAAAGTATTAAATTGGTATTGAATAAAATTAGGTTTGGCGACCGAAATTATTGATATCATTCAAAAATTTATTACATCACTGCGAAATTTAACGTTTATTCTTAAGGTATAAATATCTTTAATCAATCAACCCAAAATATTTCAAAAATTCGTCATGAGTTAAATTAGGTCTTGGAACCGAAATTACTTTACCGAAAAGAGGGGCGCATATTTTTGATAATATTTGATTGATTAAAGTGGGATAAAAGGCCAAAAAGATTTTTAATTTTATTTTTACCATGTTTTTAAAATTAATATTTAAATCTTAAATTAATATTGTAAACTTTGTAAAAACAGTATTTTTAAAAATTGTAAATATTTGAATTTTTAAATTAAGTTTGGTGTGAATTTTTAAAATATGAATTTTTAATTTTATGCATTTCAAATTTTAAGTTTGGTGTGAATTTTTAATATTAATTTTGAATTTTATATTTAAGTTGTGTGAATTTAAAAACAAAAATTTACTTTATCTCATTAAGTTAAAAATATGATTTTTAAAATTCGTCGTAAGTTGAAGACTAGGTCTTTGAACCGAAATTGCTTTACCCGAGGGAGGGACGAGAACTTTTATTATCATTATTTTTAATCTTATTGAATTACAGTATGCCAAAAACATTTAAAAAAAAAAACTCAAAAATCTTTACTTTCAAAAACCGCGCTTTGATTTGACAAATTTTAAAATTTTGTCGAGGGACAGACTAGGACAACGATCCGAAACGCCCTCGCTCCTAAAGGAAAACAAAATTTTTAAAATTTAATTAATTATAAGTTTTATAAAGCATAAGGTTTTATTAAAAAAAAAAAAAAAAAAAAAAAAACTGAAAACACTGTAGCCGGAACCCCATGCGATCGCATGGGGTTTGCACTTGGAACCCATGCGATCGCATGGGGACCAAATGCAGGTCAGAAACAAATAACAGCAGCGGGTCTGTTCTTCACACAAAACACACACATACACCCGAAAAAACTCTCAAATCTTCACCAAATTTCGCCAAAATTCACCGTAATTCGTCATTTTTCTTGCTCTAATCATGCCTAAATTCTCATTCTTCAGCAAATTGGAAAAAATTACACCCCTAAACTCTATAAATTCCTAGTTTTTGTGATAATTACCAATTTTTTACCTAATGTAATTTTGTTAATTTCTAGTGTAATTAGTGATAAATTATTAGTATTTTATGCATGTATAACCTAGATTGATGCTATTTAACATGATTTGAAGCCAAAAACTTCAAAATTTTTAGAAATCTAGGGTTTGTGTTCTTGAGCAATTTGGGGCTTTTTGATATAAACAGGTTATGGCCGATTTTTGTCATGAATTATTGCTAAATTGAGTAGTGTAACATGTTTAGATAGTTAAATGATCCAAACAATGATCCTAAACATGATTTTTGGAGATTAAAGTGGACTTTTTAAGTCCAAAATTCATGAACTTGATTAATTTGATATATTTGCCATTTGAGACTTGTTTAATTATTAATAATGAATATTTTGACATGTTATTTGAGTTAAATGCTTATGAATTTTGTATACATTTTCATATGTGCTTATTTGAAAAGTGTAGAATTGTGAAAAATTGTGAAAATGTGTATAAGTTTAATTTTGATTTAACATGTTATAGTGATTGTTTTAAGTTGTTATTTTGTTAACACTAATGCATATTTGGATGCACAAATTTTGTGTTTAATGTATTTTACAGAGAGCCAACACTGGAGGTTCAGGAGCATCATCATCTAGACGACCAGCACCAGCACCAGAACCAGAACCAGAAATGCAACACGAACAAGAACCGCAACAGGAACAACAACAGCCTGATCAGCACATACCTTATTATGATCCAGTACAGTTTGTTGATGAATTCATAGTATTCCCAATGAGGCCGCCAGTAGAATTCCCAACGATTCCTGAGCACACTCTACATCCTAATCTGAGATTTGATAGAAGATGGAGAGATTACGAGACATATCAAAGGAACAAATTCAAATTGGTAACAAAAAATGTAGAGGTGCCAAGGGTAATTGATTGGGCCCCTTTAGAAACGGTCCATCTAGCTGACCGTGTTAGACAGCTTTTAGTTCAAAGGTATGGCAGTTCTTCTTTTACAGATTGAGAACGTCTTTTCACCATTCGTAGACCTGTATATAAGGAATGGTGTGTTGAGTTGATGAGTACTGTATCACTTGATACAAATATAGTTAGAATAGATGATAGAAGATTTCTTAGGTTTATCCTTGGCGGTAGGATGTACAGAATGTCCATGCTGGACATGGCCAGGGCCTTACAGATATATACTCCTGGTGAGTTGCTATTACCCGATTGTACAAACTTGATTCATTATGGTGAACGGGTAGATAGTAACTTTGACGCTGACGCCATTTGGAGGCGTATGTCACATTTTGATGTTTTTACACGAGCAGGAGGACACTCCTATACACATATTGACAGAGCCGAGCTTCGTATTATTCATAGATTTTTGGCTAACTCGATTACACAAAGAGGTCATAATAAAGAAAAAATTACCTTATATGATTTATTCTACCAAAAGTGTATTCGGGATCCTAGAAGCTTTGTCAATAACCCTTACTGTGTTGCTTTTTATTTATCTAAAATGGTAGAGGGATTGCAGGACGGGAGTATAATAGGAGGAGGTATTTTTGTTACTCTCATTGGAGAGTATTTAGGTGTTGATAGGAACCAAGGGGGTCCATTACAGATTTGTAGAGAACAGTTTGAGCCCTTAGGATTGAAAGTTTATGTGGGTGCTAAGGTATTGAAAAGTAGACGTAACCAGGCAGTACCCTATAAGGGATCTCATCCTCAGGTAGAGAGAGGCTCAGTCGAGGAAATGGAGGAGGCGGAAGACATTAGGGATGTCTTTCGAGATGCTATTCTTGACGTCCACGTTCGTATAGATGAGGAAGCAATGACGAACGCGGCAAGACATAGTATGTATGAGCAGTGGAACTCCGAGCGAGTATACGAGGATTATAGGCGACGCCAACACGATAGCTGGTTAGTTCATCAGCACCAAATCATGAGCCAGCTATCATATCAGGTACCAAATAACTATGTACCTACTTGACCTGCTCATTTTCCGCCACATAGCCCCGATATCCGACCACCCTTTAACCGGTATGACTATAACCAAGCCTATCAGAACACCTATAACCAACAATGGAACCCACCCGATGAGATGAACTGGAACCCCTATCCAGACTGATTTAGTTCCATTTGGTTATTTTTATGATTTTTATGTTTTTATCTTTTGAATTTTTCATGTTTAAACTTATGTTATTGGATAAATTTGTGTAATTTTTATTATTTTATTATTATTGTGTACTAATATTTCATATTTAGAATTTGAAAGTGGGATATTAAGTCCCATTTCAAATTGCCATGCATGATTATACTTGTATGTATGTATATTGTCGATTGTTCAAAACAGGGTAAAACAGCGTATTTTCAAAGACTGGCATTAAGTTCAGCAAAAGCTACTAATTTTGACGACAAGATGACAAATAAATGTGATGTAACAACAGACGAAATGAACAAATGCTATGCACCATTTATCATTCAGCAAACAAACGCCAATATATTTGGAAACTTTGGTAAAATTTAATCATTTCTACGCTAATCACCCTCAATAATTTAAATTGTACTGATTTCTGGCAAATGAGGGCATTGCAAGATCTTAAGTGTGGGAAGGGGTTAAATTCTTTCGGATTTTTAAAATTTTTTATCTTTATACACTTGGTTACTAGTAACGTAGTAGTTGTATTAGAATCTAGTGCTCTTTGATAATAAAGAACAGCCCTAGTCTTATATACTGACTACCCAATTCTAGTAAAATTTTTCAAAATTTTCAATTAAATGAACTCAAAATCATGTTTATACATATTTATGAACGATAAAACTAGGTGTTAACACCGAAATTATTGTAACCTCGGAAAGGACATAAATTGAGAAACAAACCAAAATGTTGAAATTCATTTAAAATGGAATAGAGGACAATAAAAAGGAAAATAAAAGCCAAGTGTGGGAAAATTTACCAAGTTATCTTAAACATATGTCACATATTTCTGTAACAAATAACTAAAAATACTTTTGCTTTGGACTAAACTAAACCATTTTACCCGATGAAAGAAAAGAAGAGATGGATCTACACGATGAATCAATTCCATCATTAAAAGGAAGTAAAGTCTTCCGAAAAAGACACGTGCTTCTTGATTTAGGTCAAGAAGTTGTCGTCTAGACCAGCTGTAGGTTGACGAAAAATCTAGAAAAGTCATCTCTAAAATCAGCAGGAAATCCACGGACCTCAGCATCAAACAGGGTCGCCAAGTGGTCAGATTTATCCTAACCATGAGAAGGATTTATCTCGTACAATGGGGGGGCACCATGCAAATTAGCTTGATAAGACTAATGAATCAGATCCCCAGAAAGGATAATCTCCTTAAAGATTAAAAATCAGCTTTTAAGCCTGATATTACTCAATCCTAGAGATTGACCTTAAAGATTGAGAATTCAAACTCATGGAATTCAATGATATCTAAACTCGAGCTTGAACAAGAAAATATTTTGATCAAAATTACAAACCGATTTGTTTTCTGAAAACCCATTTTCAATGCGTTCATTACCATTGAACGTAAAATCCTAGGAATTCACCTGGAATTCATTAGGTCACCTGAACCAAATCGGGTGTCAACCGTAAGAACGGTGGTTGCATAGTGGTCAAAGACAGGACCTTGTGCCAGACCGAAAAATCATAAGGGTGAGCTTTACTATTGCTCCTACCAAGAATAGTAATTGCATCCGACACGTTATAGACCATAATTAAAAGCATGTCAGGGGACATTGCCTTAACAGTTGCTTGTTCAACGCTTTCCTTTACAACCGGACGGTAGTTTATCGAAAGGTAATATACGGGACAAGTAAACTGGACGTGTTGCTTTCCAAATACAAGGTTAGCAAGTGGGTGACACAAAACCGCAAGTTTTGAGCTAAAATTTTCAAATCTGAAACCCACCAAACCCACAAAAATATTTTGCAAACACCGGTGAAGGGTTATTCCGGAAAACTTATCTAGGATAAAAGCTAGATTGAATTTTCAAAAGATCAAATATTTTCATAAAAATCCAATTTCCTTAAAGATCTACATTTTCATAGTCATGTGGGACTGTAAACCGCCTTTCAAATGTGCACTTTGCTTTGGAAACCGAAAGTAAATCGGCTATTTGATTGCAAGTGTCGTTGACCTAAACCCGAGGCAACTGTGGATGACACACCCACCTTTAACCATGGTTCTATATTTACTATCATTGTTTATACCGCCGTATAGAAATCACTGATGTACAAAGTGTGAAGAATAAAGAAGTGATTCTAGTATTTCAAGACGATATTGCTTGAGGACAAGCAACGCTCAAGTGTGGGA
Organism: Rutidosis leptorrhynchoides; assembly: GCF_046630445.1. Taxonomy (NCBI): domain Eukaryota; kingdom Viridiplantae; phylum Streptophyta; class Magnoliopsida; order Asterales; family Asteraceae; genus Rutidosis; species Rutidosis leptorrhynchoides. The sequence continues at coordinate 74,142,443 of NC_092341.1, forward strand.
ATATTTGATAATGCTAAAAACGAACATATATTTCATAGCATTATTCCTCAAGAAAGACAAGCTTTTAGTTGCAATTGTTCTATTTACAAGTGATATTCGTTTAAATAATAAAAGGTGAAGACAAAAGACAGATTCGACGAATTGAAGACGCAAACGACCAAAAAGCTCAAAAGTACAAAATACAATCAAAGAGGTTCCAATTATTGATAAGAAACGTCTCGAAATTACAAGAGTACAAGATTCAAAACGCAAAGTACAAGATATTAAATTATACGCAAGGACGTTCGAAAATCCGGAACCGGGACATGAGTCAACTCTCAACGCTCGACGCAACGGACTAAAAATTACAAGTCAACTATGCACATAAATATAATATAATATTTAAATAATTCTTATAATTATTTAATATATTATATTATTTATAAAACCGTCGGCAGAAGAAAACAACCAAATATGAGCCTCCCCAGCTGGCCATGCGATCGCATGGCCTGGAAGGCATAAATCCATGCGATCGCATGAGCCCCAGTTCCAGCCTACATGCCTATAAAAATCGAGCTTTGGTGCACCAAAAATATCATCTATCTTTCTCTTCTCTCCATATATACGTAAAATATATATTTATAATTTATATTTTAATTTTAATTTTAATTATAATTCTAATAATAAGGGTATGTTAGCGAATATTGTAAGGGTGTAAGTCGAAATTCTGTCCGTGTAACGCTACGCTATTTTTAATCATTGTAAGTTATGTTTAACCTTTTTACATTAATGTCTCGTAGCTAAGTAATTATTATGCTTATTTAATCCGAAGTAATCATGATGTTGGGCTAATTACTAAAATTGGGTAATTGGGCTTTGTACCATAATTGGGGTTTGGACAAAATAACGACACTTGTGGAAATTAGACTATGGGCTATTAATGGGCTTTATATTTATTTAACTAAATGATAGTTTGTTAATGTTAATATAAAGATTTACAATTGGGCGTCCCTATAAATTACCATATACACTCGATCGGACACGATGGGCGGGGTATTTATATGTACGAATAATCGTTCATTTAACCGGACACGGGAATGGATTAATAGCCACTAGAATAATTAAAACAGGGGTGAAATTATGTACAAGGACACTTGGTATAATTGATAACAAAATATTAAAACCTTGGGTTACACTCAGTCGACATCCTGGTGTAATTATTAAACAAAGTATTAAAATCTTGTTACAGTTTAAGTCCCCAATTAGTTGGAATATTTAACTTCGGGTATAAGAATAATTTGACGAGGACACTCGCACTTTATATTTATGACTGATGGACTGTTATGGACAAAAACCAGACGGACATATTAAATAATCCAGGACAAAGGACAATTAACCCATGGGCATAAAACTAAAATCAACACGTCAAACATCATGATTACGGAAGTTTAAATAAGCATAATTCTTTTATTTCATATTTGATTTCCTTTATTTTATATTTAATTGCACTTTTAATTATCGCATTTTTATTGTTATTGTATTTAATTGCACTTTTAATTATCGTACTTTTTAATTATCGCAAGTTTATTTTATCGCACTTTTATTATTCGCAATTTCATTATCGTTATTTACTTTATGCTTTAATTTAAGTCTTGTATTTATTTTTAATATTTTACATTTGGTTTTAACTGCGACTAAAGTTTTAAAATCGACAAACCGGTCATTAAACGGTAAAAACCCCCCTTTATAATAATAATATTACTTATATATATATATATATATATATATATATATATATATATATATATATATATATATATATATTTGTATTTTTATAAAAGTAAACTAATATAGCGTTAAGCTTTGTTTAAAAAGATTCCCTGTGGAACGAACCGGACTTACTAAAAACTACACTACTGTACGATTAGGTACACTGCCTATAAGTGTTGTAGCAAGGTTTAAGTATATCCATTCTATAAATAAATAAATATCTTGTGTAAAATTGTATCGTATTTAATAGTATTTCCTGCTAAAATTTAATAGTATTTTATACCCCTTAGCTTTGACATCAATGAGTAATAAGTAAACTACCTCAAAGGAGTAGTCCTAAAAAAATGCCCAAGTCCGGGTTTGAACTCGTGATTTTCGCTAACCCGATATGTCCTTAACCACTCCTCAGATCATGCTTTTTCTGATTATAACTAGGATTTAGATTTATTAAACTTGTTTTTCTATTTCTACTTCTTCCTCTTCTTTAAAAAAAATAAAATGCAAAACCCGGGCTCGAACCCGAGACCTCTTGTTTAAAACACTTCCTTCCAAACCATTCTTCCAACTGTTTCTTTCTGAAATAAGTCGGACCTAAAATCTATTAACCCAATATTCTGTTTATTCTTCTTCTTCTATTATATTAATCATCATTATCATTATCTATATCGTAATTCATCTTCATTTCTGATCATCTACTCATCATGCTAACCATCCTATATCATAACATTAATATTCTATCATCATAATCATGATCTTAACATCAACATCATCTTAAATCGTTCTATCATCATATAAAACACAAAACAATTCGTAACATGTCCTCTCATTATAAACTAATACTTCAGGCCTAATATGCAAATCTAAGTAGCCCATTTATCATAATATAGGATCTGGTAACCATTAAAACAGATTATGTGTGTATCTGGATTCGTCTGTCCCCGCAAAAATAAAACAAATATAGTAGTAGCAATTATCACCGAATTCCTTTTCTATTGGTCTGCCACATTCCTCAAATTGGTTGTCTATTTCATCATGGGTCCTATCCTCTTTATAAAAATCTTCATATTACTTATTATCATTGTATTCTCACATCACAATACCATTATCATTATTTATCTTATCATCATCATAATCGGTTGAGTGTGATATTGGGTTTAGTTTTGGTGGTTGGCTCGTTCAAAACAGAATTATGCAGCAGGTATGTGTTGTCGATCAATAGTATAGCCAGAAAGGAATAACCCATCGATTCATATAGTTTGTGCATCTTTGCTAGTTGTGTTTTCGAATAATAACACAAGTGTAGTAGCAGAAGACAGGAGTAGCTGGCACGAACTGCAGTAGCAGATTAGGTGTCGATGAATAAGCTGTGGTGGTGATTATGTGATGCTAATTACGGTTGCAACATTAAACTATAAACAGAAGTGTACTAGTAGCAGTTAAATGATCGTATAGTAGCCTAAACAGGAGACTATAATTAGCAGTTGGGTATGATGTTAATCAGTAACAGAAAACAGAAGGTGTTTGATGGAATGGTTTCGATGGTTACATGGGTTGTGTGATGGTGGTTTCGAGAATTGAAAGAAAGAAAATCTAGCGAGTGATAGTTGCAGCAAAGGCTGCAGTTTACGCTGAAACGGAAACAAGTTATTAGAGAACAAGTATAGCAGTGAGGGTAGTGACTCATGGTGATTTGTGAAAGGTGTGATTGATCATGAATATGATTGTGGGTTTGTGATGGGTTAAGAGAAGTGATGGGTTATTTAACTCAAGGGTGACGTGTGGTTTTACTTCAAATATAAACGAAAGACACCACAGTGGCATTAGTGGTGTTGATGGAAGGTGGTCTAGTGTTGGTGGGTTCACGATGGGGTGTTAGGGTGGTTGATGGTGGTCTCAGTTTCAATTAAGAGAGAGAATGAGAGAGATGATTGGTTTTAAAGGTAGTCGATGGTGTTGGAGGATGGTGATGGTTTATTAAAGTAAGGAGATAGACGGTGGTTCTATGCATCCGAATGTATATGTATATATATGAAGATGAAGATGCAGTGATTTAACTTGGTGATGGAGAGAGGTTGTACGTAGTATAGGTGGCAGAGGTTTTGAGAAGAGTTCATAAGAAAGAAGGTGTTCGTTCATGGTGTCGATGGTTGATCGCATAAGTGTTTGTTTATGAAGTGTATGTATATGTAAGAGACACCAGTAGTGGGTTTGTAAATGGTAGAAGAACTAGATAAGAAGATGTGGTGGTGAGATATGTGATCAATGCAATAATTATATATCCATATTACATATACATACAATTATAGTAACCGATCTCATCAATATATAAATAATAATATGACTTTTTTGCTCAGTTGGTCCCTCTATTATACCCCAAATCGCTAGTTTGGTCCCTCGGTTTTTAATTTGGCAATCAGTGTCCCTGAGTTATTTTGATTTGGCAATTAGCGTCCTTCCGTCAACTGGGCATCCAAATCAGACGTTAACTCCCATCACGTGAGTTGCATGTGAGGGTAAAATAGTCTTTTTACTCTGTTGTTCACTAAAAACGAACGACCACCGACGCAAAAAATCAAAAAAAAAAAAAAACATAATTTATATATTTTTTATTGATATGTTTATATGATATAATTTTATTATTTTAAATACCAAATATACCTTAAATCTTAACATCATTTTCAAAGACATGTTCATCTTCATCTTCAAAACACTTTTTATCACCAATAATCAAAAACACATACATCACCCAAAATTGATCCATTAAAATATACTCCGTAAAAGTTTGAGCCACCATTGATAACAATTGAGAAAAAGGATTATTAATTGATCCATTAAAATATACTCCGTAAAAGTTTAACCACTACTTCATCAAATTAAATTGATAACAATTAAGAAAAAGGATTATTAATTTTAAGACGATTGTTTTGTTTCCCCTTAAAACATCATCTAAACGACTGCCACATGTTGCGACCCCAATTGATGACGTAATCAAACTGCTACCACCACCAGGACTTGATTCGGAAACCTGCAAATATCAAATCGATTTCTATAATCGAAATCTAAATCGGCTAACTTTATTATATTCCAACCATTTTCCGATACTTCCCCATTTTCTGATGATGGATGGATTTGACGGAAACGTTAACAGTTCCCGCTACGGAGATGGTGATGTTGTGTCTTGAAAAGAATTTGTTTTTGAAAGGGTTGATGAAGTTTTCTGGGTTTAAGGAAAGATTGCTAATTTGCCAGCTGATGATTTGTTTTTGAACTATTGGGATTGAAGGTTGTGAAGTTATGACTTAGAGCATCAATTTTTGTTTCTATTTTTATTTTATTATTATTAGTAATTATCAGTAATCATAAAAAAATAATATATATAATTAATATAAATATTAAAATGTTATTTTTAGTGAAGAAGATGATAAAAATACCATTTTACCCTCACATGTAAGGCACATGTCAAGGGTTAACGTCTGATTTGGATGCCCAGTTGACGGAAGGACGCTAATTGCCAAATCAAAATAACTCAGGGATGCTGATTGCCAAATTAAAAACCGAGGGACCAAACTAGCGATTTGGGGTATAATAGAGGGATCAACTGAGCAAAAAAGTCTAATAATATAATAATAATAGACATTCAATGAATGAATTAAATCGTGCACATACAGTATGCAGCCTCAATATTTGGATTCTAATTACCGACAGTTTTTACGGACTATTATTTTGTACTCCGTTGTTACTCAGTGGCAGACAAAAGTTCACAGAAAAATCCCAAATTTTTATGTTAACTATATTTATTTATTTTGGTCATTATGGTATAAAATTCGATCCTTAATTTGTTAAATAAAAATTACATCAACTGTCCCTCTCAATTCTGGGTAAAATATAAAAAATGTTAGAACTTAACAAATAGTTCCTAAATACATTTTTAATAAGTCTAAAATCTATAGAACTCATTTTCGTATCACCGTTTATTTTAAAATCACATAAGTTCGAATTAAACTTCTCTAAACAATAATCGAAACGTCCAACGAATATTACAATCATTTAATATATATATTTTAATATACTTTATTTATATATATAGTTATGTTTAAAATAATAATTATTATAATATCATATTTTTATTTTATTTTACATAATAAATTATAAAAATAACAACATATAATATTTTCAAGTATTTATATATATATATATATATATATATATATATATATATATATATATATATATATATATATATATATATATATATATATACATATGTATATATACACACATATCTATTTACAATTAATTGTTCGTGAATCGCCAAGAGCAGTCGATGGTCAATTGAATACATAAATAGTTCGAAATTTTTGTGACTCATCATTACAGACTTTGCTTATCGTGTCGAAACCATATAAAGGTTAAGTTTAAATTTGGTCGGAAATTTCCAGGTCGTCACAGTCGCGCTGTTCGCGTGTTCGAGCCGGTGATTCCGTGGATGCTCCTCTTCCTGCGGGCGAAGTTCCCTGCGCGAAAGTGGTGGCGCTAGATCCTGGGGTGGTTGGAGAGGCATCCCTTCGAGGTGAAGGCGAAGGCCGCTCGCCCTGCGTGCCAGCAGGACTGCTAGTATGACTAGGGTTATTGCGCGCAGATTCAGTCGTTGGGTAGATGGGGGCGAATCCCGTGCTTGTGGTGTTCGAGGCCTATGGTATCGGCCTAATCGCTTCCGGGGTCTTGAAAGATGACGCTGATGCGCCTGGGGGAGGTATTTGGACGCCTCTTTGTGGCGCACTATTAATAGTTCCCGCAGATCCCTTGATGGCTGGCTTAGATCATGTGGGTGAGGTAGCTCGCGCTTGCGCAGGTTTTGGTATTTCTTGCTTGCTAGTCATTTCAACACCTGTTACTGTATCAAAAAGAAACAAACGAGTTGTCAATGGACATACAGAAAAAATATCAAATCAAAATCTTTTAACTTGAATGTCTCACGGATGGCGCCAAATGATAAAGCATAAAATAATCGGGTAGGGTTCGGTCCATGCTTGACATCAATAAAGGGGGATTTAAGGGTCAATTGGGTTTAACTCTCTGGTCCGTAGTACCGTGAATAACCCCTCGTGAGATGAGGATCTCAACAGGGGTGGTTAAACATTGACCCACCATCAGCGGGTAGTCCGGTCAGCGATGGCTCGCGCTAAGTTGTAGGGTTTATGTTCATGGAACGTTACCTGTATATCAAGGATGTCTAGTGAGATGCTATAAGTCCGGTAGCGCGGGTATAATTGCGCTATGTGCTGCTGTTCTTAGAGTATATGTGTGTAAAATAGATTCTGGATCCTCTATGTTGTGGACGAAGTCCTGTATTTATAGGGCAATTCTTCTTGTCTTCTATCGCCATTTAATAAGGTTAAAAGGATCGTGGCCTGCCAATAGTACATCTTCGAGCAGGCTGATCCGACAAGAGCAAAAAGTGTTCTTTTCGGACCATGCCTTTGGTCTGCCAGGTGTCCTCTGCCAGCTACAGCATCGTCTGACATGTGGATGCTGCCAATGCACGCGGATGGGATTGGCGCCATGATTTCCACGATAGCGCTATACGCCTTAGCGTGCGCTTTTGTAAATCCTTATGGCGATGCTGTTTGATGCGCAACACGAGCTGATCGGGTATGCGTATCATTCTAGACGACAGAAATCGGGGTGACAAATAGTATTATAAGGAATAAGCGGTAAGTAGACGATAGAAATCGGGGTGACAAATAGTATTACAAGGAATAATAAGTTGGCGTACAGAAAGTTAATGTTTCATTTACCGATGCCAACAGCCCATATCCCAAAATACAATTCTCAAATAAGGTCAGTGGTCACTTTACTTGTTCAATCTGCATCTTCCTTCACATATTTCAAGCATGAATCATTCATATTTTCGCCAAGGGTTTAAATCAGTATGTATCAATATTTTACTAAGGTAATACTTTCAAATTCTTAGTTTATACATCTACTATTCCTTTCTTCAAACAATTAATTTTTGTTAGCGAACATCAAGCTTCCTTCCTCAAACAAGTGTATTACATCATACACATGAATAAGTACAGCGACGGAAATACAACATCAAACATCATGCAGGCTAAGCATTGAAAACTATGAGACTGTACATAATTGGCCATACTAAATCAATATCACGAACTGTACAAAATGTAAAGATATAAGGAACAACTAATCAACAATATTGAGAGGAATTAGCCTTCCTCAAATAGTTTAACGAGCTCGAATATTGTTTAATGAGCCGAGCTAAATTTACTTGGTGATAAATAACGAGCTTATTACGAGCTGAGCTCGAGCTTAAAAAGTGAGACTCGATTCGAGCCGAGCTCGAGCTCGAGCTTTCAGAAAATCAAACGAGCCGAGCTCAGGCTCGGCTCGGCTCGTTTACAGCCCTATACATAACATTTTAACATGATTCTTAAGTCTAACTTGAGTGATTTTTAACAAAGAATCCAATGGTTAGCAGATCAATAACTCTTTCATAAAGCATAAACACCAGAAAATTCGTATTACATGCAAAACCCTAGCAAAAACTTCAATCAATCTTAATTAACACATCCGGTAACGAAATCATGCAATTCCAAAGTCAAAATTTATTAATTGTTCGAGATCTATCCATCTAGATACATTGCATTAACAGTAGATGAACTCATCTTATCAGATTCATAGCAAATCAATTTGTGGCTCAATCAAAACACATTAATCGAGCAAATTAACGACTAATAACATATGCAATCACAATCAATTGAGCACTAGACCCTTGTACACTACATAATTGATCAAAATCAGATCTAATAAGATTTGGGTTAGTGGTTTTATACCTCAAAAACACAAATTGCAAGTAGATACTTGTAGAGGATGAAGCAAGCAACAACTTTAATGCACGAGACTTGTTCCAATTTTGATTTTTTTGGGTTGTGATGGGGATGGTTGAAGTCGACGACCAAGGAGGGAGGGGAAGAAGAAGCCAGTCGATTAAAATAAGGTTTAGGGTTGGATTTATAGTGTTTGCTTCTATTTAAAGTATAGATTAGGGCCTCAATTAACACCACTAATGACCCTATAAGCTAAAATTGAAGTCCATAAGGGGGTGTTGGGGTGGTTCGGCCGAATGGCCTTATAGGGAGGGGAAGGGTCATTGGGCTCGTTTTGCTAATCTCTTGTATGCGCGTGGTCCGTTTCGAGTGTTGTTAACCGTACCGGGTCCCCGGAACGATAATCGGTCGTTAAAACGCAATCCACCGGGTTTATGTCATTAAATACTTAATAAATTAAATAAGTTTTTCATAAAGTTAATAATTATTAAAAATAATTATTTATTCAAGTTTCTGAGTTGCATAAACTGAAAGGCTTTTTGTGCGGTTATCATAACCGTGAAGTATTCTAAGCATTTCGTTATCCGAAACGAGTTTATAAATTAATATCAACATATTAATTCAAGTAATCCACTAGGATCAAATATGCATTTAAATCAGTTAAACACATAAAGTTCTATGCAATCACCTTTAAATAATTAACAGACATGTAACGATAGTAACGGGAAAAGTAAGGTTGTTACAGTATATATATATATATATATATATATATATATATATATATATATATATATATATATATATATATATATATATATATATATATATATATATATATATATATATATATATATATATATGGTCATAATTAAGAGGGAAGCACTTTTTAGGGAGAAATAGGGGGAAGTAAATTTTTTTCGTTTTTTTTTTAAATTATTTTTTTCAGGCATCAAGTTTAGGTGTGTAACAACCCTGCTTTTTCCGTCACTTTCGTTAACTTTCTGTTAATTAATTTAACGGCGATTACTTGAATTTTTGGGTGTTTATGTGTAATAAATACATACTTAATCCTTGGAGGGTTACAATAATTAATATGGGTTGATATTAATTCGAATAAATATTTCGGATAATGAAATACGATAAAAACGATACAGTTTTGATAACTGCTTTTTGAGCGACGAAACGCTCGGGTTTATTTTAATAATTATTTTAATAATTATTAATTTTTTAAAAATATTTAATTTATTGGGTTTTTAATAAATTAAACGGTTGGTTGCGTTTTAACGATCGGTTTAGCATTTCGGGCCTTCGGTACGTCTAAACGGCACTTGAAACGGACCACGATTACACGCTTTTGTAAAACGAGAGCCCGGGAATACCCCATTGGGCCATGTTGGCCGATTCCCCCATGTCCACCTTCTTTAATTTCTATTTTTGGGCCATTTGTTAATTACTTGCTTATTTAGGGCCCTCGCTTAACCTACTACTTAAATAAAATATTGCTCCCATTATCCCTAACCTAATTTTAGTCGCCACTTTCCCTCCTCCTCTGCTCCCCATCGACGATCACACCCACCATCACAATCACATCAATTTTTCACTTTTAGCTTAAGCCTCGAACACGAAAAGTGCAATTCCCTTCATCCTCTACGCGTTGGTATAAACGATTTTGTGATCAAAGGTAGCATTACTCAGCTATAATCCGTACAAGTTTTGTCTGTCATCCAAGCTTTATTCAAAGGTGATTCTACAGTCCCGCTTTTTACATGTTGTCAGGGATGAGAATACACGCTGTTATACTTACATTATCAAATGCTTTTGTATTGACACGAGTACTATATATGCATATTGAGTTTGTTCACAAAGCCTCTAGCTTGAATACTTTTAATACCATCGGTGTAAGCACAATTTAGATGGACGGATCCGTTAGGTTGACAACCTCACCCTACAATATTAACTGTGGTGCATTTACTTTGAACATTAGATACACTCGAACAAGTGTATAACATTTTATGAGGTAAAGGCGGGTATAGTGGTTTCTATACTCGGGTCATTGCTAGTATTTAGGTTCTCATAGATTATGCAAACGTTTCGCAACTTGGAGTTGTACTTGTAAAATATCGTGGTCAATGGATTTAAACTATTTTCTGATAGCCGTTTTTCAGGTACTATGATACGTTACTTGAAACTGTGGTTTACAAATATTTGAAACTAGACATGGTAATGTCTACAAGTATATGAAACGAAACTATTTTGATGTCACACATTTGGAACTTGACATCGCTGATTATGAACAGTTAACACTTGACATTGCTGTATGCAAACTTTTGACATAAAACTTCGGTGGTCTTCCACTAATAAACGTTTTCGGAATATTGTTTCTTAAACATACTGTATTGTTTACCTAAAACTTGTAGATTCACTCAACATTATTGTTGTCCTGTTTTTGCGTGTTTTATTCTCAGGTATTAATTGCTTCCGCTGTAGAATATTGTTGTTACATAGAAGTCAAGCCAAGCACTGAAACCAGAGTTAACATTCAGTTAAAGGAATTTTTGACGGGGTGTTATAAGGAGAAAATATGAACAATTAAAAAAGACACTTTGTGATGAATGTTATTATTTTGGCGGTAAAATACTCGAAGAAAAAAAATGAAACATTCAATGCATTGAATGTTTTGATTCTGAGTTTATTTGCATCGTTTTGTTTTCATCTTGTGTGAAGTGTTTTTTTTTTAAATTTAGCCCGATTTAGAGTCTCGGGTTTAGGTTTAGTGTTTTGGGTTTAGTCCCTAAACCCAAAACCCTAAACCCTAAACTCTAAACCGTTCGTGTTAAAATATTCAATCTCAACCCTAATTTCTAAACCCTCAACCCTAATTTCTAAACCTTGATAGCTAAACCCTAATTTTTAACCCCTAATTTCTAACCCTTAAAAAAAACTCAGGATCAAAACATTCAATACATTGAATGTTTTCATTTTGTCTTCGAGCATTTTACCGCCAGAATAATAACATTCATCACAAAGTGTCTATTTTAAATGTTCATATTTCATGTGATCTTGATGCCTGAAAAAAATTTCGAAATAAAAGAAAAAAATTACTTCCCTCCACTTCTCTCCAAAAAATTGCTTCCCTCTTAATTAAATCAATATATATATATATATATATATATATATATATATATATATATATATATATATATATATATATATATATATATATATATATATATATATATATATATATATATATATATATATATATATATATATATCGCAGTCAATATTTGTGTTATTTTGTGTCATTTGCCTCAGTTCGGAGAACTTTCATATTTAATTATGTTAAAATACGATTGAAAAGATGAGGTTTTGGAGCAAAAATAATGATTTTTACATAAGGTTTAACATATGGTTCGCGCGCCTCTACTATTTGGCCATAACTTACTCATACGGAGTGGAAGTTAAGTCATTCTCAAGGCAAGTTGTATGTCACTTAGATCTCTTTATTTTCGGAGTTTGGTAAGATTCTGTGAACAAGCCCCGCTTTTGAGAGAAAGAACCGCTTTGAATACGGGACACAAGATTTCAGATTTCGGAGAAAGAGCCTCTTTAGTGGCGTGTCAAACCTAATAGTATATAAAAAGTCCTATTTAAATTCACTTTTCAACCCTAACTCATAATGTGTTAACCCTAGCTGTTTGGGATCCCTAAGAGGTGATTTTGAGGAGTTATTAGGAGGTTTTCAAGGCAGTTAACACCTCCAAATCATCACCGAACACGCTACAAACACGGATTCAACTCAAGATCATTCAAGTTTTGGGTCGAAGTCTTTGTCTATGAACAATTTGTGTTTTATTATTGTTTTGAATCTTTTATTATTGTTTTGAATTTAATGATTGCCTTGATTGTTGGCTGGTTTTTATATGTTTTCTTAGACTAAATACTATGTATTGTTTGGATTAATTTTGTGTTGGTTGATTTTATGTTACATGATTTAATGCTTGTAAAAGAACGAATTTTGCAATGAAATTATTGATTCGTCTTAATTGGTTACTTTTGCTTGATTATATTGAACTGACAACTCAACAATTATGTTTAGTAATTTACAATTAGTGACCGTAGAATTGTTCGTCCATTCTGACCAAGGAGATGATCTAAGTTCGATCGAGAAATCAAATAGAGGTGAATTGTATGCGAGGACCAGTCATCGCGATTAATGGTAACACGAACATACGACGCCATAAGTTTAAGTCATTAGGTTTTTGGTTGTTAGCAAGTCTAGGTAAATATAATGTGATAGCAAGATGATTTCACGCGTAATGTAAAGTTAACCATATCTTAATCTGAAAAATTAAACATACAAGTGAATAGAGTAGGTTAACGTATTCGTTTTTCCGATTAGTTACTTCATGTACTTGCTCTGTTCTTTGATTTTATTTATTCAAAAATATTAAAATAGTTTTCTTTGACATTTCGGTCTTTAAACTGGAAACCCCCTTGCTTGCAAATTACTTGTTTAGTAGTTTTAGGTATTTAAACCCATCTTACTTTACTTTCTTGAATTTCATCCATGTTGTCCTTGGAACAAAACCTGGATTTTAACATTTAGTGTACTATTACATGATCGGATAAATTTGCATGTAGTCGTGCTTTAATCATTATTTTGTATTGTCTCGTTATTAAAAATATTATAACTTGATGTTAAAACATCATGATGTGAATGTGATTAAAAGCATAGATAACAAAGATGATGTCAAGAATCGAGAGAATTTAACCGTGGGGGAGACAAGTGCTGAGGATGAGGTAGATATTGAGCTGGTTGTAGATATTAAGGGAGAGTTAAATCTTGAAAGAGCCATGTCTCTTGAGACTGCTGTGATTCCTTTTATTATTAGGGATATAAATATGGGAAAAAATGATAACTCAAATAATAATGATAAAATAATTGAAAATCTTTGGATGATGGTGGAGAAAGCAAGCATGATGATAATTATGGTGGTGCGAATGATGATCATGATGTAAGTAATGCTGGTGTCTATACAAACATTTCATTTACCAGACTACATAGACAAAATGTTGATGAAGGTTAGACTACAAATGTAGGTGAAGAAGTGTCTGCTATAAACGGTAAAGGGAAAAGAAAAAGAAGGTCAGCATGATTGAAAGCAAATGTAAAAGGCAATCAGATATTATATACAATTAGTCACGATTGAGTCCTATTTACGAATATATTATTGTTAGGCCGAGTTAAAAGAACCACCGTTTTAGTTTATTTAATATTGTATTTTGCATGCGTAGTCGGTTAATATCGTTAGGATGCCAATAACATGTTAGCTTCCCTACTAGCTTTTCTATATGTTAATATAGGTAAATTTAGCCCAAGTGTTCTAGCCACGGGTCTTAGGATATTCTTGCATGTATTATGTTATTAAATTATATAAAATTATGACTATTACTTTTTTGTATGCCTGTATGTACACTTTCTGGCGATCCTTGCTCAGGGAACAAGGCGGTATAGATCGGTTGTATAAATTTAGGGGATATGAGGGATTTTATGCTTGTTGGCGATTCCCCGAAGGTAATGAGAAGGTATCCCACTTTACGCCACCAAGATACGAAGGTAACTCGTTGCGAATTGTGTGTGTTTGTGTTGTAATATGACTTGAGAGTGAATGCCTTGTCCAGAGATCACGTTCTCCTTTTATAGGACTCTTCCAGAGTCTCTTGTTAGGAATTCGGTAGTGGACCCTAACAAGAACAAGTGATTTACAATAATCACATAACCCACATACAACAAACGAATAAGCGATATGATAAATAAAACATAAACGACACATGGATTTAACGTGGTTATATCTCAACTCCAAACACGGAGAAGGGTTTACTCCACGGACGCAAACCAGAGATCTTTTTCTATATTTTTCGTGCACAATATTACAGGTTACAATGAGGGTATTTATAGTGCAAATAACAAAACATGGAAAGATCTAGATTACTTGCTGAATACGAACATTATCGTGTTTCTCGACACTTTGTCGCGTTCCGTGACAAACTGCATCAGGACGTGACATAGTGGTTCAGAACGTGACAACTTCTGACACCCACTTCTGTCATGTTTGTCTCGTTTCAGTGCACTTTATCACTTTCCAGTCTTGTCGCGTTTTGCGACAAACATCACCGTTTGGCGACAAACATCACCCGAACACGATAACTTCAGCTCATGCGTTTTGATCTTCTTTGCACCCAACAATTCTCCCACTCAAAGGAGAATAAAACCCAACCTTAACCTGTACTCGATCAACACTTCGACTCTTGAACGTACCCGTCTATACCGCCAAGAAAGCTTCTTGGGACACGCACAATCTAACCAACAAGTTAGCAGCTTTCGATAAAGAGCACTTCAACTACACTTGTCAAAACATAATCAACTTCACCTTGTACTTGTGTTAAACACCCACAACAACTCTAGATCACCCGATTATGGAACTCCATTTGAACACTGCCGAATAAACACTCTGGACACGCCGCACTTCCACGCCATGGGAAGGAAGACTTTCGACACTCAAATAGCTGAGTAATAATCTGATCTTCGTTGCTAGCTTGGGTCATCTCTCGATTTCTGCGTCACCATTGAAGTGTGCGAGACTTCAATCGTAGGATTTTAAACAGGAGACAAAACTGCCTCAACTCATCACTCTAGACACGCCCAATCCTGTCACCGACATGTCAATGATCACCCTCATACAGAATTTTCGTCTATCACTGATTTTCCTTCCCAGCAATCAGAAAATCTGACAAACGCCCTCGTAGACTATTCATCAAGGCTCCAGTGAGAACACAGTCACAACCTCAAAATCTACACTTTCAACTTTCCGCTTTCACGCTGGTACACTGATCCTCATAGCTATGAATTTCACGAACCCATCTTCTCAATATCAAGCACGCTCCCACTGTACGAGTAAGAAAAAAATAAACCGCTGCTATCCGAGAAGAATCTGTTTCGTACCACCCCATCAGTTGCAAATTTCTTTGCCATTGGAGAGTAAAACAAGTATCCGAGTATCTAGTCGGAATCGACACACTAACACTGTGGAAATCAGAGAAACATATCGCACAACCATCTCTACAACTCCCACTAGTCGTCCAATTCCCACTTACCCGATACTTCCGTCAGTTCCCAAACTCACTCCGAGTTCCCGACACTCTCAACAATATCTTGAAAGCTTCAAGTTCCAGGACTTACAAGATTATCCACTCCATCAATCACCTAAGAACTCCTAATTGGTAACCCCGAAGAAAAAAGCTCGTTTGTTGAACCAAACATCACCCAAAACCCTGAGCACTGGTCGAACGCGTTCTATCCGACACCCTTCGTCAACCAATCTCCTTAGTGAGAGAAGCTCTAACCCGCCTGCATATTCCACACACTTTGGAATATCCAACCAAAACCTTTGGTCGTCCCGTTTCAAAGCCGCAAACATAAAACTTCCCCGATAACTTCCACTGTCGATAATAACCCGGATGTACCCAACGTTACCCAACCATGCCGTTGGAGAAATTAGGTTTAACCACAACTAATCTTAAAATAAAGCCGTTGGAGATTTTGGTTTTAATACTTAAGAAATAAATAAAATAAAGTAATAAAGAAAACATATTAATGATAAGAAAACATATACTTAAAAAGAAATATTTACTTGAACTTTATCAATTCCTCTAGCTTTGAATTAATCTTTGAACAATAAAATGACTTACACGACTTGTACTTTAGTTTAAACACTTACCTCCTAACATTGCGTAAAAAGTCACATTTATACTAATAATATTCACTTAAAAAACACATGAAATCAGGCAAAATACTTTTCTAAATGCATTAATACACTATGTTTTTCCAAACAGAGACTAGGTAGTTGTCTTATGTTTCTAGCCATGAAACTAGGATAAAACTATTATGCTTAATATAATTAATGCTATGGAATCGTTATTACCGCTTTGTACATCTACATAGTTAATCATGTGTAGGGTTGGAGTAATATGAAGCGCAACCGACGTCGTGATAATTTTCGATGGTACGAAAGGTGTTTTATTGAGAAGGTGATGCATAACTCGGAGGAGGATATTGGTTGCTGCTCATGTTGCTCTTCGTGCGCGTTATCGGACTCATCAGACTCGGAGGAGGAAACATAGTCCGCTTTATTGTCGTGTCGTGCTATCTCTAATGTCCTCGTGATTGTGGGATTAACTTAAGTGTGTGTGCATTATAATCTTGCAGTTATGTGTTGTTTCGTGTTGTGTCTAGCTCCTTGCTAGTCTTTTCTCGTGTACTGGTTCTTTTTTAATAATATCTTGCTTGCCTTTTAAAAAAAAAAAAACATCTACATAGTTATATGGTTTAATAAAAACATTGAGTCACGATTGAGTCCTATTTACGAATATATTATTGTTAGGCCGAGTTAAAAGAACCACCGTTTTAGTTTATTTAATATTGTATTTTGCATGCGTAGTCGGTTAATATCGTTAGGATGCCAATAACATATTAGCGTTCCCTACTAGCTTTTCTATGTGTTAATATAGGTAAATTTAGCCCAAGTGTTCTAGCCACGGGTCTTAGGATATGCTTGCATGTATTATGTTATTAAATTATATAAAATTATTATCATCAATCCTTATATACTAAACCTCATGCCTAATGGTTTAGTTTAGGTTCATTTGGATTGTAGTTTTGAATTCGTGTTCACACTACAATCGGTCTTTCAAATTCGGCTCAATTTACACAACAGACCCTCAACTTTACACTTTCTCAGGGGCAGAAAGTGTAATATTAAAATAAAAGAAACTATTTCCCCCGAATTTATAACGGGCACTATCTTCTCGCTCGGTGCGAGTTAAATTTTTTCGAGACCACCTTTCAACTCGAAAAAGTCTCACAAACCTAACGGGACTAATTATACTCGAAACGGACACTTTTTAAAAAACGCTTAACACAACAACAGCCCGTATCTTTCTGTTCGCCGCAAGTTAAATTTTTCCGACAGCACCGTTACACTCGAAATTTTTTATGAACAAAACGAAACAAACTACGTTCGAAACGGACACTTTTTAAAAAACGCTTAAGACAACGACATCTAAAACGGCGCTTAAGACATGAGCCGTTTTCCCCTCTGTAAAT
Organism: Rutidosis leptorrhynchoides; assembly: GCF_046630445.1. Classification (NCBI taxonomy): domain Eukaryota; kingdom Viridiplantae; phylum Streptophyta; class Magnoliopsida; order Asterales; family Asteraceae; genus Rutidosis; species Rutidosis leptorrhynchoides. The sequence goes on from NC_092341.1 coordinate 74,160,203, forward strand.
ACACAACGCTACGTTAAATATGAATACACAGGCCGAAAGCCCCCGCCGCATCGTGCGGGCCGGATCCGGACTAGTTATGACTATTGCTTTGTATGCATGTATGTACACTGTCTGGCGATCCTTGCTCAGGGAACTAGGCGGTATAGATCTGATCACAGGTTGGATAAATTTAGGGGATATGAGGGATTGTATACTTGTTGGCGATTTTTCGAAGGTAGTGGGAAGGTATCCCACTTTACGCCACCAAGATACGGAGGTAACTCGTTGCGAGTTGTGTGTGTGTGTGTGTGTGTGTTGTAATATGACTTGAGAGTGAATGCCTTGTCCATAGATCACGTTCTCCTTTTATAGGACTCTTCCAGAGTCTTTTCCCTAGTCTCCTATGTAAGAATCAGTCTCCAAGGCAATCTTTAACAAAGACAAAATGGATTTTTTCTTTGGTCAACTGAGGTTTTTGTGGTAGAAGAAAGTGAGTCCAATGCATTCCTCTTTGGTCCTTTGGACGCTAGTCCAAGTAAGCAAGTCAACCCGCTTACTTCTCCTCTTCAGCATATGTAGTCTTGTGACTCCTACTTATATCTTTATTCATTGGTAAACGTGATACCTTTGTGACCAGATGTCTTCGGTATCATAGCTTCGTTTAACAGATATGGTGCCTTATTAAATCTAAGTACTAAGGTCATGCTTTTGGTGTATTCTCTTTTTATCTTTTGGACAGTAGTATTTGATTTTGAAGGTATCCCGCCCTTAGTATACCTTCAACATATGTAATCTCGTGACCTTTTTCTATGTCTCCGATGTGTGATCTAGCTTCGGATATTTGCTAGATGATGGGGTACACTATCAAGTCCCTCAGTTTAAATTTATGAAGTGTTTTATCGAAGCTTTGTGAAATTAAACCTAAATGGTAAAATAGGTATTCGATTAGACATTTCTGATTATTGTTATCATTGCCCCGAGCATTTTTCCTCTTTTACCCTTACTGTCTCCATTTAATTTATTTGGGCGAAAAGGGCGAAAAGGTAATTATACAGTACGGTTACCAATGTGTCTTTGAATTCGATGGGACGTCTCCTCCTGCTGGTAATTAAAACAAGGTTTTGATTATTTCATTTGCATTTCTGTTCCTTGTTTTTCTTTCTTCCTTTCTCTTTCAATCAAGATCTAGTCGCCACCACTGTTCTCACGAGGTATTTTTCTTATTCTTCTTCTTTTTGTTTCCATCATCGAAAAGGTAGGTTTACGTTCTGTTGCTAGCAGTGTGACCCTTGATCAGTGTTCTCGTCTTCATCAAACCCTAGGGTTAACTGTCGATGATATGATTGTGCCGAAATCCGGTAAGTTAATGCTGGAATTTCCGGCTAATTATGTCAGTATGTACACCTAGGCTTTCACCGAATGTAACATTAGGATCCCTATTTCATCTTTTTTCCTGACTGTGCTTGGTTATTTCAAAGTTCATGTGTCTATCATGCACCCTCTCGCAATAAATAAGATCTTGGCTTTTGAGGACATGTGTAAATCTTACGGTGGTCAGCCTACTGTTAATCTATTTCGTTGTTTTTATCAAACTGGTGATGTCAGCGAGTGGGTGACGATTGCTAAACGTTGAAAGAAAAGGGGAAGTCCAGTTGATACCCCAATGTGTTTTGCCTCTTCGATTCCTGACGTTCGTAACTGGAAGAGTTCTTTTGTTTAGGTTAAAAAAGCCTTCTTCTTCCCAGATAAATTACCTAATGTTGTTGATACCAAACAGTATACTGATCCCACCCCTGTAGCTGAAAAGAGTGATCCTCTTTTTGGCAGGATTTGTCGTCATCCTATCATTCCTTTTACTTTTCCTGACTCGATTTTGTTTAAGCATGGAATGGCACAATTGTGGAGAAAGGGAAAGCAAATCCTGTGTTTTTTTTTATGGGGAAAAGGGTAGGTTTTGGTTACCTTAGGCTAAATTTTTGTTTTTTCTTGATTTTTTCTTTATCTCATGGGTTGTTTTCCTTTTGCATAGATGACTTTAAGGAATGTTATTAAGTCTTTGGGGTTGAAGCAGATGACATAGGCTGCCCGGGCAACAACTGTGGTTAAGGATTTGGGTTCTCCTTTTTGCTCTGGATTTATGGAAGTAGAAAGTGTAGTGACCCGAACTTTTCCATGTTTATATATATTAATTGAGATTGATATTTACATGATTAAATGTTTCCAACATGTTAAGCAATCAAACTTGTTAAGACTTGATTAATTGAAATAGGTTTCATATAGACAATTGACCACCCAAGTTGACCGGTGATTCACGAACGTTAAAACTTGTAAAAAAACTATATGATGACATATATATGGTTATATATATAGTTAACATGATATTATGATAAGTAAACATATCATTAATTATATTAACAATGAACTACATATGTAAAAACAAGACTACTAACTTAATGATTTTGAAACGAGACATATATGTAACGTTTATCGTTGTAACGACATTTAATGTATATATATCATATTAAGAGATATTCGTACATCATAATATCATGATAATATAATAATTTAAAATCTCTTTTGATATTATAAACATTGGGTTAACAACATTTAACAAGATCGTTAACCTAAAGGTTTCAAAACAACACTTACATGTAACGACTAACGATGACTTAACGACTCAGTTAAAATGTATATACATGTAGTGTTTTAATATGTATTTATACACTTTTGAAAGACTTCAATACACTTATCAAAATACTTCTACTTAACAAAAATGCTTACAATTACATTCTCGTTCAGTTTCATCAACAATTCTACTCGTATGCACCCGTATTCGTACTCGTACAATACACAGCTTTTAGATGTATGTACTATTGGTATATACACTCCAATGATCAGCTCTTAGCAGCCCATGTGAGTCACCTAACACATGTGGGAACCATCATTTGGCAACTAGCACGAAATATCTCATAAGATTACAAAAATATGAGTAATCATTCATGACTTATTTACATGAAAACAAAATTACATATCCTTTATATCTAATCCATACACCAACGACCAAAAACACCTACAAACACTTTCATTCTTCAATTTTCTTCATCTAATTGAACTCTCTCAAGTTGTATCTTCAAGTTCTAAGTGTTCTTCATAAATTCCAAAAGTTCTGGTTTCATAAAATCAAGAATACTTTCAAGTTTGCTAGCTCACTTCCAATCTTGTAAGGTGATCATCCAACCTCAAGAAATCTTTGTTTCTTACAGTAGGTTATCATTCTAATACAAGGTAATAATCATATTCAAACTTTGGTTCAATTTCTATAACTATAACAATCTTATTTCAAGTGATGATCTTACTTGAACTTGTTTTCGTGTCATGATTTTGCTTCAAGAACTTTGAGCCATCCAAGGATCCATTGAAGCTAGATCCATTTTTCTCTTTTCCAGTAGGTTCATCCAAGGAACTTAAGGTAGTAATGATGTTCATAACATCATTCGATTCATACATATAAAGCTATCTTATTCGAAGGTTTAAACTTGTAATCACTAGAACATAGTTTAGTTAATTCTAAACTTGTTCGCAAACAAAAGTTAATCCTTCTAACTTGACTTTTAAAATCAACTAAACACATGTTCTATATCTATATGATATGCTAACTTAATGATTTAAAACCTGGAAACACGAAAAACACCGTAAAACCGGATTTACGCCGTCGTAGTAACACCGCGGGCTGTTTTGGGTTAGTTAATTAAAAACTATGATAAACTTTGATTTAAAAGTTGTTATTCTGAGAAAATGATTTTTATTATGAACATGAAACTATATCCAAAAATTATGGTTAAACTCAAAGTGGAAGTATGTTTTCTAAAATGGTCATCTAGACGTCGTTCTTTCGACTGAAATGACTACCTTTACAAAAAACGACTTGTAACTTATTTTTCCGACTATAAACCTATACTTTTTCTGTTTAGATTCATAAAATAGAGTTCAATATGAAACCATAGCAATTTGATTCACTCAAAACAGATTTAAAATGAAGAAGTTATGGGTAAAACAAGATTGGATAATTTTTCTCATTTTAGCTACGTGAAAATTGGTAACAAATCTATTCCAACCATAACTTAATCAACTTGTATTGTATATTATGTAATCTTGAGATACCATAGACACGTATACAATGTTTCGACCTATCATGTCGACACATCTATATATATTTCGGAACAACCATAGACACTCTATATGTGAATGTTGGAGTTAGCTATACAGGGTTGAGGTTGATTCCAAAATATATATAGTTTGAGTTGTGATCAATACTGAGATACGTATACACTGGGTCGTGGATTGATTCAAGATAATATTTATCGATTTATTTCTGTACATCTAACTGTGGACAACTAGTTGTAGGTTACTAACGAGGACAGCTGGCTTAATAAACTTAAAACATCAAAATATATTAAAAGTGTTGTAAATATATTTTGAACATACTTTAATATATATGTATATATTGTTATAGGTTCGTGAATCAACAGTGGCCAAGTCTTACTTCCCGACGAAGTAAAAATCTGTGAAAGTGAGTTATAGTCCCACTTTTAAAATCTAATATTTTTGGGATGAGAATACATGCAAGTTTTATAAATGATTTACAAAATAGACACAAGTACGTGAAACTACATTCTATGGTTGAATTATCGAAATCGAATATGCCCCTTTTTATTAAGTCTGGTAATCTAAGAATTAGGGAACAGACACCCTAATTGACGCGAATCCTAAAGATAGATCTATTGGGCCTAACAAACCCCATCCAAAGTACCGGATGCTTTAGTACTTCGAAATTTATATCATATCCGAAGGGTGTCCCGGAATGATGGGGATATTCTTATATATGCATCTTGTTATTGTCGGTTACCAGGTGTTCACCATATGAATGATTTTTATCTCTATGTATGGGATGTGTATTGAAATATGAAATCTTGTGGTCTATTATTATGATTTGATATATATAGGTTAAACCTATAACTCACCAACATTTTTGTTGACGTTTTAAGCATGTTTATTCTCAGGTGATTATTAAGAGCTTCCGCTGTCGCATACTTAAATAAGGACAAGATTTGGAGTCCATGCTTGTATGATATTGTGTAAAAACTGCATTCAAGAAACTTATTTTGTTGTAACATATTTGTATTGTAAACCATTATGTAATGGTCGTGTGTAAACAGGATATTTTAGATTATCATTATTTGATAATCTACGTAAAGCCTTTTAAACCTTTATTGAGGAAATAAAGGTTATGGTTTGTTTAAAAATGAATGCAGTCTTTGAAAAACGTCTCATATAGAGGTCAAAACCTCGCAACGAAATCAATTAATATGGAACGTTTTTAATCAATAAGAACGGGACATTTCAGTTGGTATCCGAGCGTTGGTCTTAGAGAACCAGAAAATTTGCATTAGTGTGTCTTATTGAGTTTGTTAGGATGCATTAGTGAGTCTGGACTTCGACCGTGTTTTCTTTAAAAATGATTGCTTAACATTTTTGTTGGAAACTATATATTTCTAACATATGAATATTATGTGATATATTAATCTCTTAACGTGTTTGATATTATGTGATAGATGTCTACCTCTAGAACAAGTCCCATTGACTCACCTAATAATAATGAAGAGTCAAATGTAAATTGGAATGATTTGTGGACTGATTCACAAGTTCCCGAAGAGGAACCGGAAGAAGAGTCGGAACCGGAAGAAGAATCGGAACCGGAAGAAGAATCGGAACCGGATGAAGAAATAGAACCGGTGGGGGAAATAATAAAACGGTTAAGTAAAAGAAAATCCTCAACCAACCGACCAAAGTTAATTATGGTCAATGGTGTTTCCGCCAAGGAAGCAAAATATTGGGAGGATTACCAATTCTCCGATGAATCGGATTCCGACGAGAATTCCGATGATGTTATAGAAATTACCCCAACTGAATTTAAAAAGGCAAAAGAAAATAATAAGAGAAAGGGCATAAAAATAGAGAAATCTAATTCCAACCCCGATGAACTTTATATGTATCGTCAACCCCCGAAGTCCTTAAGTTGTAACAATGACCCGGGAACCTCTAAACCACCAGGTTTTTCTAAACCAATGTGGACAACGACGGCTCGTATTAGGGGAACATCATATATCCCTAGAAACTTGGCAAAACGAACCAAAACCGAAGAAGAAGAAACGAGCGAGTCGGAATAAGATAGTTGTATTCGTGTGGTGTAATATATGGAATATAGTGTTCTTATGCTTTATGATATATGTAAAAATTGCTTGTATTAGTAAGTATTTTTTTTATGAATCTAACTCTTGTCTATTTTACAGTTTAAAAACACAAAATGGATAGACAACCCAATATTTTAAGAGACCTACCCGGAGACATGATTGATGAAATCTTGTCTAGAGTCGGCCAGAATTCTTCGGCACAACTATTTAAGGCGAGATCAGTTTGTAAGACATTCGAAGAACGTTCCAAGAATGTCTTGGTTTATAAGAGACTTTCGTTTGAAAGATGGGGGATATCACATTGGGAAACCCATAAGTTACGATGTGTTTACTTTGACGCATATATTGCGGGGAACCCAAATGCTATTTTACGCAACGGGTTAAGAAATTATTTTGACTCAATATATCCGAATATTGGACTTCGTGATTTAGAAAAAGCGGCTAACATGCAACATAAAGAAGCATGTTATGCTTACGGATTAGTAATGTTCGCTTCTCACCAAAGTGAGAACAAGAACATCGGGCTACAACTATTAAACAAAACATTCCCACAAGTGACGGAGTCGGTAATTGGGATAAGAAATGAGGTTTTTAGGTTATTACGAGACTGTTGGACATTACGTAATCCTCGTCCCTTTGACGATGTTACAACACGCTGTCTTATCAACGGCCATAACGGTTATGTTGCACAAGACCAAGGATGGGAAGTAGTCCTAGTAAAACCAGAATGCATGACTTGTTTCTGGACGTATGAATTACGTGTCTTTATTGCCTTTGCTGAACGACTTGTGTACTAGCTAGAATTGTCTTCACAAGTATCTTGTATCAAAGTTATTGTGTGCTATATTTCATGCTTTATGTAAAATAAGCGGTATTGTAAGTTTGTAAAATATTGTATAAAAGTTTGAACGCGAAATATTATTATAATCAGTTTTTCATATAGAATTGTAGTAGTTGAATTGTATATTAGCTACTAAGTATGAACTTAACGGGTAGGTACTACCCGAATTTAAACTTATAAAACGCTAATATGAAGAAAAAGCTTTTATAAATGAGTTCATATTATGCTACGAAATACTATTAACTACTCTTAATATTCTGTATGATTAACTTGTTCCATTTAACTATTTTGAAGGAAATGGCACCGACTACTCGACACACCGTGAATATGAATGAAGAGGAATTCCGTACTTTTCTAGCTTCAAACATAGCCGCAGTACAGGCTGCGCTACATACCAACAATAACCTTGGATCTAGCAGTACAGGAAATCGTGTAGGATGCACCTACAAAGAATTCACTGCCTGCAAACCTTTAGAATTTGATGGAACCGAAGGACCGATCGGATTGAAACGGTGGACCGAGAAGGTTGAATCGGTGTTTGCCATAAGTAAGTGTACTGAAGAGGACAAAGTGAAGTACGCTACGCATACCTTCACAGGTTCTGCGTTAACATGGTGGAATACCTATCTAGAGCAAGTGGGACAAGATGATGCGTACGCACTACCGTGGTCAGCATTCAAGCACTTGATGAACGAGAAGTACCGTCCCAGAACCGAGGTCAATAAGCTCAAGACAGAACTTAGAGGGTTACGAACCCAAGGATTTGATATTACCACGTACGAAAGACGATTCACAGAATTGTGCCTATTGTGTCCGGGAGCATTCGAAGATGAGGAAGAGAAGATCGACGCGTTTGTGAAAGGATTACCGGAAAGAATCCAAGAAGATATAAGTTCACACGAGCCCGCCTCCATACAACAGGCATGTAGAATGGCTCACAAACTAGTGAACCAGATTGAAGAAAGAATTAAAGAACAGACTGCTGAAGAGGCCAATGTGAAGCAAGTCAAAAGAAAGTGGGAGGAAAACGGTGATAAGAATCACCAATGCAACAACAACAGCAATTACAACAATAATCGCAACAATTATCCCAACAATCGCAACATCAATCGCAACTACAACAAACGGCCCAACAACAACAACAACAACAACAACAACAACAGCAACTACAACAATCATCCCAACAACAATAATAACCGCAACAACAACAACAATCAGAAGCAGCTATGCCAAAGGTGTGAAAAGAATCACTCGGGGTTCTGCACCAAATTTTGCAACAAGTGTAAAAGAAATGGTCATAGCGCGGCGAAGTGTGAGGTCTACGGACCAGGGGTTAATAGAACGAAAGGAACAAATGGTGTCGGAACGAGTAATGGCGGAGCAAGTAGTGTCGGAGCAAGTTATGCCAATGTAGTTTGTTATAAATGTGGAAAACCAGGCCACATTATTAGAAATTGCCCGAACCAGGAGAACACGAATGGACAAGGCCGTGGAAGAGTTTTCAATATTAATGCGGTAGAGGCACAGGAAGACCCGGAGCTTGTTACGGGTACGTTTCTTATTGACAATAAATCTGCTTACGTTTTATTTGATTCGGGTGCGGATAGAAGCTATATGAGTAGAGATTTTTGTGCTAAATTAAGTTGTCCATTGACGCCTTTGGATAGTAAATTTTTACTCGAATTAGCAAATGGTAAATTAATTTCAGCAGATAATATATGTCGGAATCGAGAAATTAAACTGGTTAGCGAAACATTTAAGATTGATTTGATACCAGTAGAGTTAGGGAGTTTTGATGTGATAATCGGTATGGACTGGTTGAAAGAAGTGAAAGCGGAGATCGTTTGTTACAAAAATGCAATTCGCATTATACGAGAAAAAGGAAAACCCTTAATGGTGTACGGAGAAAAGGGCAACACGAAGCTACATCTTATTAGTAATTTGAAGGCACAAAAACTAATAAGAAAAGGTTGCTATGCTGTTCTAGCACACGTCGAGAAAGTACAAACTGAAGAAAAGAGCATCAATGATGTTCCCATTGCAAAAGAATTTCCCGATGTATTTCCGAAAGAATTACCGGGATTACCCCCACATCGATCCGTTGAATTTCAAATAGATCTTGTACCAGGAGCTGCACCAATAGCTCGTGCTCCTTACAGACTCGCACCCAGCGAGATGAAAGAACTGCAAAGCCAATTACAAGAACTTTTAGAGCGTGGTTTCATTCGACCAAGCACATCACCGTGGGGAGCTCCTGTTTTGTTTGTCAAGAAGAAAGATGGTACATTCAGGTTGTGTATCGACTACCGAGAGTTGAACAAACTTACCATCAAGAACCGCTACCCACTACCGAGAATCGACGACTTATTTGATCAACTACAAGGCTCGTCTGTTTATTCAAAGATTGACTTACGTTCTGGGTATCATCAAATGCGGGTGAAAGAAGATGATATTCCAAAGACTGCTTTCAGAACACGTTACGGTCATTACGAGTTTATGGTCATGCCGTTTGGTTTAACTAATGCACCAGCTGTGTTCATGGACCTTATGAACCGAGTGTGTGGACCATACCTTGACAAGTTTGTCATTGTTTTCATTGATGACATACTTATTTACTCAAAGAATGACCAAGAACACGGTGAACATTTGAGAAAGGTGTTAGAAGTATTGAGGAAGGAAGAATTGTACGCTAAGTTTTCAAAGTGTGCATTTTGGTTGGAAGAAGTTCAATTTCTCGGTCACATAGTGAACAAAGAAGGTATTAAGGTGGATCCGGCAAAGATAGAAACTGTTGAAAAGTGGGAAACCCCGAAAACTCCGAAACACATACGCCAGTTTTTAGGACTAGCTGGTTACTACAGAAGGTTCATCCAAGACTTTTCCAGAATAGCAAAACCCTTGACTGCATTAACGCATAAAGGGAAGAAATTTGAATGGAATGATGAACAAGAGAAAGCGTTTCAGTTATTGAAGAAAAAGCTAACTACGGCACCTATATTGTCATTGCCTGAAGGGAATGATGATTTTGTGATTTATTGTGACGCATCAAAGCAAGGTCTCGGTTGTGTATTAATGCAACGAACGAAGGTGATTGCTTATGCGTCTAGACAATTGAAGATTCACGAACAAAATTATACGACGCATGATTTGGAATTAGGCGCGGTTGTTTTTGCATTAAAGACTTGGAGGCACTACTTATATGGGGTCAAAAGTATTATATATACCGACCACAAAAGTCTTCAACACATATTTAATCAGAAACAACTGAATATGAGGCAGCGTAGGTGGATTGAATTGTTGAATGATTACGACTTTGAGATTCGTTACCACCCGGGGAAGGCAAATGTGGTAGCCGATGCCTTGAGCAGGAAGGACAGAGAACCCATTCGAGTAAAATCTATGAATATAATGATTCATAATAACCTTACTACTCAAATAAAGGAGGCGCAACAAGGAGTTTTAAAAGAGGGAAATTTAAAGGATGAAATACCCAAGGGATCGGAGAAGCATCTTAATATTCGGGAAGACGGAACCCGGTATAGGGCTGAAAGGATTTGGGTACCAAAATTTGGAGAAATGAGAGAAATGGTACTTAGAGAAGCTCATAAAACCAGATACTCAATACATCCTGGAACGGGGAAGATGTATAAGGATCTCAAGAAACATTTTTGGTGGCCAGGTATGAAAGCCGATGTTGCTAAATATGTAGGAGAATGTTTGACGTGTTCTAAGGTCAAAGCTGAGCATCAGAAACCATCAGGTCTACTTCAACAACCCGAAATCCCGGAATGGAAATGGGAAAACATTACCATGGATTTCATCACTAAATTGCCAAGGACTGCAAGTGGTTTTGATACTATTTGGGTAATAGTTGATCGTCTCACCAAATCGGCACACTTCCTACCAATAAGAGAAGATGACAAGATGGAGAAGTTAGCACGACTGTATTTGAAGGAAGTCGTCTCCAGACATGGAATACCAATCTCTATTATCTCTGATAGGGATGGCAGATTTATTTCAAGATTCTGGCAGACATTACAGCAAGCATTAGGAACTCGTCTAGACATGAGTACTGCCTATCATCCACAAACTGATGGGCAGAGCGAAAGGACGATACAAACGCTTGAAGACATGCTACGAGCATGTGTTATTGATTTCGGAAACAGTTGGGATCGACATCTACCGTTAGCAGAATTTTCCTACAACAACAGCTACCATTCAAGCATTGAGATGGCGCCGTTTGAAGCACTTTATGGTAGAAAGTGCAGGTCTCCGATTTGTTGGAGTGAAGTGGGGGATAGACAGATTACGGGTCCGGAGATTATACAAGAAACTACCGAGAAGATCATCCAAATTCAACAACGGTTGAAAACCGCCCAAAGTCGACAAAAGAGCTACGCTGACATTAAAAGAAAAGATATAGAATTTGAAATTGGAGAGATGGTCATGCTTAAAGTTGCACCTTGGAAAGGCGTTGTTCGATTTGGTAAACGAGGGAAATTAAATCCAAGGTATATTGGACCATTCAAGATTATTGATCGTGTCGGACCAGTAGCTTACCGACTAGAGTTACCTCAACAACTCGCGGCTGTACATAACACTTTCCACGTCTCGAATTTAAAGAAATGTTTTGCTAAAGAAGATCTCACTATTCCGTTAGATGAAATCCAAATCAACGAAAAACTTCAATTCATCGAAGAACCCGTCGAAATAATGGATCGTGAGGTTAAAAGACTTAAGCAAAACAAGATACCAATTGTTAAGGTTCGATGGAATGCTCGTAGAGGACCCGAGTTCACCTGGGAGCGTGAAGATCAGATGAAGAAGAAATACCCGCATCTATTTCCAGAAGATTCGTCAACACCTTCAACAGCTTAAAATTTCGGGACAAATTTATTTAACGGGTAGGTACTGTAGTGACCCGAACTTTTCCATGTTTATATATATTAATTGAGATTGATATTTACATGATTAAATGTTTCCAACATGTTAAGCAATCAAACTTGTTAAGACTTGATTAATTGAAATAGGTTTCATATAGACAATTGACCACCCAAGTTGACCGGTGATTCACGAACGTTAAAACTTGTAAAAAAACTATATGATGACATATATATGGTTATATATATAGTTAACATGATATTATGATAAGTAAACATATCATTAATTATATTAACAATGAACTACATATGTAAAAACAAGACTACTAACTTAATGATTTTGAAACGAGACATATATGTAACGTTTATCGTTGTAACGACATTTAATGTATATATATCATATTAAGAGATATTCGTACATCATAATATCATGATAATATAATAATTTAAAATCTCTTTTGATATTATAAACATTGGGTTAACAACATTTAACAAGATCGTTAACCTAAAGGTTTCAAAACAACACTTACATGTAACGACTAACGATGACTTAACGACTCAGTTAAAATGTATATACATGTAGTGTTTTAATATGTATTTATACACTTTTGAAAGACTTCAATACACTTATCAAAATACTTCTACTTAACAAAAATGCTTACAATTACATTCTCGTTCAGTTTCATCAACAATTCTACTCGTATGCACCCGTATTCGTACTCGTACAATACACAGCTTTTAGATGTATGTACTATTGGTATATACACTCCAATGATCAGCTCTTAGCAGCCCATGTGAGTCACCTAACACATGTGGGAACCATCATTTGGCAACTAGCATGAAATATCTCATAAGATTACAAAAATATGAGTAATCATTCATGACTTATTTACATGAAAACAAAATTACATATCCTTTATATCTAATCCATACACCAACGACCAAAAACACCTACAAACACTTTCATTCTTCAATTTTCTTCATCTAATTGAACTCTCTCAAGTTCTATCTTCAAGTTCTAAGTGTTCTTCATAAATTCCAAAAGTTCTGGTTTCATAAAATCAAGAATACTTTCAAGTTTGCTAGCTCACTTCCAATCTTGTAAGGTGATCATCCAACCTCAAGAAATCTTTGTTTCTTACAGTAGGTTATCATTCTAATACAAGGTAATAATCATATTCAAACTTTGGTTCAATTTCTATAACTATAACAATCTTATTTCAAGTGATGATCTTACTTGAACTTGTTTTCGTGTCATGATTTTGCTTCAAGAACTTTGAGCCATCCAAGGATCCATTGAAGCTAGATCCATTTTTCTCTTTTCCAGTAGGTTCATCCAAGGAACTTAAGGTAGTAATGATGTTCATAACATCATTCGATTCATACATATAAAGCTATCTTATTCGAAGGTTTAAACTTGTAATCACTAGAACATAGTTTAGTTAATTCTAAACTTGTTCGCAAACAAAAGTTAATCCTTCTAACTTGACTTTTAAAATCAACTAAACACATGTTCTATATCTATATGATATGCTAACTTAATGATTTAAAACCTGGAAACACGAAAAACACCGTAAAACCGGATTTACGCCGTCGTAGTAACACCGCGGGCTGTTTTGGGTTAGTTAATTAAAAACTATGATAAACTTTGATTTAAAAGTTGTTATTCTGAGAAAATGATTTTTATTATGAACATGAAACTATATCCAAAAATTATGGTTAAACTCAAAGTGGAAGTATGTTTTCTAAAATGGTCATCTAGACGTCGTTCTTTCGACTGAAATGACTACCTTTACAAAAAACGACTTGTAACTTATTTTTCCGACTATAAACCTATACTTTTTCTGTTTAGATTCATAAAATAGAGTTCAATATGAAACCATAGCAATTTGATTCACTCAAAACAGATTTAAAATGAAGAAGTTATGGGTAAAACAAGATTGGATAATTTTTCTCATTTTAGCTACGTGAAAATTGGTAACAAATCTATTCCAACCATAACTTAATCAACTTGTATTGTATATTATGTAATCTTGAGATACCATAGACACGTATACAATGTTTCGACCTATCATGTCGACACATCTATATATATTTCGGAACAACCATAGACACTCTATATGTGAATGTTGGAGTTAGCTATACAGGGTTGAGGTTGATTCCAAAATATATATAGTTTGAGTTGTGATCAATACTGAGATACGTATACACTGGGTCGTGGATTGATTCAAGATAATATTTATCGATTTATTTCTGTACATCTAACTGTGGACAACTAGTTGTAGGTTACTAACGAGGACAGCTGACTTAATAAACTTAAAACATCAAAATATATTAAAAGTGTTGTAAATATATTTTGAACATACTTTAATATATATGTATATATTGTTATAGGTTCGTGAATCAACAGTGGCCAAGTCTTACTTCCCGACGAAGTAAAAATCTGTGAAAGTGAGTTATAGTCCCACTTTTAAAATCTAATATTTTTGGGATGAGAATACATGCAGGTTTTATAAATGATTTACAAAATAGACACAAGTACGTGAAACTACATTCTATGGTTGAATTATCGAAATCGAATATGCCCCTTTTTATTAAGTCTGGTAATCTAAGAATTAGGGAACAGACACCCTAATTGACGCGAATCCTAAAGATAGATCTATTGGGCCTAACAAACCCCATCCAAAGTACCGGATGCTTTAGTACTTCGAAATTTATATCATATCCGAAGGGTGTCCCGGAATGATGGGGATATTCTTATATATGCATCTTGTTATTGTCGGTTACCAGGTGTTCACCATATGAATGATTTTTATCTCTATGTATGGGATGTGTATTGAAATATGAAATCTTGTGGTCTATTATTATGATTTGATATATATAGGTTAAACCTATAACTCACCAACATTTTTGTTGACGTTTTAAGCATGTTTATTCTCAGGTGATTATTAAGAGCTTCCGCTGTCGCATACTTAAATAAGGACAAGATTTGGAGTCCATGCTTGTATGATATTGTGTAAAAACTGCATTCAAGAAACTTATTTTGTTGTAACATATTTGTATTGTAAACCATTATGTAATGGTCGTGTGTAAACAGGATATTTTAGATTATCATTATTTGATAATCTACGTAAAGCCTTTTAAACCTTTATTGAGGAAATAAAGGTTATGGTTTGTTTAAAAATGAATGCAGTCTTTGAAAAACGTCTCATATAGAGGTCAAAACCTCGCAACGAAATCAATTAATATGGAACGTTTTTAATCAATAAGAACGGGACATTTCAGAAAGTAGGCCTGAGAAAGCAGCTGAGTCGAGTGTTCCCAAGGTTGAAGCTAGTGTAAGAGTAGCTTCAGAACATGAACTTATCAATGTCGATGCTGAACCCGATGTTTCTAGGAGCATTCCTGTTAGGGCATCTAGGCGTCAAAAGGCTGCAAAGAAGAGAAAGGAGATGGTTTCAAGTTCTCCCTTGAAAAAGGCTAAATTTTCTCTTGAAGACGAAGATATTGAGGATGATGTTCCTTTTGAAGGTTCGGGTGATAATATCCCTTCTGGTATGAGGCTTTATGTTTTCATCCCAATCTTAAAGCTTTGTTTACTTTATTATTATAATTCTTTTTTTTTGTAGGACCTCTTCTTGCCATTCCTCTGTTGTCTGCTTGTTATGATGTTTTGGATGAGAAGGTTCCTCCTGAGTTTGAGAATGCTTTAACGGATACCTCTAAGCTTGTTTATGTGTATACGCCCCACTATTGTCGTTATGCGATCTATAATCACCTTGTTCTTTCTCGCCTAAAAGTACCCCAGATGTTGGGTTTTTGGAGAAAGAGGTGAGTGACCTTAAGAAAGCCAGTGCTTCAGCTAAGGAGTCCGTGAAGAAGTCGCAAAATCAGTTGCTATTGAATACTTCTTGGGAGGAGGAAGTGAAATCTTGCAGGAGTGAGATTTTAAGGTTGCAGGAAATACAGAAGCTCGATGAAGACAAGGTTGCTAGCTTGGAGCAGTAGAATGAGGTTCTTCGCCAAAAAGCAAGGGATGCTGCTTTGGTTATGGAGGAACAAAGAAAAGATTTGATGGTTTGAAATTCGAATACTCAAATGATATTTCCCAAGTTATTCCTCACATTTGCAGGTAATTGGTGTGCAGTAAGGAGCTAGGCGAGTACCTTTGCACGGTGGTGTTGGCTAGTAAGCAAGAGAAAAGATGCCAGCTGTTGGAGGATTTGGCAAAACAGGGCAAAGTTCAGCTAGATGATTGCCTGGAGTATACGGATCAGGGATCTGCCCTCC
Organism: Rutidosis leptorrhynchoides; assembly: GCF_046630445.1. Lineage (NCBI taxonomy): Eukaryota > Viridiplantae > Streptophyta > Magnoliopsida > Asterales > Asteraceae > Rutidosis > Rutidosis leptorrhynchoides. Next base: position 74,176,444 of record NC_092341.1, read on the forward strand.
TTGATGTTGCATGTGCTAAGATCATGAATGCTGAACTTAATTACATTGCCACTGTTGCTGCTCATTCGAATGCCAAGCCTGTCGAACTCCTCACACTTGTTGCGGAGGAAGGTGATAAATAGTGTTTGATGTTGCTTTAATAATCTTGTAGGCCCTCTTTTGAACTTATTGGTAGTGTGTTGGTTGTATTTCTTTACACTGCTATATTTATGGCTTGCGTGCCTGTTGATCAATGGCCTAGGTGCCTTTAGAAAATTACATTTCGTTGGCTAAATACCCTTGCTTTCTTTAGTTATTTCATCACATTCTTTTATTAGCCATATCTAGAAAATGACTGGCTAGGTTTTAAAGAGCATAAGAATCTTTTATGCTTTTGCGTTCTTTTACTATGTTTATCATAAAGCACTTTATAGAGCTATCATTAGCTCAGGTTTCGAGACATTATCATACATAGTTGGGTATACATTTTTAGGTGTGCCACTTGGGCTACTGCCATACTTTTCTACAAATAGTTTAGATATTCCTCCTGGGCTATCGTTCCAATTTTGTTGTAGTTTTATAGGTAGCTTAGGCTTTTCACCGTTGTATTTTGTACAAGTGCATGAGGTATTCCTCTTGGGAATCCTTCGTGGGTGTGTGGATAGCTTAGGTGTGCCTCTTGGCCCACCATCGTAGTTTTTATAATAAATAGCTTAGGTGTGCCTCTTGGGCCACTGTTGCTTTAAATGAGGGATTCCTTTTGGGAATCCTTCGTAGTTGTGTAAATAGCTTAGGCGCGCCTCGTGGGCCACCATTGCAATTTTACAATAGTTAGCTTACGCGTGCCTCTTGGACCACCGTCCATCTAAGTAAATGAGGTATTCCTCTTGGGAATCCTTCTTAACTGTGTAAATAGCTTAGACATGCCTCATGGGCCACCGTTGCAATTTTACAATATTTAGCTTAGGCGTGCCTCATGGGCAACCATCGCTCTAAGTAAATGAGGTATTCCTCTTGGGAATCCTTCGCAACTGTGTAAATATCTTAGGCGTGCCTCTTGGGCCACTGTTGTAATTTTACAATAGTTAGCTTAGGCGTGCCTCTTGGGCCACCGTCGCTCTAAGTAAATGAGGTATTCCTCTTGGAATCCTTCGCAACTGTGTAAATAGCTTAGGTGTGCCTCTTGGGCCACCGTTGCAATTTTACAATAGTTAGGTTATGCGTGCCTCTTGGGCCACCGTTGCTCTAAGTAAATGAGGTATTCCTCTTGGGAATCCTTCGTAGTTGTGTAAATAGCTTAGGAGTGCCTCTTGGGCCACCGTTGCAATTTTACAATAGTTATCTTAGGCGTGCCTCTTGGGCCACCGTTGCTCTAAGTAAATGAGGTGTTGTCTATAGACATTCATTTTTTCCAAAAGATAGTACGATTCATTTGAAGTTTTTCTTGTGGTAGAAAGCGTATGTGCTTCAACTACTTGTTACAGATCTTTCCTACTGAATACGACCGAAAGCTTAGAAATAAAACCTCCACAGATTGACTCCATTCCAGGTACGTGGAATCTGTTTTCTCGTTGTGGTCTCTAGTTTGTACGTTCCATTACCGAAGGCTTCGGAAATTACATGCGTCCTTCCCAAGTAGGGCCTAGTTTCCCTTCGTATTTCACCTTACTGGTACAGTTGAGTCGTAAAATGTGATCTCTAATCTTGAACACTGAAGGCTTAACTCACTTTTTATAGTACTTCTCGATGGTTTTTCTGTAAGATACTTCCCTAATCAGGGAAACTTCTGTTCTTTCTTCCATCAGTTCGAGATTAAGACGAAGGTTTTCTTCATTTTCTTAAAGGTTGGTGGTTCTTTTGGTTAGTACTTGTATTTCGGCGGGTAATATCGCTTATGTGCCTTACACCAAGCTATATGGTGTTTCACCATTGCTCCTTTTGGGTGTGGTTCGGTGAGCCCACAAGACTAATGAGAGTTTCTCTATCCATCCTTGGTGGCATTTTCCCAATCGCTTTTCCAGACCCTTTAGGATGTCTCTGTTGATGACTCCGACTTGTCCATTACTTCGGGGGTGGTACACAGAGGTAAACGTTTGTTTGATCTATAGCTTTTCACAAAATTGTGGGAATATACCTTCAGCGAATTGTTTTCCATTGTCAGAGACGATTTCTTGGGGGATACCAAATCGATATATCAATTTGTTCCCAAACAAATTTTTCAATATGATTTCCCGTTGTCGTGCTTAAGGGCTTTACTTCTGCCCACTTTCTGAAGTAATCGATGGCGACTACTAAGAAATTTTTTCTTCCGGGAGCTTCAATTAATGGCCCTACTATGTCTATTCCCCACTTCGAAAATGGCCAAGCTGAAAGAATCGATATTAGCCCCTACTTTGGTTGCTTCTAGACTTTGGCATGAATCTGGAAAGACTCACTGGTTTGCAACATTGTGACTGTATCCTCGTGCGTCGTTGGCCAATAATAGCCTAGCCTCAAGATTTTTATTACCACCGACCTTAGTCCAGCGTGGAGCCCACATACACCTTTATGCATCTCTTTTATGATTACTGAAGCTTGGTTTTGCCCTACACACCGGAGGCATGGAGTTAGAAAGGATTTTCGATATAATCCTCCATTCATGAGCTTGTATGAGGGTGCTTTGATTCGGATCTTCCTGGCTTCTTTCATATCTTCGGGTAGGATGCCAAGTTCCAGATACTCCCTTAGTGGTTTCATCCACGTGTTTGCTTCTTCTTTTACGAGGTCATGAACTTCTTCTATTTCAACGAACCTTCTTTCTAGAAATTCGACAACGACCTCCTTCGCTAGGTGTGTGAAGGTAATAGAAGCGAGTTTGCTCAAAACATCTGCATTTTTGTTTTGACTTCTTCGCACGTGCTCAATGGAAAAACCTCTGAAACTTTCAATCAATTCCCCAACTTTTGACAGATAGAGCTGTATTACGGGATGTATGGCTTCGAAAATCCTCAAGACTTGGTTTGCAACGAGTTGGGAATCCACAAAGGTTCGCAAGTACTCTATCTTCATTTCTTTTGCCATTCTTAGTCTGGAAAGTAGGGCCTCATACTCAGCTTTGTTATTGGTTGTATTGAAATCAAAACGGATGGTGTATGTTAACTCTTGTCCCTCGGGATTGACCAACATTAACCCTGCCCCCTGAACCATCGGAGCTTGATGCTCCATCAGTAAAAAATTTCCATTACTCCGACTCTATGGCGGGAGTTCCTCCGACTCTATGGCGAGAGTGATAATTTGCGCGAAGGTTGAGCTGTTTCCTTCGTTTGTTTCTGCGATTTCTACCCTAAAATTGGCAAGCACTCGAGCTTTGATTGAATGCCTAACTTGGAAATCGATGTCATGCTCTCCGAGTTCGATGGCCCATTTGGCCATACATCCTGACTTTTCTAGCTTCATGAGTATCTGCCTAATCGGTTTTTCAGTTAATACAATAATGGGATGAGCTTGGAAATGGCTTCTTAATTTCCTAGCGATATGTACTAATGCCAAAGTATGCTTTTCGAGCTCTGGGTAGTTAGCTTCTGCTCCTCGGAGGATCCGGCTCACAAAATATATGGGAAATTGAATTCGGTCCTCTTTCGCTATAAGGACTGCACTAATGCATTCTTTGGATCTTGCTAAAGTAATACCAAAGTAAGCTTTTCAAGCTCTGGGTAGTTAGCATCTGCTCCTCGGAGGATCCGGCTAAAAAAATATATGGGAATTTGAATTCGGTCCTCTTCCGCTACAAGGACTGCACTAATGCATTCTTTGGATGCTGCCAGATAGAGATATAATGTCTCTTCTCACATGGATGAAGTGAGAGTTGGGAGATTTTCTATGTGAGTTTTCATGTCTGTGAAGGCCTGTTCCGCTTCTTCTGTCTAGGTTATCTTCTTCGCCCCTAGACATCCCTTTAGCACTTTAAAGAAAGGTAGTTGCTTCAGCACCTTTGGAAAGGAACTGACTTAACGATGCCAATTTCCCGTTTAGACTCTGCATTTCCTTAATGGTGGTTGGAGTCTTGAGTTGCTGAAGTTTGTCTACCTTCTCTAGGTTTGCTTGGATTCCTTTCTTGGTGATATAATACCCCATGAACCTTCCTTCTTTCACTCCAAAAGAGCATTTCTTTGAGTTGAGTTTGATGATACCCATAGTGATCCGTATCAAAAAGACACACTATTAACAACATTCCGTCTGGATTATAACCGACGTGAATCGTCCCGGGCAGGAACCTCTTTCCGGCTCCACTCTAGTAATCCGACCAGAAGGTTATTTATGTGCACACCCGGGAAGAGGTGTCCCGGACAAAGGTTGGCCGTCACGATACATAAAACCCATCCTACCAGGATAAGTGTGCAGGCCACCAGTATCACTTAGCCGAGTACAATACATTAGTAGTTTATGAACCATGTTATCACGTAAAGGCCTACTAAACCAAGTATGTCGGGTGTTCGAAAATCTTTACAAAATCATATACAAACCGGTTGCAATCATCAGCGGTCAAGAGAATATCGTGAAGAAGCACTTAAAATAAACATCAGGTAAAATCCTTCCCAAACTAGAGCAAGATGTTCATCAGTCACATCATAGACGGATTCGTCACATTCTCTCGGAGTAACCATATCTCTCCAAAAGACACTTGGTCCCGAGACAAGCACCTCGTCCCGGAACAAACGCGTGATCTCAAAACAAACACTTAAATAGGCTGCACGCCACGTCAGCCCATGAATATAGGAAAGTTTGTTAAGATCTGTTTCCCAATGAAAGAGACAGGTGCCACTTCAGCCCTCGGATCTCGTGAAGTTTGTTATAACCATGAAAGGGACATGTGCCACGTCATCATTCCCTCATAACACCTATAAATACACGAACAGAATCATTCATTGAACAACACTAGATGCATTAATGTTACTCTGCCCAAATTTCTTATTGTAGCATTTCTCCAGCTGAAAATACAACTCTGATAAAGATTTCGGTCGATATCAGAGTTAATCTTCTCTCTAAGATATTGACTTGTTCGATCTCAATCGAGAAAGGTTAATCTCATCGATTGTTTTATGCCCATGAAATCCAGATTTCAAATCAGGGTTTGCACAGTTATTAGAGATAAAACATTCGATCCCATCTTTTCCACAAATCAAGCACTCAAATCCAAAGTTTCATTCTTCTATTGCGATTTTGGTTTGATCAAGTTTCATGTTGATCGACTTGAGGGTATCGAAGGTTTCTTGGAAGTCCTCCAAAAGAAGGTATTCTTTTGTGCTTTTGATTACCATGTGATCGACATACGCTTCTAGATTTCTCCCTAATTGCTTGTGAAAAGCTTTATCTACGAGCCTTTGAGGAAAGCTTTATTGATGTTTGTGAAATCTACGCACATTCTTCATCCTCCATCTGATGTTTTGACCATAACGGGGTTAGCAACCCAAGTAGGATACTTAGCTTCCCTGATTATGCCTGCATTAAGTAATTCCTCTGCCTCTTTACAAGCTGTTTCGTCCCTTTCTTGGGCAAGATTCCTTCTCTTCTGGTGTACCGGCTCAAGATGTTTGTATTCGTTCAGCATGTGCTCGGTGGAAATGTTTGAACCTTCGATGTTGAGTGTGCGGGGGATCCCAGTCATGTCTCTGTATTCCCAGCAAATATATCTATATTCGCCTGTAACAGTTTGTGGAGCTTCACCTTAGTTTCCGGAGAGATTAGCCTTCCAATTGTCACTTGTTGTTCTGGAAACAAGGGAATAATGGATATCCTCTCTTCCTCGGGGATTTCTTCTGTTGCTTTTAGGATACACTCCCCTGGTCCCTCCGTCGTTTCTTTGATTGCCATGATCACCTTGTTTCGATCGTAAGTCGAGGTTAAGGTCCGATTTTTTCGAGAGTGTGAATCTTTACGAGCTGGTGAATAGTTGACACGATTATTCCCATTTTCATCATTGCTATTTTTCCTAGCAAGATGTTGTGCTGTGACGTGGAGTGAACTATGATGAAATCAAGCGTTTCTGTTCTTGATAGGGGTGGTTCTTCGACAGTAAAGTCGAGATCTGTCTCTCCAATGGGCCAACATCTCTCTCTGGAGAAGCCAAACAAGGGTACTCTCGGAGGTGTTAAATGAGCTTTGATAGAAGGGATGAGTTGGTCGAAGCAATGCTCATACATGATATCACATGTGCTTCCACTATCTAAGTAGATTCGGTACACTTCTCTGTTGAAGATTCGCCCATTAATCGTAAAAGGTTTATCGGATGGTGTGATCGTATCCAAGGTTGGGAAAGAGATCTCTTCCCTATCTATTATACCATAGGTTCTTTCCCTCTTGTAATTTCTTCATGATTCAATAGAGAAACATCCTCCCACGAACAGTATTGCATTATCCGTGTTCGGCTTCTTTTTTTCGAGTTTGACCTCAGGCTTGGGTATCATCGGGTTACGTATACCTTTGACCAAATGTGATAGCTTTCCTAACCGGACAGCCTCTTTTATGGATTGCCTTAGCTGTATACAATTATCTGTCTCGTGTCCATAATTGTTGTGGAAGTCACAGAACTTGCTCATATCCCTATGCTTTCCTTTGTACGCTATCTTCAATGGGGCTTTGAAAGCTTGGGCAACCCTATCAGTGGCGAGAATTTTCTTGGGAGATTTTATCAACGTCCCGAGGATCCCGGAGGTAGATTCTTTTCGATTGGGGGGAGAACTTAATTCTGTCATTCTTCTTCCGGGATCTATCTTCTCGGTGGCCTGGCCCTTCTCTTCGTTTGGTCTTCTTAGATTCTTAGTAAACGAAGCTACTCGTGGTGTCTTTATCTAGCCAAACATAGGCTTTGTCAAGTAAAACTTCCTAAGTGTCGGGGAGTTCTTGGCTGAGATGTTCGACCAAATCTACAGTTATATAGAAGACCTGATATCTTTTGTGACTCGGGGAGCCCAGGGATCTGCTGACTTTCATTGGTATATCGGCTGGGAAAAGCTCTTGAGCCTTCGTTGTCTTTCTGCATGATATTGTGGGCTGTAACATGATTCTTCTTATGTTTTTCTGTTGACTAAACTTTGAACTAAATAGATGCTTAAGATCTTCAACGCTTGCAACAAATTCTCGCTGGACTTTTGAGCATATATGATAATGCATGGCAAACTACGGCCATGTCCCATCTTGACATTCTGGCAGCACCCTCAAAGACGGTTATGTAATCATCTGGATCGTCTTTCCCTTCGTAGTACCCTAAATGGGAGGGTATTTTTCATTCCATTTGGTAATGGATGATTTTGGATTGTGGGTGTGAACGGAGTATTCTGGTTCTTCCAGAATTGATCGATATCGGCGTTAACGTTGGTGTTAGCCCCGTTATGAGGATTGCTCACCACGAGGGGCTTTCCTCCGTAAATATTTTGATATGGAAGTTTTACCCATTGATTACCTCCATTCCACGTTTACGACCCCAAGGGTAGCGAGGCGTTTTGCTGATTTATCAGGGGGAATATTGGTGGTATGACAGCATTGACATTTGGCATGTTTTGAGGGAGTAAGGGAAACGGACTTCCGAAGGTATACTGCTGCATAACATGACCTCCAAAATTGCTGAGTGGTATACATGGTGACTATCGAGTGTATCGGCTGAGAGGTTACAGGTTGGCTAGTGGAAGGATGATTTTCCTTCGGCGGAGCCTCCATTTCCAGTTCTTCATCGATTTCTTCGTAATTTTCTTATGACAGCTCGAATATTATCGTAGTTGTTGAGTATGAAAGTATTATTAATTGATGGTGATGGTTCATAATCGCTTTAATTCGTGGTTATCGGTATTGTAGGGGTGATTGGCATCTGGGTGCCAGTTCTTGGTGGTTTAATTTCTGGTTGTAAGGAAAAAACCAGGTGGCTGGTTATCAAGATCTTCCATGATCTCGTGTCTTTTTTCTCAACCAAAGTGAGTGTTTGTGTGGGGTCCCACGGATGGCATCAATTGTTTTTACACTTGCTGGCGATCCTTGATTAGGGAACAAGGCGGTATAGATCTGATCACATGTCGTATAAATTTAGGGGATATGAGATGGATTGTATGCTTGTTGGCGATTCCCCGAAGGTAGTGGGAAGGTATCCCACTTTGCGCCACCAAGATACGGAGGTAACTCATTGCGAGTTGTGTGTGTGTTGTAATATGACTTGAGAGTGAATGCCTTGTCCACAGATCACGTTCTCTTTCTATAGGACTCTTCCAGAGTCTCTTCCCTAGTCTCCTATGTAATGATCAGACTCCAAGACAATCTTTAACATGACAAAATGTGATGACTCAAAAATGTTCGACCAAATTTAAACTTATTCTTTATATGGTTTCGATACGATAAGCAAAGTCTATTAAATCGAGACTCAAAATTTTTGAATTGTTTACATGGATTCGATTAACCTTTGACTACTCTCGACGATTCACGAATAATTGTGTGTAAATGAGTATGTGTGTGTGTGTGTGTGTGTATATATATATATATATATATATATATATATATATATATATATATATATATATATATATATATATATATAAGAGTATATATACAATACCTTGAGTTAATGGAATGAAGAATGTAAAATGATAAATAAAATAATTAAGTTTAAGCAATTGGAATGAAGAATGTAAAATGATAAATAAAATAATTAAGTTACTAATAAAATGAATATATATAAATATATAAATGATTTACATTAATAATTATTTGTAATATATATAAAACATATAAATATTAAATGAATGTTACCATATTATATAATTGTAACATTAATATATTGAATGTAATTACAAGTTTAAATTATAGTTGTTATATTATTATTACATTCATTATTATTATTAAAATTAATATTTAATATTATTAATATCATTAAAAATTATAATATGAAATTAGATACATTTGATTTGTTATATTTATATTATTGTTATCATTGCTAAAATCATTATTTTTATAACTATTAGTAAAGTCATAATTTTAGTTATTCGGATTAATATTAGTATTATTATGAGATATTATTATTACCATTATCATTAAGACTTACTATTATTATTATTATTATTATTATTATTATTATTATTATTATTATTATTATTATTATTATTATTATTATTATTATTAATACTATTATCATAATTAATAAGTATAATTATCATTAGTTATTATTATTAATATTAGTATTAATATTAATAATACAATTATTATTAATAATAATATTAGTGATATTTCTATTATTATTATTATTATTATTATTATTATTATTATTATTATTATTATTATTATTATTATTATTATTATTAGTATTTATATAAATAATATTAATAATATATTTATTTGATACGGAATTATACATGGATATATGTATGAATCAGTTTCACGTTCTTATCATACTATACTAGATTGAAGATTCCTGTCTCCAAAATCGTTTCCTATCATTGTCATTAGTACAAATCAGTTAACAACTAAATTCGATTTTTCTTATTTTTTTATCAAATTGCTGTTCTAAATTGTTTGATGGTGAAATAGAAAACCTCATACTATATATGATTGATCAAATCAGTTGTGATGTAAAGCATTTAATCTACTACTACCTTTTTCCATCACAAACACCTCACACAGCTTTCTATTAAATCAAAACTAATCAGAAAAACCGAAGAACACAACCTATATACTCTGTTCTTACATCATCCTATTAATAGCTCGAATTCGTATTGCATTTTAAAATCTAAAATTGCAGCCTTGTTAGGAATCATCTATATGATCTATCTGTAAGTTCTTAATCCTTAATTTTTTTCGTTTGATTTCTAATTTTGGAGTCAAAGTTAAAACCTTAAAAAGTCAACTGAATCATTCATCTTAAAATTTGAACTCACATTGATGTTTATGGACCAATTGATGTTTCAGAAAGCTTCCATGAGAGATTTACGACATAATTCATGTGGGAACTATGATCTATAAAAGTTTTAAATTTAAGATTTGAATTGGAGTTCTTAGTCTAATTAACCGTGATGAACAACAAATTAAAATTGAATCAAATTTAAAAATCTAATATTGCAGTTAGATTGATAATCCTCTAGTCAAACTATCTGGAGAGTTTCAGATTCCAATTGCTATTAACGATTTCAAATTGAAGAGTCAAAATTTTAGTATTTAAAAGTCAACGGAATTGTTAATGAAGAAATTCGAGTTCGTTCTTGTGATCCAGATTAAATTAATGATTTACAAAGTTTGTATGAATGATTTAGAATATTTTTCATGTTATAATTAAAGGCTAAAACGTCCAAAAATTTTAAATTTGATTTAGCCAGTATACTTTTTCTCGCAGGCTGTTAAAGATTTTTTTCCCTTATTTTACTAATTTTAATTAAATTAATTAATCACATCAAGTATTTTATTTCAATTAAATGTTATAAAAGATATTGATTCGTTATTGAATTGGAATGGAACCTGGTCGAATTCATTATAGAAGATGAAGAAGAACTTGCATTTATACGGGTTATATAAAATTAGAATTGAATAATTATCAGAAAGACAGTCATGATGCGATGGTTAGGAGTGTGTTCGGGTATGCGAGTGGTCACGGGTTCGAGCCCGGCTTGGGGCTTTTTTTTTAAAGGGCTTTTAAAGGTAGTTTTATGACTTTATTTATTATTTATTATTAATATTAATATTAATATTAATATAAATCTTAATATTAATATTAATATTAATATTATTATTATTATTATTATTATTATTATTATTATTATTATTATTATTATTATTATTATTATTGTCATTGATTATTATTATTATCATTGTTAATAATTATTATTATGATGTAAATTATTATTATTATTATTATTATTATTATTATTATTATTACTAATATTAATTATACGACTATTATCATCGCTAATAAAATTAATGTTATTGATACTATTGTTATTACTAAGTATTATTATTATTAATATTAGTATTAGAATTATCGTCTAAACACCCTTATTAATATTATTATTAACATGATTATTAAAGTTAATATTAAAAATATAATTATTATTATTACTATTAAAATTATTATCATTAGTATTAAAATGACCGATAAAAGTATTGCTATTATTATTACTAACATTAGTATTGGAATTAACATTATTATTTTCATTAATACTAGTATTAACATCATTGTTATAGTTATTAAGATTATTATGATTATTATTAACATAAGTATTATTATTAAAAATATCATTATTATTATTAATATTATCATTATTAATAAAGTTATTATTATTATCACTAGTAAAACATTAATATCAAAACTATCATCTTTAACAAATAAATATTTTGTACATAAAAACACACTTATTATATATATACTATAATATTATTGATATTCCATATAACTATATGAGAAACATATTATCATTATATATATATATATATATATATATATATATATATATATATATATATATATATATATATATATATATATATATATATATAGTTACATATAACAAACTAAGTATTTTTAATATAATACTAAATATATATAGATACTAATATAACTATAATAATCATTTTAGATATATATACAAAACAAACACATATAACACATAATTTGAAATACAATATAAATATATGATTTTAAATGAAATTTAATATAAATTTTATATAACCATAATTACATAAATAACATATATTAATAAATGAAATTATGTGATTTCCAGTATAAGTTTTAATATATATAAATGAATAATATAGGTTCGTGAATCCGAGGTCAACCCTGCATTGTTCAGTTTCGTCGTATGAATATTTTTACTACAAAATATTGGATTGTGAGTTCATTTGCTCCCTTTTACTCTTTACATTTTTGGGACTGAGAATACATGCGCTGTTTTTACAACTACTTTATTAAATGCTTTTGAAATATATTTTGAACTGCGAATACATGAACTACTTTTATAACTGTTTTACGAAATAGACACAAGTAATCGAAACTACATTCTATGGTTGAATTATCAAAATCGAATATGCCTTATTTATCATGTCCGATGTTTTCCCGGAATGATGGCGAATTTATCATGTCCGAAGTTTTCCCGGAATGATGGCAAATTTATCATGTCCGAAGTTGTCCCGGAATGATGAGAATATTCTATATGCAACTTGTTAAGGTCGATTACCAGGTGTTCAATCCATATGAATGAATTTTATGCATGATGTTTATGGGAAATGGGAATATCAAATCTCGTGGACTATTAAAATGATGAATTTTATTATTTTTGATAAACCTATGAACTCACCAACCTTTTGGTTGACACTTTAAAGCATGTTTATTCTCAGGTATTAAGGAAATCTTCCGCTGTGCATTTGCCCATTTTAGAGAGATTACTTGGAGTCATTCATGACATATTTCAAAAGACGTTGCATTCGAGTCGTTGAGTTCATTCAGATTATTATTAAGTTAATTATAGTTGGATATATTATGAAATGGTATGCATATCGTCAACTGTCGATGAAATGAAAGATTGTCTTTTAAAAACGAATGCAATGTTTGTAAAATGTATCATATAGAGGTCAAATACATCGCGATGTAATCAACTATTGTGAATCGTTTATAATGTATATGACCGGGTCATTTCAGTTGATATCAGAGCGGTGGTCTTAGCGAACCAGGTCTTGCATTAGTGTGTCTAACTGATAGTTGTTTAGGTGCATTAGTGGACTGGACTTTGACCGTGTCTGCATGTCAAAAGTTTTGCTTATCATTTCATCCTTAAAGTCTAGACACATCTTACTGCCTCTATTGCCTAGATAGTGTATAGACAAAACTCATATCTTAGCATATCTGCTAATTCATATCTTAGCGTATCTGTTACTGTTACCTTTGCCTGACAGCTTTCGAAATTTTCTCCGTATTTTGCGAAATCTTTATGCTATATATAGGTATTCTATGTAATTAGAATATCATCCGATCTCCAAAAATCATTTCATATCAAAAACCCTTTATCTAACCGTACAATATGGAACTCGCAACCAGTTAAAGTCGCTTGGATTTTGACATGGAGTCCCACTCAAGCTCCGAAAACAGTGTGACCGGAATGAACCAACCAATCATTCATCCTCAATTCATCTGATGGGTTCGTAGTCAAATTAATCAATCGAGACGAGAAGAAGGCGATCCTTTCCACCAACAGAATTCACATCTTGACGAAGAACCTGAAGTACTTACCGGCGAACCTGTCCGAAACACCATTTTCAGCCTCATTTCTAGAGCAGCTCGACACGATTATATTTTATCCACAATTCTAAACCTTATTCATCCGCTCGTTCTGACCGACAATCATCCTGGAGTAATGAATGAAGTCAACGAACTTCGCGCTCGAGTAATCAATTTGGATAATATGGTGCAAAATATACCAGCTTCAGCAACATCACCGGCACCAACAGTACCATCAGTAACAGCACCAGTAACATCAACAATCCATGCCTCAACATCTCATTCTGTACCTCGAGTATTATCTTCGTTTTACGTATCGTTCTACATCATTATCTTTGTGTTTCATGGCGATTATGTAATCTCTAATGTTTTAGAGATAATGTATTCTAGTTCTAACGATAAATCAAATGAGTTTAATAGCATATTAACTCATTAAATCCATGATTACATCTGAAGAAAATATATATGTATATATATTTTCATAAAGATTGTAATTAAAAATTCTTTTGTACAAACTGTTAATGGTGAAAATATTTTAACGGGTAGGTAATACCCGAGGAATATTTAGATTTCACGTTAATAAGTTACACTGTACATTCTTTCAAATCTGATTCAACAGTCATTTACTATCCTACTTACAACCACAGAAGTACGAATCCGTTCATCACAAAATAACCATTTTCATTCAATTTCATATTTGGATTTTGACTTATCAGAATCCAACAAGTGGCATAATGAAGAAAACATTGGACAAAATAAAATTTGTTAGAAACAAACAAATTAACTATGAGAAATTTTGTTCAGAATCCACGGTAACTGTTCCTAGCTAACTGTTCCTAGCTAACTGATTACATTTTATTTATCGCAATTTAATTATAGCAATTTATATTCTTGCAATTTTATTTATCGTCATTTAATTTCTGTTATTTATTTACGCACTTTAAATATCGGGACACGTATATAAGGTTTTGACATATCATATCGACGCATCAATATATATTATTTGGAATCACCATAGACACTCTATATGCTGTAATGCTAGAGTTCGCTATACAGGGTTGAGGTTGATTCTATAATAATATATATACTTTGAGTTATGATCGAGTCTGAGACATGTATATAACGGGTCACACACGTATTAATTAATTCGAATATTATATATTGAACTATATATGAATTGTTGAACTACAAATTGTGGACTGGTAACTGTGGACTGTCAACATTGGACAATTAAAATGAATTAAAATATTGATTATAACATATGAAACTAAACAATTCTTCAAGTTTGCCACTTGATTTCATCTTAAACCTCATTTGTATCTTAACAATTACAATCTGCGTTCAAACCTTTCATGATTCTTGAAAACACCTCAATCGAGAGGATAAACCAACCGCACATCATCTACGGAAGAAAAGATTGATGCATATAGATATGCACCTGAAAATACTCGGAACCTGAATCATTTAAACATGTATATGTGCTAGCTCCTTTGGCGTTGTTATTACCGAAAATAACTTTACAATCCCTTTCCAAATTAGCCAATTTTGTCACAGCTCCAAAAAGTCAACTTTGACTTTTCGTTCGAAACAACCTTATTATAACCTTGATATATATGCCTGCTCTTTCATTGTTACCGGGGAACCTTTTATATTCCACCATATTACCATCAGCATTTAATCGTCTAAAAACATAATTCTCCTGAAACCACCTCGGATTGATAACCGATGATTCAGATATCGTAGCATTAAATGCAGAGGAAACAAAAAAAAATTGTAGATGATCAAAACGGCCAAAAGTTTGATGATAAAGAAGGGAGTGTTAGGAACGCTCGATAGAAAATTTGGTAGTGAAAAATAGATTGAGCAAACCATGAAGGAGACCAAGGCCAAATACAAGGACCATACCATATATTCAAAGAATCTAGGTAATTCTAAATCTGATGAAACCATCAACGAATATCTTGCTCCGTACTCATGTTAAAATCTTGCGAAAAATCTTTCTTCATCAACCATCGAACTTAAAAATTCCAAAATATCATCATAAATATCTTCGATATTTCTGAAGATATTTTCATAAATATTCTCGTCTGAAATTATTTATCTCTTTGTGCTATCTATATTACATCATAAAGGAAACTACTTTAGTTTCTAAATTTCTTTAAAATTCGAGTTTGAATTATGAATGATTTTGAAGTAGTGTTGAAAATTGAAGCATGAGTTAGTATAATATAATGACACTTGATCAACGTGATTATATTACAGTAAGTCATGCTAAGTTTCTAAATGGAACGTGATGATTCACAGATCATAACGTCATCATGTGCTATGTTACACGACTCTTGTATTCTACTTAAACTCCAAACATATCAAGAACATAAATTCTTAATAGTTCTATCTTTTCTCTTGAATTCTGGTAATTTAAGCAATCAAGATTGTGCCATTACAACTTCCCTCTTAGAACATTTTCCATGTTCATTCGAAACTCCATTCTGGACCATTACTTGTTGTACTTAGAGACGAGAAGAGAATAAAAAGGCAAAGAGCTCCGAGATATAAGGAAAAATATAAAGCCCAATGACAACACCGAAATTACAAACCGTGTATATCAATGCGTATAGCAATATAAAGACACGTGAGAATGAAAAACACTATAAACCCAAGGAAATAGTAAAAGTAAACAGCTTCCTCTGGTGGCAGATGAAAAAAAGAAGAATGACAGATACAAAGATCAGGAATATATCCAGAATTAGAACCGGATGGAGCATATTGACGAATGTTGTAGAAATATGAATTGGGAAATAAGTATAGAAGATGAGAGTGTGGAAATAATGGAACGACAGAGGTTCATTTATAGTGGGAATACCAGACAGAGCAATCGAGACAGATGATCGCTTTTAATTAAAAAGATCCTAATTTCCTTAAATCCTGAAGAATCAAATCTTATATAGATTTCGAAGATTTTCATTAAATTCTTTGAATTCCAGAAATCAACCGTGACTACGTCACCGGGTAAGACGAACTTTCATTTTCTCATTTCACTCTTTTGTGATAGCTTCACTCGTACTCTTCACCTAAATGAATTGTTTTATCCATATCACTCAATGGTGATAAAACCCTAATTATCAACTCATATTTGTCATGAAAATATTTTTATTGTTAGCCATGACGACCTCGATCAAATTCCGGGGACGAAATTTCTTTAACGGGTAGGTACTGTGACGACCCGGAAATGTTCGACCAAATTTAAACTTATTCTTTATATGGTTTGGATACGATAAGCAAAGTCTATTAAACCGAGACTCAAAATTTTTGAACTGTTTACATGGATTCGATTAACCTTTGACTACTCCCGATGATTCACGAATAATTGTGTGTAGATAAGTATGTATATATATATATATATATATATATATATATATATATATATATATATATATATATATATATATATATATACAATACCTTGAGTTAATAAAATACTCTTTAAGCAATTGGAATGAAGAATGTAAAATGATAAATAAAATAATTAAGTTACTACTAAAATGAATATATATAAATATATATATGATTTACATTAATAATTATTTGTAATATATATAAAACATATAAATATTAAATGAATGTTATCATATTATATAATTGTAACATTAATATATTGAATGTAATTACAAGTTTAAATTATAGTTGTTATATTTTTATTACATTCATTATTATTATTATTAAAATTAATATTTAATATTATTAATATCATTAAAAATTATAATATGAAATTAGATACATTTGATTTGTTATATTTATATTATTGTTATCATTGCTAAAATCATTATTTTTATAACTAGTAGTAAAGTCATAATTTTAGTTATTCAGATTAATATTAGTATTATTATGAGATATTATTATTATCATTATCATTAAGACTTACTATTATTATTATTATAATTATTATTAATAATACTATTATCATAATTAATAAGTATAATTATCATTAGTTATTATTATTAATATTAGTATTAATATTAATAATACAATTATTATTATTAATAATATTAGTGATATTTCTATTATTATTATTATTATTATTATTATTATTATTATTATTATTATTATTATTATTATTATTATTATTATTAGTATTTATATAAATAATATTAATAATTTATTTATTTGATACGGAATTATACATGGATATATATATATGAATCAGTTTCACGTTCTTATCATACTATACTAGATTGAAGATTCCTGTCTCCAAAATCGTTTCCTATCATTGTCATTAGTACAAATCAGTTAACAACTAAATTCGATTTTTCTTGTTTTTTTAATCAAATTGCTGTTCTAAATTGTCTGATGGTGAAATCGAAAACCTCATACTCTATATGATTGATCAAATCAGTTGTGATGTAAAGCATTTAACCTACTACTACCTTTTTCCATCACAAACACCTCACACAGCTTTCTATTAAATCAAAACTAATCAGAAAAACCGAAGAACACAGCCTATATACTCTGTTCTTACATCATCCTATTAATAGCTCGAATTCGTATTGCATTTTAAAATCTAAAATTGCAGTCTTGTTAGGAATCATCTTTATGATCTATCTGTAAGTTCTTAATCCTTAATTTTTTCGTTTGATTTCTAATTTTGGAGTCAAAGTTAAAACCTTAAAAAGTCAACTGAATCGTTCATCTTAAAATTTGAACTCACGTTGATCTTTATGGACCAATTGATGGTTCAGAAAGCTTCCATGAGAGATTTACGACATAATTCATGTTGGAACTATGATCTATAACAGTTTTAAATTTAAGATTTGAATTGGAGTTCTTAGTCTAATTAACCGTGATGAACAACATATTAAAATTGAATCAAATTTAAAAATCTAATATTGCAGTTAGATTGGTAATCCTCTAGTCGAACTATCTGGAGAGTTTCAGATTCCAATTGCAATTAACGATTTCAAACTGAAGAGTCAAAATTTTGGTATTTAAAAGTCAACGGAATTGTTAATGAAGAAATTCGAGTTCGTTCTTGTGATCCAGATTAAATTAATGATTTACAAAGTTTGTATGAATGATTTAGAATATTTTTCATATTATAATTAAAGGCTAAAACTTCCAAAAATTTTAAATTTGATTTTAGCCTGTATATTTTTTCTCGCAGGCTGTTACAGATTTTTTTCCTTATTTTACTAATTCTAATAAAATTAATTAATCACAACAGGTATTTTGTTTCAATTAAATGTTATTAAAGATATTGATTCGTTATTGAATTGGAATGGAACCTGGTCGAATTCATTATAGAAGGTGAAGAAGAACTTGCATTTATACGGGTTATATAAAAATAGAATTGAATAATTATCAGAAAGACAGTCATGGTGCGATGGTTAGGAGTGTGTTCGGGTATGCGAGTGGTCACGGGTTCGAGCCCGGCTTGGGGCGTTTTTTTTTTAAAAGGGCTTTTAAAGGTATTTTATGACTTTATTTATTATTAATATTAATATTAATATTATTATTATTATTATTATTATTATTATTATTATTATTATTATTATTATTATTATTGTCATTGATTATTATTATTATCATTGTTAATAATTATTATTATGATGTAAATTATTATTATTACTAATATTAATTATACGACTATTATCATCGCTAATATAATTAATGTTATTAATACTATTGTTATTACTAAGTATTATTATTATTAATATTAGTATTAGAATTATCGTCTAAACACCCTTATTAATATTATTATTAGCATGATTATTAAAGTTAATATTAAAAATATAATTATTATTATTACTATTAAAATTATTATCATTAGTATTAAAATGATCGATAAAAGTATTGCTATTATTATTACTAACATTAGTATTGGAATTAACATTATTATTTTCATTAATACTAGTATTAACATCATTGTTATAGTTATTAAGATTATTATGATTATTATTAACATAAGTATCATTATTAAAAATATCATTATTATTATTAATATTATCATTATTAATAAAGTTATTATTATTATCACTAGTAAAACATTAATATCAAAACTATCATTTTTAACAAATAAATACTTTGTACATAAAAACACACTTATTATATATACTATAATATTATTGATATTCCATATAACTATATGAGAAACATATTTTCATTATATATATATATATAGTTACATATAACAAACTAAGTATTTTTAATATAATACTAAATATATATAGATACTAATATAACTATAATAATCATTTTAGATATATATACAAAACAAATATATATAACACATAATTTGAAATACAATATAAATATATGATTTTAAATGAAATTTAATATAAATTTTATATAACCATAATTACATAAATAACATATATTAATAAATGAAATTATATGATTTCCAGTATACGTTTTAATATATATAAATGAATAATATAGGTTCGTGAATCCGAGGCCAACCCTGCATTGTTCAGTTTCGTCGTATGAATATTTTTACTACAAAATATTGGATTGTGAGTTCATTTGCTCCCTTTTACTCTTTACATTTTTGGGACTGAGAATACATGCGCTGTTTTTACAACTGCTTTATTAAATGCTTTTGAAATATATTTTGAACTGCGAATACATGAACTACTTTTATAACTGTTTTACGAAATAGACACAAGTAATCGAAACTACATTCTATGGTTGAATTATCGAAATCGAATATGCCCTATTTATCATGTCCGATGTTTTCCCGGAATGATGGCGAATTTATCATGTCCGATGTTTTCCCGAAATGATGGCGAATTTATCATGTCCGAAGTTTTCCCGGAATGATGGCAAATTTATCATGTCCGAAGTTGTCCCGAAATGATGAGAATATTCTATATGCAACTTGTTAAGGTCGATTACCAGGTATTCAACCCATATGAATGAATTTTATGCATGATGTTTATGGGAAATGGGAATATTAAATCTTGTGGTCTATTAAAATGATGAATTTTATTATTTTTGATAAACCTATGAACTCACCAACCTTTTGGTTGACACTTTAAAGCTTGTTTATTCTCAGGTATTAAGGAAATCTTCCGCTGTGCATTTGCTCATTTTAGAGATATTACTTGGGGGTCATTCATGACATATTTCAAAAGACGTTGCATTCGAGTCGTTGAGTTCATCAAGATTATTATTAAGTCAATTATAGTTGGATATATTATGAAATGGTATGCATATCGTCAACTGTCGATGAAATGAAAGATTGTCTTTTAAAAACGAATGCAATGTTTGTAAAATGTATCATATAGAGGTCAAATACCTCGCGATGTAATCAACTACTGTGAATCATTTATAATGTATATGAACGGGTCCTTTCACAAAATGGATTTGCCCTTTGGTCGACTGAGGTTTCCGTGGTTGAAGAAAGTGAGTCAAATGCGTTCCTCTTTGGTCCTTTGGACACTAGTCCAAATAAGCATATCAACCCGCTTACTTCTCCTCTTCAGCATATGTAGTCTTGTGACTCCTGCATATTTCTTTGTCCATTGGTAAACATGATACATTTGTGACCAGATGTCTTCAGTATTATATCTTCGTTTAACAGATATAGTGCCTTATTAAATTAGAGTACTAAGGTCATGTTTTTGGTGTATTCACTTTTTATATTTTGGACAGTAGTATTTGAATTTGAAGGTATCCCGCCCTTAATATACCTTCGACGATTCTTGGTAATCGTGATACCTTCGTGATCTAGCTTCGGCTATTTGCTAGGTGATGGGGTACACTATCAATGCCCATTTATCGATAGGATTCGATTAACCAAGGTCCTAATTATTAATCCAATACAAGTTTTTTGAAACGGTTTTGTAGATATATAATCTGAATGCTAGGGGAATCAACGTTAAAGTGAACACCTGTATTATTATTTTATTTCGCAATTTATTTGTTTGCTTATCGATCCTGAAGAAATAATATTTTTTTTTTTTTCTCGAGATATATCAAAAATTCAGCAATCCTTAGCCTTGAATTTATCCGCCTCTTTTGGAACGAACCGGACTTACCGTCGTTAACTGGCCGGATTTTTTTGCCCGTAAGTGCGGTTTAGTGCAGTTTATGGTTTAAATCTTACAAATTTAAAGGTCGATCGAGAACGCACATCAACTTTGTGCATCATTTATGACAACTGAGAAGGAGGTACTTCTGCTCATTGCACAAGTCTAGGCTGAGAAAATAAATAAGGAGAAGAATCCATAAAGACAGAAGAGTAGAAGTATGAAAAGTGTGCAACTAAGCATCTAACAAGATAAAAGTTCAGGAATATAACTAAATATTACCTGGGTAAGTTTTCCGAACCTTCTTAGACTTTGATAATGGTTGATGATTGATGATCTGAATGGAAAAGGTAAGTATGTAGCTTTGTCAAAGAAAGAAAGATATGCCAAGATAAATCAAGTGATAAATGAAGAAAGGTAAAGAAATGTAGAAGAACGGGAAGCCATAATCAAAGAACATGCAAGAACTTGGCATGACTCTAAAGCTATACATTGAATGCGTCTATAATAATTTTCGAATACATAATCTTGACTTTGTAGACGCGCATTCAGTAGTCTCCTCCATAACAGATCCACATAATTAGGAAATCTGGTTTTAAAGTTTGAAAAACGCAAATAGTATGGTGTGTAGAGATAGTCTGGTCGCGCCGGACTTTCACGAGATAGTCTAGAATCTCCCGACTTACACATTTAGAATTATTTTAGAATTTTTAATAGACTTTTGACTCATCGAATTTCTTTAAACAGAATTTTAGCATTCTTCCCCAACAAAACCTCGTGTACCCAACCATGTATATACTACATGTAAACATATGCATACGCTATTTATGTAGTACTATACTATATAGATAGTGACGGTGTTTGTTTAGTCAAATTAATAAACATTATTCCACATATTGATATCGACAGAAAGTCTCTTTTGACCAGTATTAATTAATTTGCACTCGGTAATATCCAACTGCATGTATTATTTATATATACTCATCAAATGTTTCTTTTTTTGTAATTTGTAGTTAAAATTGGAAATTTCCTTTTATCGATGTTGATAGCAACAATTATCCCGTCGGCATATTTCAATAATTTATAATGTTTTCCTCGGTAAAAGGTTACGTAACTAATTCAATCAAAAATGCGTCTTACCAACTTTTAATTAACCCAAAAACCTCTAAATTTTTCTCAAAAACTTCCATATTTTGATTCATAACCTCCGTATTTTACTCAAAAAAATTGCAATGCTTTAAAAAATTTCGCCTCCGGTGAAAAAAAACTTCTGCCTTCGCTACTGCTTAGACCTCAATTCCCATTAATATGTCGAACCAAAGACTTATGAAAGTCGAGGCTAGACCGCCCCAATGAGCAATGCAATAGTGCCACGAGAGTGGTGTTTAAAGGCGTTATAGTAGCATCGATTTTTTTTCCTTAGGTCATGCAACGACGGTGAAAAAGGGACGTAGTGGTCCGGTTGTATATTTATTGTGGATTATGAAGATATAATTAGTAATGTTTTTTTATTACGGGTAATGAAAAATTTATCATATCATATTTCTTATGAATATACGTGTATTATTGAGTTCTACTGATTTTTTTTTTTTTTTTTTTTGAAAAGCATGCCATTATATTAAACCTGAATATGTACAAAGTTTTGAATATATACGTTGCACCACGAAGACTATAATCTGCGATACTCTATCTTATATTTATATACAATCCTTCGAAGGTGACAATCCAGACCCACCCATATTTAGCCTACCCCCGAGCGATCTTTTTCTAAAGAAAATGCTGATTTTGGGTCGATGATCCACATATTCCAGCTGTGTTGTTCCTTCCTCGAACGTCTAGCAATCCATTCAAACAAAACCACTTGTATCTCGTTTGCCAATGCCGGACACGATAGAGTTTTTTTCCCGAAAATCTTGTTGTTTCTATTTTTCCACATCAAATAACATGATGACCATAAGGCCGCCTGCCATATCCTTTTTGTGTAGTTGTCCCGAATTGATCCAATGCTACCCCGAACAATTTCATCAATGTCCAACGATGCAGGTAGAGCGATTTTCCACCATTTAAAGATATGCCCCCATGTGTCACGAGCCAACTTGCAGGACGTTATGAGGTGTTCAATTGATTCCAATCCGTCGTTACACATAGGGCATCTAGTTGATTCAATGTCAATCCCCCGTTTGTCAATTTCCACACGCACCGGGAGCCTTCTTTTTTGTAACCGCCACATAAAGATCTCGACCTTGATTGGAGTCAGGTAGTTTCGGTTTGTCTCTGCAGCTGCTATGGCTGGAGAAAGAAGTTTATCATCGAGCTTTGTTGCGAGTGTTTTTGTCCTGAATAATCCATCAGAATCAATGGTACAACGCCACATGTCTTCTTTCTTGTTGTTCCTAGGTATGCCCGCGAGCTTTTCCTCCAGAATAGATATATCTGATAGACGTCTACCTGATGGTGAACGTGACCAATCCCAGTTGAAAACCCAGACTGACCCATCCCATATCAGTCTATCATATATCATTGCATCCTTTATTGTCTCAAGCATGAACAGATTAGGGAAAGTGTCTCTTAATTTCACTCCTCCGAACCAAATATCTTGCCACAATAACGTATCCTTTCCTGCACCAATTTCTTTCACAAAAATAGAATGCAAGTCGCATCCCATGTTAGAAGTAACAGAAGGCAGGGTGGATATGACGCCCCAAAAGGAGCCTGGCCGACGGTTAGCATGAGATATGTCCAACCCCCCATCCCGCCCATGAATGCTCTTTATTATTTTTACCCAGAATGCATCATGTTCCACCCGAAAATGCCACCACCATTTAGACAGCAATGCAATATTTTTAGCCCTCAAAGACCCAATGTTAAGCCCTCCCTTATTATATGGAAGTAAAACATTATCCCATTTAACCCAAGCAAGATATGATTTCCCGAAACCCCCCCAAAAGAACTTACAGCGCAACGACTCGAGGATGTTGATCACGCCCTTAGGAGCTCGGAAAAGTGAGAAGTAATACAAAGGTAAACTTGAGAGAATTGATTTTATAAGGGTTAAACGCCCACCGAATGACATCACTTTAGCCTTCCATTCCGACAACCGTTTTTTGAACTTCTCAATTATCGGGTCCCAATCTTTTATTTTATTCATCTTACAACCCACAGGTAATCCTAAATAGGTTACCGGAAAGGAACCCACTTTGCAGCCAATACGTTCCGCCATTAGCTTTGTGCAATCATCTGATACCCCAATTCCGAATAACGCACTCTTATGGGTGTTTACCTTTAGTCCAGAGACATCTTCGAAGCACCCGAGAAGGGCCAAGACACTAAGGATGTTTTTCTTACTCCAATCCCCAATGAAGATGGTGTCGTCTGCGTACTGCAAATGAGAAAGAGAGATTCTGTCTTTTCCAATTTCAACCCCCTTCAAGTTACCGGTTCTTAAAGCATTTTTTGCGAGTAAGTTAAGACCTTCACCTGCAATAATGAATAAAAACGGAGATAGAGGGTCTCCTTAATTTATACCTCTACCAAGTCTAAATTCGGCTGTAGGAGATCCATTAACCAAAATGGAAATGGAAGCCGATTTCAAACATGCCATAATCCAGGAACGCCATTTAACCCCAAACCCCATTATACCCATTATGTCCATGAGAAAATTCCAGTTGATGCTATCAAACGCTTTCTCAAAATCCACCTTAAATAGAAAACTCTTCCTCTTTTGGTGTTTTTAGTCCATCATAGCCTCATTAAGGATTAGGACACCATCTACAATTGACCTCCCGGACATGAAGGCACTCTGTTCGCACCCGATTAAATTAGGAACAACTATCCTTAACCGATTGGAGAGAACTTTTGCAATAATCTTATAATAACAATTAATTAAACTGATCGGTCTATAATCCCCAAGGGATGAGGGGTCATTGACCTTAGGGATCAAGGTAAAAAAAGATGCGTTACACCCCTCCGATATCATCCCGTTTTCCCCGAACAAGGTAATCGCAGTCATCAGATCACCCTTAATAATGTGCCAAAAGGATTTGACAAATTTAAAACTTATACCGTCCGGGCCTGGTGCCTTCGAAACTCCACACTCTTTAACCGCATTCCACACTTCTGATTCCGAGAATGGTCGCTCTAATTCACACGCCTCCTGAACTGAAATTTTGTTATCTGCCATGTGCACAATCTGAGGTCTGGAGCTGTTCGATTCCCCAAAAATATTATTAAAGTGGCGAAGTACCTCGGTTTTGATCGGTTCAGGTTCTTCCTGCCACACCCCATTGATGTATAGTCCTCGTATATTATTTTTACTTGCTCGTCTTTTGATCATCGAGTGAAAAAACCTACTATTCTCGTCCCAGTCCGAAATCCATTTTAACCTAGCTTTCTGTTTCAGCATGTTGGCTTTTGCGGTCTCCTTATCGTTCCATTTGTTTTGGGCATTTAACCACTCCAATCTTTCTGCCTCAATTAAGTCCCTTGCCTCGGCTATACGTTCTCACGAGTCAGCTTCCTGTTTGTATTTACATATCTCCTGCTCCAGCACTTCAAATTCTCCCTTGTACCAATTCTTGAGATCCTCCTTTACCCTTTTAAGTTTCTTTCTGAATTTAACATCAGGCCGGTTAGAATTAATAGGCTTTTCCCACGAATTCTTGATAGCTTGCTCAGCCCCATCTTTTGTTAACCAATGATCAAACATTCGGGTAGGTTTCGGTCCAAAATCCATAACTTTGTCTCTGAGTAATAATGGGCAGTGATCAGAGATTCTTCTATCTAAAGCCACCACCGATAAATCCCCCCATAATCTAATAGTTTTCTCAGTCACTAAGAATCTGTCTAATTTACTAAACTTGACTCCGTCATCACTGAAACGAGTAAATTTTTTACCAATTAGAGGAATTTCCCAAAGCCCCGCCTTGTCTATGAAGTCATTGAACATATTAGCCCTTCTATCGATAAACTCACAGTTCTTTCTTTCCTGCTGATTTCTGACCTCATTGAAGTCCCTACAAAGTATCCACGCTATATCCCCGTAGTTTAGTAACGTATCTAGATCAGACCACATCTTTCTTTTTTTTTGTATCATCGTGCGGGCCATATACGTTAACAATGGCTGATTCAACGCTATGCCCCTTCCAATGTCCTTTAACTGCCAGGAAGTAGTCACCCTCAACCGCCTGGTTTGCTGTGAATTCGTTGGTATCCCAAATCAGGAGCATACCCCCCGATCTACCTGCGACACTCTTCTGTATATATGCAAACTCAGTCGAGCCCCAAATGAATTCGATCCACGCGTCATCAACCCCTTTACTTTTAGTCTCTTGCACTGCTACCACACATGGTTTTTCCTTAACAATTAAACTTTTGAACCATTCCACTTTACCTTTTTGGTTAAATCCACGAATATTAGAAGAAAGGATCTTCATAATTACAAAAACTAAAAACGAGTCAGCAGGACGACACCACTTAACAAGCTGGCTTGTCCCAACGAATACCAATTTTTTCGCCATACTCCTTTAAATTAATGCTGCAATCTGAGCTTGATACACTATCTTTCAGGTCCTTGTTAGATAATCTGCAACTTTGAGACCCCAATAACCTCCCAACACTGTGGCTTTTGCTTCTTCTACACTGTCGCTGCTTATCCTTTTTAATTTTTAGGATAGGAGCAATTCTCCTAGGTAACGATTTTGCATACAAGATTCTCGAAGAAGCCCTCCAATTACCAATTTTCCTCCAATTAGTTCTACTCAGCGAAGAAGAAGAAGAGAAATTACGCACCTCATTGTGAACGTGTACTCCAGAATCAGATCGATTTAGGTCACACTTGACTGCCTCTTGATGCTCCCGATTTAATCTATCTTGAGTTGGATCGCTTTTATTATAAAGGCCCATCTCATCCTGGCTTCTATTGTCTTGGGCCTGATTTTCTTGATTAGAATGGCCCAGCTCGTTTTTATCCAATACATTACCCATGCCACCTTCGATATTAGCAGGCTTATCATGCTCAAAATCATTTGGGCCAACTTCTAACTGGCCCACCATCGATGTATTGTTGTTGTCAGGCCCGCCAACAGCTTGGCCCGCCCTTGAATTTTTGTTATTACCAGGCCCAACATAATTTGTGCAAGGTATGAACGAGTCTGCAAAGTTGTCCACACATTCTTTAAAGGAGAGGCCCAATAAAGAATCATTTACCTTAGTTGGCCCACTATCTTCTCCCCCGTTGTTATTAACATCATTAACCCTAACAGGAGAATATGAATCATCGACTCTTGAGCCACGCGTGTCTCCCTCGGAACTGCAGTTATTGGGATTAATGGATATATTACTCCTATATACTTTAATGGCTCTATTAATTGAGTCAGCAATCGTCGATTTATTAACGACTTAACTGCCGCTTAAAGTCTAAATTGAATGTGTAGGATTTAAAACCTATGGAAATTTGATCCTACCATTTTCATGGCGTCTAATGTTTTATATTTTATATTTTATTTTAATTTTTTATAAAAAAATTTCCTACTTATTGGCCGGAGGTCTATTCGGAAGCAATCTCTCTATCCATCGAAGAGAGAGAGGGAAGACTTTCTCTACTTCTTGGAGTGTATCACTCTAGGTGGAGAAATGAATTCTCTTTAGTCTACATCTTACCTCCCCATATACCACACATGTGGTATTGAATTTTGTTGTTATTGTATTACTTTACACCTGTATTCTAAAAACAGACCAGAATTTGGTCGTCTCACTCTCCGTACGCTTATCAAACGATAACCCAAAAAAATTAAAGAACACCCCCCAAACAATGTTATAATGAAAACTTTTAAGAGGTTACAAATGTAAAATCATTATTTTAATAAAAAAACTTAAACAAACTGTGATGACCCGAAAAATTTCGACTAATTTAAACCAATTCTCTATACGATTTATTATTTTGGCACGTTAAACAAAGTCTGTTAGATTGAGTCTCAAAATTTTAGAACTGTTTCATATATACAATTACCTTTGACTACTCTCAACGATTCATAAACAATTATATGTATGTATATATATATATATATATATATATATATATATATATATATATATATATATATATATATATATATATATATATATATATATATATATATATATATATATATGTACAAGTAAAAACGACTTTCCTACAGTAAAACACTATTTGCTACAGTAAAACAATATTTGCTACAGTGAAACCGTATTTTGCTACAGTAAAACAGTGAAAACGACTTTGCTACAGTGATTTGCTACAGTGAACACTATTTGCTACAGTAAACACTATTTGCTACAGTGAACACTATTTGCTGCAGTGAACACTATTTGATGTCGACGAACTAGCAAACAAAAACGGAAAAGGCGGTCATGCGATCGCATGGCAAAAACACTGAAAACTCATGCGATCGCATGAGCTACAGTAAATCGAAAAGTAATATAAATACGCAGTTTGTTCGACGAAGTTTTTCACATTTATCTCTCAATATTTATATTTATATTATAATTATAATTTTAAATTTAAGTTTAATAATAATAAGGTATATACGAGGGTGTTTTTAATTCGGGTTTCAAACCGCTTTAAGCTAAGGAAATATTAGGTATTATTCGGGGTATTGTTCTTGAATCCAAGGCCAATCATACAGTCGTCTACCATCATTACGTCTACGCAATTTGCCTACAATATTGAATCGCAATATTGAACTGTGAGTTTATAGTCTCCCTTTTTAAATACTTTAAATATTTTTGGGCTGAGAATACATGTAATTTATTTTAAACGCGATAAGACACAAGTACATACTAAATTCTACACTGAGTTAAACCGAAAATCCCTTAGCTTTGGTAACTAGTAGCTGCCAGTACATAGAATATGGACTGGTGGGCGCGAATAATTGTATATGGATCCATAGGGCTTGACATCCCCGTCCGAGCTAGAGCGCTAGCCTTTTAACGGACGTATGTTATTTGAGTTTAAGACACGTTGGTTTGCGTGTATTAAAACGAATGGGGTAATTATCACTATAGCGTTAAGTTTAGTTACCAGGGTGCTCTGTTACGTAGAATCTATTGATAAACTTTTGATGAAATCTTGTGGTCTATCTTTATATATGTTTATGACTCGAGCAATTAAACCTATAACTCACCAACATTCGTGTTGACTTTTTAGCATGTTTTATTCTCAGGTCCTTAGAATGCTTCCGCTGTGATGTGCTTGTTGTCTGCATGGAGTCTCTCATGTTTTGTACAAAGTTTATTGCATTCAAAATAAAACTGCGTTGTGTAATAAATAATTGGACTGTGATGTCAACCTGTAAATTAAAGACTTATGTATTTCGGGGTTTTGCTTATACCTAAGCACTTGCCCACATGTTTATAACTTTCTATGTTTAGAAAGTCACTTATTTTTAATGAATGCAATATTTTATCAAAACGTATCATATAGAGGTCAAAACCTCACTGTGGAATCAATGATTAACGTGCCGCGTCAATAGCGATTTTGACGGGTCGTTACAGTTGGTATCCGAGCTTGAGGTCATAGGGAACCAGAAATTACATTAGTGTGTTTAACTGGTAATTGTTAGGATGCATTAGTGAGTCTGGACTATGACCATATTTGTTTTTACTGATTTTTGCTTATCATTTGGTCAAAAACATTATATGTAATATATTTATATGCTAACGTAATTGTTGTTTCAATTATGTGATAGATGACTTCTTCTAATCCTATCATTTTGTACGACTCGGAATCGGACACTGAATCTATTCTATCCACAACTGAAAAGGGCGTTTCAATACCTATTAAAGAAGAAATTGTGTTAGCCGGGGAATCTCAACTCCCGGTAAACCCAGAGGAGGTTCCAGCTCCACCCAACTCTAGTTTTTCGGAGCCACAGTATCGTTGGCATGGACCCATGATCCCTGGAGTAAACGAGGATCGTCCATTTCTAAACAAATATGGACATTGGTCCAGATATACCGCCGATGGGCGGGTTGTGCCGATTACGCCTGGCAGATTTCGGTTCATGACCACCGGTACATATTCTCGCAGTTCATCATCATATTCTCCTACACATAACTCAGACAGTTCGTCATCAGACGAAATCAGTAAGGAGGAGGATCTCGCTAATGAAATAAAAGAGATCACTAAGGAGAAATTCCAACTTGCTATAGATAATAAAAACAACCACAATAATAAAAAGTCCTTAATTATTAAAAAGGAACATGACCATTCGATCCGTAACCA
Organism: Rutidosis leptorrhynchoides; assembly: GCF_046630445.1. NCBI lineage: Eukaryota > Viridiplantae > Streptophyta > Magnoliopsida > Asterales > Asteraceae > Rutidosis > Rutidosis leptorrhynchoides. Next base: position 74,206,919 of record NC_092341.1, read on the forward strand.
CCCTTATTGTATTAAACCCACTGAGGCAACGGGTACCTCAAAACCCCAACCAAAAATAAAATACACTGCCAGAATGTCTGTCGGACCATGTGCACACAAACAATTGGCAGAGAGAACCAAATGGGAAGAAGTTTCTGATAGTTCTGAATAAACGACCTCGCAACCATAAATCTTCCATGCGCTATTCTATTGCTTATGTGTGCTACTCTATCTTGTTATGTAAAATAAGCATATGTAAAATATCAGTATTGTATGGTATTGTATTATTTTGGTTTATTAATAATAAATGCATGGAATGATTATTTGTATTATTACTACTTCTTATTATTATTATTACATAATAATGTAGTAACTCACTAAAATTTTTTATAGTGGAATATTATTAGGATTTTAGTAGTTAATTCCTTGTACTAGCTATTATGTATGAACTTAACGGGTAGGTAATACCCAAGAAATAATTATAAAATGCTAATAAGAAGAAGAGGCTTTTATAATAATCGGTTCATATTATTAATATGTTACGATTAACTATTGACAACTCATTTTACCTATAATATTCTATATGATTAAATTATATCTGTTGTGTTTATTGAAGAAACATGTCTCAAATGTCGGATGCTGAGTTTGAGCAACTAGTCGAGAAACGTGTGAATGAAAGAATTACTGCAGCCGAGGCAGCAAAAGCAACAGCCGAAGCAGCAGCCAAAGCAGCAGCCGTAAACAAAAACTCACGAAACGGATGCTCATACAAAACTTTTCAAGGATGCAAACCACAGACGTTTAGTGGAACCGAGGGACCAGTCGGTCTAACCAGATGGTTTGAAAAGATGGAGTCCGTTTTCAAAATCAGTAATTGTGCGAATGGAGACAAGTCAAAGTATGCTTCGTGTACGTTGCAAGACGGTGCACTTACTTGGTGGAACAATTATGCTAAAGCAGAAGGAATAGATACGACATATGATATCTCTTGGGAAGAACTGAAAAAAATGCTAATCGAGGAGTACTGTCCTCGAAACGAGATCAGAAAAATGGAATCTGAGTTACGTAATCTGAAGGTTATCGGCGCGAATCTCAATAACTATGAAAAGCGTTTCATGGAACTAGCCTTGTTGTGTCCCGAATTGGTGCCAAACGAGAAACGAAAGATAGAAATGTATATTGACGGTTTATCGATCAATATCAAAGGAAATGTTACATCGTCCAAACCAAATACGATGTAGGAAGCCATGACAATGGCACACCAACTCATGGACCAGATCACAGAGAGTTCGATTAAGGCACCAATTACCGAAGTCAAAACAACTGAAGGAAAGAGGAAATGGGAAGACTATAAGGGCAAAAGTACTCACCTGAAGAAACAAGAAACTTTTAAAGGTAAACAAGATGGGGCAACTGCAAGTCCAAACTATAAGGGACCTCATCCATTCTGTAAAAGGTGTTACACACATCATGCAGGCTATTGCCAAGTGGTCGGTGATAAGTGCAACAAGAAAGGACATGTGGCGAAAGATTGTTATGCCACCGTTTCTGAAGTAAAGACAAAATTGACCGATTTCAAGAAATGTTATGGATGCGGGAAGTCTGGTCACTTTATAAATCAATGCCCTGATAAGGAGAAGAACAAAGAACCCGCACGTGGGAGGGCATTTAATGTTAGTGCCAGTAAAGCACGTGAGGATCCTAATCTTGTCACGGGTACGTTTACCGTTAATAATCAACTAGCTTCTATTATGTTTGATACGGGTGCTGATTGAAGTTATATGTGTAAAGACTTTAGTTTTAAACTAAAATGTGCATCATTACCTCTAGACGATAAATATACTATTGAATTAGCTAATGGTAAACTGATAAAAGCCGATAAAATTTGCCATGGTTGCGAAATGAATCTCGCTGGTGAAACCTTCAAAATTGATTTGATACCCGTAGAATTAGGAAGTTTTGATGTAATCGTTGGCATGGACTGGATGTCCAAAACAAGAGCGGAAGTTGTTTGCGCTGAGAAAGCAATCTGCATCCCTCGTAAGGATGAAACGTCATTAATGATTTATGGGGAGAAGAACAACTCAAAACTGAACTTTATCAGCTGTATGAAGGCCCAGAAACTTATAAGAAAAGGTTGTTATGCTATTCTGGCACACGTAAAGAAGATCGATACTGAAGAAAGAAGCATTGATGACATGCCGGTTGTAAGAGAATATCCCGGAGTATTTCCAGAAGAATTACCGGGGCTACCTCCACACAGATGTGTAGAATTCCAGATTGATCTCATACCAGGAGCTGCACCTGTAGCCCGATCTCCATATAGACTTGCACCTTCAGAAATGCAAGAATTACAAGACCAGTTGCAAGAATTATCAGACCGTGGATTTATTCGTCCTAGTTTTTCACCTTGGGGTGCTCCTATTCTGTTCGTCAAGAAGAAGGATGGATCTATGAGAATGTGCATAGATTACCGAGAATTAAATAAATTAACGATCAAGAATCGGTACCCATTACCGAGGATTGATGATTTGTTTGATCAATTGCAAGGATCAAGTGTTTATTCTAAGATTGATCTACGTTCCGGATATCATCAGCTGAGAGTGAAGGAAGAAGATGTTCCTAAAACAGCGTTCAGAACCCGTTACGGTCACTATGAATTTTTAGTCATGCCTTTTGGATTGACTAATGCTCCAGCAGTATTCATGGATCTAATGAATCGCATCTGTAGACCGTATTTAGACAAATTTGTCATTGTTTTTATCGATGACATATTGATTTACTCGAAGAACAAGGAAGAACATGAGCAACACTTAAGACTGGTACTAGAGATACTCAAGAAAGAAGAATTGTACGCAAAATTTTCGAAGTGTGATTTCTGGTTACAAGAAGTACAATTTTTGGGCCATGTTGTCAGTAAACATAGAATTAAAGTTGACCCTGAAATGTCCCGTTCTTATTGATTAAAAACGTTCCATATTAATTGATTTCGTTGCGAGGTTTTGACCTCTATATGAGACGTTTTTCAAAGACTGCATTCATTTTTAAACAAACCATAACCTTTATTTCATCAATAAAGGTTTAAAAAGCTTTACGTAGATTATCAAATAATGATAATCTAAAATATCCTGTTTACACACGACCATTACATAATGGTTTACAATACAAATATGTTACAACAAAATAAGTTTCTTGAATGCAGTTTTTACACAATATCATACAAGCATGGACTCCAAATCTTGTCCTTATTTAAGTATGCGACAGCGGAAGCTCTTAATAATCACCTGAGAATAAACATGCTTAAAACGTCAACAAAAATGTTGGTGAGTTATAGGTTTAACCTATATATATCAAATCGTAACAATAGACCACAAGATTTCATATTTCAATACACATCCCATACATAGAGATAAAAATCATTCATATGGTGAACACCTGGTAACCGACAATAACAAGATGCATATATAAGAATATCCCCATCATTCCGGGACACCCTTCGGATATGATATAAATTTCGAAGTACTAAAGCATCCGATACTTTGGATGGGGTTTGTTAGGCCCAATAGATCTATCTTTAGGATTCGCGTCAATTAGGGTGTCTGTTCCCTAATTCTTAGATTACCAGACTTAATAAAAAGGGGCATATTCGATTTCGATAATTCAACCATAGAATGTAGTTTCACGTACTTGTGTCTATTTTGTAAATCATTTATAAAACCTGCATGTATTCTCATCCCAAAAATATTAGATTTTAAAAGTGGGACTATAACTCACTTTCACAGATTTTTACTTCGTCGGGAAGTAAAACTTGACCACCGGTTGATTCACGAACCTATAACAATATATACATATATATCAAAGTATGTTTAAAATATATTTACAACACTTTTAATATATTTTGATGTTTTAAGTTTATTAAGTCAGCTTTCCTCGTTAGTAACCTACAACTAGTTGTCCACAGTTAGATGTACAGAAATAAATCAATAAATATTATCTTGAATCAATCCACGACCCAGTGTATACGTATCTCAGTATTGATCACAACTCAAACTATATATATTTTGGAATCAACCTCAACCCTGTATAGCTAACTCCAACATTCACATATAGAGTGTCTATGGTTGTTCCGAAATATATATAGATGTGTCGACATGATAGGTCGAAACATTGTATACGTGTCTATGGTATCTCAAGATTACATAATATACAATACAAGTTGATTAAGTTATGGTTGGAATAGATTTGTTACCAATTTTCACGTAGCTAAAATGAGAAAAATTATCCAATCTTGTTTTACCCATAACTTCTTCATTTTAAATCCGTTTTGAGTGAATCAAATTGCTATGGTTTCATATTGAACTCTATTTTATGAATCTAAACAAAAAAAGTATAGGTTTCTAGTCGGAAAAATAAGTTACAAGTCGTTTTTGTAAAGGTAGTCATTTCAGTCGAAAGAACGACGTCTAGATGACCATTTTAGAAAACATACTTCCACTTTGAGTTTAACCATAATTTTTGGATATAGTTTCATGTTCATAATAAAAATCATTTTCTCAGAATAACAACTTTTAAATCAAAGTTTATCATAGTTTTTAATTAACTAACCCAAAACAGCCCGCGGTGTTACTACGACGGCGTAAATCCGGTTTTACGGTGTTTTTCGTGTTTCCAGGATTTAAATCATTAAGTTAGCATATCATATAGATATAGAACATGTGTTTAGTTGATTTTAAAAGTCAAGTTAGAAGGATTAACTTTTGTTTGCGAACAAGTTTAGAATTAACTAAACTATGTTCTAGTGATTACAAGTTTAAACCTTCGAATAAGATAGCTTTATATGTATGAATCGAATGATGTTATGAACATCATTACTACCTTAAGTTCCTTGGATGAACCTACTGGAAAAGAGAAAAATGGATCTAGCTTCAATGGATCCTTGGATGGCTCAAAGTTCTTGAAGCAAAATCATGACACGAAAACAAGTTCAAGTAAGATCATCACTTGAAATAAGATTGTTATAGTTATAGAAATTGAACCAAAGTTTGAATATGATTATTACCTTGTATTAGAATGATAACCTACTGTAAGAAACAAAGATTTCTTGAGGTTGGATGATAACCTTACAAGATTGGAAGTGAGCTAGCAAACTTGAAAGTATTCTTGATTTTATGAAACTAGAACTTTTGGAATTTATGAAGAACACTTAGAACTTGAAGATAGAACTTGAGAGAGTTCAATTAGATGAAGAAAATTGAAGAATGAAAGTGTTTGTAGGTGTTTTTGGTCGTTGGTGTATGGATTAGATATAAAGGATATGTAATTTTGTTTTCATGTAAATAAGTCATGAATGATTACTCATATTTTTGTAATCTTATGAGATATTTCTTGCTAGTTGCCAAATGATGGTTCCCACATGTGTTAGGTGACTCACATGGGCTGCTAAGAGCTGATCATTGGAGTGTATATACCAATAGTACATACATCTAAAAGCTGTGTATTGTACGAGTACGAATACGGGTGCATACGAGTAGAATTGTTGATGAAACTGAACGAGAATGTAATTGTAAGCATTTTTGTTAAGTAGAAGTATTTTGATAAGTGTATTGAAGTCTTTCAAAAGTGTATAAATACATATTAAAACACTACATGTATATACATTTTAACTGAGTCGTTAAGTCATCGTTAGTCGTTACATGTAAGTGTTGTTTTGAAACCTTTAGGTTAACGATCTTGTTAAATGTTGTTAACCCAATGTTTATAATATCAAAAGAGATTTTAAATTATTATATTATCATGATATTATGATGTACGAATATCTCTTAATATGATATATATACATTAAATGTCGTTACAACGATAAACGTTACATATATGTCTCGTTTCAAAATCATTAAGTTAGTAGTCTTGTTTTTACATATGTAGTTCATTGTTAATATAATTAATGATATGTTTACTTATCATAATATCATGTTAACTATACATATAACCATATATATGTCATCATATAGTTTTTTTACAAGTTTTAACGTTCGTGAATCACCGGTCAACTTGGGTGGTCAATTGTCTATATGAAACCTATTTCAATTAATCAAGTCTTAACAAGTTTGATTGCTTAACATGTTGGAAACATTTAATCATGTAAATATCAATCTCAATTAATATATATAAACATGGAAAAGTTCGGGTCACTACAGTACCTACCCGTTAAATAAATTTCGTCCCAAAATTTTAAGTTGTTGAAGGTGTTGACGAATCTTCTGGAAATAGATGCGGGTATTTCTTCTTCATCTGATCTTCACGCTCCCAGGTGAACTCGGGTCCTCTACGAGCATTCCATCGAACCTTAACAATTGGTATCTTGTTTTGCTTAAGTCTTTTAACCTCACGATCCATTATTTCGACGGGTTCTTCGATGAATTGGAGTTTTTCGTTGATTTGGATTTCATCTAACGGAATAGTGAGATCTTCTTTAGCAAAACATTTCTTCAAATTCGAGACGTGGAAAGTGTTATGTACAGCCGCGAGTTGTTGAGGTAACTCAAGTCGGTAACCTACTGGTCCGACACGATCAATAATCTTGAATGGTCCAATATACCTTGGATTTAATTTTCCTCGTTTACCAAATCGAACAACGCCTTTCCAAGGTGCAACTTTAAGCATGACCATCTCTCCAATTTCAAATTCTATATCTTTTCTTTTAATGTCAGCGTAGCTCTTTTGTCGACTTTGGGCGGTTTTCAACCGTTGTTGAATTTGGATGATCTTCTCGGTAGTTTCTTGTATAATCTCCGGACCCGTAATCTGTCTATCCCCCACTTCACTCCAACAAATCGGAGACCTGCACTTTCTACCATAAAGTGCTTCAAACGGTGCCATCTCAATGCTTGAATGGTAGCTGTTGTTGTAGGAAAATTCTGCTAACGGTAGATGTCGATCCCAACTGTTTCCGAAATCAATAACACATGCTCGTAGCATGTCTTCAAGCGTTTGTATCGTCCTTTCACTCTGCCCATCAGTTTGTGGATGATAGGCAGTACTCATGTCTAGACGAGTTCCTAATGCTTGCTGTAATGTCTGCCAGAATCTTGAAATAAATCTGCCATCCCTATCAGAGATAATAGAGATTGGTATTCCATGTCTGGAGATGACTTCCTTCAAATACAGTCGTGCTAACTTCTCCATCTTGTCATCTTCTCTTATTGGTAGGAAGTGTGCTGATTTGGTGAGACGATCAACTATTACCCAAATAGTATCAAAACCACTTGCAGTCCTTGGCAATTTAGTGATGAAATCCATGGTAATGTTTTCCCATTTCCATTCCGGGATTTCGGGTTGTTGAAGTAGACCTGATGGTTTCTGATGCTCAGCTTTGACCTTAGAACACGTCAAACATTCTCCTACGTATTTAGCAACATCGGCTTTCATACCCGGCCACCAAAAATGTTTCTTGAGATCCTTGTACATCTTCCCCGTTCCAGGATGTATTGAGTATCTGGTTTTATGAGCTTCTCTAAGTACCATTTCTCTCATATCTCCAAATTTTGGTACCCAAATCCTTTCAGCCCTATACCGGGTTCCGTCTTCCCGAATATTAAGATGCTTCTCCGATCCTTTGGGTATTTCATCCTTTAAATTTCCCTCTTTTAAAACTCCTTGTTGCGCCTCCTTTATTTGAGTAGTAATGTTATTATGAATCATTATATTCATAGATTTTACTCGAATGGGTTCTCTATCCTTCCTGCTCAAGGCATCGGCTACCACATTTGCCTTCCCCGGGTGGTAACGAATCTCAAAATCGTAATCATTCAATAATTCAATCCACCTACGCTGCCTCATATTCAGTTGTTTCTGATTAAATATGTGTTGAAGACTTTTGTGGTCGGTATATATAATACTTTTGACCCCATATAAGTAGTGCCTCCAAGTCTTTAATGCAAAAACAACCGCGCCTAATTCCAAATCATGCGTCGTATAATTTTGTTCGTGAATCTTCAATTGTCTAGACGCATAAGCAATCACCTTCGTTCGTTGCATTAATACACAACCGAGACCTTGCTTTGATGCGTCACAATAAATCACAAAATCATCATTCCCTTCAGGCAATGACAATATAGGTGCCGTAGTTAGCTTTTTCTTCAATAACTGAAACGCTTTCTCTTGTTCATCATTCCATTCAAATTTCTTCCCTTTATGCGTTAATGCAGTCAAGGGTTTTGCTATTCTGGAAAAGTCTTGGATGAACCTTCTGTAGTAACCAGCTAGTCCTAAAAACTGGCGTATGTGTTTCGGAGTTTTCGGGGTTTCCCACTTTTCAACAGTTTCTATCTTTGCCGGATCCACCTTAATACCTTCTTTGTTCACTATGTGACCGAGGAATTGAACTTCTTCCAACCAAAATGCACACTTTGAAAACTTAGCGTACAATTCTTCCTTCCTCAATACTTCTAACACCTTTCTCAAATGTTCACCGTGTTCTTGGTCATTCTTTGAGTAAATAAGTATGTCATCAATGAAAACAATGACAAACTTGTCAAGGTATGGTCCACACACTCGGTTCATAAGGTCCATGAACACAGCTGGTGCATTAGTTAAACCAAACGGCATGACCATAAACTCGTAATGACCGTAACGTGTTCTGAAAGCAGTCTTTGGAATATCATCTTCTTTCACCCGCATTTGATGATACCCAGAACGTAAGTCAATCTTTGAATAAACAGACGAGCCTTGTAGTTGATCAAATAAGTCGTCGATTCTCGGTAGTGGGTAGCGGTTCTTGATGGTAAGTTTGTTCAACTCTCGGTAGTCGATACACAACCTGAATGTACCATCTTTCTTCTTGACAAACAAAACAGGAGCTCCCCACGGTGATGTGCTTGGTCGAATGAAACCACGCTCTAAAAGTTCTTGTAATTGGCTTTGCAGTTCTTTCATCTCGCTGGGTGCGAGTCTGTAAGGAGCACGAGCTATTGGTGCAGCTCCTGGTACAAGATCTATTTGAAATTCAACGGATCGATGTGGGGGTAATCCCGGTAATTCTTTCGGAAATACATCGGGAAATTCTTTTGCAATGGGAACATCATTGATGCTCTTTTCTTCAGTTTGTACTTTCTCGACGTGTGCTAGAACAGCATAGCAACCTTTTCTTATTAGTTTTTGTGCCTTCAAATTACTAATAAGATGTAGCTTCGTGTTGCCCTTTTCTCCGTACACCATTAAGGGTTTTCCTTTTTCTCGTATAATGCGAATTGCATTTTTGTAACAAACGATCTCCGCTTTCACTTCTTTCAACCAGTCCATACCGATTATCACATCAAAACTCCCTAACTCTACGGGTATCAAATCAATCTTAAATGTTTCGCTAACCAGTTTAATTTCTCGATTCCGACATATATTATCTGCTGAAATTAATTTACCATTTGCTAATTCGAGTAAAAATTTACTATCCAAAGGCGTCAATGGACAACTTAATTTAGCACAAAAATCTCTACTCATATAGCTTCTATCCGCACCCGAATCAAATAAAACGTAAGCAGATTTATTGTCAATATGAAACGTACCCGTAACAAGCTCCGGGTCTTCCTGTGCCTCTGCCGCATTAATATTGAAAACTCTTCCGCGGCCTTGTCCATTCGTGTTCTCCTGGTTCGGGCAATTTCTAATAATGTGGCCCGGTTTTCCACATTTATAACAAACTACATTGGCATAGCTTGCTCCGACACTACTTGCTCCGCCATTACTCGTTCCGACACCATTTGTTCCTTTCGTTCTATTAACCCCTGGTCCGTAGACCTCACACTTCGCCGCGCTATGACCATTTCTTTTACACTTGTTGCAAAATTTGGTGCAGAACCCCGAGTGATACTTTTCACACCTTTGGCATAGCTGCTTCTGATTGTTGTTGTTGTTGCGGTTATTATTGTTGTTGGGATGATTGTTGTAGTTGCTGTTGTTGTTGTTGTTGTTGTTGTTGGGCCGTTTGTTGTAGTTGCGATTGATGTTGCGATTGTTGGGATAATTGTTGCGATTGCTGTTGTTGTTGTATTGGTGATTCTTATCACCATTTTCCTCCCACTTTCTTTTGACTTGCTTCACATTGGCCTCTTCAGCAGTCTGTTCTTTAATTCTTTCTTCAATCTGGTTCACTAGTTTGTGAGCCATTCTACATGCCTGTTGTATGGAGGCGGGCTCGTGTGAACTTATATCTTCTTGGATTCTTTCCGGTAATCCTTTCACAAATGCGTCGATCTTCTCTTCCTCATCTTCGAATGCTCCCGGACACAATAGGCACAATTCTGTGAATCGTCTTTCATACGTGGTAATATCAAATCCTTGGGTTCGTAACCCTCTAAGTTCTGTCTTGAGCTTATTGACCTCGGTTCTGGGACGGTACTTCTCGTTCATCAAGTGCTTGAATGCTGACCACGGTAGTGCGTACGCATCATCTTGTCCCACTTGCTCTAGATAGGTATTCCACCATGTTAACGCAGAACCTGTGAAGGTATGCGTAGCGTACTTCACTTTGTCCTCTTCAGTACACTTACTTATGGCAAACACCGATTCAACCTTCTCGGTCCACCGTTTCAATCCGATCGGTCCTTCGGTTCCATCAAATTCCAAAGGTTTGCAGGCAGTGAATTCTTTGTAGGTGCATCCTACACGATTTCCTGTACTGCTAGATCCAAGGTTATTGTTGGTATGTAGCGCAGCCTGTACTGCGGCTATGTTTGAAGCTAGAAAAGTACGGAATTCCTCTTCATTCATATTCACGGTGTGTCGAGTAGTCGGTGCCATTTCCTTCAAAATAGTTAAATGGAACAAGTTAATCATACAGAATATTAAGAGTAGTTAATAGTATTTCGTAGCATAATATGAACTCATTTATAAAAGCTTTTTCTTCATATTAGCGTTTTATAAGTTTAAATTCGGGTAGTACCTACCCGTTAAGTTCATACTTAGTAGCTAATATACAATTCAACTACTACAATTCTATATGAAAAACTGATTATAATAATATTTCGCGTTCAAACTTTTATACAATATTTTACAAACTTACAATGCCGCTTATTTTACATAAAGCATGAAATATAGCACACAATAACTTTGATACAAGATAGTTGTGAAGACAATTCTAGCTAGTACACAAGTCGTTCAGCAAAGGCAATAAAGACACGTAATTCATACGTCCAGAAACAAGTCATGCATTCTGGTTTTACTAGGACTACTTCCCATCCTTGGTCTTGTGCAACATAACCGTTATGGCCGTTGATAAGACAGCGTGTTGTAACGTCATCAAAGGGACGAGGGTTACGTAATGTCCAACAGTCCCGTAATAATCTAAAAACCTCATTTCTTACCCCAATTACCGACTCCGTCACTTGTGGAAACGTTTTGTTTAATAGTTGTAGCCCGATGTTCTTGTTCTCACTTTGGTGAGAAGCGAACATTACTAATCCGTAAGCATAACATGCTTCTTTGTGTTGCATGTTAGCCGCTTTTTCTAAATCACGAAGTCCAATATTCGGATATATTGAGTCAAAATAATTTCTTAACCCGTTGCGTAAAATAGCATTTGGGTTCCCCGCAATATATGCGTCAAAGTAAACACATCGTAACTTATGGGTTTCCCAATGTGATATCCCCCATCTTTCAAACGAAAGTCTCTTATAAACCAAGACATTCTTGGAACGTTCTTCGAATGTCTTACAAACTGATCTCGCCTTAAATAGTTGTGCCGAAGAATTCTGGCCGACTCTAGACAAGATTTCATCAATCATGTCTCCGGGTAGGTCTCTTAAAATATTGGGTTGTCTATCCATTTTGTGTTTTTAAACTGTAAAATAGACAAGAGTTAGATTCATAAAAAAAAAATACTTATTAATACAAGCAATTTTTACATATATCATAAAGCATAAGAACACTATATTCCATATATTACACCACACGAATACAACTATCTTATTCCGACTCGCTCGTTTCTTCTTCTTCGATTTTGGTTCGTTTTGCCAAGTTTCTAGGGATATATGATGTTCCCCTAATACAAGCCGTCGTTGTCCACATTGGTTTAGAAAAACCTGGTGGTTTAGAGGTTCCCGGGTCATTGTTACAACTTAAGGACTTCGGGGGTTGACGATACATATAAAGTTCATCGGGGTTGGAATTAGATTTCTCTATTTTTATGCCCTTTCCCTTATTATTTTCTTTTGCCTTTTTAAATTCAGTTGGGGTAATTTCTATAACATCATCGGAATTCTCGTCGGAATCCGATTCATCGGAGAATTGGTAATCCTCCCAATATTTTGCTTCCTTGGCGGAAACACCATTGACCATAATTAACTTTGGTCGGTTGGTTGAGGATTTTCTTTTACTTAACCGTTTTATTATTTCCTCCACCGGTTCTATTTCCTCATCCGGTTCCGATTCTTCTTCCGGTTCCGATTCTTCTTCCGGTTCCGACTCTTCTTCCGGTTCCTCTTCGGGAACTTGTGAATCAGTCCACAAATCATTCCAATTTACATTTGACTCTTCATTATTATTAGGTGAGTCAATGGGACTTGTTCTAGAGGTAGACATCTATCACATAATATCAAACACGTTAAGAGATTAATATATCACATAATATTCATATGTTAAAAATATATAGTTTCCAACAAAAATGTTAAGCAATCATTTTTAAAGAAAACACGGTCGAAGTCCAGACTCACTAATGCATCCTAACAAACTCGATAAGACACACTAATGCAAATTTTCTGGTTCTCTAAGACCAACGCTCGGATACCAACTGAAATGTCCCGTTCTTATTGATTAAAAACGTTCCATATTAATTGATTTCGTTGCGAGGTTTTGACCTCTATATGAGACGTTTTTCAAAGACTGCATTCATTTTTAAACAAACCATAACCTTTATTTCATCAATAAAGGTTTAAAAAGCTTTACGTAGATTATCAAATAATGATAATCTAAAATATCCTGTTTACACACGACCATTACATAATGGTTTACAATACAAATATGTTACAACAAAATAAGTTTCTTGAATGCAGTTTTTACACAATATCATACAAGCATGGACTCCAAATCTTGTCCTTATTTAAGTATGCGACATCGGAAGCTCTTAATAATCACCTGAGAATAAACATGCTTAAAACGTCAACAAAAATGTTGGTGAGTTATAGGTTTAACCTATATATATCAAATCGTAACAATAGACCACAAGATTTCATATTTCAATACACATCCCATACATAGAGATAAAAATCATTCATATGGTGAACACCTGGTAACCGACAATAACAAGATGCATATATAAGAATATCCCCATCATTCCGGGACACCCTTCGGATATGATATAAATTTCGAAGTACTAAAGCATCCGATACTTTGGATGGGGTTTGTTAGGCCCAATAGATCTATCTTTAGGATTCGCGTCAATTAGGGTGTCTGTTCCCTAATTCTTAGATTACCAGACTTAATAAAAAGGGGCATATTCGATTTCGATAATTCAACCATAGAATGTAGTTTCACGTACTTGTGTCTATTTTGTAAATCATTTATAAAACCTGCATGTATTCTCATCCCAAAAATATTAGATTTTAAAAGTGGGACTATAACTCACTTTCACAGATTTTTACTTCGTCGGGAAGTAAAACTTGACCACCGGTTGATTCACGAACCTATAACAATATATACATATATATCAAAGTATGTTTAAAATATATTTACAACACTTTTAATATATTTTGATGTTTTAAGTTTATTAAGTCAGCTTTCCTCGTTAGTAACCTACAACTAGTTGTCCACAGTTAGATGTACAGAAATAAATCAATAAATATTATCTTGAATCAATCCACGACCCAGTGTATACGTATCTCAGTATTGATCACAACTCAAACTATATATATTTTGGAATCAACCTCAACCCTGTATAGCTAACTCCAACATTCACATATAGAGTGTCTATGGTTGTTCCGAAATATATATAGATGTGTCGACATGATAGGTCGAAACATTGTATACGTGTCTATGGTATCTCAAGATTACATAATATACAATACAAGTTGATTAAGTTATGGTTGGAATAGATTTGTTACCAATTTTCACGTAGCTAAAATGAGAAAAATTATCCAATCTTGTTTTACCCATAACTTCTTCATTTTAAATCCGTTTTGAGTGAATCAAATTGCTATGGTTTCATATTGAACTCTATTTTATGAATCTAAACAAAAAAAGTATAGGTTTCTAGTCGGAAAAATAAGTTACAAGTCGTTTTTGTAAAGGTAGTCATTTCAGTCGAAAGAACGACGTCTAGATGACCATTTTAGAAAACATACTTCCACTTTGAGTTTAACCATAATTTTTGGATATAGTTTCATGTTCATAATAAAAATCATTTTCTCAGAATAACAACTTTTAAATCAAAGTTTATCATAGTTTTTAATTAACTAACCCAAAACAGCCCGCGGTGTTACTACGACGGCGTAAATCCGGTTTTACGGTGTTTTTCGTGTTTCCAGGATTTAAATCATTAAGTTAGCATATCATATAGATATAGAACATGTGTTTAGTTGATTTTAAAAGTCAAGTTAGAAGGATTAACTTTTGTTTGCGAACAAGTTTAGAATTAACTAAACTATGTTCTAGTGATTACAAGTTTAAACCTTCGAATAAGATAGCTTTATATGTATGAATCGAATGATGTTATGAACATCATTACTACCTTAAGTTCCTTGGATGAACCTACTGGAAAAGAGAAAAATGGATCTAGCTTCAATGGATCCTTGGATGGCTCAAAGTTCTTGAAGCAAAATCATGACACGAAAACAAGTTCAAGTAAGATCATCACTTGAAATAAGATTGTTATAGTTATAGAAATTGAACCAAAGTTTGAATATGATTATTACCTTGTATTAGAATGATAACCTACTGTAAGAAACAAAGATTTCTTGAGGTTGGATGATAACCTTACAAGATTGGAAGTGAGCTAGCAAACTTGAAAGTATTCTTGATTTTATGAAACTAGAACTTTTGGAATTTATGAAGAACACTTAGAACTTGAAGATAGAACTTGAGAGAGTTCAATTAGATGAAGAAAATTGAAGAATGAAAGTGTTTGTAGGTGTTTTTGGTCGTTGGTGTATGGATTAGATATAAAGGATATGTAATTTTGTTTTCATGTAAATAAGTCATGAATGATTACTCATATTTTTGTAATCTTATGAGATATTTCTTGCTAGTTGCCAAATGATGGTTCCCACATGTGTTAGGTGACTCACATGGGCTGCTAAGAGCTGATCATTGGAGTGTATATACCAATAGTACATACATCTAAAAGCTGTGTATTGTACGAGTACGAATACGGGTGCATACGAGTAGAATTGTTGATGAAACTGAACGAGAATGTAATTGTAAGCATTTTTGTTAAGTAGAAGTATTTTGATAAGTGTATTGAAGTCTTTCAAAAGTGTATAAATACATATTAAAACACTACATGTATATACATTTTAACTGAGTCGTTAAGTCATCGTTAGTCGTTACATGTAAGTGTTGTTTTGAAACCTTTAGGTTAACGATCTTGTTAAATGTTGTTAACCCAATGTTTATAATATCAAAAGAGATTTTAAATTATTATATTATCATGATATTATGATGTACGAATATCTCTTAATATGATATATATACATTAAATGTCGTTACAACGATAAACGTTACATATATGTCTCGTTTCAAAATCATTAAGTTAGTAGTCTTGTTTTTACATATGTAGTTCATTGTTAATATAATTAATGATATGTTTACTTATCATAATATCATGTTAACTATACATATAACCATATATATGTCATCATATAGTTTTTTTACAAGTTTTAACGTTCGTGAATCACCGGTCAACTTGGGTGGTCAATTGTCTATATGAAACCTATTTCAATTAATCAAGTCTTAACAAGTTTGATTGCTTAACATGTTGGAAACATTTAATCATGTAAATATCAATCTCAATTAATATATATAAACATGGAAAAGTTCGGGTCACTACAGACCCCGCCAAGATCGAAGCCATTAGTAAATGGGAAACACCGAAGACTCCAACACAAATCCGCCAATTCTTAGGTCTTGCTGGTTACTACCGAAGATTCATTCAAGATTTCTCTAGAATCGCCAAACCCTTAACTGCATTGACTCAAAAGGGAAAGAAGTATGATTGGTCCACGGAACAGGAATCCTCATTCCAGTTATTAAAGAAGAAGTTAACGTCTGCACCCATTTTGTCATTACCGGAAGGAAATGATGATTTCATGATCTATTGTGACGCTTCGCACCAAGGTTTAGGATGTGTATTAATGCAACGCACAAAAGTTATCGCATATGCCTCACGACAACTAAAAATTCATGAAAAGAACTATACGACGCACGATTTGGAACTTGGAGCAGTAGTTTTTGCACTCAAAATATGGAGACACTATCTATATGGCACCAAGTGTACAGTGTACACCGACCATAAGAGTCTTCAGCATATTTTTGATCAAAAACAACTCAATATGAGGCAACATCGCTGGGTAGAGTTGTTAAATGATTACGATTGTGAAATCCGTTACCACCCCGGAAAAGCTAATGTTGTAGCTGATGCCCTAAGTCGAAAAGAAAGAGTAAAACCTCTTAGGGTCCGAGCTTTGAATATTACAATTCGTACTGATCTCACAAAGCAAATTCAAGCAGCACAGTTAGAAGCTTTAAAAGAAGAAAACGAAAAAGGTGAAATGAGCAAAGGGTTAGAAAAACAACTTGAAGTAAAAGCCGATGGAACCCTGTATTTTGCTGGTAGGATATGGGTACCAAGACATGGTAACCTAAGGCAACTAGTACTAGATGAAGCACACAAAACGAGGTACTCAATTCACCCAGGAAATGGGAAAATGTACCACGATCTCAAGAAGTTCTATTGGTGGCCTAATATGAAGACAGAAATTGCTACTTATGTAGGCAAATGTTTGACGTGTGCAAAGGTTAAAGCTGAGCACTAAAAGCCGTCAGGATTACTGCAACAACCAGAAATTCCGCAGTGGAAATGGGAAAGAATAACCATGGATTTCATTACGAAATTGCCAAGGACTGCAAGTAGTCATGATACTATTTGGGTGATAGTTGATCGTCTAACTAAATCAGCTCACTTCCTACCAATAAAGGAGACAGACAGTATGGAGAAATTAGCACGCCTATATTTGAAGGAAGTAGTTTCCAGGCATGGTGTACCCATCTCCATCATATCTGATCGCGACACCCGATTCGCATCACGTTTTTGGCAATCATTACAAAAAGCATTGGGAACTCGATTAGATATGAGCACCGCTTATCACCCACAGACAGATGGTCAAAGTGAAAGAACAATACAAACATTGGAAGACATGTTACGGGCATGCGTGATTGACTTTGGAACCAGTTGGATCGACACTTACCATTGGCAGAATTTTCATACAATAACAGCTATCATACGAGCATCAACGCAGCACCATTTGAAGCACTTTACGGTAGAAAGTGCAGATCTCCTATCTGTTGGAGTGAAGTAGGAGAAAGACAACTTACTGGACCAGAAATTATTCACGAAACCACCGAAAAGATCATTCAAATACAACAGCGATTGAAAACGGCCATGAGTCGCCAAAAGAGTTATGCTGATGTAAGAAGAAAACTGCTAGAATTTCAAGTGGGCGACAAAGTCATGTTGAAAGTGTCACCCTGGAAAGGCGTTGTACGATTCGGTAAACGAGGAAAGCTAAGTCCTAGGTACGTAGGACCCTTTGAAATCACCGAAAGAATTGGAGCAGTTGCTTATCGATTAAAGCTACCGCAAGAACTTAGTAGTGTTCACGACACATTTCACGTGTCAAATTTGAAGAAATGTTTAGCTGAAGAGGATGTCGTAATTCCTCTTGACGAAATACGAATTAATGATAAACTCCATTTTGTCGAAGAACCTGTTGAAATCATGGACCGTGAGGTCAAACAATTAAAACAAAGCAAAATACCGATAGTTAGAGTTCGTTGGAACGCAAGACGAGGACCCGAGTTTACTTGGGAACGTGAAGATCAAATGAAGCAAAAGCATCCACATTTGTTCACTGATATCGCTCATGAAACAGGTACTACTCAAAATTTCGGGACGAAATTTTCTTTAACGGGGAGGTACTGTGATGACCCGAAAAATTTTGACTAATTTAAACCAATTCTCTATACGATTTATTATTTTGGCACGTTAAACAAAGTCTGTTAGATTGAGTCTCAAAATTTTAGAACTGTTTCATATATACAATTACCTTTGACTACTCTCAACGATTCATGAACAATTATATGTATGTATATATATATATATATGTACAAGTAAAAATGACTTTCCTACAGTAAAATACTATTTGCTACAGTAAAACACTATTTGCTACAGTGAAACCGTATTTTGCTACAGTGCTACAGTGAAAACGATTTGACAAATTTAAAACTTATACCGTCCGGGCCTGGTGCCTTCGAAACTCCACACTCTTTAACCGCATTCCACACTTCTGATTCTGAGAATGGTCGCTCTAATTCACACGCCTCCTGAACTGAAATTTTGTTATCTGCCATGTGCACAATCTAAGTTCTGGAGCTGTTCGATTCCCCAAAAATATTATTAAAGTGGCGAAGTACCTCGGTTTTGATCGGTTCAGGTTCTTCCTGCCACACCCCATTGATGTATAGTCCTCGTATATTATTTTTACTTGCTCGTCTTTTAATCATCGAGTGAAAAAACCTACTATTCTCGTCCCCTTCCGAAATCCATTTTAACCTAGCTTTCTGTTTCAGCATGTTGGCTTTTGCGGTCTCCTTATCGTTCCATTTGTTTTGGGCATTTAACCACTCCAATCTTTCTGCCTCAATTAAGTCCCTTGCCTCGGCTATACGTTCCCATGACTCAGCTTCCTGTTTGTATTTACATATCTCCTGCTCCAGCACTTCAAATTCTCCCTTGTACCAATTCTTGAGATCCTCCTTTACCCTTTTAAGTTTCTTTCTGAATTTAACATCAGGCCGGTTAGAATTAATAGGCTTTTCCCACGAATTCTTGATAGCTTGCTCAGCCCCATCTTTTGTTAACCAATGATCAAACATTCGGGTAGGTTTCGGTCCAAAATCCATAACTTTGTCTCTGAGTAATAATGGGCAGTGATCAGAGATTCTTCTATCTAAAGCCACCACCGATAAATCCCCCCATAATCTAATAGTTTTCTCAGTCACTAAGAATCTGTCTAATTTACTAAACTTGACTCCGTCATCACTGAAACGAGTAAATTTTTTACCAATTAGAGGAATTTCCCAAAGCCCCGCCTTGTCTATGAAGTCATTGAACATATTAGCCCTTCTATCGATAAACTCACAGTTCTTTCTTTCCTGCTGATTTCTGACCTCATTGAAGTCCCCACAAAGTATCCACGCTATATCCCCGTAGTTTAGTAACGTATCTAGATCAGACCACATCTTTATTTTTTTTTGTATCATCGTGCGGGCCATATACGTTAACAATGGCTGATTTAACGCTATGCCCCTTCCAATGTCCTTTAACTGCCAGGAAGTAGTCACCCTCAACCGCCTGGTTTGCTGTGAATTCGTTGGTATCCCAAATCAGGAGCATACCCCCCGATCTACCTGCGACACTCTTCTGTATATATGCAAACTCAGTCGAGCCCCAAATGAATTCGATCCACGCGTCATCAACCCCTTTACTTTTAGTCTCTTGCACTGCTACCACACATGGTTTTTCCTTAACAATTAAACTTTTGAACCATTCCACTTTACCTTTTTGGTTAAATCCACGAATATTAGAAGAAAGGATCTTCATAATTACAAAAACTAAAAACGAGTCAGCAGGACGACACCACTTAACAAGCTGGCTTGTCCCAACGAATACCAATTTTTTCGCCATACTCCTTTAAATTAATGCTGCAATCTGAGCTTGATACACTATCTTTTAGGTCCTTGTTAGATAATCTGCAACTTTGAGACCCCAATAACCTCCCAACACTGTGGCTTTTGCTTCTTCTACACTGTCGCTGCTTATCCTTTTTAATTTTTAGGATAGGAGCAATTCTCCTAGGTAACGATTTTGCATACAAGATTCTCGAAGAAGCCCTCCAATTACCAATTTTCCTCCAATTAGTTCTACTCAGCGAAGAAGAAGAAGAGAAATTACGCACCTCATTGTGAACGTGTACTCCAGAATCAGATCGATTTAGGTCACACTTGACTGCCTCTTGATGCTCCCGATTTAATCTATCTTGAGTTGGATCGCTTTTATTATAAAGGCCCATCTCATCCTGGCTTCTATTGTCTTGGGCCTGATTTTCTTGATTAGAATGGCCCAGCTCGTTTTTATCCAATACATTACCCATGCCACCTTCGATATTAGCAGGCTTATCATGCTCAAAATCATTTGGGCCAACTTCAAACTGGCCCACCATCGATGTATTGTTGTTGTCAGGCCCGCCAACAGCTTGGCCCGCCCTTGAATTTTTGTTATTACCAGGCCCAACATAATTTGTGCAAGGTACGAACGAGTCTGCAAAGTTGTCCACACATTCTTTAAAGGATAGGCCCAATAAAGAATCATTTACCTTAGTTTGCCCACTATCTTCTCCCCCGTTGTTATTAACATCATTAACCCTAACAGGAGAATATGAATCATCGACTCTTGAGCCACGCGTGTCTCCCTCGGAACTGCAGTTATTGGGATTAATGGATATATTACTCCTATATACTTTAATGGCTCTATTAATTGAGTCAGCAATCGTCGATTTATTAACGACTTAACTGCCGCTTAAAGTCTAAATTGAATGTGTAGGATTTAAGACCTATGGAAATTTGATCCTACCATTTTCATGGCGTCTAATGTTTTATATTTTATATTTTATTTTAATTTTTTATAAAAAAATTTCCTACTTATTGGCCGGAGGTCTATTCGGAAGCAATCTCTCTATCCATCGAAGAGAGAGAGGGAAGACTTTCTCTACTTCTTGGAGTGTATCACTCTAGGTGGAGAAATGAATTCTCTTTAGTCTACATCTCACCTCCCCATATACCACACATGTGGTATTGAATTTTGTTGTTATTGTATTACTTTACACCTGTATTCTAAAAACAGACCAGAATTTGGTCGTCTCACTCTCCGTACGCTTATCAAACGATAACCCAAAAAAATTAAAGAACACCCCCCAAACAATGTTATAATGAAAACTTTTAAGAGGTTACAAATGTAAAATCATTATTTTAATAAAAAAACTTAAACAAACTGTGATGACCCGAAAAATTTCGACTAATTTAAACCAATTCTCTATACGATTTATTATTTTGGCACGTTAAACAAAGTCTGTTAGATTGAGTCTCAAAATTTTAGAACTGTTTCATATATACAATTACCTTTGACTACTCTCAACGATTCATGAACAATTATATGTATGTATATATATATATATATATATGTACAAGTAAAAACGACTTTCCTATAGTAAAACACTATTTGCTACAGTAAAACACTATTTGCTACAGTGAAACCGTATTTTGCTACAGTAAAACAGTGAAAACGACTTTGCTACAGTGATTTGCTACAGTGAACAGTATTTGCTACAGTAAATACTATTTGCTACAGTGAACACTATTTGCTACAGTGAACACTATTTGATGTCGACGAACTAGCAAACAAAAACGAAAAAGGCGGCCATGCGATCGCATGGCAAAAACACTGAAAACTCATGCGATCGCATGAGCTACAGTAAATCGAAAAGTAATATAAATACGCAGTTTGTTCGACGAAGTTTTTCACATTTATCTCTCAATATTTATATTTATATTATAATTATAATTTTAAATTTAAGTTTAATAATAATAAGGTATATACGAGGGTGTTTTTAATTCGGGTTTCAAACCGCTTTAAGCTAAGGAAATATTAGGTATTATTCGGGGTATTGTTCTTGAATCCAAGGCCAATCATACAGTCGTCTACCATCATTACGTCTACGCAATTTGCCTACAATATTGAATCGCAATATTGAACTGTGAGTTTATAGTCTCCCTTTTTAAATACTTTAAATATTTTTGGGCTGAGAATACATGCAATTTATTTTAAACGTGATAAGACACAAGTACATACTAAATTCTACACTGAGTTAAACCGAAAATCCCTTAGCTTTGGTAACTAGTAGCTGCCAGTACATAGGATATGGACTGGTGGGCGCGAATAATTGTATATGGATCCATAGGGCTTGACATCCCCGTCCGAGCTAGAGCGCTAGCCTTTTAACGGACGTATGTTATTTGAGTTTAAGACACGTTGGTTTGCGTGTATTAAAACGAATGGGGTAATTATCACTATAGCGTTAAGTTTAGTTACCAGGGTGCTCTGTTACGTAGAATCTATTGATAAACTTTTGATGAAATCTTGTGGTCTATCTTTATATATGTTTATGACTCGAGCAATTAAACCTATAACTCATCAACATTCGTGTTGACTTTTTAGCATGTTTTATTCTCAGGTCCTTAGAATGCTTCCGCTGTGATGTGCTTGTTGCCTGCATGGAGTCTCTCATGCTTTGTACAAAGTTTATTACATTCAAAATAAAACTGCGTTGTGTAATAAATAATTGGACTGTGATGTCAACCTGTAAATTAAAGACTTATGTATTTCGGGGTTTTGCTTATACCTAAGCACTTGCCCACATGTTTATAACTTTCTATGTTTAGAAAGTCACTTATTTTAATGAATGCAATATTTTATCAAAACGTATCATATAGAGGTCAAAACCTCACTGTGGAATCAATGATTAACGTGCCGCGTCAATAGCGATTTTGACGGGTCGTTACACAAACTCCACCTAAATTTTTAACGGGTGGTATCTTCTCGCTCGCCGCGAGTTAAATTTTTCCGATTTCACTGTACAACTCAAAATAATTTTACGAATACAACTGATAATGCTAAAAACGAACATATAATTCATAGCATTATTCCTCAAGAAAGACAAGCTTTTAGTTGCAATTGTTCTATTTACAAGTGATATTCGTTTAAATAATAAAAGGTGAAGACAAAAGACAGATTCGACGAATTGAAGACGCAAACGACCAAAAAGCTCAAAAGTACAAAAGACAATCAAAAAGGTTCCAATTATTGATAAGAAACGTCTCGAAATTACAAGAGTACAAGATTCAAAACGCAAAGTACAAGATATTAAATTGTACGCAAGGACGTTCGAAAATTCGGAACCGGGACCAGAGTCAACTCTCAACGCTCGACGCAACGGACTAAAAATTACAAGTCAACTATGCACATAAATATAATATAATATTTAAATAATTCTTATAATTATTTATATATTATAATAAATAATAAAAACCGTCGGCAAGAAAAACTCCAAACTGATGTGAGCTGTAATTTCAAACTCCGCGACTCGCGGAGTTTGAAGGCAAAAATGCCGCGAGTCGCGGAGCCCCAAAAGTCGAAAATCCCTATAAAAGCAACCGAATTCTGATCGCAAATCATCATCTTTTTCTTCTTCTCCTCATACGTAAAATATATATATATATTTATAATTTATATTTTAATTTTAATTATAATTCTAATAATAAGGGTATGTTAGCGAATGTTGTAAGGGTGTAAGTCAAAATTCTGTCCGTGTAACGCTACGCTATTTTTAATCATTGTAAGTTATGTTCAACCTTTTTGCATTAATGTCTCGTAGCTAAGTTATTATTATGCTTATTTAATCCGAAGTAATCATGATGTTGGGCTAATTACTAAAATTGGGTAATTGGGCTTTGTACCATAATTGGGGTTTGGACAAAAGAACGACACTTGTGGAAATTAGACTATGGGCTATTAATGGGTTTTATATTAACTAAACAATACCTTGTTAATTTAATATACAAACTTATAATTTGACGTATTTATATATAACCACATACGCTTGACTGGGTACGGTGGGCGGGATATCTATAAATACCAATAATTATTCATTTTACCGGATACGGAACTGGATTAATAGTTAATAAACTTGTTGAAACAGGGGTGAATTACATTCAAGGGTAATTGGTGTAATTGTTAACAAAGTAGTAAAACCTTGGTTTACACGCAGTCGATAACCTGGTGTATTCATTAAACAAAGTATTAAAACCTTGTTACAATTCGAATCCCCAATTAGTTGGAATATTTGACTTCGGGAATAAGAATAATTTGACGAAGGCTTTCGCTCTTTATATTTATGACTGATGGACTATTATGGACAAATCCGTATGGACATATTAAATAATCCAGGACAAAGGACAATTAACCCATGGGCATAAAACTAAAATCAACACGTCAAACATCATGATTACGGAAGTTTAAATAAGCATAATTCTTTTATTTCATATTTAATTTCCTTTATTTTATATTTAATTGCACTTCTAATTATCGCACTTTTATTTATTGTTATTTAATTGCACTTTTAATTATCGTCCTTTTTAATTATCGCAAGTTTATTTTATCGCACTTTTATTATTCGCAATTTCATTATCGTTATTTACTTTACGCTTAAAATTAAGTCTTGTATTTATTTATTATTTTACATTTGGTTTTAACTGCGACTAAAGTTTTAAAATCGACAAACCGGTCATTAAACGGTAAAAACCTCCCTTTATAATAATAATATTACTTATATATATGTTTGTATTTTTATAAAAGTAAACTAATATAGCGTTGAGCTTTGTTTAAAAAAGATTCCCTGTGGAACGAACCGGACTTACTAAAAACTACACTACTGTACGATTAGGTACACTGCCTATAAGTGTTGTAGCAAGGTTTAAGTATATCCATTCTATAAATAAATAAATATCTTGTGTAAAATTGTATCGTATTTAATAGTATTTCCTGCAAAAATTTAATAGTATTTTATACCCCTTAGCTTTGACATCAAGTATTTTTGGCGCCGCTGCCGGGGAACTTTCTAAATGCCGGAAGCGCAACGCTAATATAAAAAAAAGATTTTTAGTTTACTTTTATTAAAATTCGTTTTTGTAAAAAAAAAATGTTTTAAATATTCGAAAATATAAAAAGAAAAACAAAAATATAAATATTTTTAGGAGTTTGATAAATATTTAAGTTTTATAAAGTTTCTTTGTTTTTATTTTATAAAAACATAAGTTTTATTTAAGTATTTTGTTTTTATTTAAAAACATAAAAATATATATATATATATATATATATATATATATATATATATATATATATATATATATATATATATATATATATATATATATATATATATATATATAATTCTAGTTTTAAGATTTTTATTTATAAAATTATAAAATATTTCTATTTAGATATAAGTTTTTATTATATAAATACTTTTATTAAAACAGAAAATTAAAAACAGAAAAAAAAATATAAATAAAGAAAAACGCGTCGAATTTAAAGTAAGCTGTCATCTGAATTTCTGAACCCCGCGACTCGCGGGGTTTGATGCTTTAAATACCGCGACTCGCGGAGGGGACCTGACACACGACAGAAGCCCTAATCCTGCATTTATTACTGAGTATTATTAATTATTATTAATTAAAGTGTATTAGGGTTAAATAATTAATTAATTTAGTAGTTAATTTAAGTTTTAATTAATTTGTATTATTTAGTTTAATTAGTTTAATTAAATTATAAAATTAGTAGTTTTAATAAATAAATAATATAAAAATAATATTTTTATAAAAATTGTACTTTTTACAACTTTTTGTATATTTTTATATTTTGTCCCTTTTTAATTGTTTTAGCGTAATATTTGTATTTTTAGCTCATATTTAGTTTTAAACTTAGATTTTGCCATAGTTATTTTTACTTCTAGATTTTTAGGCTTTGCCGTAGAATTCCTTAAGTGTTTTTTTTTCTCTAGACTAAGATTTAGGTACTTTAGAATTTTGCAACGCCTTTTTAAGTTTTAGTTTCTTTTTAAGTTAATTCCATTTGGGATTTAGTTTTTCTTGTAAGCTTTAATATTTTTAGACGACTTTTACCTATGTATCAATTATCATTCCAATTAGTAATCTCAATTTGCGATTATAATTTTAAGTTAGTTGTAGTAATAAGGTTAGGTTAGTCAAGTATTTTTAAGTTTTTATAAGTTTCTTTTATTTTTCCGTCACCTTTTATTTTTCAACCATTTTTCTTTTTCAACCTTTTTCCGACGAACTCTTTTTCTTTCTTATTTCTCGCTATTCTAGTTTTAGGACATAGATTTTTATTCTACTTCTTATCTAAATTTCTTAAAATTACGAAAAATTTATTTTAAGTGGTTAAATTAATAGACATCAAAATTTTCTGGTTCGTAGTAATAGTTGGATTTGTACGTGGACCGGGTTATTGGAGCCAAACAGTCCTCAATTATATTGAGACCAAACGAATCCTGCCCCTCTGCTGCATCTTTTGGCTATTCGAAACGTGGGCAAAATCAGAAAAGTCTATTGGTTGGATAACTTATTATAATTTTTCTTTCCTTTTAAAAACTAATAGGATATTCAGTGAATGCACCGAGCAAGACGTTCACCACCTTTTGTACGTTCACCACCTGTAACTAGATCAAGACATTTAGCAAATATAACCGCCGTTGATTTTTCTTTAGAATCGTCATCCAGTCGACCAAGTACTTCAGTTCAAATTTCCGATAATCCATTTTTTGAACCCGACCTCACAATTGAGAATCCGGAGAATATTCAGGAACGGTTCGTAGATCCCGAACCATTAAACTTTCCTCCGGAACCACCAATCATTCAAACAGAGATTGTTGAGGAACGAACCATTAAATCAGAATTCTCTAGTGATTCCGATTCAACAAATTCAATTATGGAGAATCTGGAACCTTTAAGTATGGAAGACCGAATGAGAGCTAAACGCACTGGCCAAGGTCACGTAATTACTCATCCAGACATTAATGCGCCAGATTATGAAATCAAAGGACAAATTCTACACATGGTGACTAATCAATGCCAATTTAGTGGTGCGCCGAAGGAAGATCCAAATGAACATCTACGTACCTTTAATAGGATCTGCACACTATTTAAAATCCGAGAAGTGGAGGATGAACAGATATATCTCATGTTATTTCCCTGGACTTTAAAGGGAGAAGCCAAAGATTGGTTAGAATCGTTACCTGAAGGGGCGATCGATACATGGGATGTTTTAGTTGAAAAATTTCTTAAACAATTCTTTCCTGCATCTAAAGCCGTAAGACTTCAAGCAGAAATTGTTACGTTTACACAGAAGCCGAATGAAACTCTATATGAGGCGTGGACAAGATATGGAAAGTTGTTAAGAGGATGTCCGCAACATGGTTTAGACACCTGTCAAATAGTACAAATATTCTACCAAGGATGCGACATCACTACAAGAAAAGACATAGATATAGCAGCTGGTGGTTCTATTATGAAGAAAACCGAAACTGATGCTTACAAAATTATTGATAACACTGCTTCCCACTCACATGAGTGGCACCAAGAAAAAGACATCGTTAGATCATCTAAAGCAGCTAGAGCCGATTCTAGCCATGACTTAGATTCCATTTCCGCAAAGATAGATGCTGTGGAAAGACGAATGGAAAAGATGACTAAGGATATTCACTCAATACGAATTAGTTGTGAG
The DNA here is from genome assembly GCF_046630445.1 of Rutidosis leptorrhynchoides. Classification (NCBI taxonomy): domain Eukaryota; kingdom Viridiplantae; phylum Streptophyta; class Magnoliopsida; order Asterales; family Asteraceae; genus Rutidosis; species Rutidosis leptorrhynchoides. Next base: position 74,234,571 of record NC_092341.1, read on the forward strand.
CAGTGTGGAGGACCACATTTGACAAAAGATTGTCTCAGTATTGAATTAACAATGGAACAAAGAGAGAATATTTCATACATAAACCAAAGGCCTGGAAATAATTATCAGAATAATTATCAACCGCCAAGACCGATTTACAATCAAAACCAGAATTATAACAGAAATATTCCATACAACAACCAACAAGGTCCTAGCAATCAACAAGTATCCAATAATAATTACAATCAGCAAAGACCGAATTTTCAAAACAAACCACCACAACAAACCGATGATAAAAAGCCGAATTTAGAAGATATGATGACGAAGCTAGTTGAAACTCAAACGCAGTTTTTCACATCTCAGAAACAAACTAATGAACAAAATACTCAAGCATTTAGAAATCAACAAGCTTCTATTCAAAATCTAGAACAAGAAGTGAGTAACCTAGCAAGGTTAATAGGTGAAAGAAAACCGGGAAGTCTACCTAGTGATACAAATGCTAACCCCCGGAATGAAACAGCTAAAGCCATTACCACAAGAAGTGGTACAACACTTAAACCACCGGAAATACCTGTAACTTCTGATGAAACTATTCCTACTCCACAAGAACCACAATCTGATCAAGATAAGGAAAAAGAACCGGTAGTTGAAAAGGTTAATGAAGATAACACAGTTAAGGATAAACCTTATGTTAAACCATATCAACCACCACTTCCTTATCCGAGTAAAATGAAGAAAGAGAAACTTGAAGCCGAGCAATCCAAATTCTTGGATATGTTTAAACAGATAAATGTAAATCTTCCTTTCATTGATGTGATTTCAGGAATGCCTAGATATGCTAAATTCTTGAAAGATCTAATCTCAAATAGAAAGAAAATGGAAGAACTCTCGGCTGTTACTATGAATGCTAATTGTTCAGCAGTGCTGTTGAATAAGATACCAGAAAAACTATCTGATCCAGGAAGTTTCACAATTCCATGTTTTCTGGGTAGTCTTAGTTCAATAGAAGCATTGGCAGACTTAGGTGCTAGTATAAATCTAATGCCGTATTCACTATACGCTAAACTAGACCTTGGAGAATTGAAACCAACCAGAATAAGTATACAACTAGCCGATAGATCAATAAAATATCCTAGAGGGATAATGGAGAACATGCTAGTTAAAGTTGGTACTTTAGTATTTCCAGTAGATTTTGTTGTTTTGGACATGGAAGAAGATTCTCAAGTTCCTCTCATATTAGGAAGAGCATTCTTAAACACGGCTAAAGCAATGATAGACGTGTTCGGTAAGAAACTGACCCTAAGTATAGAGGATGAGAGTGTTACCTTTTCAGTTGATAGAGCAATGCAACAACCACAATCTGCAGATGATACATGTTATTATATTCAAACTATAGATGCACATGCAGAATTATTAGAAGAATTTCCAGAATTACAAGGAACAGGAGAATGTTCTTTAGGAGAAGGTAATGAACCAATTGATGAAGCTAAAATGTTAGCTACACTTATAGCTAATGGATATGAACCAACAACAGAAGAAATTCAAATGCTAAAAGAAGAAGACAGATATCGATACAAATCATCGATAGAAGAACCTCCGAAATTAGAGTTAAAGCCACTTCCAAACCATTTGGAATATGCTTATTTAAATGGTGAATCTGAATTACCTGTAATAATATCGTCTTCTCTTACTGAAAATGAGAAATCACAACTCATTTCTGTGTTGAAAGCTCATAAACCAGCCATTGCATGGAAGATTCATGATATTAAAGGAATAAGTCCTTCGTATTGCACACATAAAATCCTTATGGAAGAAGGTCATAAAACGTATGTGCAACGCCAACTGATAATGCTAAAAACGAACATATATTTCATAGCATTATTCCTCAAGAAAGACAAGCTTTTAGTTGCAATTGTTCTATTTACAAGTGATATTCGTTTAAATAATAAAAGGTGAAGACTGACAGATTCGACGATTTGAAGACGCAAACGACCAAAAAGCTCAAAAGAACAAAAGACAATCAAAGAGGTTCCAATTATTGATAAGAAACGTCTCGAAATCACAAGAGTACAAAATTCAAAACGCAAAGTACAAGATATTAAATTGTACGCGAGGACGTTCGAAAATCCGGAACCGGGACCAGAGTCAACTCTTAACGCTCGACGCAACGGACTAAAAATTACAAGTTAACTATGTATATAAATATAATATAATATATAATTAATTATATTAATTATATATATATTATATATATATAATAAAAACCGTCGGCAGAGAAAACTCCAAGGACTGAGCTGTAATTTCTATCTCCGCGACTCGCGGAGTTTGAAGGGCATTTTGCCGCGAGTCGCGGAGCCCCAAAAATCAAGTCTGGCTATAAAGCAAACCGAATTCTGATCAAATTTCATATCTTATTTCTCAATCTCTCTCTCAATATATACGTAATATATATATAATTTATATTTTAATTTTAATTTTAATTTTAAATCCTAATAATAAGGGTATGTTAGCGAATGTTGTAAGGGTGTAAGTCGAAATTCTGTCCGTGTAACGCTACGCTATTTTTAATCATTGTAAGTTATGTTCAACCTTTTTATATTAATGTCTCGTAGCTAAGTTATTATTATGCTTATTTAAAACGAAGTAATCATGATGTTGGGCTAATTACTAAAATTGGGTAATTGGGCTTTGTACCATAATTGGGGTTTGGATAAAAGAACGACACTTGTGGAAACTAGACTATGGGCTATTAATGGGCTTTATATTTGTTTAACTAAATGAAAGTTTGTTAATGTTAATATAAAGATTTACAATTGGGCGTCCCTATAAATTACCATATACACTCGATCGGACACGATGGGCGGGGTATTTATATGTACGAATAATCGTTCATTTAACCGGACACGGGAATGGATTAATAGCCACTAGAATAATTAAAACAGGGGTGAAATTACATTCAAGGGTAATTGGTGTAATTGTTAACAAAGTAGTAAAACCTTGGTTTACACGCAGTCGATAACCTGGTGTATTCATTAAACAAAGTATTAAAACCTTGTTACAATTCGAATCCCCAATTAGTTGGAATATTTAACTTCGGGTATAATAATAATTTGACAAGGACACTTGCAATTTATATTTATGACTGATGGACTGTTATGGACAAAAACCAGACGGACATATTGAATAATCCAGGACAAAGGACAATTAACCCATGGGCATAAAACTAAAATCAACACGTCAAACATCATGATTACGGAAGTTTAAATAAGCATAATTCTTTTATTTCATATTTAATTTCCTTTATTTTATATTTAATTGCACTTCTAATTATCGCACTTTTATTTATTGTTATTTAATCGCACTTTTAATTATCGTACTTTTTAATTATCGCAATTTTATTATTCGCAATTTCATTATCGTTATTTACTTTACGCTTTAATTTAAGTCTTGTATTTATTTTATATTTTACATTAGGTTTTAACTGCGACTAAAGTTTTAAAATCGACAAACCGGTCATTAAACGGTAAAAACCCCCCTTTATAATAATAATATTACTTATATATATATTTGTATTTTTATAAAAGTAAACTAATATAGCGTTGAGCTTTGTTTAAAGATTTCCCTGTGGAACGAACCGGACTTACTAAAAACTACACTACTGTACGATTAGGTACACTGCCTATAAGTGTTGTAGCAAGGTTTAAGTATATCCATTCTATAAATAAATAAATATCTTGTGTAAAATTGTATCGTATTTAATAGTTTTTCCTAGTAAAATATAAACTATTTTATATACACCTCGCTTCACATCAAGTATTTTTGGCGCCGCTGCCGGGGAACTATCTTAAAAGCCGGAAGCGCAACGCTAATATATAAAAAAAAAAAAAAAAAATTTTTAGTTACTTTTATTAAAAGTCGTTTTTGTAAAAATACGTTTTAAATATTCGAAAATATAAAAAGAAAAACAAAAATATTAGTATTTTTAAGATTTTGTTAAATATTTAAGTTTTATAAGTTTCTTTATTTCTATTTTAGTTTATAAAAATATAAGTTTTATTTTAAAACCTTTTATTTATTTTAAAAAAAAAAACAGAAAACATAAAATAAAAAAAAAAAATTAAGAAAACGCGTAAAAACTCAACCCTGTCAGCTGAATTTCTGATCCCCGCGACTCGCTGGGTTTTCTTCTTTATTTGCCGCGACTCGCGGAGCTACTCTGACACGCGCACAGGAAGCCCTAAAACTGCATTAATTACGGGTTTTAATTTATTATTATTATTATTTAAACCTTAATTATTATTATTATTATTATTAGTTTTATTTTTATTTTTACTTTTTATTTTATTTATATATTTTAGTTAAATTAGTTTTATTAAAATTGTAAAATTAGTAGTTTTATTAAATAATTAATATAAAAATAATATTTTTTATAAAAATTGTACTTTTTACAACTTTTTGTATATTTTTATATTTTGTACCTTTTTAATCGTTGTAGCGTAATATTTGTATTTTTTTTAGCTCATTTTTAATTTTAAACTTAGTTTTTGCTATAGTTATTTTTACTCCTAGATTTTTAGGCTTTGCCGTAGAATTCCTTAAGTGCTTTTTCTTTAGACTAAGATTTAGGTGCTTTAGAATTTTGCGACGCCTTTTTAAGTTTTAGTTTCTTTTTAAGTTATTTCCATTTGGGATTTAGTTTTTTACTGTAAGCTTTAATATTTTTAGACCTTTTACTATGTACCAATTATCATTCCAATTAATAATTTCAATTTGCGATTATAATTTTAAGTTAGTTGTAGTAATAAGGTTAGGTTAGTCAAGTATTTTTAAGTTTTTATAAGTTTCTTTTATTTTTCCGTCACCTTTTATTTTTCAACCATTTTTTCTTTTTCGACCTTTTTCGACGAACTCTCTTTTTCTCTCTTATTTCTCGCTATTCTAGTTTTTAGGACTTCGAATTTTTTTCTACTTCTTATCTAAATTTCTTAAAATTACGAAAATTTATTTTAAGTGGTTAAATTGATAGAAATCAAAATTTTCTGGTTCGTAGTAATAGTTGGATTTGTACGTGGACCGGGTTATTGGAGCCAAACAGTCCTCAATTATATTGAGACCAAACGAATCCTGCCCCTCTGCTGCATCTTTTGGCTATTCGAAACGTGGGCAAAATCAGAAAAGTCTATTGATTGGATAACTTATTATAATTTTTCTTTCCTTTTAAAAACTAATAGGATATTCAGTGAATGCACCGAGCAAGACGTTCATCACCTTTTGTACGTTCACCACCTGTAACTCGATCAAGACATCGTTTAACAAATATAACCGCCGTTGATTTTTCTTTAGAATCGTCATCCAGTCGACCAAGTACTTCAGTTCAAATTTCCGATAATCCATTTTTTGAACCCAACCTCACAATTGAGAATCCAGAAAATATTCAGGAACGGTTCGTAGATCCTGAACCATTAAACTTTCCTCCGGAACCACCAATCATTCAAACAGAGATTGTTGAGGAACGAACTATTAAATCAGAATCATCTATTGATACCGATTCAACAAATTCAATTATGGAGAATCTGGAACCTTTAAGTATGGAAGACCGAATGAGAGCTAAACGCACTGGCCAAGGTCACGCAATTACCCATCCAGACATTAATGCGCCAGATTATGAAATCAAAGGACAAATTCTACACATGGTGACTAATCAATGCCAATTTAGTGGTGCGCCGAAGGAAGATCCAAATGAACATCTACGTACCTTTAATAGGATCTGCACACTATTTAAAATACGAGAAGTGGAGGATGAACAGATATATCTCATGTTATTTCCCTGGACTTTAAAGGGAGAAGCCAAAGATTGGTTGGAATCGTTACCTGAAGGGGCGATCGATACATGGGACGTTTTAATTGATAAATTTCTTAAACAATTCTTTCCTGCATCTAAAGCCGTAAGACTTCAAGCAGAAATTGTTACGTTCACACAGAAGCCAAATGAAACTCTATATGAGGCGTGGACAAGATATGGAAAGTTATTAAGAGGATGTCCGCAACATGGTTTAGACACCTGTCAAATAGTACAAATATTCTACCGAGGATGCGACATCACTACAAGAAAAGACATAGATATAGCAGCTGGTGGTTCTATTATGAAGAAAACCGAAACTGATGCTTACAAAATTATTGATAATACTGCTTCCCACTCACATGAGTGGCACCAAGAAAAAGATATCATTAGATCATCTAAAGCAGCTAGAGCCGATTCTAGCCATGACTTAGATTCCATTTCCGCAAAGATAGATGCTTTCGAGAGACGAATGGAAAAGATGACTAAGGATATTCACTCTATACGAATTAGTTGTGAGCAGTGTGGAGGACCACATTTGACAAAAGATTGTCTCAGTATTGAATTAACAATAGAACAAAGAGAGAATATTTCATACATAAACCAAAGGCCTGGAAATAATTATCAGAATAATTATCAACCGCCAAGACCGATTTACAATCAAAACCAGAATTATAACCGAAATATTCCATACAATAACCAACAAGGTCCTAGCAATCAACAAGTATCCAATAATACTTACAATCAGCAAAGACCTAATTTTCAAAACAAACCACCACAACAAACCGATGATAAAAAGCCGAATTTAGAAGATATGATGACAAAGCTAGTTGAAACTCAAACACAGTTTTTCACATCTCAGAAACAAACCAATGAACAAAATGCTCAAGCATTTAGAAATCAACAAGCTTCTATTCAAAATCTGGAACAAGAAGTAAGTAACCTAGCAAGGTTAATAGGTGAAAGAAAACCGGGAAGTCTACCTAGTGATACAAATGCTAACCCCCGGAATGAAACAGTTAAAGCTATTACCACAAGAAGTGGTACAACACTTAAACCACCTGAAATACCTGTAACTTCTGATGAAACTATTCCTACTCCACAAGAACCACAACCTGATCAAGATAAGGAAAAAGAACTGGTAGTTGAAAAGGTTAATGAAGATAACACAGTTAAGGCTAAACCTTATGTTAAACCATACCAACCACCACTTCCTTACCCGAGTAAAATGAAGAAAGAAAAACTTGAAGCCGAGCAATCCAAATTCTTGGATATGTTTAAACAGATAAATGTAAATCTTCCTTTCATTGATGTGATTTCAGGAATGCCAAGATATGCTAAATTCTTGAAAGATCTAATCTCAAATAGAAAGAAAATGGAAGAACTCTCGGCTGTTACTATGAATGCTAATTGTTCAGCAGTACTGTTGAATAAGATACCAGAAAAACTATCTGATCCAGGAAATTTCACAATTCCATGTTTTCTGGGTAGTCTTAGTTCAATAGAAGCATTGGCAGACTTAGGTGCTAGTATAAATCTAATGCCGTATTCACTATACGCTAAACTAGACCTTGGAGAATTAAAACCAACCAGAATAAGCATACAACTAGCCGATAGATCAATAAAATATCCTAGAGGGATAATGGAGAACATGCTAGTTAAAGTTGGTACTTTAGTATTTCCAGTAGATTTTGTTGTTTTGGACATGGAAGAAGATTCTCAAGTTCCTCTCATATTAGGAAGACCATTCTTAAACACGGCTAAAGCAATGATAGACGTGTTCGGTAAGAAACTGACCCTAAGTATAGAGGATGAGAGTGTTACCTTTTCAGTTGATAGAGCAATGCAACAACCACAATCTGCAGATGATACATGTTATTATATTCAAACTATAGATGCACATGCAGAATTATTAGAAGAATTTCCAGAATTACAAGGAACAGGAGAATGTTCTTTAGGAGAAGGTAATGAACCAATTGATGAAGCTGAAATGTTAGCTACACTTATAGCTAATGGATATGAACCAACAACAGAAGAAATTCAAATGCTAAAAGAAGAAGACAGATATCGATATAAATCATCGATAGAAGAACCTCCGAAATTAGAGTTAAAGCCACTTCCAAACCATTTAGAATACGCTTATTTACATGGTGAATCTGAATTACCTGTAATAATATCGTCTTCTCTTACTGGAAATGAGAAATCACAACTCATTTCTGTGTTGAAAGCTCATAAACCAGCCATTGCATGGAAGATTCATGATATTAAAGGAATAAGTCCTTCGTATTGCACACATAAAATCCTTATGGAAGAAGGTCATAAAACGTATGTGCAACGCCAACGAAGACTAAATCCTAATATGCAAGATGTAGTTAAGAAAGAGATTATTAAACTGCTAGATGCAGGTTTGATATATCCAATTTCTGATAGTCCATGGGTAAGCCCAGTTCAATGCGTGCCTAAGAAGGGTGGCATGACTGTCATTACAAATGAGAAAAATGAGCTTATTCCTACTAGGACTGTAACAGGATGGCGTGTATGTATTGATTATAGAAAATTAAATGACGCCACCAGAAAAGATCACTTTCCCTTACCTTTCATAGATCAAATGTTGGAAAGATTAGCCGGAAATAGTTACTATTGTTTTCTAGATGGATTTTCCGGATATTTTCAAATTCCAATAGCACCCGAAGATCAAGAGAAAACCACATTCACGTGCCCTTATGGTACGTTTGCTTAGAAACGCATGCCATTTGGACTTTGCAACGCCCCTGCAACATTTCAAAGGTGTATGATGGCAATTTTTCACGACATGATAGAAGAATGCATGGAAGTATTCATGGATGACTTTTCAGTCTTCGGTGATACATTTAAATCATGTCTAGTTAATCTGGAACGAATGCTAATTAGATGCGAAAAATCAAATCTAGTACTTAATTGGGAGAAATGCCATTTCATGGTTAAAGAAGGCATCGTTCTTGGACATAAAATTTCAAAAGAAGGAATTGAAGTGGATAGAGCTAAAGTAGATGTAATTGCTAAACTTCCACATCCCACCAATGTTAGAGGAGTTAGGAGTTTTCTAGGGCATGCCGGTTTTTACCGACATTTTATAAAAGATTTTTCTAAAATTGCCACTCCTATGAATAAACTCTTAGAAAAGGATGCGCCATTCATCTTTTCAGATGAATGTATCAAATCTTTTAATATTCTTAAAGAAAAACTCACTAATGCGCCGATCATGATAACACCAAATTGGAATCTACCATTTGAACTAATGTGCGATGCAAGTGATTTTGCAATGGGAGCCGTTTTAGGACAAAGGATTGAAAAACGATTTCAACCTATATATTATGCTAGTAAGACGTTACAAGGAGCACAAACGAACTATACAACTACTGAAAAAGAACTCCTTGCTATTGTCTTTGCTTTTGACAAATTTCGATCATATCTCGTTCTAGCAAAAACGGTGGTCTATACAGACCATTCTGCTCTTAGATACCTATTTTCAAAACAAGATGCTAAACCAAGATTAATCCGTTGGATCTTACTCTTACAAGAGTTTGATATTGAAATCCGAGATAAAAGAGGAGCAGAAAATCTCGCCGCTGATCATCTTTCTCGTCTTGAAAATCCCGAATTAGAAGTTCTGAATGAATCGGCCATACAAGACAACTTTCCTGATGAATATCTATTGAAGATAGATTATAAAGAAATCCCATGGTTTGCAGACTATGCAAACTACTTAGTTTGTGGATTCCTTGAAAAAGGATTATCGTACCAAAGATGAAAGAAATTCTTCAGTGATATAAAACACTATTTTTGGGAAGATCCACATCTGTTTAAAAGTTGTCCCGATGGAATAATACGCCGATGTGTATTTGGAGATGAAGTTAGTAAAATTTTAAACCATTGTCACACAGGACCAACAGGAGGGCATTATGGGCCTCAACTAACAGCAAGAAAAGTTTATGAAGCTGGATTCTATTGGCCTACAATTTACAAAGACGCACACCTTCTTTGCAAATCCTGTGATGCATGTCAAAGGGCCGGAAAAATAAGTCAACGTGATGAAATGCCACAAAATGTCATCCAAGTATGTGAAGTATTTGACATTTGGGGTATTGACTTTATGGGTCCATTTCCAAAATCTCATAATAATTTATATATACTCGTAGCCATTGATTATGTATCTAAATGGGAGGAAGCACAAGCTCTCCCAACTAACGATGCACGAGTTGTAGTCAACTTTTTAAAACGTCTTTTTGCAAGGTTTGGAACACCGAAAGCTTTAATAAGTGATCGGGGTACTCATTTCTGTAATAATCAACTTGAGAAAGTTCTTAAAAGATATGGAGTAACTCATAAAATCTCCACCGCATATCATCCACAAACAAGTGGACAAGTTGAAAATACAAACAAAGCTTTAAAACGTATTGTAGAGAAAACCGTAGGATCAAATCCGAAGGAATGGTCCATTAAATTGGAGGATGCACTCTGGGCTTTTAGAACAGCCTACAAAACTCCAATTGGAACCACACCTTTTAGACTTGTGTATGGAAAAGCATGTCATCTTCCAGTAGAAATTGAACACAAAGCATTTTGGGCTTTGAAGACATGTAATCTTGATTTACATGAAGCCGGACGTCTACGATTAAGTCAACTAAACGAATTAGAAGAATTAAGACATGAAGCATACGAAAATTCGTTAATCTATAAAGAAAGAACGAAGAAATGGCATGATAAAAGAATCAGAAGTTCAAAAGAATTTAAAGAAGGAGACAGAGTTCTTCTTTTCAATTCACGATTCAAGCTATTTCCTGGAAAATTGAAATCAAGATGGTCTGGACCATTCATAGTCAAAAGAGTTTTCCCATACGGAACGATAGAATTAATAAATTCAAATGGGATTGAATTTAAAGTTAATGGTCACAGAGTTAAACATTACATACATGGTCCGATGGAAGTCGACAACGAAGTTAATCACAATTTCGACACCACAGCTAACTAAGTGTGGGGAGAATCAAGTCTTTAAAGGATAATATGTATTTCTGTTAGAGTTAGATTGTCTGTTTTCGTGTAGTTCTCGAAAATGGAACACGTATGGTCTTTCCCTAGCAGACCCTAAAGAACTAGTCTTCTCCCCCCATTCTGAATTTTTATTTTTTTTAGGTTTTTACAAAATGAAGACTGCCTGTGAACTAAACCATGGTCTAATGCTACACGCTTTGATCACTAAAAGAAATAATGACATACTACCGAGCGAATTAGTATCAGTAATCAGAGAAAGAATGGACGGAGTTAGAAAAGGATCCAGATGCGAAGATAATAAGTTACAATTTGGTAAAGGAAAATCAAAATCCGCAGCGAAAAGAAGAGCACGACACCTAGAACGATGTCACAAATGCGGAAAATGGTCACATGGAGGTAAATGTTCAAATAATCAAACCTATTCAAATACCGAATTTGTTACTTTATGCAGAGACGGACCGTTCATATGTTTAGAAGAAAAGACAATGAATGCTCGAGGTTACGCCTATGCAGCCATGGAAAACCAATTAAACCGACTATCTTATGAATATAATAGATCATATAACTAAGAAATCTATTTCACAGGTATGTCTGTATAGTTTTTATTTTTATTTTTAACCTTTTGATAATAAACGCTAATTTGTTCGCTAAAAAGTATTAAATTGGTATTAAATAAAATTAGGTTTGGCGACCGAAATTATTGATATCATTCAAAAATTTATTACATCACTGCGAAATTTAACGTTTATTCTTAAGGTATAAATATCTTTAATCAATCAACCCAAAATATTTCAAAAATTCGTCATGAGTTAAATTAGGTCTTGGAACCGAAATTACTTTACCGAAAAGAGGGGCGCATATTTTTGATAATATTTGATTGATTAAAGTGGGATAAAAAGACAAAAAGATTTTTAATTTTATTTTTACCATATTTTTAAAAATTAATATTTAAATCTTAAATTAATATTGTAAACTTTGTAAAAACAATATATTTAAATTGTAAATATTTGAAAAATTAATATAAGTTTGGTATGAAATATGAATTTTTAAATTAAGTTTGGTGTGAATTTTTAATTTTTAAAAAAATATTAATTTTTAATTTTATGCATTTCAAATTTTAAGTTTGGTGTGAATTTTTAATTTTTAATTTTGAATTTTATATTTAAGTTGTGTGAATTTAAAAACAAAAATTTACTTTATCTCATTAAGTTAAAAATATGATTTTTAAAAAATTCGTCGTAAGTTGAAGACTAGGTCTTTGAACCGAAATTGCTTTACCCGAGGGAGGGACGAGAACTTTTATTATCATTATTTTTAATCTTACTGAATTAGAGTATGCCAAAAACATTGAAAAAAAACCCAAAAATCTTAGCTTTTAAAACAATCGCTACAAAAAGACAAATTTTAAAATTTTGTCGAAGGACGGACTAGGACATCGATCCGAAACGACCTCGTCCTAAATAACAAGGGAAACAAAATTTTAAAATTAATTTCTTAATTGTTTTCAAAAGTTAATGATTATAAAAAAAAAAAAAAAAAAAAGGAGTAAACTCCGCGACTCGCGGAGTTTGCAGTGCAAAACCTCCGCGACTCGCGGAGGGACCAAAACCCAGAAAAAAAAATAAAAGAGCTGCACGAACTGATCACTCTCCCACACTCAAAAACACTGCGAAATACAGCTCGAAAACAGACCCGAAAAAACCCGAAAATCACCCCCAAAAATCCCAATTTTTAACCGTTAATCACCAAATTTTTTGCTAAAATCATGTTGAGAAGGATGATATCTAAGAATTACTCAAGAAAAACGGTAAATTTCTACACCTAAACACCATTTAATTCGAATTTTAGTGTTCTTGAGCTATTTTTTCCCCAATTTGATTTTGATGCTTTTTAGTGTAATTAGACTTAAATTGTTTATGTATTATGCTTGTATAACCTAGATTGATGTTGTTTAACATGATTAGAAGCCTTAAACTTCAATTTTTGAATAATCTAGGGTTTGTGTTCTTGAGCAAATTTGGGGCTTTTTGATATAAACAGGTTATGGCCGATTTTTGTCATGAATTGTTGCTAAATTGAGTAGTGTAACAGGTCTAGGTAGTTAAATGATCCAAACTTTGAGCCTAAACATGATTTTGAGAATTAAAGTGGACTTTTTCAAGTCTAAAATTCATGAACTTGATTTTTGAAAGATAATGCCATTTGAGACTTGTTTGATTGCTAGTAATGATTATTTTGACATGTTATTTGAGTTGAATGCTTATGAACTTGGCAAAAATTTTCGTATATGCTTATTTGAAAAAGTGTAGATTTGATAAAAATGTGAAAATAAGCTTAAGTTTGATATAAATTGATAATGTCATTGTAATTATTTTGATTGATGATTTTGCTGACACTAATGCATATTTGGATGCACAAAATTTGTGTTTGATGTGTTTTGCAGAATGAAAGGGGTGAATCTTCATCCCAAGCCCGCCATGCTCCTGCTGAGAACTTGGAACAACAGGAGGTAGATAACTACTACAAGCAGGATGTACCTCATCCAGTCATGACCTTTTCCGATATGCATTTGGAAGAGTTGCACCCGAACCTGAGATTTGACAGACTTTGGATAGATTATCCAAAATATCAACGGGGTTTGCATACTCTTCATTCCAAGGTTGTTGAGGTACCGAGGGTCATAGAATGGGGACCCTTAGAAGCTGTAGAATTGGCCGGGCCAATTAGGGAATTACTGGTACAGAGGTATGGTAATTCTTCTTTTAATGACTGGATATGTTTATTCACCATACGCAGACCTGTATATAAAGTATGGTGTGAAGAGTTGTTATGTAGTATAGAGTTGAATGATCGGGTAGCTAGTTTAACCGATCATTCTTTTATTAGATTTTTGTTAGGCGGTTCGATGCGCCACATGTCTTTACTGGACATGGCTCAGGCTTTACGTATATATACGCCTGAGGAATTAGCGTCTGCCGATTGTAGAGGATTGATACTAAACGGTAGAAAGATAGATGAGAATTTTGATACACACGGTGTGTGGAGTCAAATGACAAGCCATCACCGTTTCAAAGGGGGAAACTACTCTTATTTGGATATAGATAGAGCCGAATTAAGAGTGATACATAGGTTTTTAGCTAATTCGATTACACAAAGGGGTAAGAACAAAGAAAAAGTAAATGAACAGGATTTGTTTTACCATATGTGTATTCGAGACCCACACAGCGCTGTAAGTATACCATATTGTGTGGGTTATTATTTATCAGCTATGGTTCGGGGGATGCGTCCACATAGCATAATAGGAGGTGGTATTTTTATTACTTTGATTGGTGAATATCTCGGTGTGGATATAAGTCGGGGGGGATTATTAGTAGAAGAGCCGGAACCCCGCGACACTATAGGTTTAAATGTATACCATGGTGCGAAAGTTTTGAAGCGGAGAAATAACGCCGCAGTACGATACAATGGTAGACATCCACAGGTAGAGAGAAACCAGCAGCAAGGTAATGTAGGAGGGGGGAATGAGATGCAAGAAATGCATAGGTTTATAGCTTCTCAGGAATACGAAAATGCTAGACAGAGAGCATTTGAAGATTGGCAAGTTCATCAGAACCAGATCATAACGCATTGCCAACATATAGGTAGAAACTATATTCCTACACCGAAACCCGTCTTCCCTCCTTGGTCGATAGAGATGCAGCCACCATATCCTACGTATGACCCTGCCGAAGCATTCTATAGCACTTATGGTTATGCGTGGAACCCCTATTGGTACCAATATCATCCTTAGTTTACTTATTTTTTTTATTTTGTAATTTGTAATTATTGATATGTTTAATACTTTTGTTAATATTGTAATCATTTTTATAATTATCTAACTTTTATTCTTAGATTTTAATAATTTTTGAATGTGGGGTAATAAACCAAACTTCAAAAATATGTATATATGTTTGCAGTTTATCTTATGTACACAACAGGGTAAAACAACGCATTTTCAAAGACTGGCATTAAGTTCAGCAAAAGCAACTAATTTTGACGACAAGATGCAAAATATATGTGAAATAACAACAAGACGGAATGAACAAATGATGTGCACCATTTATCATTCAGCAAACAAACGCCAATATATTTGGAAACTTTGGTAAAAATTTAATCATTTTCACACAAATCACCCTCAATAATTTAAATTGTTACTGATTTCTTGCAAATGAGGGCATTGCAAGATCTTAAGTGTGGGAAGAGGTTAAATTCTTTCGGATTTTAAAAATTTTTACTTTATACACTTGGTTACCATTAAAAAAACTAGTAAAGCAGTAGTTGTATTAGAATCTAGTGCTCTCTGATAAAAAAGAACAGCCCTAGTCTTATATACTGACTACCCAATTCTAGTAAAAATTTTCAATTAAATGAATTCAAATCATGTTTATACATATTTATGAACGATAAAACTAGGTTTTAACACCGAAATTATTGTTACCTCGGAAAGGACATAAATTGAGAAACAAACTAAAATGTTAAAATTCATTTAAAATGGAATAGAGGACGATAAAAAGGAAAATAAAAGCCAAGTGTGGGAAAATTTACCAAGTTATTTTAAACATATGTCACATATATCTGTAACAAATAACTGAAAATACTTTTGCTTTGGACTAAACTAAACTGTTTTACCCAATGAAAGAAAAGAAGAGATGGATCTACACGATGAATCAATTCCATCATTAAAAGGAAGTAAAGTCTTCCGAAAAAGACACGCGCTTCTTGATTTAGGTCATGAAGTTGTCGTCCAGACCAGCTGTAGGTTGACGAAAAATCTAGAAAAGTCATCACTAAAATCAGCAGGAAATCCACGGACCTCAGCATTAAACAGGGTCGCCAAGTGGTCAGATTTATCCTAACCATGAGAAGGATTTATCTCGTACAATGGGGGGGCACCATGCAAATTAGCTGGATAAGACTAATGAATCAGATCCCCAGAAAGGATAATCTCCTTAAAGATTAAAAATCAGCTTTTAAGACTGATATTACTCAATCCTAGAGATTGACCTTAAAGATTGAGAATTCAAACTCATGGAATTCGATGATATCTAAACTCGAGCTTAAACGAGAAAATATTTTGATCAAAAAAATTACAAACCGATTTGTTTTCTGAAAACCCTATTTTCAATGCGTTCATTACCATTGAACGTAAAATCCTAGGAATTCACCTGGAATTCATTAGGTCACCTGAACTAAATCGGGTGTCAACCGTAAGAACGGTGGTTGCATAGCATGGTCAAAGACAGGACCTTGTGCCAGACCAAAAAATTATAAGGGTGAGCTTTACTATTGCTCCTACCAAGGATAGTAATTGCGTCCGACACGTTATAGACCATAATCAAAAGCATGTCACGGGACATTGCCTTAAACAGTTGCTTGTTCAACGCTTTCCTTTACAACCAGACGGTAGTTTGCCGAAAGGTAATATACGGGACAAGTAAACTGGACGTGTTGCTTTCCAAATACAAGGTTAGCAAGTGGGTGACACAAAACCGCAAGTTTTGAGCTAAAATTTTCAAATCTGAAACCCACCAAACCCACAAAAATATTTTGCAAACACCGGTAAAGGGTTATTCCGGAAAACTTATCTAGGGTAAAAACTAGATTTAATTTTCAAAAGATCAAATGTTTTCATAAAGATCCAATTTCCTTAATGGATCTAAATTTTTATAGTCATGTGGGACTGTAAACCATATCGTTACTACCATTGTTTATACCGCCGTATAGAAATCACTGATGTACAAAGTGTGAAGAATAAAGAAGTGATTCTAGTATTTCAAGACGATATTGCTTGAGGACAAGCAACGCTCAAGTGTGGGAATATTTGATAATGCTAAAAACGAACATATATTTCATAGCATTATTCCTCAAGAAAGACAAGCTTTTAGTTGCAATTGTTCTATTTACAAGTGATATTCGTTTAAATAATAAAAGGTGAAGACAAAAGACAGATTCGACGATTTGAAGACGCAAACGACCAAAAAGCTCAAAAGAACAAAAGACAATCAAAGAGGTTCCAATTATTGATAAGAAACGTCTCGAAATCACAAGAGTACAAAATTCAAAACGCAAAGTACAAGATATTAAATTGTACGCGAGGACGTTCGAAAATCCGGAACCGGGACCAGAGTCAACTCTTAACGCTCGACGCAACGGACTAAAAATTACAAGTTAACTATGTATATAAATATAATATAATATATAATTAATTATATTAATTATATATATATTATATATATATAATAAAAACCGTCGGCAGAGAAAACTCCAAGGACTGAGCTGTAATTTCTATCTCCGCGACTCGCGGAGTTTGAAGGGCATTTTGCCGCGAGTCGCGGAGCCCCAAAAATCAAGTCTGGCTATAAAGCAAACCGAATTCTGATCAAATTTCATATCTTATTTCTCAATCTCTCTCTCAATATATACGTAATATATATATAATTTATATTTTAATTTTAATTTTAATTTTAAATCCTAATAATAAGGGTATGTTAGCGAATGTTGTAAGGGTGTAAGTCGAAATTCTGTCCGTGTAACGCTACGCTATTTTTAATCATTGTAAGTTATGTTCAACCTTTTTATATTAATGTCTCGTAGCTAAGTTATTATTATGCTTATTTAAAACGAAGTAATCATGATGTTGGGCTAATTACTAAAATTGGGTAATTGGGCTTTGTACCATAATTGGGGTTTGGATAAAAGAACGACACTTGTGGAAACTAGACTATGGGCTATTAATGGGCTTTATATTTGTTTAACTAAATGAAAGTTTGTTAATGTTAATATAAAGATTTACAATTGGGCGTCCCTATAAATTACCATATACACTCGATCGGACACGATGGGCGGGGTATTTATATGTACGAATAATCGTTCATTTAACCGGACACGGGAATGGATTAATAGCCACTAGAATAATTAAAACAGGGGTGAAATTACATTCAAGGGTAATTGGTGTAATTGTTAACAAAGTAGTAAAACCTTGGTTTACACGCAGTCGATAACCTGGTGTATTCATTAAACAAAGTATTAAAACCTTGTTACAATTCGAATCCCCAATTAGTTGGAATATTTAACTTCGGGTATAATAATAATTTGACAAGGACACTTGCAATTTATATTTATGACTGATGGACTGTTATGGACAAAAACCAGACGGACATATTGAATAATCCAGGACAAAGGACAATTAACCCATGGGCATAAAACTAAAATCAACACGTCAAACATCATGATTACGGAAGTTTAAATAAGCATAATTCTTTTATTTCATATTTAATTTCCTTTATTTTATATTTAATTGCACTTCTAATTATCGCACTTTTATTTATTGTTATTTAATCGCACTTTTAATTATCGTACTTTTTAATTATCGCAATTTTATTATTCGCAATTTCATTATCGTTATTTACTTTACGCTTTAATTTAAGTCTTGTATTTATTTTATATTTTACATTAGGTTTTAACTGCGACTAAAGTTTTAAAATCGACAAACCGGTCATTAAACGGTAAAAACCCCCCTTTATAATAATAATATTACTTATATATATATATTTGTATTTTTATAAAAGTAAACTAATATAGCGTTGAGCTTTGTTTAAAGATTTCCCTGTGGAACGAACCGGACTTACTAAAAACTACACTACTGTACGATTAGGTACACTGCCTATAAGTGTTGTAGCAAGGTTTAAGTATATCCATTCTATAAATAAATAAATATCTTGTGTAAAATTGTATCGTATTTAATAGTTTTTCCTAGTAAAATATAAACTATTTTATATACACCTCGCTTCACATCACCAACGAAGACTAAATCCTAATATGCAAGATGTAGTTAAGAAAGAGATTATTAAACTGCTAGATGCAGGTCTAATTTATCCAATCTCTGATAGTCCATGGGTAAGCCCAGTTCAATGCGTGCCTAAGAAGGGTGGCATGACTGTCATTACAAATGAGAAAAATGAGCTTATTCCTACTAGAACTGTAACAGGATGGCGTGTGTGTATTGATTATAGAAAATTAAATGACGCCACCAGAAAAGATCACTTTCCCTTACCTTTCATAGATCAAATGTTGGAAAGATTAGCCGGAAATAGTTATTATTGTTTTCTAGATGGATTTTCTGGATATTTTCAAATCCCAATAGCACCAGAAGATCAAGAGAAAACCACATTCACGTGCCCTTATGGTACTTTTGCTTACAAACGCATGCCATTTGGACTTTGTAACGCCCCTGCAACCTTTCAAAGGTGTATGATGGTGATTTTTCATGACATGATAGAAGAATGCATGGAAGTTTTCATGGATGACTTTTCAGTCTTCGGTGATACATTTGAATCATGTCTAGTTAATCTTGAACGAATGCTCATTAGATGCGAACAATCAAATCTAGTTCTTAATTGGGAGAAATGCCATTTCATGGTTAAAGAAGGCATCGTTCTTGGACATAAAATTTCAAAAGAAGGAATTGAAGTGGATAGAGCTAAAGTAGATGTAATTGCTAAACTTCCACATCCCACCAATGTTAGAGGAGTTAGGAGTTTTCTAGGGCATGCCGGTTTTTACCGACGTTTCATAAAAGATTTTTCTAAAATTGCCACTCCTATGAATAAACTCCTAGAAAAGGATGCTCCATTCATCTTTTCAGATGAGTGTATCAAATCTTTTAATATTCTTAAAGAGAAACTCACTAATGCACCGATCATGATAACACCAAATTGGAATCTACCATTTGAACTAATGTGCGATGCAAGTGATTTTGCAATGGGAGCCGTTTTAGGACAAAGGATTGAAAAACAATTTCAACCTATATATTATGCTAGTAAGACGTTACAAGGAGCACAAACGAACTATACAACTACTGAAAAAGAACTCCTTGCTATTGTCTTTGCTTTTGACAAATTTCGATCATATCTCGTTCTAGCAAAAACGGTGGTCTATACAGACCATTCTGCTCTTAGATACCTATTTTCGAAACAAGATGCTAAACCAAGATTAATCCGTTGGATCTTACTCTTACAAGAATTTGATATTGAAATCCGAGATAAAAGAGGAGCAGAAAATCTCGCCGCTGATCATCTTTCTCGTCTTGAAAATCCTGAGTTAAAAGTTCTAAATGAATCGGCCATACAAGACAACTTTCCTGATGAATATCTATTGAAGATAGATTATAAAGAAATCCCATGGTTTGCAGACTATGCAAACTACTTAGTTTGTGGATTCCTTGAAAAAGGATTATCGTACCAAAGACGAAAGAAATTCTTCAGTGATATAAAAAACTATTTCTGGGAAGATCCACATCTGTTTAAAAGTTGTCCCGATGGAATAATACGCCGATGTGTATTTGGAGATGAAGCTAGTAAAATATTAAACCATTGTCACACAGGACCAACAGGAGGGCATTATGGGCCTCAACTAACAGCAAGAAAAGTTTATGATGCTGGATTCTATTGGCCTACAATTTACAAAGATGCACACCTTCTTTGCAAATCCTGTGATGCTTGTCAAAGAGCCGGAAAAATAAGTCAACGTGATGAAATGCCACAAAATGTCATCCAAGTATGTGAAGTATTTGACATTTGGGGTATTGACTTTATGGGTCCATTTCGAAAATCTCATAATAATCTATATATACTCGTAGCCATTGATTATGTATCTAAATGGGCGAAAGCACAAGCTCTCCCAACTAACGATGCACGAGTTGTAGTCAACTTTTTAAAACGTCTTTTTGCAAGGTTTGGAACACCGAAAGATTTAATAAGTGATCGGGGTACTCATTTCTGTAATAATCAACTTGAGAAAGTTCTTAAAAGATATGAAGTAACTCATAAAATCTCCACCGCATATCATCCACAAACAAGTGGACAAGTTTAAAATACCAACCGAGCTTTAAAACGTATTCTAGAGAAAACCGTAGGATCAAATCCGAAGGAATGGTCCATTAAATTGGAGGATGCACTCTGGGCTTTTAGAACAGCCAACAAAACTCCAATTGGAACCACACCTTTTAGACTTGTTTATGGAAAAGCATGTCATCTTCCAGTAGAAATTGAACACAAAGCATTTTGGGCTTTGAAGACATGTAATCTTGATTTACATGAAGCCGGACGTCTACGATTAAGTCAACTAAACGAATTAGAAGAATTAAGACATGAAGCATACGATAATTTGTTAATCTATAAAGAAAGAACGAAGAAATGGCATGATAAAAGAATCAGAAGTTCAAAAGAATTTAAAGAAGGAGACAGAGTTCTTCTTTTCAATTCACGATTCAAGCTATTTCCTGAAAAATTGAAATCAAGATGGTCTGGACCATTCATAGTCAAAAGAGTTTTCCCATACGGAACGATAGAATTGATAAATTCAAATGGGATTGAATTTAAAGTTAATGGTCACAGAGTTAAACATTACATACATGGTCCGATGGAAGTCGACAACGAAGTTAATCACAATTTCGACACCACAGCTAACTAAGTGTGGGGAGAATCAAGTCTTTAAAGGATAATATGTATTTCTGTTAGAGTTAGATTGTCTGTTTTCGTGTAGTTCTCGAAAATGGAACCCGAATGGTCTTTCCCTAGCAGACCCTAAAGAACTAGTCTTCTCCCCCCATTCTGAATTTTTATTTTTTTTAGGTTTTTACGAAATGAAGACTGCCTGTGAACTAAACCATGGTCTAATGCTACACGCTTTGATCACTAAACGTAATAATGACATTCTACCGAGTGAATTAGTATCAGTAATCAGAGAAAGAATGGACGGAGTTAGAAAAGAATCCAGATGCGAAGATAATAAGTTACAATTTGGTAAAGGAAAATCAAAATCCGCAGCGAAAAGAAGAGCACGACACCTAGAACGATGTCACAAATGCGGAAAATGGTCACATGGAGGTAAATGTTCAAATAATCAAACCTATTCAAACACTGAATTTGTTACTTTATGCAGAGACGGACCGTTCATATGTTTAGAAGAAAAGACACTGAATGCTCGAGGTTACGCCTATGTAGCCATGGAAAACCAATTAAACCGACTATCTTATGAATGGGATAGATCATATAACTAAGAAATCTATTTCACAGGTATGTCTGTATAGTTTTTATTTTTATTTTTATTTTTAACCTTTTGATAATAAACGCTAATTTGTTCGCTAAAAAGTATTAAATTGGTATTGAATAAAATTAGGTTTGGCGACCGAAATTATTGATATCATTCAAAAATTTATTACATCACTGCGAAATTTAACGTTTATTCTTAAGGTATAAATATCTTTAAACAATCAACCCAAAATATTTCAAAAATTCGTCATGAGTTAAATTAGGTCTTGGAACCGAAATTACTTTACCGAAAAGAGGGGCGCATATTTTTGATAATATTTGATTGACTAAAGTGGGATAAAAAGCCAAAAAGATTTTTAATTTTATTTTTACCATGTTTTTAAAATTAATGTTTAAATCTTAAATTAATATTGTAAACTTTGTAAAAACAATATATTTAAAATTGTAAATATTTGAAAAATTAATATAAGTTTGGTATGAATTTATAAATTTTTAAATTAAGTTTGGTGTGAATTTTTAATTTTTAAAATATAAATTTTTAATTTTATGCATTTCAAATTTTAAGTTTGGTGTGAATTTTTAATATAAATTTTGAATTTTATATTTAAGTTGTGTGAATTTAAAAACAAAAATTTACTTTATCTCATTAAGTTAAAAATATGATTTTTAAAATTCGTCGTAAGTTGAAGACTAGGTCTTTGAACCGAAATTGCTTTACCCGAGAGAGGGACGAGAACTTTTATTATCATTATTTTTAATCTCATTGAATTAAAGTATGCCAAAAACATTAAAAAATCCCAAAAATCTTAGCTTTTAAAACAATCGCTACAAAAAGACAAATTTTAAAATTTTGTCGAGGGACGGACTAGGACATCGATCCGAAACGACCTCGTCCTAAATAACAAGGGAAACAAAATTTTAAAATTAAGTACTTAATTGTTTTATAAGTTAATAATTATAAAAAAAAAAAAAGCAAACTCTGCGAGTCGCGGAGTTTGAAGGCTTAAATGCCGCGACTCGCGAAGGGGTCGGATTACAGAAAAAAAAAATATAGCTGAAACAGATCAGTCCCAACCCACAAAACACACAAACACTGCGAAAACTGCTCGAAAATACCCGAAAAAAACACCCCCAAAATCACAATTTTTAACCGTTAATCACCAAATCTTTTACTAAAATCATGTTGAGAAGGATGCTATATAGGAATTACTCAAGAAAAACGGTAAATTTCTACACCTAAACACCATTTAATCCGAAATTTGGTGTTCTTGAGCAATTTTTTCCCCAATTTGATTTTGATGCTTTTTAGTGTAATTATGCTTAAATTGTTTATGTATTATGCTTGTATAACCTAGATTGATGCTGTTTAACATGATTAGAAGCCTTAAACTTCAAATTTTGAGTAATCTAGGGTTTGTGTTCTTGAGCAAATTTGGGGCTTTTTGATATAAACAGGTTATGGCCGATTTTTGTCATGAATTGTTGCTAAATTAAGTAGTGTAACATGTCTAGGTAGTTAAATGATCCAAACTTTGAGCCTAAACATGATTTTGAGAATTAAAGTGGACTTTTTCAAGTCTAAAATTCATGAACTTGATTTTTGAAAGATAATGCCATTTGAAACTTGTTTAATTGCTAGTAATGATTATTTTGACATGTTATTTGAGTTGAATGCTTATGAACTTGGCGAACATTTTCGTATATGCTTATTTGAAAAAGTGTAGATTTGATGAAAATATGAAAATAAGCTTAAGTTTGATATAAATTGATCATGTCATTGTAATTATCTTGATTGATGATTTTGCTGACACTAATGCATATTTGGATGCACAAAAATTGTGTTTGATGTGTTTTGCAGACTGAAAGGGGTGAATCTTCATCCCAAGCCCGCAATGCTCCTGCTGAGAATGTGGAACAACAGGAGGTGGATAACTACTACAAGCAGGATATACCTCATCCAGTCATGACCTTTTCTGATATGCACTTGGAAGAGTTGCACCCGAACCTGAGATTTGACAGACTTTGGATAGATTATCCAAAATACCAAAGGGGTTTGCATACTCTTCATTCTAAGGTTGTTGAGGTACCGAGGGTCATAGAATGGGGACCCTTAGAAGCTATAGAATTGGTCGGGCCAATTAGGGAATTACTTGTACAGAGGTATGGTAATTCTACTTTTAATGACTGGGTACGTTTATTCACCATGCGTAGACCTATATATAAAGTATGGTGTGAAGAATTGTTGTGTAGTATAGAGTTGAATGATCGGGTAGCTAGTTTAACCGATCGTTCTTTTATTAGATTTTTGTTAGGCGGTTCGATGCGCCACATGTCTTTACTAGACATGGCTCAGGCTTTACGTATATATACGCCTGAGGAGTTAGCATCTGCCGATTGTAGAGGGTTGATACTAAACGGTAGAAAGATAGATGAAAATTTTGATACACACGGTGTGTGGAGTCAAATGACAAGCCATCACCGTTTCAAAGGGGGAAATTACTCTTATTTGGATATAGATAGAGCCGAATTAAGAGTGATTCATAGGTTTTTAGCCAATTCGATTACACAAAGGGGTAAGAACAAGGAAAAAGTAAATGAACAGGATTTGTTTTACCATATGTGTATTCGAGACCCACAAAGTGCTGTAAGTATACCATATTGTGTGGGTTATTATTTATCAGCTATGGTTCGGGGGATGCGACTGCATAGCATAATAGGAGGTGGTATTTTTATTACTTTGATTGGTGAATATCTCGGTGTGGATATAAGTCGGGGGGGATTATTAGTAGAAGAACCGGAACCCCGCGATACTATAGGTTTAAATGTATACCATGGTGCGAAAGTTTTGAAGAGGCGAAATAACGCCGCAGTACCATACCATGGTAGACATCCACAGGTTGAGAGAAACCAACAGCAAGGTAATGTAGGAGGGGGGAATGAGATGCAAGAAATGCAAAGGTTTATAGCTTCTCAGGAATACGAAAATGCTAGACAGAGAGCATTTGAAGATTGGCATGTTCATCATAACCAAATCATAGCTCATTGCCAACATATAGGTAGAAACTATATTCCTACACCGAAACCCATCTTCCCTCCCTGGTCTATAGAGATTCAGCCACCATATCCTACGTATAACCCTGCCGAAGCATTCTATAGCACCTATGGTTATGCCTGGAACCCCTATTGGTACCAGTATCATCCCTAGTATACTTTTTTTTTTTTTGTAATTTGTAATTATTGATACGTTTAATACTTTTGTTAATATTGTAATCATTTTTATAATTATCTAACTTTTATTCTTAGATTTTAATAATTTTTGAATGTGGGGTAATATACCAAACTTCAAAAATATGTATATATGTTATCAGTTTATCTTATGTACACAACAGGGTAAAACAACGCATTTTCAAAGACTGGCATTAAGTTCAGCAAAAGCAACTAATTTTGACGACAAGATGCAAAATATATGTGAAATAACAACAAGACGGAATAAACAAATGATGTGCACCATTTATCATTCAGCAAACAAACGCCAATATATTTGGAAACTTTGGTAAAAATTTAATCATTTTCACACTAATCACCCTCAATAATTTAAATTGTTACTGATTTCTTGCAAATGAGGGCATTGCAAGATCTTAAGTGTGGGAAGGGGTTAAATTCTTTCGGATTTTAAAATTTTTATCTTAAACACTTGGTTACCATTAAAAATACTAGTAAAGCAGTAGTTGTATTAGAATCTAGTGCTCTCTGATAAAAAAGAACAGCCCTAGTCTTATATACTAACTACCCAATTCTAGTAAAATTTTTCAAAATTTTCAATTAAATGAACTCAAAATCATGTTTATACATATTTATGAACGATAAAACTAGGTTTTAACACCGAAATTATTGTTACCTCGGAAAGGACATAAATTGAGAAACAAACTAAAATGTTAAAATTCATTTAAAATGGAATAGAGGACGATAAAAAGGAAAATAAAAGCCAAGTGTGGGAAAATTTACCAAGTTATCTTAAACATATGTCACATATATCTGTAACAAATAACTGAAAATACTTTTGCTTTGGACTAAACTAAACTGTTTTACCCCATGAAAGAAAAGAAAAGATGGATCTACACGATGAATCAATTTCATCATTAAAAGGAAGTAAAGTCTTCCGAAAAAGACACGCGCTTCTTGATTTAGGTCATGAAGTTGTCGTCCAGACCCGCTGTAGGTTGACGAAAAATCTAGAAAAGTCATCACTAAAATCAGCAGGAAATCCACGGACCTCAGCATTAAACAGGGTCGCCAAGTGGTCAGATTTATCCTAACCATGAGAAGGATTTATCTTGTACAATGGGGGGGGCACCATGCAAATTAGCTGGATAAGACTAATGAATCAGATCCCCAGAAAGGATAATCTTCTTAAAAATTAAAAATCAGCTTTTAAGACTGATATCACTCAATCCTTGAGATTGACCTTAAAGATTGAGAATTACAAACTCATGGAATTCAATGATATCTAAACTCGAGCTTGAACGAGAAAATATTTTGATCAAAATTACAAACCGATTTATTTTCTGAAAACCCTATTTTCAATGCGTTCATTACCATTGAACGTAAAATCCTAGGAATTCACCTGGAATTCATTAAGTCACCTGAACCAAATCGGGTGTCAACCGTAAGAACGGTGGTTGCATAGTGGTCAAAGACAGGACCTTGTGCCATACCAAAAAATTATAAGGGTGAGCTTTACTATTGCTCCTACCAAGGATAGTAATTGCGTCCGACACGTTATAGACCATAATTAAAAGCATGTCAGGGGACATTGCCTTAACAGTTGCTTGTTCAACGCTTTCCTTTACAACCGGACGGTAGTTTGCCGAAAGGTAATATACGGGACAAGTAAACTGGACGTGTTGCTTTCCAAATACAAGGTTAGCAAGTGAGTGACACAAAACCATAAGTTTTGAGCTAAAATTTTCAAATCTGAAACCCACCAAATCCACAAAAATATTTTGCAAACACCGGTAAAGGGTTATTCCTGAAAACTTATCTAGGGTAAAAACTAGATTTAATTTTCAAAAGATCAAATGTTTTCATAAAGATCCAATTTCCTTAATGGATCTAAATTTTTATAGTCATGTGGGACTGTAAACCATATCGTTACTACCATTGTTTATACCGCCGTATAGAAAATCACTGATGTACAAAGTGTGAAGAATAAAGAAGTGATTCTAGTATTTCAAGACGATATTGCTTGAGGACAAGCAACGCTCAAGTGTGGGAATATTTGATAATGCTAAAAACGAACATATAATTCATAGCATTATTCCTCAAGAAAGACAAGCTTTTAGTTGCAATTGTTCTATTTACAAGTGATATTCGTTTAAATAATAAAAGGTGAAGACAAAAGACAGATTCGACGAATTGAAGACGCAAACGACCAAAAAGCTCAAAAGTACAAAAGACAATCAAAAAGGTTCCAATTATTGATAAGAAACGTCTCGAAATTACAAGAGTACAAGATTCAAAACGCAAAGTACAAGATATTAAATTGTACGCAAGGACGTTCGAAAATTCGGAACCGGGACCAGAGTCAACTCTCAACGCTCGACGCAACGGACTAAAAATTACAAGTCAACTATGCACATAAATATAATATAATATTTAAATTATTCTTATAATTATTTATATATTATAATAAATAATAAAAACCGTCGGCAAGAAAAACTCCAAACTGATGTGAGCTGTAATTTCAAACTCCGCGACTCGCGGAGTTTGAAGGCAAAAATGCCGCGAGTCGCGGAGCCCCAAAAGTCGAAAATCCCTATAAAAGCAACCGAATTCTGATCGCAAATCATCATCTTTTTCTTCTTCTCCTCATACGTAAAATATATATATATATTTATAATTTATATTTTAATTTTAATTATAATTCTAATAATAAGGGTATGTTAGCGAATGTTGTAAGGGTGTAAGTCGAAATTCTGTCCGTGTAACGCTACGCTATTTTTAATCATTGTAAGTTATGTTCAGCCTTTTTGCATTAATGTCTCGTAGCTAAGTTATTATTATGCTTATTTAATCCGAAGTAATCATGATGTTGGGCTAATTACTAAAATTGGGTAATTGGGCTTTGTACCATAATTGGGGTTTGGACAAAAGAACGACACTTGTGGAAATTAGACTATGGGCTATTAATGGGTTTTATATTAACTAAACAATACCTTGTTAATTTAATATACAAACTTATAATTTGACGTATTTATATATAACCACATACGCTTGACTGGGTACGGTGGGCGGGATATCTATAAATACCAATAATTATTCATTTTACCGGATACGGAACTGGATTAATAGTTAATAAACTTGTTGAAACAGGGGTGAATTACATTCAAGGGTAATTGGTGTAATTGTTAACAAAGTAGTAAAACCTTGGTTTACACGCAATCGATAACCTGGTGTATTCATTAAACAAAGTATTAAAACCTTGTTACAATTCGAATCCCCAATTAGTTGGAATATTTGACTTCGGGAATAAGAATAATTTGACGAAGGCTTTCGCTCTTTATATTTATGACTGATGGACTATTATGGACAAATCCGTATGGACATATTAAATAATCCAGGACAAAGGACAATTAACCCATGGGCATAAAACTAAAATCAACACGTCAAACATCATGATTACGGAAGTTTAAATAAGCATAATTCTTTTATTTCATATTTAATTTCCTTTATTTTATATTTAATTGCACTTCTAATTATCGCACTTTTATTTATTGTTATTTAATTGCACTTTTAATTATCGTCCTTTTTAATTATCGCAAGTTTATTTTATCGCACTTTTATTATTCGCAATTTCATTATCGTTATTTACTTTACGCTTAAAATTAAGTCTTGTATTTATTTATTATTTTACATTTGGTTATACCGTCATTGTTTTACATTTGGTTATACTGTCATTGTTTATACCGCTATATCAAAATCACTGATGTACAAAATGTGATGAATAAAAAAGTGATTTATGTATGTTTTTATTTCAAGTTCTGTATTGCTTGAGGACAAGCAACGCTCAAGTGTGGGGATATTTGATAGTGCTCCAAATGAACATATATTTAGTAGCAATATCGTTCCAATATGTAAAGTTTTTAAATGTAATTTCCTTATTTTTAGTTGTAATAGTTAAATAAATAAGTGCGAAGACGAAAGACGCAAATCGCTCGAAAATGAAGATTTAAAGACAAAAACGAAGATTTGAAAGACCAAAACGTCCAAAATGGTCAAACGTACAAGTTACACTCCAAGTGGTTCAATATATTGATGAGAAACGTCTCAAAATTACAAAAGTACAAGCCGCAAAATGCAAAGTACAAGATATTAAATTATACGAAAGGACGTTCGAAAATCCGGAACCGGTACCCGAGCCAACTATCAACGCTCGACGCAACGGAGCTGAAAGTACAAGTCAACTATGCACAAGAATATAATATAATATTTAAATAATTCATAATAAGAATAATAATAAATAATAAAAAGTTGTTAATTGAGCATAGTTAAGGGGTCATAAGTGAAAATTTCAATTCAATATTTGCCTATAAAAGGCAATTCATTTGATCGATTTACGTACACCTTTTCTTCTTTGTTTCTCTTTACATGTAATATATATATTTATAATTATAATTTTAGTTTTAGTTTAAGTTTAATAATAATTGGGTTATTGTAAGGAATGTTTTACGGGTTTTAAAGTCGAAACTCTGTCCGTGTAACGCTACACGATTAATAATCACTGTAAGTTATGTTCTTCCTTTTTAAATTAATGTCTCGTAACTAAGTTATTATTATGCTTATTTAAGCCGAAGTAATCGTGATGTTTGACTAAATATTAAGACGGGGTTATTGGATTTTGTACCATAATTAAGGTTTGGGCAAAAGACCGACACTTGTGGAAATTGGACTATTGACTATTAATAGATGGGGGGTATTGTCTAATTGAGTGACAACTCATTGGAGTCTGTCGAACCTATCTTCAAATTAATTATCCTAATAATTAATAATGATTATGGTTGTCCTATTTATTGACGTTCATATGGAATCTATTATAATCATTTAATTAATTATTCGGGTTGGGTAATTGATTATTCAAACTGATCAAGTGGGTAAATTAATATTCATATCTAATCAAAACAGGGGTGGATTACATACAGTGATAACTGGTGTAATTGTTGACAGAAGTGATAACTGCGTCACAGTTTAAATCCTTAATTAGTTGGAATATTTGACTTCGGGTATAAGGGTAATTTGACGAGGACACTCGCACTTTATATTTATGACCGATGGACTATTATGGATAAAAACCATATAGGTATCAAATAAACCATGACAAAGGACAATTAACCCGAGTAACAATTAATTAAAATCAAAACGTTAAACATCATGATTACGGAAGTTTAAATAAGCATAATCCTTTTATTTCATATTCTATCGCAATTTTATTTATTGTTATTTTATTTATCGTCATTTATATATTTTACGCACTTTAATTATTGTCATTTATCTTTACGCTTAAAAATATAAAATCGACAAACCGGTCATTAAACGGTAAAAAACCCCCTTTTATAATAATATTACTATATATATATATATATATATATATATATATATATATATATATATATATATATATATATATATATATATATATATATATATATATATATATATATATATATATATATATATATATATAGTTTTATAAAAATATAGTACGTAATCACTAGCTCCCTGTGGAACGAACCGGACTTACTAAAAACTACACTACTCTACGATTAGGTACACTGCCTATAATGTTGTAGCAAGGTTTAGGTATATCCCATCCGTAAATTAATAAAACTTGTGTCATATTTTGTAGTATTTTGTATTAAAAATAACACTATTTCGTACCCTCACGCTACATCATCAAGTTTTTGGCGCCGCTGCCGGGGAGCGCTAAAACGCTATATTTTTAATTTATATCTGTAAAAATATAGTTATAAAAAAAAGTAATTTCGGGGACACTTTTTGTGTTTTCACGGGGTATTTATGTTTTTTTTATTTTTAGTTTTTGATTGATTAAAGATATATTAATTTAAATATAATAATTTAATAAATATAATAATATTGAAATAAAATATAATAATATAATAATATTTTAGAATCAAATTTTTTAAAAGTTTTAAAAAGTCGTATTTATTAAATATTTCAGGGGTATATTATGTAACTTGCAATTAATAATTTCTATCATGTCGCTTTCATTTGAATAGTAAATTAATTAATTTCTTTTCATTTACTATTCATGAATAGTAAATGAGTTAAAAAAAAAGTTTTGAAAAAAATAATAATAATAAAAAAATTATTAATTCCTTTAAAAAAAATTGTGTAAAAAAAATCGTTTTTTTTTAAAGAAAAAAAAATTCGTTTTTAAAAAAAATTATAAAAAAAATCGTTTTTTTTAAAGAAATTTTTTTTAAAAAAAAATTTTTAAAAAAATTATATAAAAAAATTTTTAAAAAAATTTTTAAAAAAATTTTAAAATCCTTAAAAAACGAAATAAAAAAAAATTAAAAAAAAAAGTTTTTTTTTTTTTTATTACCTTTAGATTTTTAGACTCTAGTTACAATTTTTAGTATTAAGTTTAGTTTTGCCATAGTTATTTTTATTTCTAGAATTTTTAGGTTTGCCGTAAAATCCCTTAAGTGCTTATTCCTTAGACTAAGATTTATGTGCTTTAGAATTTTGCGACGCCGTTTTTCGCGCTACTTTCTTATTTTTATTTTTCGACGCCTATTTTTCGACCTTTTATTTTTCGACCTTTTTCGACACGTTTTTTTTTTCTTTCTTATTTCACGCTATTCTAGTTTTAGGATAAGATTTTTATTCTACTTCTTATCTAAATTTCTTAAAATTACGAAAATTTATTTTAAGTGGTTAAATTGATAGACATCAAAATTTTCTGGTTCGTAGTAATAGTTGGATTTGTACGTGGACCGGGTTATTGGAGCCAAACAGTACTCAATTATATTGAGACCAAACGAATCCTACCCCTCTGCTGCATCTTTTGGCTATTCGAAACGTGGGCAAAATCAGAAAAATCTATTAATTGGATAACTTATATAATTTTTCTTTCCTTTTAAAAACTAATAGGATATTCAGTGAATGCACCGAGTAAAACGTTCACCACCTTTCATACGTTCACCACCTATAACTCGATCAAGACATCTAGCCAATATTGTCGCCATTGATTTTTCTTTAGAATCATCATCTAGTCGACCAAGAACTCCAACTCAAATTTCCGATAATACATCTTTTGAACCCGACCTCACAATTGAGAATCCGGAAAATATTCAGGGACAATTCCAAGATCCAGAACCACTAATCATTCCTCCTGAACCACAAACCATTAAATCAGAATCTTCTAGTGATTCGTATTCAACAAATTCAATTATGGAAAATCTGGAACCTCTAAGTATGGAAGACCGAATGAGAGCCACACGCACGGGCCAAGGTCACGCCATTATTAAGCCAGACATTAATGCGCCAGATTATGAAATCAAAGGACAAATCCTACACATGGTAACTAATCAGTGCCAATATAGTGGTGCGCCGAAGGAAGATCCAAACGAACATCTTCGTACGTTTAATAGGATCTGTACACTATTCAAAATCCGAGAAGTTGAGGATGAACAGATCTATCTCATGTTGTTTCCCTGGACTTTAAAGGGAGAAGCCAAAGATTGGTTAGAATCGTTACCTGAAGGGGCAATTGACACATGGGATGTTTTAGTTGAGAAATTTCTTAAAAGATTCTTTCCGGCATCTAAAGCCGTGAGACTTCAAGGAGAAATTGTTACGTTCACACAAAAGTCAAATGAAACTCTATATGAGGCGTGGACAAGATTTGGAAAGTTGTTGAGAGGATGTCCTCAACACGGTTTAGACACTTATCAAATAGTACAAATATTCTACCAAGGTGTCAACGTTGCTACACGAAAAGACATCGACATAACAGCTGGTGGTTCCATTATGAAGAAAACCGCAACTGAAGCTTACAAAATTATTGATAACACAGCCTCCCACTCTCATGAGTGGCACCAAGAGAAAGATATATATCGTTCATCTAAAGCGGCTAGAGCCGATTCTAGCCATAACTTTGATTCCGTTTCCGCAAAAATAGATGCTTTCGAGAGACGAATGGAAAAGATGACTAAAGACATTCACGCAATACGAATCAGTTGTGAGCAATGCGGTGGACCACACTTAATGAAAGACTGTCACATTGAACAAACGATAGAACAACGTGAGAATGTTGTCTACATGAACCAAAGGCTGGAAAATAGATATCAGAATAATTATCAACCGCCAAGGCCAAACTTCAATCGAAATCAAAACATTCTTTACAATCCAAAAGGACCCGACAATAACTCGTATAACCAACAAGGTCCGAATAACCA
This sequence comes from Rutidosis leptorrhynchoides, assembly GCF_046630445.1. Taxonomy (NCBI): domain Eukaryota; kingdom Viridiplantae; phylum Streptophyta; class Magnoliopsida; order Asterales; family Asteraceae; genus Rutidosis; species Rutidosis leptorrhynchoides. The sequence goes on from NC_092341.1 coordinate 74,267,990, forward strand.
ACCAACTCAAAACAACACTTTCAATCAACAAAGACCTGGCTTGTATAAACCACCACAACAAACCGAAGAGAAAAAGTCAAATCTGGAAGAAGTGGTATTTAAGCTAGTTGAATCTCAAACACAATTTATTGAAACTCAAACTCAAACGAATGAGAGGTTTGATCAGTCATTTAGAACTCAACAAGCTTCTATTTTGAATCTAGAAAAACAAGTAGGTACTCTTGTTAGATTGATGAGTGAAAGGAAACAAGGAAAGCTACCGAGTAATACTGAAGTAAATCCTCGGAATGAAAATGTTAATATGGTTTCAACAAATTTTGAAAAACCAGCATCAGAAGATGGGGAGGTTTTAGATGTAAGTAACAATGAAGAAGTTACACCACCACCACCACTCGAGTATGTAAAGCCAGTGGTGGCACCATACAGACCACCCATCCCGTTTCCAAGAAAAGGAGTTGAGTATGAGCAAGTAATAGGTAATAAAGTTTGTGATACCTCTGGAAAGAAGAAGAAGAAGAATAAAAAAGTGCAAGAAACAAAAACAGTAGAAGTAAACCCGGTGAAGACAGTTCCACCAAATCCTCCACCTAGGGTAGGTGATCCGGGTGAATTTATTGTTCCTTGTCTACTTAGTGACTGTGTCATGTATGATGCACTAGCAGATTTAGGTTCAAGTGTGAGTGTTATGCCTCTTTCATTATATAAGAGATTAGGTGTAGGTGAGTTAACTCCAACGGATATGAGTGTTCGACTCCTTGATCAAACCATTAAGCACCCAGTTTGAATTGCTGACAACCTACCCGTTCAAGTAGGTAATTTAACCTTTCTAGTCGAATTCATTGTCATTGACATAGAAGAGGACTCAAACGTTCCTCTAATTTTAGGCCGACCATTCTTAGTGTCCACCGGGGCGTTATTTGATGTAAGAAAGGGTAGAATGACACTTAGTAATGATGAGAAATCGATCACCTTTATGATTCAAAAGTCTAAATATCCACAAACCAAAACCGTTGAACTGACAAAAACGATTGGTAAGAACCATGTTGTTTTACCAAATCCAACGGTAATGCTTAACAATAATAGAACACCTAAGTGTGGGGAAAATGAAGTAACACCTAATGATGACTTGATAATAAAGAACCCCATAGTTGATACGAAATTAAATGACCCCGTTATTAACAGTTCAATGAAGAAACTTTTTAAACGGGTTATTGATGCTAAAAGTAAGGGGAACTTTAAGTTATATAACCGGTTAGTATCCAATCTGTCGCCTAAAGAAAAGGCGAAGCTAGTTGAATTTGTGGATATTACGGAAAAAGCTGGTCACTTGCTTAAAGCAAAAGTCACAGATATGCAAGTTGATTATGGTCCAAGAGAAATTGACGATGAAGTTAATCACAATTTCGACACCACATCTACCTAAGTGTGAGGAGATTCAAATATTCTAAAAAGAAAATGCTGTTTGGAGTTAGTTGTTCTGTTCTCGTGTAGTTCCGAGAATGGAATCTGATTGGTCTTTTCCACTAGCAGACACTAAAGAACTAGTTTTCTCCCCCCATTCTGAATTTTTTTGTTTTTTAGGTTTTATATGAAATTAATATGTTTTCTTTTTAAGTTTTGTGTGAATTTAAAAACAAAATTTACTTTATTTCATTAAGTAAAAAAATGATTTCTAAAATTCGTCGTGAGTTGAAGATTAGGTAGTTGAACCGAAATTACTTTAACTGAGGTCGGGACGAGAAATTTTGTTATCATTATTTTTAATTTAATTGATTTAAAGTATGCCAAAAAAAATATTAGATTTTATAAATTTGTGAACGTGGGGTAATATACCCAACTTCAAAATTATGTATGTTTGTATTTTATGTTATATACAAAACAGGGTAAAACAACGCACTTTCAAAGACTGTCATTAAGTTCAGAAAAAGGTACTAATTTTGACGACAAGAAACAAAATATCAAATGTGAAATAACAACAATATGTTTGCAAACTCGGTATTTTTAATCATTTTTCTACACTAATCACCCTCATGAATTTAAATTTTTACTGATTTCTTGCAAATGAGGGCATTGCAAGATCTCAAGTGTGGGGAAGGGTTATAAATTCTTTCGGGTTTACACTTGTTTTAATTGCCAAATTTTGTGAAAATTTGAAAAAATTTCAACTAAATGAATTCAAAATCATGTTTATACATATTTATGAACGATAAAACTAGGTGTTAATGCCGAAATTATTGTTACCTCGAGGACATAAATTGAGAAACAACCCAAAACGCTTGAATTCATTTAAAATGGGATAGAAGAGAATAAAAAGGCAAAGAAAAGAATAAATAAAAGCTAAGTGTGGGGAGAATGTACCAAGTTATTCAATTAAAAACTATCTATCACATTTTTGTATAAGAATTATTGCAGGTACTTTTGCTTTGGACGATACTAATCAGTTTTACCCGGTTTACTGTAATATATTTTAAAGAAAGATGGATCTACACGATGAATCAATTCCATCATTAAAAGGAAGTAAAGTCTTCTTAAAAAGACACGCGCTTCTTGATTTAGGTCAAGAAGTTGTCGTCCAGACCAGCTGTAGGTTGACAAAAAATCTAGAAAAGTCATCTCTAAAATCAGCAGGAAATCCGCGGACCTCAGCATCAAACAGGGTCGCCAAGTGGTAAGATTTATCCTAACCATGAGAAGGATTTATCTCATACAATGGGGGGCACCGTGCAAATTAGTTTGATAAGACTAATGAATCAAATCCCCAGAAAGGATAATCTCCTTAAAGATCAAAAATCAGCTTTTAAGACTGATATTACTCAATCCTAGAGATTGACCTTAAAGATTGAGAATTACAAACTCATGGAATTCAATGATATCTAAACTCGAGCTTGAACGAGAAAATATTTTGATCAAAAATAAAACTGATTTGTTTTCTGAAAACCTATTTTCAATGCGTTCATTACCGTTGAACGTAAAATCCTAAGAATTCATCAGAATTCATTAGGTCACCTAAACCAAATCGGGTGTCAACCGTAAGAAACGGTGGTTGCATAGCATGGTCGGAGACAGGACCTTGTTCCAGACCGAAAAATCATAGGATGATCTTTACTATTGCTCCTACAAAGGATAGTACTAGCATCCGACACGTTTTAAGACCATAATCATATGCATTTCATTAGACATTGCCTTAACAGTTTCTTGTTCATCGCTTTCCTTTACAACCGGACGGTAGTTTACCGAAAGGTAATATACGGAACAAGTAAACTGGACGTGTTGCTTTCCCAATACAAGGTTAGCAAGTGGGTAACACAAAACCACAAGTTTGAGCTAAAATTTTCAAATCTGAAACCCACACAACCCACAAAAATATTTTGCAAACACCGGTGAAGGGTTATTTCGAAAAACTTATCTAGGGTAAAAGCTAGATTAAATTTTCAAAAAGATCAAATGTTTTCATAAAGATCCAATTTCCTTAAGGATCTACATTTTCATAGTCATGTGAGACTGTAAACCACCTTTCAAATGTGCACTTTGCTTTGGAAACCGAAAGTAAATCGGCTATTTGATTGCAAGTGTCGTTGACCTAAACCCAAGGCAACTGTGGATGACACACCCACCTTTAACCATCATTACTGTCATTGTTTATACCGCTATATCAAAATCACTGATGTACAAAATGTGATGAATAAAAAAGTGATTCATGTATGTTTTTATTTCAAGTTCTGTATTGCTTGAGGACAAGCAACGCTCAAGTGTGGGGATATTTGATAGTGCTTCAAATGAACATATATTTAGTAGCAATATCGTTCCAATATGTAAAGTTTTTAAATGTAATTTCCTTATTTTTAGTTGTAATAGTTAAATAAATAAGTGCGAAGACGAAAGACGCAAATCGCTCGAAAATGAAGATTTAAAGACAAAAACGAAGATTTGAAAGACCAAAACGTCCAAAATGGTCAAACGTACAAGTTACACTCCAAGTGGTTCAATATATTGATGAGAAACGTCTCAAAATTACAAAAGTACAAGCCGCAAAATGCAAAGTACAAGATATTAAATTATACGAAAGGACGTTCGAAAATCCGGAACCGGTACCCGAGCCAACTATCAACGCTCGACGCAACGGAGCTGAAAGTACAAGTCAACTATGCACAAGAATATAATATAATATTTAAATAATTCATAATAAGAATAATAATAAATAATAAAAAGTTGTTAATTGAGCATAGTTAAGGGGTCATAAGTGAAAATTTCAATTCAATATTTGCCTATAAAAGGCAATTCATTTGATCGATTTACGTACACCTTTTCTTCTTTGTTTCTCTTTACATGTAATATATATATTTATAATTTTAATTTTAATTTTAGTTTAAGTTTAATAATAATTGGGTTATTGTAAGGAATGTTTTACGGGTTTTAAAGTCGAAACTCTGTCCGTGTAACGCTACACGATTAATAATCACTGTAAGTTATGTTCTTCCTTTTTAAATTAATGTCTCGTAACTAAGTTATTATTATGCTTATTTAAGCCGAAGTAATCTTGATGTTTGACTAAATATTAAGACGGGGTTATTGGATTTTGTACCATAATTAAGGTTTGGGCAAAAGACCGACACTTGTGGAAATTGGACTATTGACTATTAATAGATGGGGGGTATTGTCTAATTGAGTGACAACTCATTGGAGTCTGTCGAACCTATCTTCAAATTAATTATCCTAATAATTAATAATGATTATGGTTGTCCTATTTATTGACGTTCATATGGAATCTATTATAATCATTTAATTAATTATTCGGGTTGGGTAATTGATTATTCAAACTGATCAAGTGGGTAAATTAATATTCATATCTAATCAAAACAGGGGTGGATTACATACAGTGATAACTGGTGTAATTGTTGACAGAAGTGATAACTGCGTCACAGTTTAAATCCTTAATTAGTTGGAATATTTGACTTCGGGTATAAGGGTAATTTGACGAGGACACTCGCACTTTATATTTATGACCGATGGACTATTATGGATAAAAACCATATAGGTATCAAATAAACCATGACAAAGGACAATTAACCCGAGTAACAATTAATTAAAATTAAAACGTTAAACATCATGATTACGGAAGTTTAAATAAGCATAATCCTTTTATTTCATATTCTATCGCAATTTTATTTATCGTTATTTTATTTATCGTCATTTATATATTTTACGCACTTTAATTATTGTCATTTATCTTTACGCTTAAAAATATAAAATCGACAAATCGGTCATTAAACGGTAAAAAACCCCTTTTATAATAATATTACTACTATATATATATATATATATATATATATATATATATATATATATATATATATATATATATATATATATATATATATATATATATATATATATATATATATATATATATATATATATATGTATATAGTTTTATAAAAATATAGTACGTAATCACTAGCTCCCTGTGGAACGAACCGGACTTACTAAAAACTACACTACTCTACGATTAGGTACACTGCCTATAATGTTGTAGCAAGGTTTAGGTATATCCCATCCGTAAATTAATAAAACTTGTGTCATATTTTGTAGTATTTTGTATTAAAAATAATACTATTTCGTACCCTCACGCTACATCATCAATTACACAAAAGTACGAACCATTACACAGTATCCTATTACCACATACTATGGCATTATAGTTCAAATTATAGTCTTTTAGTTACCATGTGCACAGAATGTGACCGTACCGAACTTAAATTTATTCACGTCTCAAGACTCAAAAGTAGAGGACATTCATCCGATCCGATTCATTTATAATGAATATGGATGATGTAATGGACGGTTAACAGATATGGATATGAATAAACTAAATATTACATGGATCGAATATAGATGACACTTTATCATCCACATATATATCCATTATCACCCGAAATACATCTATATATACATATATACGTACTAAAATATATGCATATACATCTACATGTCGATATACATATACATATAACCTACTAATTTTTAAATTTATTAATGAAAATAAGGGTTATGATTAGGGATGAGATCGGTACAGGTACCGTACCGATACCGAAAATCCTGATACCGAAAATAAGGAAAATCGAGAACCGAATACTGAAATCGGTACCGGTTCAGTACCGGTATTTTCGGTATTATACCCGTTTTTCCCGAATCCACATTTTTTTTAGATTTTTACAACTTTTATTTTTCAGTTCACACAACTAATTTTGTCACACAACTGCTATTGATATAATTTTTGAATTATATTCACGAATATATCTTTTGACAAGGGTTTTATGGCATTTAAGAAATAGAAGGTATTGTGAAAGTTGTATGAATTGATTTTCATGGGTACGGTTATCGAATGATACCGTACCGAATGATACCGTACCGAATGGTACCGATACCGAAATCGTCTCAAATCAATAACCGATACTGAATACCAAAGGTACGGTATTTCGGTATCGGTACCGATACGATTTCGGTATTTCGAGATTTTTGCTCATCCCTAATTGTGATAGTCAAAATTATTAACTTGTTACTAACAATATTAAACGTTACATATTTAGATTAGTTTAAACATATATTTACTTATATCTTAAAGTATTTTGCTCAATTAAATTCACAATCGGTGACAGCGACAAATTACAATCAAAACATGTGTTACAAATCAAAAACATAAAGGTTAAATATTTACATTTATTATAATCTATATCAAAATGATAAAATCGTCCTTGAATTAACATTTCATTTGATATCCAACGGATATTCATTAACCCGCTTAATCCATCAGATATGGATATGGGCGGATGAACTAAAATTAAATGGATATGGATGTGGATATGACATCATTCGATCCATATCCGATCCATTGTCATCCCTACTCAAAAGTTTATCTTTTTTATAAAGTTAAAGCTATAAATAAATCATATACTTTTACTTTTGTTTCATTGTAAGTTATTTACTCAAAATATATCATTGTAGGTCATAAACTTTCAAATCGTGTATCTATGTAAACAAACCTTTACCGGTTACCGGATGAACCGATGAAAATAATTATGTGGCATTTTTTTATATTTCTTTAGAGATGACATGTATATCAACTGAAAGTTTATGACCTACAAATAAGTTATATACTTTTAATTTTGTTCTGGTGTAGATTATATACCATTATATGTACTAAACTTTCAAAATGTGTGTTAATATAAAAAAAATTGTGACATGTTATCAATTTGACTAAAAAACTAATTATCTGTGTTTTTTGAATTTTATGTGACAATTTTAAAATGACAAGAAATAAGAAAAATAAAGAAAAAAATGATCTGTTTAAAACTAAATGTAAATTTCAATGTCAAAAATTTATAAAGTTAAATTAAATTAAGTTATAATTCAATATTTTCTTGTTGTATTTAAAAAAAAAGAACACTTTTTAAAAAAAAGTTATTATAAATGTTAAATATTGAATAGCTACATTTATTTGTAAATTAATAAAAAAAATTCTTATTGCTCTTCTTCCTACTCATTCAAAAATGTCACATAAATTTTAAAAAAAGTCAAATAGTTAGTTTTATTGATCCAACGACTAACCGGTCACATTTTTGTTTACATTAACACATTTTGAAAGTTTATCAACTACTGTAGTATTTTTTTAAAGTATATAGTATACATTAGAACAAAACTGAATAGATATGATTTATTTATAGGTCATAATCTTTCAGTTAATATCCATGTCATCTTTAAAGAAAATTGTCACATAAGTATTTTAAATGGTCCAACCAGTAACTGATAACATTATGTTTACATAAATACACGATTTGAAAATTTATGACATACAATAATATTTTTTGGGTATATAGCCTACAATGAAACAAAAGTGAAAATATATGATCCATCTGTAATTTTAGCCCCTTTTTAAACAAAATATATCAGCATAAATATTTCATGGGAACTAGTACAAAGAAATCTCCATGATGAAGAAGACCCAAGAAATTACTACGTAAAACTATCACTTACTCTCTCAAAAAAAAAACAATAAAAAAAATCACAAACACCAAAGCCCACACCTACAAACGCCAATTATGAAATAAGAATGTGATACATACAATTTCTAATTGGGAAGTTAGTCAAAATGTCCATAAATAGCAAAGTGTTTAACGATATGCTCTTATATTTTTCAAAATTGTTAATATCTCTCATGTCCACGGACTACGACCTACGCACGGTGCAACTGATATGTGCATGGTGAGTGTCCCTTAGTCATTGGCTCTTTTTCTCGACTACATAGCTTGTTACCCGCAACTTGCAACTCGCCACACGCACCACGCACAGTGCGTATTGGTCAATGTGTGGTGCGTGCTGCATCGAATATGAGCAGGTTTTTATGATAAGATTTTTCTGACATTTTTCAGATTTTTAGGTTTACACTATATATCTTTTAATAGAGGACTTATGATCACTTACCTTCATAATACAAACAAGAAAATTACTATATAAAACATGTCTTTTAATAGATAGAAGATCATCAGGGTCGAATGTTGCCATTTTGTTGAGGGCAAAATCATTGGTGATGATCGAGTGTTCCAAATGTTAGAAGATTTGATACTATAAAATTTTATTACACATTACTTTCCGGTTTATTCAGACCGTGTTCATGAGTTCTATATATATATATATATATATATATATATATATATATATATATATATATATATATATATATATATATATATATATATATATATATATTTTTTGAATTTAGATGTGTTGACAATACAGTGTGTTTCAGGATTGATGTTGTACAATAAGTATGGACATTAGAAGAATTCAACGATGCATTAGGGCTAGCAGACCTACGCAAAAAACTTTACTCTAATACTGTTAATATTTTTCCATAGTAGTGTGGCTAATAATCTACTGATGTCAACATAGAAAAGTTGTTCGCACAATTACCAAGTCTTGTTTTAAATTAGTTTGTCTTGAATTTCGCTATGTTTTGGTCACATCTGTAAGAATGTCAAGCAAATATATGACATTATCCGTAGTAACAGAACGTTCAACAGATAATTTTACCGATTATGCGCTTGTAATAGAGGCGATGATGATGTTTTGGATACTTAATGGTATGTAATTTAACATCGGATACATCATTGCTAGTATGATGTGAGACGACCCGTCCTAATCCATCTGGATGAATACATTACATTTGGTTACATCGCGAGGTACTTGACCTCTATATGACACATTTTACAAATATTGCATTCGTTTTTAAAAGACAAACTTTCATTTTAATGAAAGTTGACGGTATGCATACTATTTCATAATACATCCAACTATAATTGACTTAATAATAATCTTGATGAACTTAACGACTCGAATGCAGCGTCTTTTGAAATATGTCATGAATGACTCCAAGTAATATCTCTAAAATGAGCAAATGCACAGCGGAAGATTTTTTCCAAACCTGAGAATAAACATGCTTTCAAGTGTCAACCAAAAGGTTGGTGAGTTCAATAGTTTATCGTAATCAATCATTTCCATAATTTTAATAGACCACAAGATTTCATTTTTTCAATAATCATACACTCGCAAGTGTTTAAAATTCATTCATATGGATTGAACACCTGGTAACCGACATTAACAAAATGCATCTAGAATATTCCTAAACATATAAACATCGAAGTACTAAAGCAGTTCAAATTCTCTGACTGGGGCGTGTCAAAGCCCATAGATCTATCTTTAGGATTCACGTCAATTTGTGGCAATTATAATAAACACCAATTCTTAGGCTACCAAGTTCAACAAGGGCGATATCCGGTATAACAATTCAATCATAGAATGTAGTTTCGATTACTTGTGTCTATTTCGTAAAACAGTTATAAAAGCAGCGCATGTATTCTCAGTCCCAAAAATATATATTGTAAAAGCATTTAAAAATGGAGCAAATGAAACTCACTATACTGTATTTTGTAGTAAAAATACATATGACGTCATTGAACAAGTGAAACATACTATAACAACCCTCATATTTCCATACCTGAATTGACTAATTTGACTATAGGATTGTTATCCATACGTAATATATAATTAAATTTGACATTGATCAAATATTTATTTTTAGTCGACACTTTTTGTTAACTAAAGTTTACACTAATTATATAAAATAACTTTAGTTAATATTAATATTAATGCGTATTATATTTAAAACTATATGAAACATAATTATTAATTAAATGATAAGTTATTTTAATCATTATATATATATTTTTAGCTTATAAAAAAAGAGATTTTTTTATAAATTAAATAATGAGCTCATGAATTTTGACTAAATATTTTCAAAAACAAAAACTTATTAAAAACATTTTTAACATGTTTTTATTTTTTGTCAAAATTGGCACCTTTATTTTATTTATATTTTTTCTTTTCACCAACCATTTTTTTTCTATAAATACACACTTCCATTTCATAAAAACTTGTATCAAATCTTTGGAAAAACTCTCTCACAAACTTGGGAAAGTAATTGAGGTATTTTCTATATTTTTTATCGAATTGCTTTTATTTTTTTATATATTCTTTAAAAATTCAAATTTAATATATATAAATTATTTTTACATGTTATAATTAGTATTATAAGTATTATGATGTATAAAAATAATTTTGATAATTTATGGAATATTATTTATAATTAAATACGAATTATGTAGTATTTAAACATAAAAACAATATAAAACTCGTAATAAAATATTAACAGTAATAAAAATAATTATAAATTTTTTTTGAGATTATTATACTTTTATAAACAAGAAAAAATTATAAAAATTAAATAAATGGGATGATTAGTATTTAAAAATAATTTAATTTTGCATTATTCTAAACCGAGAGAAATAATAAAGAAAATACAAAATAAATATAAACGTGTATTAAATATTTTTATAAAATTTTTATATGATTAGTAGCATTAATAGATACTTTAAAAAAATATATAAAAATTAATTTTAAATTATTTTTCCTATTTATTTAATTATAGGCCGATTACAATGGTTAAATAATTAGAAAACATTAAATAAATAATATTTTGATATAAAATTTGATTTAATAATTTTTATAACATTTTTACATAATATAGAACCTGTAAAAAATATAAAATTATTTATTTAGGTCAATTTAATATTTATTACCTAATTAAATTTGATTAATATAAACCGAGTATATATATAAAGAAAAGTGGGAAATAAATACAAAAACTTGATAAAATTATTTTTATAAAATATCCTACTAAATTGTATAATTAACTAAGTTTATAAAAATTATAAATATAATATTTAATGAATTAATATTCGAATTAACATATATTAGTATGATTTTCGATTAACATAAGTATATTACATATACTAAATTAATATTATTATTATAACTTACGGTTAAGAGTCCTGGGCCCCCGGTTACATCTGGTCATTCCTGAATTATTTGATAGCAACGAAGTTTGAGTAAAGTTATACAACGTCTTGCTAAAGATTAACCCGAACTTTCTAAAATTGGAAAATTACTATAAGTGGAAACATTTCATAAATAGTAACCTTCCGAAAATGGAAATTCTTTAGTGAACCATTACTATCAATATAGTACTATATACTATTGTCTGTTAGGAAATGTCTGATTATACGTTCTATCTCTAGGTTGAGATCTCGGTCACGTCCTTCCGTTCAATTCTTTCGTGGAATACTCTTTTGTGCTACTAAGGTGAACTTCATAGCCCCACTTTTTACTGTTTCATAACTTTTTTACAACTTTTGGGATGAGACACATGCTTGCTTATAACTGTTTTACGCTTAGACACAAGTACTAAATTGTTAACTATGCTGTCACGCTTTGATTCATGCTAAATCCCTACCGTAATATCGTTAATTGCTAAGTTTAAATGCAAACTTAATTATTGTGAGTAGGCCTATTGAGAGTAACGTCTCTAACCATTCGACTGTTGGTCTTTGGTTACATAATAATGATTCTACGACACCGACAGTACAAGGTGTCATAGGGTAAACTTGTTTAGTAGCGATATTACAAAATGCAGCAACACTTTTAGATTGATATTTCTATATCAATCAACTTTAAACTAAATCTTGCGGTCTAAAACTTTGGATATTATTTATAAACCTATGAATTTCACTCAACCTTTTTGGTTGACACTTTAAGCATGTTTTGTCTCAGGTGATGATTGAGCTAGCTGTTTGCAACTTTGTGATGATAGATTTGATGCTTGCATGGAGTCCATATCGCATATTATATTTTAGTTCATAAACATTTATTTTACGTTTTAATAATAATGTAAACATGTATTACTGCTTCCGCTGTTTTATTAACAAAGGTTTTATTTAAAAAGTCTCATATAGAGTCGTTCTCGTTTATACAACTGTGTTATGATATGATTGGTCACAATTACCCCTGGTCCATTTTGGGGGGTGTGACAGATTGGTATCAGAGCTGGTTTAACGCCGTTTTTGCGGGTTAATCGTAGAGGGGGTTCTCACAGTGTTACCTGTGACGAAGCATTGGCTCTTACTCCTTACGATCCTTTTATGGTTGGCCAAATAACAGCGGTGACGCGGGCTGTAAAATCAGAGTCTGAGGTACGCTCAGTGGTCACCCTATTCGTAGGAAAGGAACTGTTTGGGTTTTAACCCCAATCTGTAATACAGATTGGTATCAGAGCAGTGCTGTTGTAGAGAACCAGGATTGCATTTTAATTATGCCTTATACAATTAGGTACCTTAGCAATGTAGGACTACAACTTTCCTTGACTATAGTGCCTTTAATTGTTGCCTTTAATTGTTAAATGCTACACTATACTTTAGAAACTTTACTTATCTTAGAATGCCAAGTCAATCTAAGAACTCTGTTCACTTTTCTAAGTACTATCCAATTACGCCACCGCGTTTAAATGCGACACTACGATTTTTGAAATTCTTGACATTCCTAAGTCATACCATGGTTTGTGTATTACATATGTATTACATGAAATATTATCCATGAATTTTGAAACTCCTATATTTGTTACTATTCATACTCAAGCGTATATAACTCCCTGTTATATCACGTACCTGTATGCCTTATGCCTTTATGCATCGATTTGTAAACCAGAAAATGTTATTGAGTTATCGAGAATCTCAAAGATATTATAATGTCATCACTATTCATATTCATTACTTTCTTTGCTTTCTTGTTGTTTTGATCATTGAATTTTCCTGACAGATGACGTCTACGAAACTATAGAATAGAAAGCGTTTGGATTACTGATTTAAAGGATCCTATAGCTCAAGCCCCTGGACCTGAATAGGACATTACGAATTGAAAATCTTTAATCAAAAGATTATCATATTACATACTTATCATCTAGACACGTCATACTACCATTATTAGAGTATAGACACATCATATCTTATTATATCTTATCGTATCTATCCCAATAATCTTTGTCTAACACTTTTCCTAAATTTCCTCCGTAAATTACGGAAATCCTTTTGCTACATATACATATTCAAGGAGATGAATATATCATCCAGTATTCAACACTAATCTCATATCAAACCCTAATTCAAATCACATAATATGGATTTCTCAACCGATTCCTCGAGCTCCAATGGCAGCGTAACCGGAACAAACGAACCAATCAGCCATCATCTATTTTGGATGAATTGGAGATGGGTTCGTAGTAAACTTAATCAATGGAGACAAAAAGAAGGTAATCCCTTCCACCAACCGAATTCACCTCTTGGTGAAGAACCTGAAGCACTTACCGGCGAACCCGTTCGGAACACTATTTTCACCCTCATTTCCAGGATATTCAGTCACGAATATATAATATCTAAAATTCTAGATCTTATTCATCCACTTGTCCGAACCGCCAATCATCTCGGAATAATAGAAGAAGTCAACGAGCTTCGCGCTCGAGTGGTAGCTCTGGAGAATATGGTGCGAAACCTACGAACACCCGCAGCAGCACCAGCATCATAACCAGTACCATCAGCATCACCGCCAACAGCATCAGTTTCACCAACAACAACATCCGCATCCCACGCCTCAACATCACACTCAGTACCTCAAAACATCAACATCATACGCCCCATAGATACCAAGGAATATTAGTAATAATGAGTTAAGATGTATTGACTCATTCTTCCTGAAGAACTATATATGTATACTTTATATATATATGGATTGGAACAATAATAAATCTTTTCGTACTAAGCTATTACGTGTGAATCTTAACTAGTATGTACTACTTGGTTAATTCATATCACAATATGCTATGATGTATATCCTTTGTTAACGACTTAACAATCGTTAATCACTGCTTCAACACAATAAACTCCGTTTTATAATAAACCAAGTGTATTACTCAAATACAAGATTGATTGTATACTTCCATTTTTGATATACTCGAAACTTTTTAGAAAAACATTATTCGTGTCTTGTGAATTTCACAAGGATTACACGAGCACCAACATCATACACCAAGGTATATCTATAACAATGAACGATGAACTATTGAATCATAACTTCATTAGCGAAATATTTCGCGACAATTATGAAATCTTTAAGATTTTGGAGATTATTTACTCTCGTTTCAACAGCAAATTAAATGAGTTTAATATTATATTACTCATTAAACCTATCTGAAGAATACATATATGAACGTATATCTTCATAAAGATTGTAATTCTTTTGTACAAACTGTTTATTGTGAAAATATTTTAAAGGGTAGGTAATACATGAGAAATATTTAGATTTCACATTAATATGTTACACCGTACATTCTACAAATTCTGATTCAATAATCAGTAACTATACATCCACAAGATTTATGTATCCGTTCACTAAAAAGAACAACCATCTTCATACAAATTCAATTATCTATTCTAATTTTGACATATCAGAATCCAAGTAAAGCTTTAGCAGGTGTTATCCTTCTAAAAAAATCACTACATTCATGAATTATATTCATTCGTATTCTATGATGAATTATCACATCAAACCACCGAAATTATCGTTCATTTCTTTTGAAATCAACAATGCCTATTCATCAACCATTAGATCCGTTGACGATTACAATCAGCGTTTAATCATCTAAAAATGAAATTTCTTGAAATCATCTCGGATTGATAAACAATGATTCAAATATGGCTGCATTAAATGCAGAGGAAACAGCAAAATTGTAGATGGTCTCAATGGCCAAAAGTTTTATAATAAAGAATGGTACGTTGGAAAAGCTCAAAAGAAAATTTGGAACTGAAAAACGGATTGAGCTAACTATGGAGGAGACCAAGGACAAATACAGGGACCAAACCCTATATTCAAAGAATCCAGGTAATTCTGGATCCGATGAATTCTTTAGAGAATATCTTGCTCCGAAGTCATGTTAAAAGTTTGCGAAAAAATTTTCTTCATCAACTTTCGAACTTAGAAATTCCAAAATATCATCATAAATATCCTCTATATTTCTGATGATATCATCATAACAATTCTTGTCCGCAATTAATTATCTCTTTGCGATATCTTTATCACATCATAAAGGAAACTGTATTAGTTTCTATATTCTGTAAAATTCAAGTTTAAATTATGAATGATTTGAAGAAGTGTTGGGAATTGAAGCATGAGTTAGTATAATATAATGACGTCAGGCCAACGTGATTATATTACAGTAAGTCATGATAAATTTTTAATGGAAGATGATGACTCATAGACTGTATAAATCACCATTCGCCATGTTACATGACTCTTACATTCTATTTAACCTCTAAACATATCAAGAAAATATTTTTCTTAATGATTCGGTCTTTTCCGAATATTCTGGTAATTTGACAAATCAAATCGTGCTATTAGCTTTCCTTTCTACTTTATAAATTATGATCATTCGAAACTTCATACCTACGAGTTCTGGACCATTATTCGCTTGACTTGAAGTCGGGAAGAAGAAACAAAAGCATAAAGCTCCGACATATAAGGGAAAATATAAAGCCCGATAACAACACGGAAATTACAAACCGTGTATATCAATGCGTATAGCAACATAAAGACACGGGAGAATTAAAAACACTATAACCCCAAGGTAATTGTAGAAGTAAACAGATTCCTCTGGGGGTAAATGAAAAAGAAGAATGACAGAAACGGTAGTCAGAAAAATATCCAGGATAAGAACTGGATGGAGCATTTTCACAATCTTTGAAAGTATGAATCGAGAAAGAAATTATAGAAGTGGTGAAGATAATGAAACAGACGAAGCTAATTTATAGCAAAATTCTAGACACAACAATCAAGGCAATTTTAATTTCCTTAATTACCGGAGAATCAAATCTTATACAGATTATAAAGATTTCCTTTAAATCCCTTGAATTCCGAAAATCACCTTTAATTATGTCAAAAGTTAAGGCAAACTGATATTTTCTTATTTCAAACTTTTAAGATAACTTCATTTATACTCTTCCTATAAACAAATCGTTTTATCCATATTACCCAATGTTGATAAAACAATATTTTCAACTCATATTCATCATTCTTGTTGTAAAGAATGACAATCTCTATGAAATTTCACGACTATGATTTTCATGAACTCCTCTCTATTTTGTCTACCCTAGCGTGGTGGCATAAATGCTCAAGGTTTAAATGAGCTCGATATTATTCATAACACATTTTATATATCCAATTTACTGAAATGACTTGTATAACATCATCATTTTGAATGATCTCTGCATTAATAATAAAATGCACTTCGTAGAAGAACTTGTAGAAATTATGGTTTGTATGATTTTAATTCTTGAAACAGAACAATATTCTATCCGTTTGAATTCACGCAAGGCCCCGAGCATACCTGGGAACGTGAAAACCAAATAAAACTTAAATATTCTCGTCTATGTACGAGCAACACCGATTAATGGCAACAACTAAATTTCGGGACGAAATTTCTTTTAACGGGTAGGTACTATAACAACCCTCTTATTTCCATACCTGAATTGACTAATTTGACTATAGGATTGTTATCCATACGTAATATATAATTAAATTTGACATTGATCAAATATTTATTTTTAGTCGACACTTTTTGTTAACTAAAGTTTACACTAATTATATAAAATAACTTTAGTTAATATTAATATTAATGCGTATTATATTTAAAACTATATGAAACATAATTATTAATTAAATGATAAATTATTTTAATCATTATATATATATTTTTAGCTTATAAAAAAGAGATTTTTTTTATAAATTAAATAATGAGCCCATGAATTTTGACTAAATATTTTCAAAAACAAAAACTTATTAAAAACATTTTTAACATGTTTTTATTTTTTGTCAAAATTGGCACCTTTATTTTATTTATATTTTTTTCTTTTCACCAACCTTTTTTTTCTATAAATACCCACTTTCATTTCATAAAAACTTGTATCAAATCTTTGGAAAAACTCTCTCACAAACTTGGGAAAGTACTTGAGGTATTTTCTATATTTTTTATCGAATTGCTTTTATTTTATTATATATTCTTTAAAAATTCGAATTTAATATATATAAATTATTTTTACATGTTATAATTAGTATTATAAGTATTATGATGTATAATACTAATTTTGATAATATATGGAATATTATTTATAATTAAATACGAATTATGTAGTATTTAAACATAAAAACAATATAAAATTCGTAATAAAATATTAAACAGTAATAAAAATAATTATAAATTTTTTTGAGATTATTATACTTTTATAAACAAGCAAAAATTATAAAAATTAAATAAATGAGATGATTATTATTTAAAAATAATTTACATTTGCATTATTCTAAACCAAGAGAAATAATAAAGAAAATACAAAATAAATACAAACGTGTATTAAATATTTTTATAAAATTTTTATATGATTAGTAGCATCACTAGATACTTTAAAAAAATATAAAAATTAATTTTAAATTATTTTTCCTATTTATTTAATTATAGGCGGATTACAATGGTTAAATAATTAGAAAACATTAAATAAAAAATATTTTGATAAAAAATTTGATTTAATAATTTTTATAACATTTTTACACAATATAGAACCTATAAAAAATATAAAATTATTTATTTAGGTCGATTTAATATTTATTACCTAATTAAATTTGATTAATATAAACCGAGTATATATATAAAGAAAAGTGGGAAATAAATACAAAAACTTGATAAAATTATTTTTATAAAATATCCTACTGAATTGTATAATTAAATAAGTTTATAAAAATTATAAATATAATATTTAATGAATTAATATTCGAATTAACGTATATTAGTATGATTTTCGATTAACATAAGTATATTACATATACTAAATTAATATTATTATTATAACTTACGGTTAATAACTAAGTATACTATATAATAAAGTATAATGCTTATAATGTAAGTTAATAACAATACATTATTAATAAACACTTATTTTATAACTATATTAATTTAATAATAATAACTTATACGTAGTATATAATATAAGATAATCAAATTGTTAATACATTAATAAATATAATATAACATATATAATAACATATAAACCTAAAGTGAAGGTTAATCAAAGATAATGTACAATTCATGAGAACTTCATCGCTACTCACGGTCGTAAGTGAAT
Source organism: Rutidosis leptorrhynchoides (assembly GCF_046630445.1). Classification (NCBI taxonomy): domain Eukaryota; kingdom Viridiplantae; phylum Streptophyta; class Magnoliopsida; order Asterales; family Asteraceae; genus Rutidosis; species Rutidosis leptorrhynchoides. The sequence continues at coordinate 74,286,655 of NC_092341.1, forward strand.
GATGTCTAGGTTCCCATTTATGGGTAAGCTTGTGAATCTCGAATGCCATGACTTAGATTCTGGTCAAGAGTCCTGGGCCCCCGGTTACATCTGGTCATTCCTGACTTATTTGATAGCAACGAAGTTTGAGTAAAGTTATACAACGTCTTGCTAAAGATTAACCCGAACTTTCTAAAATTGGAAAATTACTATAATTGGAAACTTTCCATAAATAGTAACCTTCCGAAAATGTAAATTCTTTAGTGAACCATTACTATCAATATAATACTATATACTATTGTCTGTTAGGCAATGTCTGATCATACGTTCTATCTCTAGGTTGAGATCTCGGTCACGTCCTTCCGTTCAATTCTTTCGTGGAATACTCTTTTGTGCTACTAAGGTGAACTTCATAGCCCCACTTTTTACTGTTTCATAACTATTTTACAACTTTTGCGGTGAGACACATGCTTGCTTTATAACTGTTTTACGCTTAGACACAAGTACTAAATTGTTAACTATGCTGTCATGCTTTGATTCATGTTAAATCCCTACCGTAATATCGTTAATTGCTACGTTTAAATGCAAACTTAATTATTGTGAGTAGGTCTATTGAGATTAACGTCTCTAACCATTCGACCGTTGGTCTTTGGTTACATAATAATGATTCCACGACACTGACAGTACAAGGTGTCATAGGGTAAACTTGTTTAGTAGCGATATTACAAAATGCAGCAACACTTTTAGATTGATATTTCTATATCAATCAACTTTAAACTAAATCTTGCGGTCTAAATATTTGGATATTATTTATAAATCTGTGAATTTCACTCAACCTTTTTGGTTGACACTTTAAGCATGTTTTGTCTCAGGTGATGATTGAGCTAGCTGTTTGCAACTTTGTGATGATAGATTTGATGCTTGCATGGAGTCCACATCGCATATTATATTTTAGTTCATAAACATTTATTTTATGTTTTAATAATAATGTAAACATGTATTACTGCTTTCGCTGTTTTATTAACAAAGGTTTTATTTAAAAAGTCTCATATAGAGTCATTCTCGTTTATACAACTGTGTTATGATATGATTGGTCACAATTACCCCTGGTCTATTTTGGGAGTGTGACAAGTAGCAAAGCCCTTAGTAACCAGCTGCAACCTCGGTGTTTGTCTTCCATTATCTTCACATTTTATTATTAAGACAGCAACAATGGAAATCGTAAGTGATGGTGGCTGTTATAATGGTTTTCAAGAGAGAGAGAGAGAGAGAGAGAGAGAGAGAGAAGAAGGTGGTCGTGTGGTTGTGATGTAACTGAAACAGGAAATAGAAATTTGAAAACAGTTTGATGATTGTCGAGGGTTATGATGTGTGCAGCGGGGTGTACGAAATAGTATTAATTTAAATACGAAATGCGAGTAGGGTACGAAATACTATTATATTTTACTACAAAATACGACGAAATATTATACAAGTTTTAATTATTTATTTACAAAATGGATATACCTAAACCTTGCTACAACAGTATAGGTAGTGTACCTAATCGTAGAGTAGTATAGTTTTTAGTAAGTCTGGTTCGTTCCACAGGGAGCGGGCTTATTGCACACTATATTTTTAAACAATTATATTTGTACAAAATATATTATATTGATAATATATAAAAGGGGGTTTACCGTTTAATGACTGGTTTATCGATTTTATATTTTAAGTTACAATTAAAACCTAATGCAAAATATAAATGACGATAATTAAAGTAGCGAAAAATAAATGACAATAAATAAATGACGTTAAATAAAATAGCGAGTAAATAAAAGTACGATGAAATATGAAATAAAATATATTATGCTTATTTAAACTTCCGTAACCATGATGGTTGACGTGTTGATTTTAATTTTATGCCCATTGGTTAATTGTCCTTTGTCCTGGATTATTTAATATGTCCGTCTGGTTTTTGTCCATAACAGTCCATCGGTCATAAATTTAAAGTGCGAGTGTCCTCGTCAAATTATTCTTATACCCGAAGTCAAATATTCCAACTAATTGGGGACTTAAACTGTAACAAGGTTTTAATACTTTGTTTAATAATTACACCAGGATATCGACTGCGTGTAACCCAAGGATTTAATACTTTGTTATCAATTATGCCAAGTGTCCTTGTACATAATTTCACCCCTGTTTTAATAATTCCATAGACTATTAATCCATTCTCGTGTCCGGTTAAATGAACGATTATTCGTACATATAAATATCCCGCCCATCGTGTCCGATCGAGTGTATATGGTTATTTATAGGGACGTCCAATTGTAAATCTTTATATTAAAATTAACAAACTATCATTTAGTTAAACAAATATAAAGCCCATTAATAGCCCATAGTCTAATTTCCAAAAGTGTCATTCTTTTGTCCAAACCCCAATTAAGGTACAAAGCCCAATTACCCCGTCTTTAATATTTAGTCCAACATCATGATTACTTTGGCTCAAATAAGCATAATAATAACTTAAGTACGAGACATTAATTTAAAAAGGAGAACATAGCTTACATTGATTATTTATCGCGTAGTGTTACACGGACAGAGCTCCGACTTTAAAACCCATAAAATAACCTTTACATAACCCGAACTAATCTAATATAAAACTACCTTATACTATATATATTATATATATTATATATATTTATTTATTTATTACAGAGTATTATTATTATTATTATTTTTATGGCCAAAACTCGTTGCCTTTTATAGATGTGGTCTGATCCTGAGGCCCATGCGATCGCATGGGTTCTCAGTGTTAATCTCATGCGATCGTATGGCCAGTCTGGCCATGCCCAATTGCTTTGTTTTCTAGCTTTTCGACGTTATATTTAATTATATAATATAATATATATAATTTTATATAATTATATATATATTATATTATATTCTTGTACATAGTAGACTCATAATTTTTGTCCGTTGCGTCGGGCGTTGATAGTTGGCTCAGGTCCCGGTTTCGGATTTTTGAACGTCCTTTCGTATAATTTAATATCTTGTACTTTGCGTTCCACAACTTGTACTTTTGTCATTTTTAGACGTTTCTCATCAATAAATTGAACCACTTGGATTGTATCTTGTACATTTGAGCTTTTTGGTCATTTGCGTCTTTAAATCGTCGTTTTCGCCTTTTGTCTTCGCACTTATTTAATATAAACGATTACAACTTAAAATAGGACAATTACAACTAAATAATTTACATATTGGGAGGATATTGCTACTAAATATATGTTCATTTGGAGCACTATCAAATATCCCCACACTTGAACGTTGCTTGTCCTCAAGCAATACAGAACTTGAAATTAAATCACACGAATCACTTCTTTATTCTTCACACTTTATACATTAGTGATTTTGATACGGCGGTATAAACAATGATAGTAACGATGTGGTTTACAGTCCCACATGACTATAAAAATTTAGATCCTTAAGGAAATTGGATCTTTATGAAAACATCTGATCTTTTGAAAATTCATTCTAGCTTTTATCCTAGATAAGTTTTCCGGAATAACCCTTCACCGGTGTTTGCAAAATATTTTTGTGGGTTTTGTGGGTTTCAGATTTGAAAATTTTAGCTCAAAATTTATGGTTTTGTGTCACCCACTTGCTAACCTTGTATTGGGAAAGCAATACGTCCAATATACTTGCTCTGTATATTACCTTTCGGCAAACTACCGTCCGGTTGTAAAGGAAAGCGTTGAACAAGCAACTGTTAAGGCAATGTCTAATGACATGCATTTGTTCATGGTCTAAAACGTGTCAGATGCAATTACTATCCTTTGTAGGAGCAATAGTAAAGATCATCCTATGATTTTTCGGTCTGGCACAAGGTCCTGTCTCCGACCATGCTATGCAACCACCGTTCTTACGGTTGACACCCGATTTGGTTCAGGTGACCTAATGAATTCCAGGTGAATTCCTAGGATTTTACGTTCAATGGTAATGAACGCATTAAAAATGGGTTTTCAGAAAACAAATCGGTTTTAATTTGATCAAAATATTTTCTCGTTCAAGCTCGAGTTTAGATATCATCGAATTCCATGAGTTTGTTATTCTCAATCTTTAAGGTCAATCTCTAGGATTGAGTAATATCAGTCTTAAAAGCTGATTTTTAATCTTTAAGGAGATTATCCTTTCTGGGGATCTGATTCATTAGTCTTATCAACCTAATTTGCACGGCGCCCTCCTCATTTTACGAGATAGATACTCTCATGGTTAGGATAAGTCTGACCACTTGGCGACCCTATTTGATGCTGAGGTCCGTGGATTTCCTGCTGATTTTAGAGATGACTTTTCTAGATTTTTCGTCAACCTACAGCTGGTCTGGACGACAACTTCTTGACTAAATCAAGAAGCGCGTGTCTTTTTCGGAAGACTTTACTTCCTTTTAATGATGGAATTGATTCATCGTGTAGATCCATCTTTTCTTTCAAAATTATTACAATAAATTGGGTAAAACAGTTAATTTAGTCCAAAACAAAAGCACCTGCAATAAACTTTACAGAAACATGTGATAGATAGTTTTTAATTGAATAACTTGGTACATTCTCCCCACACTTAGCTTTTTTCATGCGTCTTTTTATATCTTAATAAATAAATTCAAGCGTTTTAGTTGTTTCTCAATTTATGTCATTTCCGAGGTAACAATAATTTCGGCATTAACACCTAGTTTTATCGTTCATAAATATGTATAAACATGATTTTTAATTCATTTAGTTGAAAATTTTTTAAATTTTCATAAAATTTAGAAAATAAGCTAAGTATAAACCCGAGAGAATTTATAACCCTTCCCCACACTTGAGATCATGCAATGCCCTCATTTGCATGAAATCAGACTCTAATTATAAATTCATGAGGGTGATTAGTGTAGAAAAGTGATTAATAATACCCAGTTTTGTAATTACAAAGCTCGTCGAATGATAGATGGCGCGCCTCATCGTTCATCCCTTCTTGTTTTATCACACATGTTTTTTTTCCTTCAAAAACGGCTGATTTTCTGAGCTGTTTGTTAATATTTGAAAATGCGTCTTTTACCCTTACTTATTATGCATGTTTATTAACGAGTTATGCACTAACCCGAACCCCTAATTTAACGTTAAGTGGGGTTAGACTTCCCCACACTTAGCTGACGATATGTGAAGTCGGTAGAATAAGTTCCACGAATTAAAATAGTGAGCCAGTTATTTACATCTCGGGTGGTATAAAATATATCAATGGGTTTAAAGTTTAAACCCACCCGATCGTCACTACTTAATTCTTTTTTAAGTGTAGCTTTTTGTAAATGGATATGTCTCTTTTATGGTTCTTGGTCAAATGGATCGATATACACCGACATACATACTATAGGGTGGAAAATTCCTAACATTTTCTTCCTTTTATTCTCGGGATCAAAGGTTTCACCTCTATTACCCAATTGGGTGAAATCTGAGGTATCATTATCTATTACAGCCCGTAGTTCATCTTCAGTAGATGACTCGTCTATTGAGAATATTGGGTTGGAAGGTTGTGGAATGGTGAATTCCGGGATCGAAGTAGATTCTTCTTATTTAACGGTACTTATCGGTTCCACCACTTTGGTCTCGGGGGTAAAATTTTCAACGTTATCGTTTTCCCAAGAGTACAAATTTGTCACCCTTACTTCTTCTTCATTCATTGATTGATCGATGATTTCGTCGGTAGAGGCTAATGTGTCGATATGTTGTGAAATTGGTAAAGCTGAATAAAAAGTATCATCGGGATAGTTGGTGATTTCGGAGCTCTCGAATTCAACAAAATTTGATGATATGAGATTTTCTTGTACATGACTCCTCAGATCAACAGGTGTGTAGTCTGATAGAGTTTCAGCTTGCCTATTTACAAACTTTCTCATTTGTTCATTTTGAGCATCAAGTTCTTCGAGTTTGATTTTCATATAATCTAAAGAATTTTCAGACACATAATTTTCCTCGTCTTCTGGTTGTTGAGTTTGGAAATATTCTTGGGAATAATCCCAATTTGAATTGTTTTCCTCATAATCATTCCATTCAGGTTCCATGGGTGCGTAATTTTCCATAGGAACATAATAATAACATTCCCATGTTGAATGATAATCTCCACAGATTTCACAACCAGTTATTGTTTCGTCATTCGTGATCCAAGATTGACTGAACGAATTGTCATCAACACCCGTTTGAGAGTATTGATTAAATTGATTTCGGATGTCATAAAGAGTTTCCAAAATATTCTCGAGATTTTCCATAATGTGCTTTTTTTTTCCAAATTTTAGCTACAATGTGGTGCATTTACTTAATTATCCTATTAGTTATAAAAACAAAAATTATATAAGTTATCAAATTAATAGACTTTTCTGATTTTGCCCATGTTTCGAATAGCCAATAGATGCAGCAGGGAGCCAGAACCCTTTAAATCGGAAGCTCACAACTCAGCCACTAACAAATCCAACTATTACTACGAACCAGAAAATTTGGATGTCTATCAATTTAACCGCTTAAAATAATTTTTTTCGTTTTTGAAATTTTAGAGAAGAAATAGAAAATTCTATGTCCTAAAAACTAGATCGTCGAGAAATAAGAAAGAAAAAGAAGCGCGTCGAAAAACGTCGAAAAAAAATAAAAATAAGAAAGAAAAACGTCGAAACTTAAAAGGTACTAAAATTTATAAACAGCGTCGCAAAATTCTAAAGCATCTAAATCTTAATCTAAAAAAAAGGCACTTAAGTGATTTTACGGCAAAACCTAAAAATCTAGAAATATAAAATAAGCTACGGCAAAATACTAGGACTAAAACTAAGTACGAGCGAAAAATACAAATATTACGCTAAAACGATTAAAAAGGTACAAAATATAAAAATAAAACTAAAGTTTATGAAAATACAATTTTTATAAAAATATTATTTTTATATTATTTATTTTATAAAAGTATTAATTTTATATTTTATAAAACTAATTAAACTTAAAAATACAAATTAAATAAATAACTAAATTAAATATTTAACTAATCTAACCTAATTAGGGTTTAAATATAATAATAATAATTATAATCCGTAATTAATGCAGTACTCAGTCAACTCTGGCGTGTCAGCAGGGCTCATGCGATCGCATGAGTCCTAAGTTATCCAGCCATGCGATCGCATGGGCTAGGGTTTCGGGCCAGACACTGGGCTGCTACAGTACTTGACTCGAGTGTTTTTAAATTTTTTTTTTCTGTTTTAAATAAATACGAAATATTTAAATAAAACTTATATTTTTTTAACACTAAAATAAAAATAAAGAAACTTTATAAAACTTTTAACAAACTCTTAAAAATATATAAATTTTTGTTTTTCTTTTTATATTTTTGGTTTTTATATTGTTTTTCTAAAAATGATATACAAATATATTTATAAAATATAGTGTTTCGCCGAATTCCCCGGCAGCGGCGCCAAAAACTTGATGTGTGCAGCGGGGTGTACGAAATAGCATTAATTTAAATACGAAATGCGAGTAGGGTACGAAATACTATTATATTTACTACAAAATACGACGAAATATTACACAAGTTTTAATTATTTATTTACAAAATGGATATACCTAAACCTTGCTACAACAGTATAGGCAGTGTACCTAATCGTAGAGTAGTATAGTTTTTAGTAAGTCCGGTTCGTTCCACATGGAGCGGGCTTATTGCACACTATATTTTTAAACAATTATATTTGTACAAAATATATTATATTGATAATATATAAAAGGGGGTTTACCGTTTAATGACTGGTTTGTCGATTTTATATTTTAAGTTATAATTAAAACCTAATGCAAAATATAAATGACGATAATTAAAGTAGCGAAAAATAAATGACAATAAATAAATGATGTTAAATAAAATAGCGAGTAAATAAAAGTACGATGAAATATGAAATAAAATATATTATGCTTATTTAAACTTCCGTAACCATGATGGTTGACGTGTTGATTTTAATTTTATGCCCATGGGTTAATTGTCCTTTGTCCTGGATTATTTAATATGTCAGTCTAGTTTTTGTCCATAACAGTCCATCGGTCATAAATTTAAAGTGCGAGTGTCCTCATCAAATTATTCTTATACCCGAAGTCAAATATTCCAACTAATTGGGGACTTAAACTGTAACAAGGTTTTAATACTTTGTTTAATAATTACACCAGGATATCGACTGCGTGTAATCCAAGGTTTTAATACTTTGTTATCAATTATGCCAAGTGTCCTTGTACATAATTTCACCCCTGTTTTAATAATTCCATAGACTATTAATCCATTCCCGTGTCCGGTTAAATGAACGATTATTCGTCCATATAAATATTCCGCCCATCGTGTCCGATCGAGTGTATATGGTTATTTATAGGGACGTCCAATTGTAAATCTTTATATTAAAATTAACAAACTATCATTTAGTTAAACAAATATAAAGCCTATTAATAGCCCATAGTCTAATTTCCACAAGTGTCGTTCTTTTGTCCAAACCCCAATTAAGGTACAAAGCCCAATTACCCCGTCTTTAATATTTAGTCCAACATCATGATTACTTTGGCTCAAATAAGCATAATAATAACTTAAGTACGAGACATTAATTTAAAAAGGAGAACATAGCTTACATTGATTATTTATCGCGTTGTGTTACACGGACAGAGCTCCGACTTTAAAACCCGTAAAATAACCTTTACATAACCCGAACTAATCTAATATAAAACTACCTTATACTATATATATTATATATATTTATTTATTTATTACAGAGTATTATTATTATTATTATTATTTTTATGGCCAAAACTCGTTGCCTTTTATAGATGTGGTCTGATCCTGAGGCCCATGCGATCGCATGGGTTCTCAGTGTTAATCTCATGCGATCGCATGGCCAGTCTGGCCATGCCCAATTGCTTTGTTTTCTAGCTTGTCGACGTTATATTTAATTATATAATATAATATATATAATTTTATATAATTATATATATATTATATTATATTCTTGTGCATAGTAGACTCATAATTTTTGGTCCGTTGCGTCGGGCGTTGATAGTTGGCTCAGGTCCCGGTTTCGGATTTTTGAACGTCCTTTCGTATAATTTAATATCTTGTACTTTGCGTTCCACAACTTGTACTTTTGTCATTTTTAGACGTTTCTCATCAATAAATTGAACCACTTGGATTGTATCTTGTACATTTGAGCTTTTTGGTCATTTGCGTCTTCAAATCGTCATTTTCGCCTTTTGTCTTCGCACTTATTTAATATAAACGATTACAACTTAAAATAGGACAATTACAACTAAATAATTTACATATTGGGAGGATATTGCTACTAAATATATGTTCATTTGGAGCACTATCAGGTTAATTGGGTTACTTGGATGAACTAGTAAATAGAAAGTAACAAGAAGATAGTGGTTTGTGTTGGTGTTACCTCGTACTCGTACAGTGGTGGGTTTTGACGAGGGCAACAAATATGCAGGAATAAAGAGCAGTATGATACAAGCATTAAGGTGAGGGTGTGGTTGATATTCGGTCAGAACAGAAGATATAGAAAGTGTGGGTTCAAGAATAATCTTTTGGGTATGACGATTATAGGGTGGTGTTGGTTTGGGTCGTTTTAACCGGAACAATAAGTAGCAGCGAGCAGTGAGGGTGTTTGTGTGATGGTTGCCATGGTAGAGAAAAGTAGTGATCGGTTAGTGATTAAGACCGAAAATTTATTCAGGTGGTGGCTTGGGTGATCAAAGTTTGTCTAGCAAAAGATAATGATCGGGGTGGTTTTTTGAGGTTGAATATGGTGTCGTGAAACTAGTGATCAAGGTGGTGATAAAGGTGGCTTCAAGGTGAAAGGTGTTACTGGTGGTGGTTCCATATTGATGAGAGTGGAAGTCGATGGTGACTGTGTATTGTGTTTTGAGGTGGTTCACAAAAACAAAGCAATAGCTTGTGTAGTAGCAATATGGTGGTGTCGAATGTTTATGCAGGAGCATGGCTGTAATGGGTTTCGAGAGTGAAGAAGGTGTTTGATAAGGTGGTGATCAAATGGGTGTCGGTTGAAAGGTGGAGAGGGTGTGGGTGTGGTGGAAGTTGTGGAGAATGAATTCCCATATGGATATATAAGTTGTATGTATATTCAATTCATATGTGTAACATATATATCTATAGAATAGGATATAAGTCAAAAGTTGAAACAGTAATTGAAATCATAATTCAAATATTTTAGCAGCCGGGCACTTTGTAGATTTTTACCGACGGTTTTCACGGACTATTATTTCGTACCCCGTTGTTACATCAGTGGCGGATAAAAGTGTTCAGAAAAATCTCATATTTTTAAATTAACTATATTTATTTATTTTGGTCATTATGGTATAAAATTCGATTATTAAATAAAATTAATTATTCACTCCCAACCCCAAGTAAAATATATAAAGTTTTAAAATTCAACAAATAGTTCCTAAATACATTTTTGGTAAGCCTAAAATTTATAGAACTCGTTTTCGGATTATCGTTTATTTTAAAATCATATAAGTTTGAATTTTGTTTGCTTAATATCAATCGGAACATCAAACGAGTATTACAATCATTTAATATTTATTTTTAATATACTTTATTTATATATATAGATATATTTTTTTTAATAATAATTATTATAATATCCTATTTTTATTTTATTAATTTTTAATAACAACAACATATAATACTTCAAATTATATTTTGAATTATTATTTATATATACATACACACATATCTATTTACAATTAATTGTTCGTTAATCATCGAGAGTAGTCGAAGGTCAATTGAATATATGAAACAGTTCAAACTTTTTGAGACTCAACCTTACAGACTTTGCTTATTATGTCAAAAACATATAAAGATCAAGTTTAAATTTAGTCAAAAATTTCTGGGTTGTCACAGTACCTACCCGTTAAAGAAATTTCATCCAGAAATTTGATTGGAATGGTCATGACTGACAATAAGTATGTTTTCATGACGCATACGAGCTGAAAATTAGAGTTTTATCATCAGCGAGTAATATGGATAAAACAATTTGCTTAAGTGAAGCGTACGAGTGAAGCTATCCCAAAGGAGTGAAACTAGTAAATGTAGATTCGTCATATCTTTTGACGTAGATAGGATTGATTTCCGAAATTCAAAGGATTTAAAGAAAACCTGCGTAATAAGATTTGGTTCTTCGGTAATCAAGGAAATTCGGATCCGCTTTAAATGCGATCATCTGTTTTGATTGCTCTGTCAGATATTTTACTATAAATCCACTCCCTTCGTTTTCTTTATATTTTGGAGTTCCATACTTTTGTTTTCTCTTCCCGACTTTAATTTAAGCGAATAATGGTCCTGAATTCGTAGATATGAATTTCGAATGAACATGACTAATGTTCTAAGAAAGGAATTATGATAGCTCGATTTGACTTGTCAAATTACCAGAAGTCACGAGAAAAGATAGAAATATCAGGAAGATATATTCTTAATATGTTTGGAGATTAGGTAGAATGTAAGAGTCGTGTAACATGGCACATGATGACGTTATGACCTGTGAATCATCACGTTCCATTAAAACTCAGCATGAGTTACTGTAATATAATCACGTTGATCAAGTGTCATTATATTATACTAACTCATGCTTCAGTTCCCAACACTACTTCAATATCATTCATATTTTCAACTTGAAGGTTTACATAGTATAGAAACTAAACAGTTTCGTTTATGATGTAATACAGATAACGCGAGGAGGTAAATGATTTCGGATAAGAATAGTTATGAAATTATCATCAGAAATATCGAGGATATTTATAATAGAGGATACGATAATATCTTAGAATTTTAGAATCATAGTGTGATGAAGAAATTCATTCACAATGATTTAGAGCAATTAAAGAGTAAGGTATTCGCTAAAGATTTCATCAGAAACAGAATCATTAGGATTCTTTAAATATGGAGTTTTGGTCCTTGTATTTGTCCTTGGTTTCCTTCATAGTTTGCTCAATCTGTTTTCCAGTTCCAACTTTTCTGTGCTTTGCCAACATACTATTCTTTATCATCAAACTTCCAACGGTTATAGTCGTTTACGATTGTCTGCAGTTTCTGCTGCTTCATTCAGCTTTTCCAACATTTAGAGTATTGATTCGTAGGAGGGGTGTTTTCAGAATTTCAGAATGAAAGATCATAATTCTAAGAGGTAAATGTTATACATATACATACATTGGTTGATGTAGACATGCTGCGAGATTCAAAATACTGATTGCTGATTTCTGGTAATTGGTATGACAATTCTTGTTATAAGATGCGGATGAATATATAATAGGGTTTCGATAAAGATGATGACTTTTTCGGAAAGTTAAGGATCAATAAATTTGTTGGTAAATTTACTACTAATGTAGTGGGTCATAAACGGTTTCTCGGTAACGATGACGAAAGGCAAACTTATATATCAAAGTTATAATAAGGCTAATTCGAATGGAAGTCGAAGTTGATTTGCTGAAGCTATGACAAAATTAGCTAATTTGAAAAAGAGTTGCAATGTTATTTTCGGTAATAACAATGCCAAAGGAGCTAGCACAGACACGTGTTAAACGTTTACTCAGGTTCCGAGTATTTTCAGGTGCATAACTATATGCATCAATCTCTTCTTCCGTAGATGAAGTGCGGTTGGTTCATCCTATCGATTGAAGTGTTTTCAAGAATTATGAAAGGTTTGAATCGCAGATTGTAATCGTCAAGATACAAATGAGGTTTAAGATGAAATCAAGTGACAAACTTGAAGAATTGTTTAGTTTCATATGTTATAATCAATATTTTAATTCATTTTAATTGTCCAATGTTGACAGTCCACAGTTAGCAGTCCACAATTAGTAATCCAATAATTCATATATAGTTTAATATATAATATTCGAATTAATTAATACGTATTCGTGACCCATTGTATACATGTCTCAGACTTGATCACAACTCAAAGTATATATATTATTGTAGAATCAACATCAACCCTGTATAGCTAACTCGGTCATTACTACATATAGAGTGTCTATGGTTATTCTAAATAATATATATAGATGCATCGATATGATATGTCAAAACCTTGTATACGTGTCTCGATATTTAAAGTGCGTAAAATAAATAACAGAAATTAAATGACAATAAATAAAATTGCGATAATTAACTTGCGATAAATAAAATGTAATCAGTTAGCTAGAAACAGTTAGCTGGAAACAGTTAGCGTGGATTCTTAACAAAAATTTTATCATAGTTAATTCGTTTGTTTCTAACAAATTTTATTTTGTCCAATGTTTTCTTCATTATGCCACTTGTTGGATTCTGATAAGTCAAAATCCAAATATGAAATTGAATGGAAATGGTTATTCTGTGGTGAATAGATTCGTATATCTGTAGATGTAAGTAGGATAGTAAATGACTGTTGAATCAGATTCGAAGAATGTACAGTGTAACTTATTAATGTGAAATTTAAATATTCCTCGGGTATTACCTACCCATTAAAATATTTTCACCATTAACAGTTTGTACAAAAGAATTTTTAATTAAAATCTTTATGAAAACATATATACATATATATTTTCTTCAGATGTATTCATGGATTTAATGAGTCAATATGATATTAGACCCATTTGATTTACCGTTAGAACAAGAATATATAATCTCTAAAACATTAGAGATTACATAATCGCCATGCCGAACGAAGATAAATGATATAGAACGTCACGTAGAATGATGATTATGCTCGAGGTACATAATGAGATATTGAGGCATGTGATGTTGAAACTTGTGCTGCGGATGTTGATGTTGGTGGTATTGGTGTTGTCGGTGCTTTTGCTGAAGCTGGTAGGTTTTGCACCACGTTTTTCCAAATTGATTACTTGAGTGCGAAGCTCGTTGAATTCTTCCATTACTCCATGATGATTGTCGGTCGGAACGAGTGGATGAATAAGGTTTAGAATTGTGGATAGAATATAATCGTGTCGAGCTACCCTGGAAATGAGGCTGAAAATGGTGTTTCGGATAGGTTCGCCGGTATGTGCTTCAGGTTCTTCGCCAAGAGGTGAATTTGGTTGATGGAAAGGATCGCCTTCTTCGCGTCTCCATTGATTAAGTCGACTATGAACCCATCAGATGATGTGGGGATGGCTGATTGGTTGATTCATTCTGGTGACGCTGCTTCCAGAGCTTAGGTGAACATCCATATCGGAATAGCTGTCGGAATTCGAGGAATTCGAACTGGTTGAGGGATTCATCTCGTACGATCAGATGAAGGATTTTCGATAAGAAATAGATTATAGGATGTAGATTAGTACCCTGCAATACATAATTTACATATGCATATATAATACTAAAATCCCATAAGTTACGGAGGAATCTACGGAAGCTGTCAGGCAAAGGTAGCAATAACATATACGCTAAGATATGAATTTATCTATACACTGTCTATGCAATAGAGGTAGTAAGACATGTCTAGACTTTAAGGATGATAAGAAAATAATTTTCGACACTAAATGATAAGCAAAACTTTTGACATGCAGACACGGTCGAAGTCCAGACTCACTAATGCATCTAATCAACTATCAGTTAGACACACTAATGCAAGACCTGGTTCGCTAAGACCACCGCTCTGATACCACATGAGACGACCCGTCCTAATCCATCTGGACGAATACATTACACTTGGTTACATCACGAGGTAATTGACCTCTATATGATACATTTTACAAACATTGCATTCGTTTTTAAAAGACAAACTTTCATTTCAATGAAAGTTGACGGCATGCATACCATTTCATAATACATCCAACTATAATTGACTTAATAATAATCTTGATGAACTCAATGACTCGAATGCAACGTCTTTTGAAATATGTCATGAATGACTCCAAGTAATATCTCTAAAATGAGCAAATGCACAGCGTAAGATTTCTTTCAAACCTGAGAATAAACATGCTTTCAAGTGTCAACCAAAAGGTTGGTGAGTTCATTAGTTTATCGTAATCAATCATTTCCATAATTTTAATAGACCACAAGATTTCATTTTTTCAATAATCATACACTCGCAAGTGTTTAAAATTCATTCATATGGATTGAACACATGGTAACCGACATTAACAAAATGCATCTAGAATATCCCCAAACAAATAAACATCGAAGTACTAAAGCAGTTCAAATTCTCTGACTGGGGCGTGTCAAAGCCCATAGATATATCTTTTGGATTCGCTTCAATTGGTGGCAATTATAATAAACACCAATTCTTAGGCTACCAAGTTCAACAAGGGCGATATCCGGTATAACAATTCAACCATAGAATGTAGTTTCGATTACTTGTGTCTATTTCGTACAACAGTTATAAAAGCAGCGCATATATTCTCAGTCTCAAAAATATATATTGCAAAAGCATTTAAAAAGGGAGCAAATGAAACTCACTATACTGTATTTTGTAGTAAACATACATATGACGTCATTGAACAAGTGTAGGGTTGGCCTCGGATTCACGAACCTATATCGAGTATGTATATTAACACATATAATTAACATGTAATAATGATCAAACTAGTTTATATATATTACTTATTTAATTTAGTAATATATTTGTTATTTCAAGATTATATATATATTTATTTTGTATATTTAATATTTATACATATCGTTATACTAATACATATATCTATCTATATAACTAGTATTATTTTGTTAAATCAATTTGTTATATGTAAATATTTATGTAATTTATGTTATTATGTTTGTAGTAATAATAATTATGTAATAATAATAATATTAATGATAATAGTAATGATAATAAAATTAATGTAAATAAAATTATATATAAAATCATGTTAATGAAAATAATAATAATAATGATAACAATAACTACCTCATAAGCTTTTCCAACAATAAAATGCCCCAGACAGGGCTCGAACCTGCGACGTCCCGCTAACTCGATAACATCCTTAACCATTCTTCCATTTCTAATTTCCCAGTATAATAAGGATCCAAATTGTTTTATCCCACAATTTAGTTTTTCTTTTTACGGAATCCATTTATTTATTCATCATATTTATTTTCGATCATCACATCATCGTGAATCATAATCGTGTATCATCATCGTTCCCATCATCATTTAATATAATTATCACTATCTTACATCGCCATTCCTAATCATCATTCGTTATATCGTATTATCATCAACACAACCATTATCATCATCATATACTATCATTATAACATCATTTTATCACCATCATAATAATCATCTCGTGTATCATCACATCCATAACATGACACCCTCGTAATCATCTAACATCCTAATCATCAATATGATCATAACATCATCATCATCTTAATCCTTCAATCGATTTTCATTCTTAACAGTGAAATATTACTATCATTCCTATTATCATCTCACGTTACATTATCATTATCATTTATAGTCCAAAACGAAAATGAGTCTCGGCCCAACAGGTAAATCATTCATGGCCCAACTGAAAGTATTTCTTGGCCCAGCAGTAAAAGTTCATTAAACAAAATCAAACAGCCCAAAAGAGTTTACTACGGCCCAAGCTAGTATCTTTTTGTTTTGATAAATGTTTGCAGTAGCACTAGCAAAAAAATAAACACAAGAAGTGTCGGTGGATGGAATAAAGAAATCAGAGGTTGCAAGTGGGCAACAGGAGTCGACATTTAGTATTTTAAAACATAAAACTATAACATCATCTATTACCTCATCATCTAATCATCATCCATTATCATCTTAATTATCATTATCTTGTCTTCATCATTCCTATGATCTACTTTAATAATTGGGTTTCGTTTTTTGTTTGTTTGAAATAGAAAAATAGAAAACGAGCAAATATTTTAGTGATGGTGAATGAGTGGTTTGAACAGCAAAACGGTTAGTAGTAGTTTTATCAGCTAGTAAACAACAATTATTACCGTAACGGTTAGGCAGTTTAGGGGTGATGAAAGGTGGTTAAGCGGGTCGTTGAATAGCTACAATACTAGTTCGTAGTAGCAGTAGCAAAGCCCATAGTAACCAGCTGCAACCTCGGTGTTTGTCTTCCATTATCTTCACGTTTTATTATTAAGACAGCAACAATGGAAATCGTAAGTGATGGTGGCTGTCATAATGGTTTTTAAGAGAGAGAGAAGAAGGTGGTCATGTGGTTGTGATGTAACCGAAACAGGAAATAGAAATTTGAAAACAGTTTGATGATTGTCGATGGTTAATTGGGTTAATTGGATGAACTAGTAAACAGAAAGTAACAAGAAGATAGTGGTTTGTGTTGGTGTTACCTCGTACTCGTATAGTGGTGGGTTTTGACGAGGGCAAAAAATAAGCAGGAATAAAGAGCAGTATGATACAAGCATTAAGGTGAGGGTGTGGTTGATATTCGGTCAGAACAGAAGATATAGAAAGTGTGGGTTCAAGAATGATCTTTTGGGTATGATGATTATAGGGTGGTGTTGGTTTGGGTCGTTTTAACCGGAACAATAAGTAGCAGCGAGCAGTGAGGGTGTTTGTGTGATGGTTGCCATGGTAGAGAAAAGTAGTGATCGGTTAGTGATTAAGACCGAAAATTTATTAAGGTGGTGGCTTGGGTGATCAAAGTTTGTCGAGCAAAAGATAATGATCGGGGTGGTGTTTTGAGGTTGAAGATGGTGTCGTGAAACTAGTGATCAAGGTGGTGATAAAGGTGGCTTCAAGGTGAAAGGTGTTACCGGTGGTGGTTCCATATTGATGAGAGTGGAAGTCGATGGTGACTGTGTATTGTGTTTGGAGGTGGTTCACAAAAACAAAGCAATAGCTTGTGTAGTAGCAATATGGTAGTTTCGAATGTTTATGCAGGAGCATAGCCGTAATGGGTTTCGAGAGTGAAGAAGGTGTTTGATAAGGTGGTGATCAAATGGGTGTCGGTTGAAAGGAGGAGAGGGTGTGGGTGTGGTGGAGGTTGTGGAGAATGAATTCCCATATGGATATATAAGTTGTATGTATATTCAATTCATATGTGTAACATATATATCTATAGAATATGATATAAGTCAAAAGTTGAAACAGTAATTGAAATCATAATTCAAATAGTTTAGCAGCCGGGCACTTTGTAGTTTTCTACCGACGGTTTTCACGGACTATTATTTCGTACCCCGTTGTTACATCAGTGGCGGATAAAAGTGTTCAGAAAAATCTCATATTTTTAAATTAACTATATTTATTTATTTTGGTCATTATGGTATAAAATTCGATTATTAAATAAAATTAATTATTCACTCCCAACCCCAAGTAAAATATAAAAAGTTTTAAAATTCAACAAATAGTTCCTAAATACATTTTTGGTAAGCCTAAAATTTATAGAACTCATTTTCGGATCACCGTTTATTTTAAAATCATATAAGTTTGAATTTAGTTTGCTTAATATCAATCGGAACATCAAACGAGTATTACAATCATTTAATATTTATTTTTAATATACTTTATTTATATATATATAGATATATTTTTTTAAATAATTATTATTATAATATCCTATTTTTATTTTATTAATTTTTAATAACAACAACATATAATACTTCAAATTATATTTCGAATTATTATTTATATATACATACACACATATCTATTTACAATTAATTGTTCGTGAATCGTCGAGAGTAGTCGAAGGTCAATTGAATATATGAAACAGTTCAAACTTTTTGAGACTCAACCTTACAGACTTTGCTTATTATGTCAAAAACATATAAAGATCAAGTTTAAATTTAGTCAAAAATCTCTGGGTTGTCACATGATGCAAGAGGCTGTGGAATCCGAGAGTGATCTATTACCTTATGTGAACGTTTCTTACAAACATATGGCATTATATTAACGTTAACAATTGTCTATCTTACAATGTGTGTTCCGTTTGCACATTATAAGCATGTAGAAAAGTTGTTAGTATGTGTGTTATTTGTGTTTTAAATGTCTATTGCAACAAATTTAAAGAAATGTAATTGTCATTAATAAAACTTATTTTCTGGTATATATATTTGTGTGTGTGTATATATATATATATATATATATATATATATATATATATATATATATATATATATATATATATATATATATATATATGGGCATGATCAATGGGGAAGTAACCAATCGGGGGGAAGCAAAATTTTTTTTTTTTTTTTGGAATTTTTTTTTCCCGGCATCAAGATCACACGAAAATATGAACATTTAGAAGAGACACTTCGTGATGAATGTTATTATTTAGACGGGAAAACGATCGACAAAAATAACATTCAAGATAATATTGTTCGTGAAGAATATGAACTTTTTTTTTTCATGTTTTGTTTAGTAAAATTTAGCCCGATTTAGAGTTTAGGGTTTAGGGTTTAGGGTTTGGTGTTTTGGGTTTATTCCATAAACCCAAAACACCAAACCCTAAACCCTAAACTCTAAACCGTTCGTGTTAAAAACTCAATCTAAATCCTAAATCTAAACCCTAAATCTAAACCCTAAACCCTAAATTTCTAAACCCTAATATCTAAACCCTATAAACCCTAATATCTAAACCCTAATATCTAAACCCCAATAGCTAAAACCTCAACATACGCTCGAAAAACACGATAATTGTTATATATTACTTCTTCGAGCGTTTTTCCGCCAAAATAATAACATTTATCACAAAGTGTCTCTACTAAATGTTCATATTTTCATCACATCTATAATATTCGTGAACAAAGTTTTTTCAAAAAACGAAAAAAAAAAAAAAAAAGTTTTTGCTTCCCCTCGCTTCCCCTCGATTGGTTACTTCCCTCTTGATCCTACCCCTATATATATATATATATATATATATATATATATATATATATATATATATATATATATATATATATATATATATATATATATATATATATATATATATATATATATATATATATATATATAATATTTACATAATAATAATGTGTACATATAGAACTAAGTACAACTAATGATCCGGATTTAGTTGGCTTTTCCACCAATAACTACCCTAAAATTAGATGCGTCACATACACATTTTATTGTAGTCGCTCCAGAATCTCTTGCATAGTTTTCAAATGTCAGTTCTTCCCTCTTCTTGATACCTCGTAGTGCAAATAGACCAATGCAAACTTTCTCATTCACCATCCATTGGTTTGGCAGAATAAAATGTTGGTGGAAAGCATATCACTGTTGCATCGTACTTGCAAGTATAATAACATTTTCAGTGCAATAATTTGGCTCACAACTGTGATTTATAAATCAACTCGAATTTCCTTTTCCACAAGCATCTATTACCAAAGGATGAAATGTAATAAAATTACATATCAAAACTAGTAAATATAACAAAATAAAAATAGATATTGTCTTTAACATTATTGTATCAATAGACAAGGTAAAAGGATTAAAGACCAACTAATCTCACTATCATTCATTAATGTCATGAAATAGAATTTTTTGCGACCCTTTGAAGCATTTTCTTTTTGTCGGGCCTCATAAGCATGCATGTCAAGTAACTAAAAATCATTGAATAAAAAGGATTACTTAAATTAACAACAATAAACAATGTGAGATTAAGCAAGTATCCTTTTACCTCTCCGACATATTCAATAAGGAACCTTCCTTTAGGGATATCGTCCAGCAGCTGAAGTCCAAAACCCCTCTATCCATAAGGAACACGTTTAAATCATGAATACGTACATATTTGAAACTGAAATCATATAGATATTTGATACATATAACATTTTATATCAAAAACATGTAATAGTAATTATGAAAGAATTAATAAGGGTTAAAACTACCAAATATCTTTATACTTTTATTTTCGTTCCAATGTAGGCTATATACCCAGAAAATACCAGTGCATGTCACATACTTTCAAAAAGTGTGCTAATGTAGGCTACTGGTGACCGATTACCTGCGTGTGCAGTCTCTTGGGCTAACAGACGTTAACAAGAAGCATTCATATATCAGATTAATTAAAGTTTCAGGTTCCTGATTACTCCTTCAAGCTTCGTGTTGCATCAGATCGTGTTAAAATTCATCTCTGAACAGCAGATCGAAAAGTCAAAACTTATGAGATTTTGGTCAACAAATCAATTGGATTGTTTCTCGAATTTTCAGGTCTTGATTTTAGTTCACGAGTGTTAGGTGATGGATTTATAACAACTTTCATGAATAAATCGTATCCTACAAACGCCTTACTGTTAACGTCTGTTAGCCTCAGGGACTGCACACGTAGGTAACCGATCACTAATAGCCTACATTAGAACATTTTTTGAAAGCATGTGACGTACACTGGTATTTTCTGTGTATATAGCCTACATTGGAACAATAATAAATGTATAAATCTATTTGGTAGAACATGACTAGCCACATGGGTACATTTCTTCAACACATTCTACGTTCATATTCCTATTAAGAAATTCATCACGACACCTCATGCGGTCGTCTAAAGGTATATTGCACTCACAAACCAAAATCTCATCAATAGGTTGATTTTTACTATTGTGATACACAAACAAGTTAGTTCTTTTTAATGTCCAAGATTGCTAAACCTTGGCAACATCATCCTTAACTCTGACACCCTCCCTAGCTTCAGCCTCAGCCTCAACCTCAACCTCAACCTCAACCTCAACCTCAACCTCTGATATGACCACCTCCACAGTCTCAGCCTGATCAACTCCTATTTTTTCTTTTAGGAGCACGACAATCCTGAAGATACCCACGATCATCTTACCGAAGATACGAACAAATTTATGATTAAATCAAAATACATTTACCATATTAGAATTAATTTTTTAAATAGATTAAGAAAAATTACGTTACGCTACTCACGCTGGCCCTCTCACCAAGTAGCATGGCAATAAGTCGATCATTCTCGTCGACCCGCCTCATTAGGGCAGTCAACATGTCTCTACAACCACAATAGTGTGCATCAGATGTAGGTTGTGGTAGTGGTGGTGGTGGTGATCGGTGCGGTGGTGGTGATGAAATTTGTGGTAGTGGTGATGGGGGTGGTAGTGCCTGTGACTGACCAGAAGCAGTCAACTCATCATCAATAATCTAGGTGAAGCCACGCACCAGTCGCTCATTGCATCTGTCACAGTAAGCCGCCCGCCATAATGAAATAACTGACAAAGTACTCACCAAGTCAAGTAGCTTCACACTTTGGTCAAATGTCAGGGTCTTTTAAGCCTCTTCCAGTAAACTACCCCGAAATCACATGCCCGACCTTCCTTACATGAGTGGTAATTTCGTCTAGAATATCTCCCAAATCTAAATCTGAAAATTTAAAATATAATAATAATCAATTAATATAAAACACAATTCCTATCATTAGATAAACTGAATATTAATATAAAATAAGTCATTATTACCTTGAATGCCTAAATGGACTCGGTCAGGGTATGTAGACAAGCCACGTTAAGGGCCCCCTTTTATTCTTACTATGTTTATCTCCTCGGGAATGCTACAGGTCAGATCGGCATCTAGACCGAAATCTAAAACCCATTAGCAAACAAAAATCTCGCCGCCCGAAGCGCACGAAATGCGGACGAGACAACGCAAACAATATATCATCCTGTTAAGGTAGGATGATGATCTTAGACAGTCATCCGATGCTTCTTTTTTTAAAGAATTAGGTGTACCAAGCTTGGGTCGTTGTGTAAAAACCCCATACATATAACCATGGGTCGAAAATCGTCTGTCGATAATCGTCCGTTGCGCCAGGGTTAACCTTGTCTTTATGGAACTAAATTTGGTGATTTTATTCCTCGTTTTAGGCATAGCTGACATATGTACATTTTCCTGAAAAACAAAGCAAAACGAGCTTCAAACAAATGCCCAAAAACCCAAACAGCACAACATCACACACCACGTTCCAGGCACCATGCACCATGCATGTTGCGTGTTGGCTAATAATAGTAATTGCATGAACGTAAAAGAGTAAAAACTCATTTAATGGTTTTTTTCACAATCAACCAAAAGCATTAACACTACAACAACTATTATACATATATATTACTTACATATTACATTAAAACCTTAATCGATTTTCAAAAAATCCAAATTCATATACGCACACAAAGTGTTCGACGAGATGTCATCAATAAATAACGAATCAAACCAGAGGAAAAGTGATGTTACCTGATATTTAGACCTTTTGTAAGATTTGTAGGTGTCGAATTGTTCGATCAACAATTTTCATACCAGGGATTTGTCGAAAATCTGTTCGAAAATGCATTAGTGGGTTTTATGGATCTTTCCATGGGTGGTAAAATGGGTAAACGTGTTTACAAATACTTATAGGTTGACGGGATTACTGGACCAAGTAAAGATCAAGCAAAAGAATTGTTGAATCACTCAAAATTTGACAAATCACACGTTTGGTGAGTTGTGTGTTTTTGTGCCAGGTGCGTTCAAATAGTGACCAACTTTGTATAGTTAGTGGTTAATCTAAAACATGAAATTAGAATGTATAAATGCTTATTTTTATGTTAAGATATTGTGCAGGGGATTTAGTGTCATTTCTGAAAGTTGAAGGACTGTTTTTGAAAGCTTGGAGTGAAGCAGAGGGCATGAAGCAGTATTCTGGATAATTGAAGGGTGCGGAGTGTAAAATATATTTTACATATATTTTAACATATCAGATATATGATTTTTCATTCTGAAAAAACATATTCGCACGATTCATTAGTTTCTCTCAATTCTTAATTGAGTGTTCATTAGTTCTTCATTACATTTTCTGTAATTTTTGTATTAATAGTTCATGATTATATGAACTATAGTTTGTTAGAAGACTTATGAATTATTTGGTTATAGTTTGAGCTATCTTGACAGATTGTGATTTCTGAATTCTATAGTTGATTTGAATAAAGTTCTATCTCCTGTAATTGGAGTTGTTTGTGATTTCGTTCATGGTATCAGAGCTTAGGTTTTAATATTGGGTTACTGTGTTCATAATTTCTCCCATCGGTGGCGATTGGAAAAAATTGGGGTTTTTGAAATTCAGTCAAAATTATTTGATTAAATTGTGTTCTTGACTGTGTTTGGGTTCAATAAAGATATGTGGATAATGTTTCTGGTTCATTACTGCCGATTTCCATGGTTTTCTTCTCGAAACCCTAAATTGCTAAAATTAGGGTTTTCCCTAATATGTTTCTTTCGCTACTGTTTCTTTCTCAGGTTGTTCTTCTTTATTTACTTTGAACGCTCCTACTGTAAGTCTTCTATTCATCTTTCTTTTCTAAAAGACCTAGATTGTGTCTTTGTTCTTGGAGAGAATCAAGGGATAGTATTCCATGCTTGATCGGCCAACTTGATTGACTTAGAATCCTGTGCTGGACCTTCCACCAAGTCTTGATTATCTTTGTGTGAAGAGTGACTTTAAAGAATCATTTCTTTGCTGACTTGAAAATATATTATCCTTGTTTATTGTTTCATTTGTTCTGCATTCTCTGTTTACTTAAGCCTCTTTGGTTTAATCCAAAGCACACCAGGTACCCAATGTGGCGATGGTGTGTGAAGAGTTTCCTCCTAACGCGTGTGTGGGTGACAAATGAGAGCATTCGATGTCGATATCGCCTTTTAAAAAAAATATTGGCGTGGATTCCTAGTTGTTAAATCAAAAGAACGTCAGTTACATGGTTATTCGCTACGAAACTATTAATATCCGCTACTAAACTATTAATATCTACCAACTATGGTTCTTCCAAAAGGTTGTTGGTGACGACAAGTAGTAGTGGTCATCAAAAGAATGGTACGATGGTGTTGTTTAGTCGGGCTTATTCTTCGCTCCTCTTTCCTGCACATCTCTTTAGCCAGGAGAAATTAAAAAACATTGTAATTGAAACATAAAAAAAAACTTTAAAATGGTGATCCACTACCTACGTTAAGTGTAAAACTTTTTTTTAAAAGAATCAGACCCGCGCTGTTTAAGATGAAGGAAACCCTAAAAACCATTCAGCCAAACAAACATTTTATATCTTATATATGTAACGTAATTAATAAAATAAAAATAAAAAGACTAGATTACCCTCGTGAACAGTAAGGAAGTCATCATATATAGTATATGGAACAGTAAGGAAGTCATCATATATAGTATATGCTGTTAATGGTTAATTGTTAATATCAGAATATTGAAAAATATGCTAGCAAGTTGATAAAATCACAAACATCCCTCACCATATTCATTACAAAAATATTTCTAACACAAATCACATAGTCAATCACCATTAAACTCAACCTATCAACAGAAGTTGTGCATTCACCTACCTTATTATTTGTCAAAAACAAATATTCACTTGCTTTAAAAAAATTTCACCATATTAAAAATGTAAAGTGGTATGCCGAGAGGAGAAAAGATAAGTCTCGATGTAATTAGTATGGTTGTAATTCGATTTCAGTTTTGAGGTAAATCTTATCCTAAATTGATATGTATTTTGTTAGGTTTTATTAATCATCTAGTTAACGAACTGAAACCAACTATAAATTAATGATTCTGTAGCTATAGGGGAATTTTTTTCTTTTACCGACACGCCAGGGCATTTTAATGTCAGGGCCGGCCTTAGAGCACTCGGTACCCGAACAAAATTGCCACCGTCCCCCTAAATCGACGCCGGAATCAACGGTCGGCAGGCACCAGACCGGCGTCGGTCCCGGCGTCGATTTACAATGTTGCTGATTCGACGCTGTTGAATTGTACCGTTAGAAGTTTGAATTTGAAATTTATCCGTTGCCAACGGCTACATTTTGTATTTAATTCAATTTTTTATTTTTCCTTTTCCTCTATATAATCTCTATTCATTTTATCATTTTTTACACAACATATTATTCTCATCTTATTTTTCATACAAAAATTATATTTTCTTCAAGTTCATACGAAGACGATTACGAATTTACGGCGCATGCGCTAAACGTACTGGACGAACTTAATCAATCCGATTATGAAGTAAATTCTCGTCGTCACATACGCCGTGACCATTACAAAGCACATGAACGTTTGATGGATGATTATTTTAACGAGCGTTGCAAATATAGTGACGATAATTTCAAACGGCAGTTTCGAATGCGGCGGCGTGTTTTCCTTAGAATCATGGACGATATTCTAAGCTACGCCCCAAATCCGTTGTGACAACCCGGAAATTTTCGACCAAATTTAAACTTAATCTTTATATGTTCCGACACGATAAGCAAAGTCTGTAATGTTGAAATCTCAAAAACTTTGAACTATGTTCATGTAATCAATTGCCCTTTGACTGTGCTCGACGATTCAAGAACATTTATGTGTATATATATATATATATATATATATATATATATATATATATATATATATATATATATATATAGTTATGTTAATTGAAAACGTTAACAAAGTATTAGATGTATAATACTTTACATGAATGTATTTGTTTCAATATATATTTAATATAATTATCGACGGAATTAAAAGATAATATCAGATGATTGAATTATCAGATACATTGTGAATATGATTACGGGTCTCTGTTATGAGGTCCACTATGATTTAAGAAATCTGTTCTTTTTAACAACATTCGGAAAATGGTAAAGTGATTTACAAGTAAGAACAAATGTGTCAATTAACGGGAACTCGACAAGGATTAGTGGAGAGTCCTTTTTGATTTCTAATTTATGCTTTACAATATTTTCCTCGTGACTTTGATAAAATAATTAGTTTAACTTTCATTTTATATGAAAGTAAGAACGTAGAAAATAAATAACTCAGATGTTGGATATCGACGAGTTAAGAAAATTAACATTTTACTTTAAGATGATTCATAAGTCTATTTAACCTTTGGACGTATTCTAACGCTCCACCAACAAACTGTAATTTAAAAACTCGAAACCTATTAAAGAGTATATAAAAATTTATTTTTCTAAAACGTTTTATGATATAACGATTTCCCTTATTTTAACCTTTTAACAAAATGATTCTTAAATATATTTAGTTTTGAAAAACAAAATTATCATATTTATTTGATTGAGTTTCAAACATACAAAAACATTTTTCAGTTTAAAAAGAACTTTATTATTAAAACGTTTATAAGATAATTTGTTTATGAATATAAATTGAAGAACTTAATTAAAGCTTTGTATTATAAACTTGCAAATATATTTTTATTGTTCAAAAAGGTGAAAGTATTATTAATTTCGAGACAATTTTAAATTATGTAATGAACTTTGAAATATAATTTGTTTTGAAAAATTATATATTATATTTCAAATTTATATTTTGAAATGAAGGTGTATATATATATATATATATATATATATATATATATATATTACAATGTAATAAGATTTAATATTAATTATAAAACGTTTTAGTTAAAATAATACTATTATATATATATATATATATATATATATATATATATATATATATATATATATATATATGCATATGTAAACATAATGAAACGTTAATTTATAGAAGCAAATGACCAAAACACTTGAATGTTCAAGTTACACTTCGAGTGATATAGTTTAATGATGATTAAGTCTAATTATTGATAAAGGTACACGTCGCGTAATGTATAGTGCAAGTTTTCTCAGCGTACGAGAGGACGTTTGAAAAACCGGAACCGGGGCACAAGTCGAGCGGCAATGATCGAGACAACGGAACAAAAATTATAATTCAACTATGAATATAAATATAATATAATATAATATATAATTAATTAGATAGATTATATATATATATATATATATATATATATATATATATATATATAATTAAGCGAGTGTGTCGGCAGCTTGTTTGATGCATTATGAACTTGAAAAAGTCCTCATGCAAGTACATGATTTCTCCTCACAAACCTCATGCAATTGCATGAGGGGTAGGTGAGGTTAACATGTCTATATAAATCGAACGAATTTTAGTTTGTGAATCATTCTCTTCATACTACTCCGTAAATATATAAATATATATATATATATTATTAAAATTATTATTATTATTATTAATATCAATTTCATTATTTTGATATTAGTATTATTAGTAGCGTTATTATTAGTATTATTATTACATAAAATACTACGACGAGGTTATGATCAAGCGATTTCAAAACGGGTTTTTCGAGCGGGATAGAGCTAAGGAAATTACGGATTATAGCTATGGAGGTTATGGGTATTGTTCGGGGGTATTGCTCGTGAGTCAAATCTAGTGTTTATCATCTTCGTCGCGTCTACGTATCTTCCTACAATATTGAATCACAATATTGATACGTGAGCATTCATATCTTATCTTTTATATATTAATAGTGTATCCCTGACTAGTGCTCGAGTATATATGTTTATGCATGTTTGTATGCTTAATTTCATCGTTAAATAGTTTATGATGAATCATGAATTTAATACATATACTACTGAGATAAGGTATATGATATGCATGTCGTTGGAAAGCTGGCGAAAAATTAATAACTTTTCATTTAGAAAGCGTAGGTTTCGATAAACGGATTAAAAGATATAGTCAACTGAATTATCATTAATTTTAGTATTATTATTAAAATGATTATTATTATTACTATCGTCGTTATTATCGTCATTATTATTATTATCTAATAATTATTATTATTATTATTATCATTATCGTTATCAATATAAGTATTTTTCATTAAAAAAATTTATTGTTATTATTATTACTATCATTAAGGTTATTATTAATATTATCATTATTATTATTATTATTATTATTATTATTATTATTATTATTATTATTATTATTAGTTATTATTATTATTAGTATTATTATCATTAAAACTAATATTAGTATCATCTAATTATTATGATTACTATTATTATCATTATTATGTATGCGATATAAAAGAGGGCTAAAAGCTATTAAACAAATCAATTAGGAAATAATGAGTAAGAGTATCATGATGAAATTAAAATGTAAGATATTGATTTAAGAGAAAAATATCGTTTTCATTATTTTTATCATTAT
Organism: Rutidosis leptorrhynchoides; assembly: GCF_046630445.1. Taxonomy (NCBI): domain Eukaryota; kingdom Viridiplantae; phylum Streptophyta; class Magnoliopsida; order Asterales; family Asteraceae; genus Rutidosis; species Rutidosis leptorrhynchoides. Next base: position 74,315,628 of record NC_092341.1, read on the forward strand.
TGTTATTATTAAAAGTTTCATTTATATCAAAACCATCATTTTTTATTAAAATTATAATTTTTGATAAAAAATATTACTATTATTATAAAATATCATTTTTATTATCATTTTAGTATTATTATCATTATTAAAAATTCTCATTTTGAATAGAATTATTATTTTTATATAAAATGTTATTATTATTACAGTTAATATTAAGATGTATCGTTATTATTAAAATTATCATGATTAGAATTATCATTTTATTAATATCATCATTAGTAAATATAAATATTGTTATTATTATAAAATAATACAACCTTTACTTATTACTATTATTATTATCAATATTATTTTATCAAATAAATATGGGTTACAAAGGTATTTTTATCACACGTAATATAATTACATTAATAATAGATACGACTATATTTTTATGATATTGAGTGAACTGTATAAATTATATTACTTTAGATATATAAAAGTATATTTTTATCATATATAAATTTTAATATAAATTTTTTATTAATAAATGACTTTTATTATTTACTCTAATAAAATCTGATAAATATATTTAAATATATAAAATGACTATATCTAAGTTATATAATAAACATAAATAGATTTTGGAAGTCATTTTTAGATTAGATGACTTTTGTTGACTTTTGCATGATAATCTCGAGCATTAGGATTGTGATACACTATGACCTGACCTAAATTGTTAGACAGATATTGACCAACATATAAATATATATACTTAATATAGGTTCGTGAATCCGAGGCCAACCCTACACTTGTTCAATGACGACATATGTATTTTTACTACAAAATACAGTATTGTGAGTTTCATTTGCTCCCTTTTTAAATGTTTTTGCAATATATATATTTTTGGGACTGAGAATACATGTGTTGCTTTTATAAATGTTTTATGAAATAGACACAAGTAATCGAAACTACATTCTATGGTTGGATTATCGAATCGAATATGCCCCTTTTTAATCTGGTAATCTAAGAATTAGGGAACAGACACCCTAATTGACGTGAATTCTAAAGATAGATCTATCGGGCCCAACGAGCCCCATCCAAAGTACCGGATGCTTTAGTACTTCAAATTTATCATGTTCGAAGGGAGTCCCGGAATGATGGGGATATTCTATATGCATCTTGTTAAGGTCGATTACCAGGTGTTCACCATATGAATGATTTTTATCTCTATGTATGGGATGTATATTTATGAGAAATGGAAATGAAAATCTTGTGGTCTATTAAAAATGTTGGAAATGAATATTGATGATAAACTAATGAACTCACTAACCTTTTGGTTGACACTTTAAAGCATGTTTATTCTCAGGATTGAAAGAAATCTTCCGCTGTGCATTTGCTCATTTTAAAGATATTACTTGGAGTCATTCATGGCATATTTCAAAAGACGTTGCATTCAAGTCGTTGATTTCAATAAAGATTATGATTAAGTAAATGACAGATTAGGTCATTTATAGTTGGATATTATGAAATGGTATGCATGCCTGTCAACTTTCGATGAAATGAAAGTTTGTCTTTTAAAACGAATGCAATGTTTGTAAAATGTATCATATAGAGGTCAAATACCTCGCAATGTAATCATATATTATTGTATTCGTCCTTATGGATTAGGACGGGTCGTCTCATCCGTTACCGGATTATTTTAGATGGTTTCATCAAAGACGCGATTCGCGTGGCATGTGGAGTATTAGTTCGGAATTGAAGATGACAGCCGCACTACGTCAGCTTGCATACGGTTACACACCTGATGCTTTGGATGAGTATCTTCAAATGTCCGAACGATAGGCAGGGAATCTTTATTTAACTTTACTAAGTGCATTATGAATTTTTATGCGAACGACTACCTAATAGAGCCTACGTTGCATGACATTCAATGTTTGTACGAGGGTCATGAGGAGATTCATGGTTTACCGGGCATGTTCGGTAGCATCGATTGTATGCATTGGGCATGGGCAAAATGTCTGGTTGCCTGGAGAGGCCAATTTAAGCGAGGCAACCATAGTCACCCAACTATTATGCTTGAAACCATCGCCTCGTATGATAATTGGATATGGCATGCGTATTTTGGTGTGGCGGGCACAAACAACGACATAAATGTGTTGGACTCTATTGATTTGTTCAAGTCAATGATTAATGAAGACATGCCAGACGTCCCTTTCGTGGCAAACGGTGTTGAGTACCCAACGGGATACTGTTGGTTGAATATGTTTTGATGATGGCAATAAACTTAAGTATAATTAACCAAAGAATATGTTTTGATGATGACACACACATACGCATAAGTGATGACTGACATCTTAACATAAAACACGCAAGGTCACTAATCTATACTTTATATTGCAAACGACCAAGTCAAACATAGGTTAAAGAATGAAATAAAAAGTTCAGGTAAACACACGGTTGAGGTACGGTCGACCGCATAGTCAACCGTAAAACCCCAAACTGAATTGCAACGCAGTTTTGTGAAAACAAGTTGCACGGTCGCTGTAACATCCCGCCTTTTTTCCGTTTACTTTTCCGTTTAACTTTTTAAATTCCGTTAAATGTTTATAACATCTCCCGTTAATACGCGTTTTAAAAATATCTCGTTTAGGTAATTCACGCACCCGCAACCGAACTCGAGGGACTAGTTTCGTCAAAGAGCCAAAGAGGTGACTAACTTGTGACTAGTCACCCCACCACCTATCTTTTTCATTTTCATTTTCCTTTTCTTCTTCTACTTCCACATTTTCTTTCAATTCTCCATTTTGAAGAATCATCATCTAAATCCAAGCTAGCGGGTGTCTTGCAAAACAAATTACATATTTGGAATCCTTGCAACTTCCTCTTCGATTCCATACCGACTTCATTACATTTGGGTAACTTTCTAAAATCACTAGATTTAGTGTTCTTGATGTTTTTAACTTATAAAGTTGTTAATTAGTGTCTATGGCTCAAGTCTAACATGAATATATGATTTATATGTTCGATTTTGTTATTTGAAGTAACTAGCATGAACATAAACTTTGGTGTGTTTGATTTGGTGATTTGGTTGTTTGAATGATGTTAAATGTCATAAATGCATGTATTAAATGTGTTCCTAACATCACTAGCTTCAATTTCATGTGTAGGTTGCTTGAGGAAACTCCATAAACTTGATTAGTGATTTTGGTGAATTTGGGTTAGGGTTTGATAAGCTTGAAATGAATATTTGATGCATTAAATGCCATGATTTATTGTTAGTAAGTAGTTAGTTGTATTGTATGCTCGATTACCTACAAAACGGCATGTTGTATGTATGCATTAAATGCCCAAATCATAAATGTGCACTTATCAAATTTGAGTATTAAATGTGTGCATTAATTGATCATTTACTTTGGAAATCCGATTGTTACAAATAATGTTTTTGGTTGGTGAAATGTATTTAGTTGTGTTCTTTGTCAAATTACCTTTCTAACGATATAAGATACGAGTTCTAAGTATTAGCGGTTTGCGAGTTATGCTTGAAAGTGTTTTGAATTGAGACTTGGACATTTGAGACTGACCAGGTACCAGCTCCCGTGTATTGTCGCGGCGCGGCAATCCTGGATCGCGGCGGCCTAAGCCGTGTTCAGGTTCTAACCTACATGTCAATTATAAGAAAAATGTTTGGCACACTATGGACCTCCGATTCACATGAGACTTGTTCTAACATGCTTATATATGAATAAAAACCTCAGAAAAATAGTTCAGGACCCGACCCGAACGTGTTGACTTTTTCGTTGACTTTGACCGACCAAAGTTTGACTTTTTGTTAAACTTAACCAAATGATTTTGCAACCTTCCTAACTTGTTTCTATACTTGTATCTTGCATGAAACTTGACAATTTGATTCACATGCTACATAATCGAGTCGTAACGAGCCATAGGACTAATTGAACATCTTTGACCTATCGTGTTTACCGTTATTGATACGACCTATTTGTTTAGGTCAAGACTAGCATTATCCTTCGCACACGTTACTTTGTGAAGTACTTTTCATACGTGCACTCAAGGTGAGATCATAGTCCCATCTTTCAAACAACTTTTATGCTATAAACTATGGGATGAGAAACATATACGTATCATACTTTTACACTTTGAACACAACTACGAAAATGAACATTCCACGTACGGCTTTGAACGAAAATCCTCAATTCAATTATCATTAGTTACACTTGCAGGGTGTAAACGTGAACTTATATTATGTGATCACATGGGCTTGACGAGCCTCATTCGGACGGTTCGCTACCGTTAGCGGATGAAATATATTTTCGGGTCTAGTGTATGTTCTAACACTACGTAAAGGGTGCAAAATAGTTAAGTTTGATAATTGGGTGCCCGCGAAACAAATAACAACTTTGGAATGCAAATGATTTAGATAATCATAATATACTAAATCTTGTGGTTTAAATGCAACGTTTACTAAAACACCTATGATTTCACCAACGTTTTCGTTGACAGTTTTCTATATGTTTTCTCAGGTCCTTGAAAGCTACTTGATACATGCTTCCGCACTCTTTTTTATACTTGCTTGGATGTCGAGTATACATGCATAGTTGGAGCGTCTTTTGACTACTTTAAATTGTGTCGCATAGGTTTCATTCGTACGTTAAACTTTGTAATGTAACTAGTCTTTTGAACTACATTTGTAAACTTGAAACATCCTTTTACTTATGAAATGAATGCGACATATTTTGGTCAAACGTCATGTTAAAGACTTATGACCACGTAACGGGACCTAAGTAGTCGGCGCCGTCAAACATGATTTGGTTGGGTCGCTACAGATGGTATCAGAGCGTTGGTTGTAGGGATTTAGAGTTCATTGGTGTTGACCCCGAGTCATAGGGTACATTGGTGAGTCTAGACTACAACCGGCATATAGACTTGAAGTAGGAATTACTTGACTACTTGTGCATTATACTCGAACTCGTCTATCATATCTAATTCTTATTCAATCTTAATCTCACGTTACTTGATTTAATTGACGCGCCACCTTGACTATATGAATTAGTGTCGAATGCACATATGAATTAGGGTAATATAATTTCCGGGATTATATTACGGTGACTCATATGAACATTCCGACATTATGACATAAAGAATTTAAGGCGAGTCAAGGAAAATTTCTCTCTATCCTTATTCCATATCATGGTTAGTATTATTAAGAATACTAATCAACGGTATTCTTGTGTTTTGAAGGAACAATGCCTCCTCGTCGTGTGCCACGCCATGAGACTCCCGAACAAGCACTACAATGAATGATAGCCACCGCCGTGGAAGCGGCCATGGCCGATCACTCCTCCAACAATAACAACAACCACAACAACAATCAAGGGGCCGGTAACTCAAGCGAAGGGTGCTCCTACAAAGCCTTCATGGGGTGCAAACCTCACACTTTTGATGGAACCGGGGGACCGGTTGTGCTCACTCGATGGTTCGAACAAATGGAAGCCGTTTTTAGCATAAGCGGTTGTCGGGACCAAGATAAAGTCAAATATTCCACCCAAACCTTTGCCGGTATCGCCCTCACGTGGTGGAACACGTATGTACAATCAGTGGGTACCGATGAAGCTCACGCCCTCTCTTGGGCCGATTTGAGAGAAAGGATGATCGTCGAATTTTTCCCTCGTGAAGAAACCCGAAAGCTCAAACAAGAGCTAAGAACTTTAAAGGCGGTCGGAAATGATCTCAAGGCCTACAATAAACGATACGCCGAGCTATCCTTGATGTGTCCCAACCTCGTGAACCCCGAATCTCAAAGGGTTGAACTCTATATGGATGGTCTTCCAAAGAGCATCAAACAAGGAGTGATGTCATCCAAACCCGCTAACCTACAACAAGCTTTGAACATGGCCCGCCAATTGATCGAAACAATTGACGAAATCGTAGTTCCGGCACCTAAGGCCGAGGATAAATCGAGCGGCAACAAAAGAAAATGGGAAGCCCCCCAATCAAGCAACAACTATAACAACAACTTCACCAAAAAGCCTTTCACCTCCGACGCCAAGAAAAGTTATGGCGGAAATAAACCCTTTTGCAACAAATGCCACAAACACCACTATGGTGAATGTAGCAATCTATTTTGCCACCGGTGCCAAAGGGGTGTTCATGTGGCCAACGATTGTAGAAGTGCCGCCCCCGTCGCTCAAAAGGTGCCAAATGCACCAAAATCGGGTACTTGTTATGAATGTGGCCAAACGGGTCATTTTAGAAATGCGTGTCCGAAGAAGAAAGCCAACACCAACACACGCGGACGAGCTTTCAACATCAACACCGAGGAAGCCCGAGATGACAATGAATTAGTCACGGGTACGTTTCTCCTCAACAACACTTATGTTACTTGTTTATTCGATTCGGGTGCCGATAAGAGTTTTGCATCCAAGACTTTGAATCATTCTTTTAATACTCCACCACTTCCACTAGATACCACTTATACCATTGAAGTGGCCAACGGAAAACTATTGAGTGCCGACACATATTACCGGGGGTGTACGTTAAACATTTTGGGTAATGAGTTTGAAATTGACTTGATACCCATGGAACTAGGAAGCTTCGATGTAATAATCGGTATGAATTGGCTAGCCAAAACGAAATCTCACATCCTTTGTGATCTTAACGCAATCCGAATTCCTATCGAGAATGGTGAACCTTTGATCGTCTATGGCGATAAGAGTTGCACCGGACTCAACCTCGTTTCATGCATTAAAGTTAGAAAACTACTCCGTAAGGGTTGTTTTGCGATCCTTGCTCATGTTAAGAAAGTGGAGTCCGATGAGAAGCACATCGATGATGTGCCAATTGTTAGTGACTATTCCGATGTATTTCCCGACGAATTGTCGGGTATTCCACCTCATCGACCGGTTGAATTCCAAATCAATCTTATTCCGGGAGCCGCACCCGTAGCACGTGCACCATATAGACTCGCTCCATCCGAAATGCAAGAATTGCAAAGTCAAATCCAAGAACTACTTGATCGTGGTTTTATCCAACCTAGCCATTCACCTTGGGGCGCTCCGATTTTGTTTGTTAAAAAGAAAGACGGATCCCTACGAATGTGCTTTGATTATCGTGAACTAAACAAATTGACGGTTAAGAACCGATATCCTCTTCCTCGCATCGATGACCTCTTTGATCAACTACAAGGGTCTTGTGTATATTTGAAAATTGATCTCCGCTCGGGTTATCATCAATTAAGGGTTAAGGGGGAAGATGTCTCCAAAACCGCTTTCCGAACTCGTTATGGTAGCTATGAATTTCTTGTAATGCCATTTGGTCTCACTAACGCACCGGCAGTGTTCATGGATCTTATGAACCGCGTGTGCAAACCGTATCTTGACAAATTCGTTATCGTGTTCATCGATGATATTTTGGTTTATTCAAAAAGCAAAGAAGAACACGAGGAACATCTCCGACTTGTGCTTGAACTTTTAAGACAAGAATGACTCTATGCCAAATTCTCCAAGTGTGAATTTTGGTTAAAGGAAATTCAATTTCTTGGTCATGTTGTAAGTGACCAAGGTATTAAAGTCGATCCATCAAAAATCGAAGCCATTAGTAAATGGGAGACCCCTACTACTCCTACTCACATTCGTCAATTCTTGGGTCTAGCCGGATACTATCGTAGATTCATCAAAGATTTCTCTTTGGTTGCTCGTCCTCTAACCGCGTTAACTCATAAGGGAAGAAAATTCGTTTGGGCAACCGAACATGAATCCGCATTCCAAATCTTGAAAACAAAGCTAACCACCGCTCCTATCTTGTCACTTCCCGAAGGCAATGACGATTTTGTTGTATATTGCGATGCCTCGAAACATGGTTTTGGGTGTGTGTTGATGCAATGAACGAAAGTCATTTCTTATGCTTCTCGACAACTCAAAATTCATGAACGAAACTATACGACACATGATCTCGAACTCAGAGCCGTTGTCTTTGCACTTAAAATGTGGAGACACTATCTTTATGAAATCAAGAGTACTATCTTTACCGATCACAAAAGTCTCCAACACATCTTCGACCAAAAGTAACTAAACATGAGACAACGAAGGTGGATTGAAACCTTAAACGATTACGATTGCGAGCTTCGTTACCATCCCGGGAAGGCAAATGTATTAGCCGATGCCTTAAGTCGAAAAGAAAGAGCGGTGCCTCTTCGTGTCCGAGCCTTTAACATCACCATCCACACCAACCTTAATAGCCAAATTCGGGTAGCCCAAGATGAGGCTCTCAAGGATGAAAACGTTTCACACGAGCTCTTGAACATTCTCGTCTCTCGATTTGAAATTAGGGAGACCGGACTCCGATATTAAGCCGGAAGGATTTGGGTGCCTAGTTATGGAGACCTACGAAGTCTTATTCTAGATGAAGCCCATAAGTCACGATACTCGATTCACCCCGGTGCCAATAAGATGTACCACGACCTTAAACAATAATATTGGTGGCCGAACATCAAAAGGGACGTAGCTACTTATGTTTCTAAGTGTTTGACATGTTCCAAAGTCAAAGCCGAACACCAAAGACCGTCCGGACTACTTCAACAACCCGAGATCCCGCAATGGAAGTGGGAAAGGATAACGATGGATTTTATCACCAAACTACCAAAAACGACGGGCGGTTATGATACCATTTGGGTTATTGTTGACCGTCTCACCAAATCCGCATAATTTCTCGCTATGAAAGTGTAACATCCCGCATTTTTCCGTTAAATTATTTTAACGCCCGTCTTTTTCTTTTTAAATAATACCCTTCGTATCTAGATTCGTATCCTTTGTTAAGTAACATTTTAAATATTCTCGTTATCGGAATTTAATATCTCCCGTACTCCCGTGAAATTTAAAATAATTCGTTCGGTTAATTCCCGCACCCGATTCATAGTTGAGGGACCAAACTTGCCAAGGGTTCAAACCTTTGACTAGGTCAAAGGGTCAAACCCTTTCCACCCTTTCATTATCACCTCCTCCATTTTATTACTTCCTCCATTTTCTCTCTAACTCCAAACACAAAGATTCATCATCCATTTATGATCTAGCGGGTATTTTGCAAAACAAATTACATATTTGAGCTCCTTACAACTTCCTCTTCGTTTTGGTACCAACTTCATCTCATTTGGGTAACATTTCTAAAACACTAGATTTCTTTAAATTCGTGTTCTTGACTTATAAAGTTGTTAATTAGCGTCTATGGCTCATTGTGATGTCGTGTATGTAGTTTGTATGCTCGATTCGTTGTTTTTGGTGTAACTAGTTCAATATGAAAATTACTTGCTAAATCCTTGATTTTGGATGATCAAATGTTGTTAGATTGTTAAAGTGCATGTTTTAAAAGTGTTACTAGTATCATTAGCTTCGTTTTGATGTATATGTTGATTAAGGAAACTCCAAGAACATGATTAGTGATTTTGTGAACTTGGATTAGGGTTTGATAAGCTTTACATGAACTTTTGATGCGTCAAATGCTATGAGATATTGTGGTTAAGTGTTTTGTTGCAATGTGTGTTTGATCACCTTCGAAACGGCATATCATACATGTAAGACGGTTGCCCGAATCATGAAATGCATATTTGAAACTTGAACTTTGACTATGGACGTTTAAATGCGGTTTTGGGGTGTGTAAGTGTTGAATTGCTTGATGAAATGTGTCTAGGTGTTTTCCTCGTCAAAATACCTTTCCGGTGATATAAAATACATGTTCTAATTGTTTGCGGTTTGTAATTTGGGTTGGTTTGATTGTTGGTTCGTGCACTTAGAGTTGCAGCAAACAGGGCCTGGAAACCAACCAGGACGCCGTCCAGAAACTCAGGACGCCGTCCCACTTCTAATACCTGGACGCCGTCTAGGTAGTCAGGACGCCGTCCCACTCTTCAATAGAGGACGCCGTCCAGCCATCTGGGACGCCGTCCTAATGGCCTAAAACTGGCTGTTCGCTTAGTCTTTTGACGAAAAATGTTTGGCATGTTCTAGACCTCAAATTCACGTGCAACTTGTTTTAACATGCTTATATATGAATAACTAGCATAGAAAATTTGTCCGAGACCCGACCCGACCATGTTGACTTTTCCGTTGACTTTGACCCGACCAAGTTTGACTTTTTGTCAAACTTAACCAAATACTTATGCAACCTTTCTAACATGATTATTTACTTGTAACTTGCATGAAACTTGACTAGTTGATTCACATGTTAATATAATCGAGTCGTAACGAGCCATAGGACTAATTGAACAGCTTTGACCCTTCGTGACTATCGTTATTGATACAACCTATTTGTTTAGGTCAAGACTAGCATTGTTCTTTGCACACGTTACTTGTCGAAGTACTTTTTGGTTCGTGCATACAAGGTGAGATCATAGTCCCACTTTTACTCTTTTTGAACTTATATTTGGGATGAGAAAACATAAACGATTCTTTTGAACTAAGTGAACACAAGAACGGGAAAACAAACATTCTACATACGAGTTTAGAACAAAAATCCTCAATTCGATTATCATTAGTTACACTTGCCGGGTGTAAGCGAGAACTTATGTTATATGGCCATATGGGTTGACAACCCTCATCTTTGACGGTTCGCTACCGTCTACGGATGAAATATATTTTCGAGAATCAGTGTTTGTTCTAGCACTATGGATGGGGTATACAATGGATGGAATGTTAAGCTTTGATAATTGGGTGCTCGTGAAACAAACTTTTGGAATGTATTACTATTATTTCATTGATGCAAATCTTGTGGTTCACTTGTACTTACTTACTTAAACCTATGATTTCACCAACGTTTTCGTTGACAGATTTCTATGTTTTTCTCAGGTCTTGCACGATATGTGAAACATGCTTCCGCTTACTAGTTGATACTTGCATCCGATGTCGAGTATACATGCATTTCATGGAGCGTCTTTTGACTTTACTTTAAACCGTGTCGCCTAGATTTCAATCGTACTTATAACGTTGTAACTTAACTTTTGGTTGAACAATTCTTGTAAACTTTGAAACAATCTTTATTTTGAAATGAAGGCGACATATTTTGGTCAAACGTTATCTTAAAGACTTATAATCAGGTAATGGGACCCACGTAGCCGACGCCGTCACTTGACGATTTGACGGGGTCGCTACAGAAAGAAACCGACAAAATGGAGAAACTTGCACAAATTTACATCAAGGAGATCGTAGCCCGACACGGTGTACCTTTATCGATTATCTCCGACCGAGATGGCCGTTTTGTTTCTAGATTTTGGCGTACCTTGCAAGAAGCGTTGGGAACGCGTTTAGACATGAGCACCGCATATCATCCCCAAACCGATGGGCAAAGCAAACGCACAATTCAAACCTTGGAGGACATGTTACGAGCTTGCGTGGTTGATTTTGGAAAAGCTTGGGACAAGCACTTACCTCTCGCCGAGTTCTCTTACAACAATAGTTATCACGCGAGTATTAAAGCTGCACCTTTTGAAGCGCTATATGGCCGAAAATGTCGTTCACCTCTTTGTTGGGCCGAGGTAGGCGACGTGCAAATCACCGGACCCGAACTCATTCACGAAACCACCGAGAAGATCGTTCAAATCCAAGATAGGCTTCGGACGGCCCGGAGTCGTCAAAAGTGCTATACCGACAAAAGACGCAACGACCTTGAATTTCAAGTCAGTGACCGCGTCATGTTAAAAGTCGCACCTTGGAAGGGTGTAATCCATTTTGGGAAATGCGGGAAGCTAAATCTGCGGTATATTGGTCCTTTCAAAATCTTGGAGCGTATAGGAACCGTTGCTTATCGTTTAGATCTTCCGCCCCAATTGAGCTCTGTTCATCCTACCTTCCATGTATCTAACTTGAAAAAGTATCTTGCCGAACCTGATATCGTCATCCCTCTCGAGGAACTTACTATTGATGACAAACTTCATTTTGTGGAAGAACCAGTTGAAATTGTGGACACCTCCGTCAAGACATTGAAACAAAGCCGAATCCCGATTGTCAAAGTCCGTTAGAACGCCAAAAGAGGACCCGAGTTTACTTGGGAAAGGCAACATCAAATGCAAAAGAAATACCCTCACTTATTCCCGATTCCGAAAACGCAAGATTTTGAGGAAGAAACAACGACCGCTACGCCTACTTAAATTTCGGGACGAAATTTCTTTTAAGGAGTAGGTAATGTAACATCCCGCCTTTTTTCCGTTTACTTTTCTGTTTAACTATTTAAATTCCGTTAAATGTTTATAACATCTCCCTAATACGCGTTTTAAAAATATCTCGTTTAGGTAATTCACGCACCCGCAACCGAACTCGAGGGACTAGTTTCGTCAAAGAGCCAAAGAGGTGACTAACTTGTGACTAGTCACCCCACCACCTATCTTTTTCATTTTCATTTTCCTTTTCTTCTTCTACTTCCACATTTTCTTTCAATTCTTCATTTTGAAGAATCATCATCTAAATCCAAGCTAGCGGGTGTCTTGCAAAACAAATTACATATTTGGAATCCTTGCAACTTCCTCTTAGATTCCATACCGACTTCATTACATTTGGGTAATTTTCTAAAATCACTAGATTTGGTGTTCTTGAAGTTTTTAACTTATAAATTTGTTAATTAGTGTCTATGGCTCAAGTCTAACATGAATATATGATTTATATGTTCGATTTTGTTATTTGAAGTAACTAGCACGAACATAAACTTTGGTGTGTTTGATTTGGTGATTTGGTTGTTTGAATGATGTTAAATGTCATAAATGCATGTATTAAATGTGTTCCTAACATCACTAGCTTCAATTTCATGTGTAGGTTGCTTGAGGAAACTTCATAAACTTGATTAGTGATTTTGGTGAATTTGGGTTAGGGTTTGATAAGCTTGAAATGAATATTTGATGCATTGAATGCCATGATTTATTGTTAGTAAGTAGTTAGTTGTATTGTATGGTCGATTACCTACAAAACGGCATGTTGTATGTATGCATTAAATGCCCGAATCATAAATGTGTACTTATCAAATTTGAGTATTAAATGTGTGCATTAATTGATCATTTACTTTGGAAAGCCGATTGTTACAAATAACGTTTTTGGTTGGTGAAATGTATTTAGTTGTGTTCTTTGTCAAATAACCTTTCTAACGAGATAAGATACGAGTTTTAAGTATTAGCGGTTTGCGAGTTATGCTTGAAAGTGTTTTGAATTGAGACTTGGACATTTGAGACTGACCAGGTACCAGCTCCCGTGTATTTTCGCGGCGCGGCAATCCTGGGTCGCGGCGCGGCCTAAGCTGTGTTCAGGTTCTGACCTACAAGTCAATTATAAGAAAAATGTTTGGCACACTATGGACCTCCGATTCACATGAGACTTGTTTTAACATGCTTATATATGAATAAAAACCTCAGAAAAATAGTTCGGGACCCGATCCGAACATGTTGACTTTTTCGTTGACTTTGACCGACCAAAGTTTGACTTTTGGTCAAACTTAACCAAATGATTTTGCAACCTTCCTAACTTGTTTCTATACTTGTATCTTGCATGAAACTTGACAATTTGATTCACATGCTACATAATCGAGTCGTAACGAGCCATAGGACTAATTGAACATCTTTGACCTATCGTGTTTACCGTTATTGATGCGACCTATTTGTTTAGGTCAAGACTAGCATTATCCTTCGCACACGTTACTTTGTGAAGTACTTTTCATACGTGCACTCAAGGTGAGATCATAGTCCCATCTTTCAAACAACTTTTATGCTATAAACTATGGGATGAGAAACATATACGTATCATACTTTTACACTTTGAACACAAGTACGAAAACGAACATTCCACGTACGGGTTTGAACAAAAATCCTCAATTCAATTATCATTAGTTACACTTGCAGGGTGTAAACGTGAACTTATATTATGTGATCACATGGGCTTGACGAGCCTCATTCGGACGGTTCGCTACCGTTAGCGGATGAAATATATTTTCGGGTCTAGTGTATGTTCTAACACTACGCAAAGGGTGCAAAATAGTTAAGTTTGATAATTGGGTGCCCGCGAAACAAATAACAACTTTGGAATGCAAATGATTTAGATAATCATATTATATTAAATCTTGTGGTTCAAATGCAACGTTTACTAAAACACCTATGATTTCACCAACGTTTTCGTTGACAGTTTTCTATATGTTTTCTCAGGTCCTTGAAAGCTACTTGATACATGCTTCCGCACTCTTTTTGATACTTGCCTGGATGTCGAGTATACATGCATAGTTGGAGCGTCTTTTGACTACTTTAAATTGTGTCGCATAGGTTTCATTCGTACGTTAAACTTTGTAATGTAACTAGTCTTTTGAACTACATTTGTAAACTTGAAACATCCTTTTACTTATGAAATGAATGCGACATATTTTGGTCAAACGTCATGTTAAAGACTTATGACCACGTAACGGGACCTAAGTAGTCGGCGCCGTCAAACATGATTTGGTCTGGTCGCTACAGTCGCCACCACGGTCAACCGCAGTGTGACTGCAGTTTCTTCTGTCACCGTTTTTGACCAAATAAAGTTTGACTAGTTTCCGACATCTATAATTTATGAAACCTTTCTCAACATGCTTAGAATAGATGCCTTCTCCATACTCAATTGAGTTTTGGTCATAAAAACACTAATTGTGATTAATTAAGCCTAATGACATCTTAATGACAAATTAACCAAGATTAGGCATAACACATAAGTGTTAATCAATAACTTGTGATCTTAATTCTTATCTAGATATCCTTAGTATGATCATCAAGTACCAACACACTTAAGCCAATATCACTAGAACAATAATTGCTATTAGAAATGACTTAGTGATTAATTAAGGCTAAATGAAGAACAATGCTCTCAAGGTTAAACTAGAAATGACTTGTAATCCTAAAACACACTTAGATATATTTAGGATGGTCTCCAAGTCCCACCTAGAGATTGCTCTTCCCTTGTGCATGTGTTGGACATTAATGTGTGCTTACAAATTAATCATGTAATGTGTTATAATGCACATTAAACTTATTAAGTGCTTGAATTATAAGTTGTGCAAATATCTATATGATTGATCCTAGAATAACTATCTCTTGCTATGTGAGTATTACTTGCTACTTGCTAATAATGCTTAATACTCATAAACTTGTCAACTTGATTAATATGTTTGCCATGTCCTCATTAGTTAGGATTCAAGTAACTAACCTACTCCAATAGATAAAGTGTAAAATGGTTCACAATGAAACTATAGTCAATTGTCTTGTTGGTCTAGTCTAAGTAACTAAGTATGATTGCTTGTTCAAGAGTAACTTAACCTTAATGTCTCTACATACTTCATGATTATCTTATAGAGATATTATTCAATTAATCCCTAACTAAACTCAAATGAAACATGACTTGTGATTAATTGGAACTAGGAAGTTAATGATATAGCGACTAGCCTTTAGAATTGAACCAAGACCATTAATGTGAGTAACTAAGTCTTGACCAAACTGAAATTTCCCTAAATATCAATCAAGACACTTCTCCAAGAATGTTGGGTTTGCCACTTTTAGAATGATTAGTCACTTTCATGAAATAAGACCAAATCTCACACACTCAATGCATATAGTACTTGTATAGGATGTTTGGTTTCTTTTGCAGGTGCTAGAAGGAGTAAAGGTGCCAAAATGTGGTGTTCAAATCTGAGTCAAACGGCTATACAACGGATACCAATTTTGCACTGGAGCACGCACGGTCACACCACGGTCGACCGTGCAGGCAACCGTGTGTCAACGACTATTTTTTGAATCCCACTATAAAATAGAAACATTTAAGTGCATTTGAAGCAGACCCTCTTGCACATTTCAAAGGCTTATCTCCAGTGATCACAAGTGTATTAACTACTACTCAAATGTGATCAAGCAAGAGAAGATTCTATGATCTTATAGATATAGAATTGGGTTGTTGTAAACTTACTAATCAAAATCATTTATCTTGTGAGTTTACTTAATGTAATGTGTGTCCTAGTATTGTGTTAGGATCGTCATTGCAGAGTGTATAAGTCATGTAACTTCAATTAGTGGAAGCATAGGTTAGCTTAGTGATCTACTTCCTTAAAGGGACTTAGGAAGCTGATTAATCTTATTTGGAGATTTATACTTGTCCAAGGTGAAGACAAGTTGATCTAGGTTGGAGTTGATCTTTCAAATGGATAAAAAGATTAGGTTTGTTGTCTACTAAAGAAGATTGAAGTCTTGTAAATCGGATCTCCACCGGGTTTGGAGAAAAGTGCTTAGTGAAGCAACAAATCCCGATTAGTGTAATCGAGGAGTGGATTAAGGTAGATTAGTTAACATTCACCCGAACCACTATAAATCCTTGTGTCCATGTTCTTTAAATTACTTCATTTAACATTTTGAACATATACACTACACACATCAAGTTTGAGTTGAGTTGGTTGATCAATGTAAAATTGAATTTGGTGATCAATCGAAAAATTGTTAAAAACGTATTAAGTAACTATTCACCCCCCCCCCCCTCCTCTAGTTACTTACAATTGGTATCAGAGCAGTTGCTCAAATCATTGCGCTACAAACAATTGCGAAAGCGTCAAAATTCGTTTTGTGCAAAAACTTGAGTCAACGATTTTCGGATCAACTCAAACTATGGGATACTTGGAAGAATTGGTGAAAGAAGCACCAATCTTTGATAAGATGAATATTGATGTGTGGAAATCAAGATTTGAGTCTTATCTCAAATCCAAGGATTACTACTTGTGGAGAGTAATCAAAGTTGGAGACTTTGTACCACAAGCTAGTTCAAGACTAGTGAGTCAACTTTTCAAAACAATGATGTTTTGAAATAATTTGATGCAATTTCACTACTTCATGGAATTCTTCCTAGTGAAGAAAGATTAAAGATAATTTCATGTGAAAGTGCAAAAGAATGTTGGGACTCACTATGTTCTCAAGAAGATTTAAACTCTAGGAGTTTAAAGGGTAAAGGAATAGGAAAGGGTTGGTGATTTTCAAGCAAAATGGTTGAATGAAGATGAAGACTTTTGCCTCATGAGTTCTTGGAATGATTTGGATCAATATGGTCAAAGTGAAGAAGAGGTTGAATCTCCATTCAAAGAAGACGATGTCTCAAGCATGGATTGCAATGAGGTACATGTACTTTATCCTTCTAATTATGAAGAATTGTTAGATGATTACAAGACTATTAAATTTGTGTATGATAGTAGTCGTGACAAAGTAAAACTTTAAAAAAAATTGCACAAAGTTAGACAACTTAACAAAGTTTTAATTGATGAAAATAACACCTTAAAAAAGAAACTTGAAAGGATAACTATTTGTGATTCATTAAGAGGTAAACATGAAATGAATGTATGTCACGACTCTAGCAAACACAAATCTTGTAATCAAAGTCCATTGTCTATTATTAGGAAAATTGAAAACATGAGAAAAATGGACCAAGCTAGCAATTTCATGGTAGGGATAAGTCAAGAATTGGGTAATCTTAAAATCAATCAAAATTAATGATCAAAATGCTAATGAGAATAACCTTCTCACAAGACTTTGTATAAATGAAAGGTTTTTCTTACAAATGCAAATTGTTTTTGAAAAATGATTTTAAAAGATCAAGTGTAGGAAGCTTACTTGTCTTAGGATTGTGTGTTTATGTGAAAACATGTATTGTATGCTAAATACTAGATTGATGCGTTTTGTGTATACTATGTGTGATTGAATATAAATATATATATATATATAGATATAGTATATTACGTGTCATTGATGATTAAACATTGGGAGGATGTAATCATTCAATGTTAGGAAAAGAAAACATGTCCTCAAGTATTCTATAGAACCTAAGAATCGTCAAAATGCGTTCAAAGAAAGAAGAAGTGAAGAAACGAGTGATCAGAAGGATCCACGGCAGCACTACGGCTGACCGTATACTCGACCGCAGACTCCTGTCCTGTGCATGGAAAAATATCTACACGGCTAACACCACGGTCGACCGTGCTTCAACCGTACGTGGTCTGATTCTGTTTTAAATTAAATTAAACCCTCACTTTTATTTCTTTTCAACCCACTTCAAAACACACACACCTACACACGGCTGAGGAGATCGACCGCACGGAGAAAAACGCGCATTCCTTCAATTTCAATTCCTACTTTCGGTATGATTAATCCTTGCTTTCCTAATATTCAATTGTGTTTGTACGATGAATTGGGGTTATGAAGAAACCCTAACTAGAATGAATCAAAACCTAAATTGATGCAAACAATTGAAATTGTTCTTGAAGAACAATTTAGAAACGATTGTAGTAATGATTATTGTATGCATTGATTTAACTTTGGATAATTCTAGGGTTCATTATACATCTAGGTTAGATTTTCATAGAAGCATTGTTCATATGATATGAATGACATTGTTGCAAATTGAGTGTAATAATGTTGAATGTCAAAACATGTGTTGATGATAATTTTAAAAGTTTATAACACATATGAACTTTGTGAAAATCCTAATCTAGTTGCAAACTCATTGACACTAATGAAGAGTGAAAATGTGAAGAACATTAACATCAAAACGTGATGATAATTAAAGTTTGCAAAACTTGTTGCCTACAATTGAAATTATACACTTTGAACTAATCTGAAGTATCATTGTGTAGAAAATGGCAAGAGGAAAAGGCAAGACCGTTGTAGCAAAAAGAAAAGACTCATATGATCCACCATCTGATCTTAAAGAGAGAATTGCCTGCAATATTGAATTTCTGACAGGCAGAAAAATTGCCGAAGGAAGAAGAGTTGCTCACACTGAAATGCCTGAACTTGTAAGGCAGTTTGAAAAACTCAAATGGAAATCCTTTCTCACTCTAAAAGGTCCGATCTATCCCTCACTCATTCGACAAGTTTATGCTAATTTCAACTTTGTGAATGATGAAGTATTCTTCAATCTTCTGGACATTAATTATCGTTATTCACTCAAGGATTTCGGGATCATGTTGGATGTTCCCACTGAGGGAGAAAAGTTCTACAACAGGTAACATGATCTTTCGAATCTTCCTAACTTCATTTCAGACAAAACTCCTCTAATCGATACACTATGCAAAAATGATGCTCCAAGAGCTAAAATTGAGAAGTCTGGTGTACAAGGGAAACAACTTCGCCATGAATATGACACTTAGAACAAAATCATCATCCACAACATTTATTGCAAATCTGGTAATCATGCAAATGTCCATGCCACTTAATTTGCTCTGATGTGGTGCCTAGAAAATGACATCGAAGTAAACATGGCGTATCTCATGGCATCAAGTATGAACGAAACTATTATGGAAACCACTCGTGCATTACCCTATGGACTACATCTCAATAAAGTGTTTGATTATTTGGGTGTCACAAGTGATAACTTTCATCAACCTACACTTGCCATATTCAAAGGACCAAAAACCTCAGAAGTAACCACCCAAAAACGAAAAAGGACGTCTGGTGAAGCAGGGACCAGTAGAGAAAATACTGTGATACCTGACAGTGAAGACGAAGAAGCTGATGAACAAGTTCAAGGATGTAAGATAATGGGAAAGTTGGACAAAATCTACAAGGAGCAAATTAAGAATCTCAAAAAGGAGTCAAAAATTGTGAAGATGATGAAAGGGGTAATAAAGAAGTTGACCTGCAAGGCAAGCTACACCGAGGATGAGATTTCAAGTGAATCACTCTAAGAATTCCTTGAAGAAGGATAATTGTGGTAAGGAATGAGTGAGACAATTATGCTATGGTTGAATGTAGACATAACGCATTTGAATATTGTAATGCCTTAATCGTACTCAAAAACATGAAAGATTAAATAGCTAAAATGTATTGCAGATAACATGCGGTCGCAGACACAGCTGACCGTGACAGTGACTGCAGATTGACTGCAATTCATTCAAGGTTCATTAAATACACACCAATAGCAAATCAATACCACTAACTTACAAACAATATCCAAAAGCAATCAAATTTAACTCCTCTTTAAAATTCTTAAACAAAACAATTACTCAAAATGGATGAAAATCCTCTACTCAAGATTCTTTAAATTGAGAATTTTCAAAGAACTTCTTGCACCTCAAAACAATGAGCTCTCCAAAACTCTTTATCTTCTCAAACTCCAAACATTACTCAAATCTCAAAATGATAAAAGTTCACAACAAACTTCTATGTGATGAAAAGAAGAACTCTCAAGATGATTCAAGACACATCCAAGAAGAACATGAAGTGTTCTATGACTATCCTACTCTTCAAAGTGAGTTTGATAAAATTGGATGGGGGTCATTTATTTTACTTAAAACCTACACATTTTCTTCACTTGTAAAGCAATTCTATTCAAAGTTTGAATTTACCTCTGACCGAAGGGTAAAATTCACTCTGCTTGATCAAGACCACGTGATGACACTTAAGCGATTTGGCTACATCCTTAGTGTGCCCACAAAAGGAGCTGAGTTCTATGATACGAAGAATCATATACAACTCCTTCCAAAGTTCATTTCAAGAAGAGCACTAACCTCACTCTTCATTGATCCAGAACTAAAACTAAGTACTCTCTGTCAAAAAGGAGTTTTTGACAATGACATTCGACCAGAGTATGGAACATGCAAAATGATCATAAGTCACAACATCTTCTTCAGAAAAGAAGATGATGATAAAGTTTCCATGACTGAACTTGGACTCATGTGGTGCTTAACCAAGTCCATACAAGTAAATCTTGCCTACATAATGGCTTCCAGGATGCAAGATCTTAAACAAGATCCTTCACAATCCTATCCTTATGGTCGTCGCTTGACGCTTCTGTTCAAGCATCTCAACGCACTGAACCTCACATTTCCCTCAGGAACCAAATGCATCATCACCCATGCTTAATAGAGATGCTTTCAATTGTTGTACCCTCCATGCATATTTTCATATATGCATTACTATGTTTCATGATTGCTTTGGAAAAAAAAATGTGTACTTGTTGTGTTTTAAAATATATGTTTTTCCAACGTGCACAATTTAAGGGGGAGTTTTGTTCTAAGTGCGAGCTTAGTTCTAGGGGGAGCTAACCTTTTTGCTTCAACAAAAGGGGGAAAAAGATAGATACAAGTGATTGTTAACACTTGCGTATTTATAGCAAAATATCCCTCATCACTTGTATGTTTGTCATCATCAAAAAAAGTGAGAATGTTGGTTGAATGTGGGATAATACACTAAACAATAAACTTAAGTATAATTAACCAAAGAATATGTTTTGATGATGACACACACATACGCATAAGTGATGACTGACATCTTAACATAAAACACGCAAGGTCACTAATCCATACTTTATCTTGCAAATGACCAAGTCAAACATAGGTTAAAGAATGAAATAAAAAGTTCATGTAAACACACGGTCGAGGTACGGCCGACCGCATAGTCAACCGTGAAACCCCAAACTGAATTGCAACGCAGTTTTGTGAAAACAAGTTGCACGGTCGCCACCACGGTCAACCGCAGTGCGACTGCAGTTTCTTCTGTCACCGTTTTTGACCAAATAAAGTTTGACTCGTTCCCGACATCTATAATTCATGAAACCTTTCTCAACATGCTTAGAATAGATGCCTTTTCCATACTCAATTGAGTTTTGGTCATAAAAACACTAATTGTGATTAATTACGCCTAATGACATCTTAATGACAAATTAACCAAGATTAGGCATAACACATAAGTGTTAATCAACAACTTGTGATCTTAATTCTTATCTAGATATCCTTAGTATGATCATCAAATACCAACACAATTAAACCAATATCACTAGAACAATAATTGCTATTAGAAATGACTTAGTGATTAATTAAGGCTAAATGAAGAACAATGCTCTCAAGGTTAAACTAGAAATGATTTGTAATCCTACAACACACTTAGATACATTTAGAATGGACTCCAAGTCCCAACTAGAGATTGTTCTTCCCTTGTGCATGTGTTGGACATTAATGTGTGCTTACACGTTAATCATGTAATGTGTTATATTGCACATTAAACTTATTAAGTGCTTGAATTATAAGTTGTGCAAGTATCTATATGATTGATCCTAGAATAACTATCTCTTGCTATGTGAGTATTACTTGCTACTTGCTAATAATGCTTAATACTCATAAACTTGTCACCTTGATTAATATGTTTGTCATGTGCTCATTAGTTAGGATTCAAGTAACTAACATACTCCAATAGATTAAGTGTAAAATGGTTCACAATGAAACTATAGTCAATTGTCTATTTGGTCTAGTCTAAGTAACTAAGTGTGATTGCTTGTTCAAGAATAACTTAACCTTAATATCTCTACATACTTCGTGATTATCTTATAGAGACGTTATTCAATTAATCCCTAACTAAACTCAAATGAAACATGACTTTTGATTAATTGGAACTAGGAAGTTAATGATATAGTGACTAGCCTTTAGAATTGAACCAAGAGCATTAATGTGACTAACTAAGTCTTGACCAAACTGAGATTTCTCTAAATATCAATCAAGACACTTCTCCAAGAATGTTGGGTTTGCCACTTTTGGAATGATTAGTCACTTTCATGCAATAAGACCAAATCTCACACACTTAATGCATATAGTACTTGTATAGGATGTTTGGTTTCTTTTGCAGGTGCTAGAAGGAGTAAAGGTGCCAAAATACGGTGTTCAAATCTGAGTCAAACGGCTTTATAATGGATACCAATTTTAGACTGGAGCACGCACGATCGCACCACGGTCGACCGTGCAGGCAACCGAGTGTCAACGGCTATTTTTTGAATCTCACTATAAAAGGCAAACATTTAAGTGTATTTGAAGCAGACCCACTTGCACATTTCATATGCTTATCTCCAGTGATCACAAGTGCATCAACTACTACTCAAATGTGATCAAGCAAGAGAAGATTCTATGATCTTATAGATATAGAACTGGGTTGTTGTAAACTTACTAATCAAAATCATTTATCTTGTGAGTTTACTTAATGTAATGTGTGTCCTAATATTGTGTTAGGATCATCATTGCAGAGTGTATAAGTCTTGTAACTTCAATTAGTGGAAGCATAGGCTAGATTAGTGATCTACTTCCTTAAAGGGACTTAGGAAGTTGATTAATCTTATTTGGAGATTAATACTTGTCCAAGGTGAAGACAAGTTGATCTAGGTTGGAGTTGATCTTTCAAAGGGATAGAAAGATTAGGTTTGTTGTCTACTAAAGAAGATTGAAGACTTGTAAATCGGATCTCCACCGGGTTTGGAGAAAAGTGCTTAGTGAAGCAACAAATCCCGATTAGTGTAATTGGGGAGTGGATTAAGGTGGATTAGTTAACATCCACCCGAACCACTATAAATCTTTGTGTCTATGTTCTTTACATTACTTCATTTATCATTTTGAACATATACACTACACACATCAAGTTTGAGTTGAGTTGGTTGATCAAAGTAAAATCGAATTTGGTGATCAAGCGAAAAATTGTTAAAAACGTATTAAGTAACTATTCACCCCCCTAGTTACTTACAGATACTATTTAGCAGACGGGATTTATCCAACATGGGCATCTTTTGTTAAAGAATTTTCGAGCACCGTTGACGAAAAGCGTACCTACTTTACGAGGAAACAAGCTGCTGCTCGCAAAGATATTGAAAGGACTTTTGGGATTTTACAAGGTCGTTGGCATATTTTACAACAACCAGCAAGGGCTTACAAGCGCAATCAATTAAGACTGCTTATGTATACGTGCATCATAATACACAACATGATAATTTATGGGCGCGTCGATCCGATTTGGTTGAATAAATGTGTCCTTTTAGTCATGTTATGAATAAATGTAAGCTTAATTTGTGTTATGAATAAATGTGTCCTTAGTCTTTTAATTTTATTATATGAATTAATTTTAATAAAAATAATTATTAATCATTATAAAAAACTAAAAATTCAATTTAAAAAAATAAAAATAAAAATCGACACTGAAATGGATACTGAAATCGACACTGTGGACCCCGACAGTTTACGACCGTCAATCAGTTTCGGTGTCCCTGAAATGGACACTGAAAATGGACACGGACACTCTGTGCTCTTAGGGCCTTCGTAAACAACTCAGAGATAACTCTACCTATAAATCTATTATTAGTGGGTTAAATTGTTACTTAGCGATTGAAACAAGCTAATTTTGCTAAACGCAGTCATTCATGAAAAAAATTAGTCAATATGCTAAATTATGAAATTACCTTTTTAGACCATAAGAACTTTAGAAAGGGGCCAATCGATACATAGATAAATATACAGTTATATCATTTCACAATCAAGAGCTTAACTTGAAAATTTTGTTTCAGTTTCTATAAGGGTAATGATTTGTACACAATTACTTTTTAACTGTACACAATCAAACATTTTACATAAAATTGTACAGTACAATACAGTAAGACATATTTGATTGTGTATGATTAAAATTTAGTTGTGTAAATCATTACGCTTTCTATAATGAGTAAATAGAGATTAAAACACAAAATGGTATTTTAAGGGAATAGTATAGATTATATTCTTTTACTCCTTTTGATTACTCCTTCCGTCCCAATTCTATTGTCCGGTATTTCTTTTTAATATGTTTCAAATTAATTGTCCTTTTTAATATTTCATAAATAGAAAAGAATAATTTGGTAAATTTCTTTTGTGCTCCTATTTTATACATATAAGACAAAAAGATACGTAAAAAGTAAGATGAAAGCTGAAAAGTAAACAAAGAAATACATGCGTCAGTTACTTTTTTTTTAAACTGTGTATTTATTTGTTTGGAGACAATAGATAGGAGATGGAGGGCGTATTATTTTTTTTGAAGTTCAAATTATATTATAAAACTAGAGAAAGTTAAAGAAATACAAAGATTATAAAATTCTATAAAATCATTAATGATTGATATCTAGTAGTTAGTACAGTAATTCAATTATACTTGGACACTTCGAATTGGGTTCTATATATTTGAGAAATGTGTACGAGTGCCTAATTGGATAGAGATAAGACATGACATTGATAGCATCTGGTTCTTAACTTGTGATTTGATCGGTGATTTGGATATTTAAGTTTTTTTATTTTGGCAATCCACTAAAAATCGTAAATTCTTACTAATAAACGACTCTTTTTTCAGATATAGGATTCCATCCGATCGGATAACTATATTATATCAACAACACATTACAAAATGTTCAAGAAAAAATAATGGTTAACAACCACACAAACTACATCCAATAACAAAATAAAGCAATAGCCGCCACCCTTAGCCTAAACAAACACATAAAACCCGAACCACTATGAAGCAGCATCACGCAAACTTGTAAGTGCATATTTGATAAGTCCCTAGTTCATTGATTGTGACATGAACGATTGTATGGTAATAAGGACATAAGTGATGCCATTATTGTTTGATTGTGTGCTATAATGTTTAGCTAATATGTAACAATCGAATGTGTGTGATTAAAGTTAAATTTCACAAGTTCTGTGAATCCACACGGATGCAGAAAGCATCCGTACGGTTAGAGCCACATCCGCACGGATGAGTTGACTAAGACTATAAATGTTGGATTTTGGGTTCATTGTCAAGGTTACGAACCCTAACTCAACCCTAGCTTATCCCAAGAATTCCAGTCATTCAAGCAATCGTTCTAAGTGATCTTAAACGTTTTCAAGTCGTTTCAATCAATAACATCTTTGTTAGTTTAGTGTTTTTGATATATATGCGTCTGGGAAGCAAGCTGAAGTTAAGACCCAAGATGGCATGAGGAAATGGGTTGGAAACCAAGGAAAGAATTCAAGCTATTATCCGAGTAAGAGACCAGCTGAAGCAACTGCTAGTGGTCCTAAAGGTAACTATGCTGGAAAGCAACCGTACTGTAATAGGTGTGAGAAACATCACTATGGAATATGCACTGTGGTATGTACGAGATATAGAAGATGGGACATCTGCTCAAGAATTGTAGGGTTCCTATTCCTGCAACAAATGCCAACAATACTCCTGCAACAAAGGCCTACACTACTCCTGGAAGCTATTTTGAGTGTGGTGAAGTAGGACATTTTAGGAACAACTGCCCAAAGAAGAAGAAGGAAACTGGGAATGCGAAAGGAAGAGTGTTTGTGATAACTGCAGAAGAGGCACGCGATGATCCTGAACTAGTCACGGGTACATATCTTCTCAACAATTGTTATGCTTCTATTTTATTCGATACTGGTGCTGATAGAAGTGATGTATCTACTGAATTTTGTGCCCAATTTGATGAAACCCCAAAGGCCTTAGAAACTAAATGCATTGTAGAAGTAGCCAATGGTATATTCATGAAAGTAGATAAGATATTTAAAGACTGTAAGTTGAATCTAGCCTATAGAATCTTTAAAATTGACCTATTGCCGGTCGAGTTAGGGAGTTTTGATGTAGTCGTAGGGATGGACTGGTTATCCCCGATCAAAGCTAATATCGCGGGTTATGAGAAGCACATTCGTATTCCTCTCCAGAATGGTGAGACCCTAATCATTCAAGGAGAGAAGAGCGGTTCCAAGTTGAACATCATATCGTGTATCAAGACCTGTAAGTACTTGAAGAAGAGATGTCACGCCATACTGGCTCATGTGAAGGAGATTAAGTCGGAAGAGAAACGACTTGAAGACGTACCAGTAATTAGAGACTTCACTGAAGTTTTTCCCGGGGAACTTCCTAGTCTTCCTCCACAAAGATAGGTAGAGTTCCAAATTGATTTAATTCCTGGTGTTGCTCCTGTTGCGAAGGCGCCATACCGATTAGCCACGTCTGAAATGCAATAAATTTCGAATCAACTGCAAGATCTTTTGAATAAGGGATTTATTCGTCCCAGCTCATCTCCGTGGGGAGCACCTGTACTGTTTGTTAAGAATAAAGATGGTACGATGAGGATGTGTATCGATTATAGGGAACTGAATAAGTTAACTATTAAGAATCGTTATCGCCTTCAGCGTATCGACGATCTGTTTGACCAATTGCAAAGGTCAAGCATCTATTCAAAAATTGATTTGAGGTCTGGTTATCATCAACTTAGAGTCAAGGAGGATGATGTTTCTAAGACAGATTTTCGAACACGATACGGACATTACGAATTTCTGGTGATGTCATTTGGATTGATAAATGCGCCCGTTGTATTTATGGATCTCATGAACCGAGTATGTAAGCCATACTTGGACAAATTTGTTATTGTATTTATTGATGACATTTTGATTTATTCAAAGAACAAGGAAGAGCATGAACAACATTTAAGATTGATTTTGGAATTGCTCAGGAAGGAACAGTTGTATGCTAAGTTTTCCAAAGGTGAATTTTGGCTACAGACTGTGCAATTTTTAGGACATGTAGTTGACAATCAAGGAATACATGTCGACCCTGCGAAGATTAAGGCAATTAAGAATTAGGAAGTACCCAAGAATGCGACTCATATTCGACAATTTTTAAGACTTGCCGGTTACTACCGGAGGTTTATTAAAGATTTTTCGATTCTCTCAAAGCCGTTGACCAAGCTGACTCATAAGAGTAAGAAGTTTGAATGGACCAATGAGCAAGAATCTGCGTTCCAAGTTTTGAAGGAGAAATTGACTACGACTCTGATCCTAGCATTACCTGAACGAAGCAAAGATTTTGTAGTATATTGTGATGCTTCAAAAAAAGGTTTCGGTTGTGTGTTGATGCAATGACAGAAGGTCATTGCCTATGCATCTAGACGAATAAAGAAACATGAGGAGAATTATACCACACATGATCTGGAGTTAGGAGCAGTGTTGTTCGCACTAAAAATATGGCGACATTATCTTTATGGGGTAAAGTTTACTGTGTACGCGGATCATATTTTTAATCAGAAATAGTTAAACATAAGGCAAAGACGTTGGGCTGAGTTGTTGAATGATTATGATTTTGGACTCAAGTATCATTCCGGGAAGGCGAATGTTGTTGTCGATGCCTTAAGTAGAAAGGAAAGAATCAAACATATTAGAGTTCGAGCATTGAACATGGTAATTCGAATGAACCTTACTACTCGAATCCGTGAAGCACAACTTGAAGCGATAAAAGAAGAGAATTTAGTGCACGAAGGACTTAAAGGTCTGGAAGATAAACTAGAGATTAAGGAGGACGAATACAGTATTTTTTGAACCAAACTTGGGTACCTCTTTTTGGAAATCTAAGAGAACTTGTCTTAGATGAAGCGTATAAGATAAGTTATTTTAATTCACTCCGACACCAGTAAGATGTATCATGATGTGAAGGAATGTTATTGGTGGCCTAACATGAAAGTGGACATTGCTACATATGTAGGCAAGTGTTTGACTTGTTTGGAGGTTAAATCAGGGCATCAAAAACCGTCTGTTTTGTTACAACAACCAGAAGCTCTGCACTGGTAGTGGGAGTGTATCACTATGGACTTCATTACCGAGCTACCAAAGACGGCTAGCGGGAATGATACTATTTGGGTCATAGTGAATCGTCTTACTAAATCTGCTCATTTTCTACCTATTAAGGAAACTGACAAGATGGAAAATTGTCACAACTCTATATTAAGGAAATTTTTTCTAGGCATGGAGTGCCTATCTCTATTATTTCAGATCGTGATAGACGTTTTATCTTTAGATTTAGGAAGTCGTTACAATCCGCTTTAGGAACTTGATTAGATTTGAGTACAACTTATCACCCTCAAAATGATGGTAAAAGTGAGAGAACTATTCAAACATTGGAAGATATGTTTCGCGCATGTGTGATAGACTTTGGTAGTAGTTGGGATAAACATCTACCATTAGCCAAATTTTCTTATAATAACAGTTACCACGCTAGTATTAAGGCTGCACCGTTTGAAGCTTTGTATGGACGTATGTGTAGATCGCCCTTATGTTGGCATGAGTTAGAGGACAGACAACTGACAGGTCCTGAGATCAAACATGAAACTACTAAAAAGATTGTTCAGATTAAGGGATGATTGGAGATAGCAAGAAGCCAACAGAAACGTTATGCCGATGTTCGACGAAAACCATTAGAATTCTAAGTTGGTGATAAAATGACGTTGAAAGTATCGCCTTGGAAGGGAGTTGTACGCTTTGGTAAGAGAATCAAGTCCACATTATGTAGGACTGTTTAAAATTGTTGAAAGAGTTGGTCCTATAGCTTATCGCTTAGAGTTGCCTCTGGAGCTCAGTGGAGTACACAACTTTTTTCATGTGTCGAATTTGAAGAAATGTCTCGCTGACGATACTCTTGTCATTCCTTCGGATGACATTCGCATAGATGATAAGATGCACTTTGTAGAAGAACATGTTGATGTTATGGATCGTGAGATCAAACGCTTGAAACAGAGCAACATCCCTATTGTTAAAATTAGTTGGAGTTTGCGCCGAGGCCCAGACTTTACTTGGGAATGTGACGATAAGATGAAACGTAAATATCCCCATCTCTTCTATGATACTATAACACCTGAGGAGTCTACTTAAACCTTCGGGACGAAGTTTTCTTTAACGGGTAGGTACTATAACGACTTGACTTTTTCGTCAACTTTTAAAATTAAAAATTTAATGATCGTTACTAGAACTATAAGTTTTTCTATTAGTAGTTAAACGACCGTTAAGTTGATTTATAACTTCTTACTTAGGATAATTGTATTTGTAGTATTTATTCTGCGAACATTTCTTTGTTAAGAAATCTGGACTAGTCTTTTGTGACTAACGAGAACTTTCGATAAATTGTTGTCCGGTAGAAACCCTTAGATCATCGTCATCAATAAATTATTTAACGCGAATTAATTAATTTTTAAAGTGTAAGGACTTAACCTGTAATTTATTTAATTTGTAAAAGGTTATATTAAAATTAATTTATAATATGTATGTGTGTGTGTGTGTGTGTATATATATATATATATATATATATATTCAGAAAAAAATTAATTAAAATAAGAAAACTTGTGGAATATTCTAGAATTTGCTTGATCTTTAAGCTAACTTGTTCCCTAAGTATTACTTGATCCCTACTCAAAGCTAATTTCTTAATTAAACTTAACTTGTTCTTAAAGCCAAAAAAAACTAACCTAAACCCTAATTCTTCAACTATAAATAGACCCCTTATTCAAACCTGAAAAACACACAAAAACCCTCTCTCCCCTCTCCTCTCCTCCTAACCGCCGACCACCACCACCACCGGCCGCCGTCTGCCGTCGCCGTTTTCGTCAAAAAAAATTCCGATCATCGTTTTTAGTTCGTTTTTCTTTAGAGGTAATAACCTTAGATCTATACTATTTATTTTATTATAAAAACTTGTTTAAATTCACGTTTTTTTTTTATCTAAAATCATACTGAACCTCTGCCCGTTTTACACCATGGCCATGTTCGACTGCCACCAACAGCCACCATGGCTGCACCATGAAACCCACTGCCAAACCTAGTTGGGTTGGGCTGGGTCACGACTTGTTGGGCCATCCTCTTGCGCCGAACTCTTTTCTTATCGAGCCAACTTCTATTGGGTCGAACTCGATCCTTAATGGGCCAAACCTTAATGGGCCAAACCCTAATGGACCAACATTGTTGCTCTAACATTTTGAGCCCAATCCATTAACTCAAAACCTATCTTTCCAAATTCATACACCTTATAACTACTTATCTTTTTATTATACATTTATATATTTATTAATTTACTTAAAATATTAAACGATGATGATAGTTCACTAACCCCATTAAACCTAATGATTAAGTTTAATTGTTTGGATTTTGTTTCCACTACTATTACTACTTATTTACTGTCGATGTGCTATATAAGGTGAGTTTCATAGCCCCACTTTTATTTGTTTATTAAATTGTTTTACAACTATGGGGTGAGACACATGCTTTGTTTTTAAAACTGTTTTACGTGTTGGACACAAATAATTGAACTATATGCAATTTATGAGTTTCTGTTATACATGTTTTTACATGCAAATCAGTACTTTATTATTGTTAATTACCGGGTTCGCCGTGGATGGTAAGCCTGATTATTGTGAATATATCTATTGGGTTTAACGTGCCATATCCATTGACCGTTGGTCAAGTGGTTACATAATAATTAGAAATTGACGTGAATAACAAAGCGTCAAGGGTTCGATGTTTAGCTTCGATATTAAGTACTCATAGCATACTTTTTGGATATTGATATATCACCTTTGTAACTGAAATTTTGTTGTCTACAAACTCTTTATATTGTTATATTAAACCTATGAACTCGCTCAACCATTGTGTTGATATTTTTAAGCATGTTTTGTCTCAGGTAACTAGGTGCTATTTGATCAAGATGTTCTGATTACTTGGCTATGTGGAGTCTGCATCGATCTGCATTTATTTTCGGTTACTTTAAAACTTATCGTACTGGTTTATTTTAATTGAGATGTAATAACTTTGAAACTATTTACTTTTCCGCTGCAATAAAAATGACTCTTTAAAACGTCTGATTTAGATGCCGTTCTCATTTTACGCAATTTATGATTAGCAACCTGTTATGTTCCTGGAATTCATTTTTGGGGGCGTTACATTACTGTTTTGCCTTGAACTTCTCACCGTGGTTAGTATTAAAGTTATAATTTACTACTACTTCATTAGTCTCAAACAAGATGTTTTTTTATACATATATATAAATCAAAAAGATTTTTGCTGACGTGTCATTTTATAATTAATTTGAATTAATTAATTATATTATATATATATATATATATATATATATATATATATATATATATATATATATATATATAACCAAAAAGATTTTGCCGACATGTCATTTTGTAATTAATGTGAATTAATCAATTATATATATATATATATATATATATATATATATATATATATATATATATATATATATATATATATATATATATATATATATATATATATATATATATATATCGACATTCCTTTTTATTATTTTGTCTTTTTTCTTCAAATTTACAACTTACTCCCCTCACATTTACGTACTATTAGTAATTTATCAGGGGCATAAAAGATAACTTCATGAGTATAAATGGTAAATTCACTATTTAATATAAATTCACCATACAAAACCCTCCAAAAAAAAATTAGGGTTTATCTTTCTATTCATCGCGAGTTAGGTTCTACTGCCATCACCGTTTAACTCGAAATAATTTTACGAACTAAACTATTCGGCATGGAGCTTCGATGCACTACCAACTGAACATTTCTTTTTAGCAATAAATATGGAATTGATTTGAATTTACAGTTTAAGTCTTTAAAATATTTATGAACACGCAAATATAACTATTATAATATTAATTATACATGACGACTCCATCGAGTACCATTATCTTACTGAAATGACTAACAACTTTTCTAAAATTAAACTCGTGGGTTACACTTTTATTCAAAAAATAATTGTATATAATAATTCTAAAATAATATAACTTAGACTTTACTAACGTTACGTTCCATGACAAATTTTTAATGTACTCATATTTTCTCGAAATATTACGTAGTATATAATTTATATATAATTAAAAAGATATAAATGGTGAGAAAATAAATTGTAGACATTAAGTTACTTAACAACACCCAAAAGGCCAAAACCACTTTTAAAATTTATCAGCACCACATACTCTTAAAATCAACTTTTAAATTTTGTCACACCAGAGAGTCTTAAACTCAAAAGAATAATTGTTTAAAAAATCAATTAATTTTGCACGATTATTTTACTCTCCGTGCAACGCACAATTTTTAAAATTTTTCAACATCACGGGCTCTTAAATAATTCTTATACTTTTACTATTTTTTTAGTATCACTATTTACATATCAATATGAACTGTAGATTACATTTTTTTGTACGGATTTCTATACACCCGTTCAACGCACGGCTTAAAAAATCTACTTTGTATATATAAAATAAATTATTATATTTTTAAAATCATATGTCGCCTCTATCACTTAATTTAAGTATAAAATGTTTTAGAAAGTTACAAATAACTAGTGAAATGACCCGTGGAATCACGGGTTTGTTTAAATAAAACAGTTTAACGATGTTTTTATTGTATTAAGTGAACGTAAATGCTAAAGGCTTTTAGTTTAATGACTCGTGGAACCACATATTCCGACTAAGAATACAAACATATTGATATACTTAACTTAGTCAGAATAAATGAACTACATTTATTCTCCCACCACTTACTTTCAATTTTGATCACAATTAATATTTTTCATAACATAAAATTTACATTACAACATTTTATTGAGACATGTATTTCGCATACATATGTAACATAATTAATCTCGTAAAGAAAACATATATTTGAATAATAATAATAATATAATAATAATACTCCCTCCGTCCGAGTCCGACTACAAGTATCCAGTTACTTTTTGCACAAAGTTTTAGGAAATTCCACTAACTTCATTCTCCACCAATCAGAAATCTTCTCTCTCCAGAATAACCTCCTCTGATTGATTGAAATATCAAGTAGATACTTGAAATGGGACAATCCAAAATAGAAAGGTGAATCATTATCATTTTCATTATTGTAGTAATATCGTTGTATATGTATGTAAATCAGTATTGTTATCTCATCATATTGTTGGTCAAAACAATAACTGAAGTGCTACTGGTGATGTGAGCAAAAGAAGTAAACAATTGTAATTAGTTAGATATACATATCAATTTTTTGACGAAACGTGATTTATAGTATCCGTAGCCTATCAATTAAGAGAAATTAACAACAACAAAAAAATTCAGTTAGCTAAATATATATAAAGATAACTAATAGTGATCACATTATATATTCTCACCTTATAATAGCTTTATACCGTTGAGGAGAATTAGTTGATTAGCATGTATCGATTATGGTAGTTAATATCATAGTACATAGCTCGGAGAAGAAGAAAAAGCAAGCATGAATAATTGCCGCTAAAAAAATTAAAAAAATTAGGCCATAAAGATGTATCACATTAAGATTGAATAAATGAGTAAATATGATGAGTTTATATGTTTAAAATGGGCTCATATGATATAATCATATTTAATTGGGTAAATATGTTATTATTAAAGTTAAGAAGGGTATATATGATAAAACCCCTAAATAAATAATAAAATATTTAATTAATGTTAATGACATCATCAAGATGGCTTATATTTTTTTCTTTTTATTTTTGATTTTTTCTTAACAAAGGAAATAGCCTAATAATGACATCATCATTTTAGGATTTTAATAGAAACTATAGATGATAAATTGGTAAAGTTAATTATCTTTTTTTAATAGTGGAAACATTTTTTAGGTATATTAAGCGACACTTATTTTTTTAGAGAGGGATTATTAGGATTATAAATCTTAACTTAACAACAGTAGCGTCTACATAGTGATCTGTGAGGTCACGGGACCCATCTAGTTAAAAAAATTATTAAGAGAAAATATCCGGTAAACTGTATAGAACATCACTAAATTTAACTGAAGGATCCCATATTCTTTTTGAATTTATAGTTTCCGTTTAAAATGCCTCGGACACCACTATATTTAACTACTCGGACCCAATATATTTTCATAACTTATAGTTCTTTGAAAATATCAACCACTAAACATGGGCGTCTTAGAGGACGTGCGAGTGTGGGCAACCGCACAGGGCCCTAAATTTTGAAAGGGCCCTAAATTTTTAGGGGATTCATATATTATTCTTTTAATGACTGAATATATGAATTCTAAAACAGTTTTGCGCAATTAAAAGAATAGTTGGAGACTAACTCAAAGATTATGAAGACACAAAATATATGTGCAAATCTCGTTAACTGATGATGCATTAAGTTTTAACTCATGTACACGCCTCCAGTTATCATTTGCTTATATAACTAAGATTCGTAACAAATTGACACTGATACCTATTGATGATGATAAATTGGAGATTATTGAATTAAAAGAGTTTCAACAACTTTGTCGTTTTATTTAAAGAATAGTTCAAGTATAATGAGATGATAAATATTTGAGAACAAAACACTTTGATGCGGTTCTTTTGAAAACTTTTTGTTAGTCAATTATTTTAGTAATATTAAAATTTTATTTGCACTTAAAAATCTAAATTTTATGACAGCCCATTTTATATTTCGAACAGGGTCTTCAAAATTATAAAGACGGCTCTGTCACTAAAATAGCATTAAAATATAATTGATACTGAAAAAATTTCCAGAACTCCATTGAATTTGCATCCTTAAATCGCCGCTGCTTAACAACATAAATATTGCTAGCATCCACATATAACTTTAACATTTTTGAGATGATAAGATGATGCATATACATATTATGTACATACTATTTCAAATGAAATTAAGCAGCAAATGAAATTCTCTCTCCAAAACTTCTCTGATAAATGAAAGTCAGAATTATAATCACTTTACACTTGGATTCACTTACATATTATCTCCTTTAACAGCCACACATTCGGCATGTTAGTTTAATGCTTAATGTTAAGACTAAGATTTTTCCATTTAATACTCTGATGAAAACTTTTACTTTTGTTTTAAACTAGTTATCGAACCCTCGCTTCGTGCCGGGGGTTCAGTTTTCAATGTATTTTATTGCGTTTAGTAAAATTATTTTGTGGCTAACGATGATGTCGTTGAATCGCAACTCGAGTCGAACTAAAACGTATAACCCGTGAGAGATTTAAATGTTATTTTAAATTAACAATATATGTGCATCTCCGCGTTTCGCTATGGAATTGTCGACTTTTAAAAATTTAACGCAAAATCAACGTGTATGAAAGTACCTCAAATATTTAGCGTTTTTTAAAAAGCGTCCGTTTTGCGTATAGCTAGTGATATTGTGTTCCTAAAATTATTTCGAGTTTAACGATGGTGTCGGAAAAATTTAACTCGTTGCGAGCGAGAAGATATGACCCGTTGAATATTTGGGTGGAGTTTATTTAAGATTTTTTATGAAAATGGTTATTTGGCACTTTACCCCCCTGTTTGGGGGGTCAATTTGAATTTTTCAAAAAAGTGTGGGGGCGTTGTTGGTAAAATGAAATTTAGGTAAAATTAAAAAAAAAGTGAAAAGTCGAAAATGCCTCTGGTTACTATTCATAACTTTTGTCTATTAGTTAATACTAGTTGTTTACCCTCGCTTCGCGCCGGGGGTTCGGCTTT
Source organism: Rutidosis leptorrhynchoides (assembly GCF_046630445.1). Taxonomy (NCBI): domain Eukaryota; kingdom Viridiplantae; phylum Streptophyta; class Magnoliopsida; order Asterales; family Asteraceae; genus Rutidosis; species Rutidosis leptorrhynchoides. Next base: position 74,351,744 of record NC_092341.1, read on the forward strand.
CAATGTATTTTATTGCGTTTAGTTTAACGATGATGTCGTTGAAGCGCAACTCGAGTCGAACTAAAAGGTATAACCCGTCAAAGATTTAAATGTTATTTTAAATTAATAATATAGGTGCATCTCTGCGGATGAAGAAAAATATAAAGGAAAACAAAAAAGAAAAAAGAAAAAAAATTGTTACAACGGGTAGAGAAAAATATAAAGGAAACAATCAGTACTATTCATATTTTTTGCCTAGTAGATATTTGATGCTGCTAATTATAAAGAAATCATCGGTACTATTCATATTTTTTGCCTAGTAGATATTTGCTGCGGGTGAAGAAAAATATAAAGGAAACCAAAAAAAAATATGGAAAAAAAACTGTTACAAAAAAAAATTGTTGCAGTACCGTGAATAGTACTGTTCACCGCGTTTCGCTATAGAATTGTCGACTTTTAAAAATTTAACGCAAAATCAACGTGTGTGAAAAGTACCCAAATATTTAGCGTTTTTTAAAAAGCGTCCGTTTTGCGTATAGCTAGTGACATTGTGTTCCTAAAATTATTTCGAGTTTAACGATGGTGTCGGAAAAATTTAACTCGTTGCGAGCGAGAAGATATGACCTGTTGAATATTTGGGTGGAGTTTATTTAAGATTTTTTATTAAAATGATTATTTGACACTTGTGCTAAAACGTGTATATATGGCAGGGACACGCTAACCCTAACACTTGTGCTAAAATGATTATTTGACACTTTACCCCCTATTTGGGGGGTTGATTTGACTTTTTTCAAAAAAGTGTGGGGGGCGTTGTTGAAAAATGAAAGTTAGTTAAAATAAATTAAAAAAGGTAAAAAGTCGAAAATGCCCCTGATTATTATTCATATTTTTTGTCTACTAGTTAATGTGTAAAAATGAAAGTTAGTTAAAATAAAAAAAAAAAAAAAGTAAAAAGTCGAAAATGCACCTGGTTACTATTCATAATTTTTTTCTATTAGGTAATATGTAAATGTAAATTTTTAATCTCACAAATTGGCCAAATTCATTCAATACAAACAAGTAAAATATGGTACGCCCTATCACACTACCAACTAAAATAAGGTGGTCATTTTTCCATTTAATAATCGCATGAAAACTTTTACTTTTGTTTTAAATTTTTAATCTCACAAGTTGGCCAAATTCATCAAATACAAACAAGTAAAATATGGTACGACCTATCGCAGTACTAACTAAAATAAGGTGGTCATTTGCTCTCACAAATTAACCACTTGAAAAAGTTAATGTGGTCTTCTCTGTTCCAGTTATTGATAGGACGAGTACTTTTACATATGATGCACTGGCGGAACCTTAAAGCCTACTTCAAGAGGGGTAAACTAATGACATCGGGATAAACACTAAAAAAAAATCATATTTTTTAGTAATAAAAAAAAAATTGTATAAAATTTTTTTTTTTTCAAATCTAGGTGGGACGGATTTCACCCTACGAATACACTAAAATCCGCCACCAATATGATGTACACGATCTATCTGGAACAATCCGTGACCGTTTCCCAAAACCTTCTTTAGCTACCCCAAGATTTAAATATGTGATCTCTCGCAAGGAGTTTACCGCTCCAACCACTGGACTCTTTTAGAATGGTTAAATTAACCACTTTGAACTTTGAAGGGATGCAGTTTGGTTAGTCTTGCAGCATACGAGAAGTGAGAAACGTTTTCTGCAAATTATCAATAACGGAGTATCAAGTTACGTTTAAACCATCTAAGACCCTGAGATTCTAGCAAGTGTCTCGGGTTCAAATCTTGTGATGGCCAAGGAAAAATACTCACCCTCCCAGGTGACCCAAAAAAGAAAATCTCGTCACAAGAAGTTACGTTAGTAACACTTGAAACAAAACGCAAATCTGCCATGTAAAATAAGAGGGCCATGTATTCGTACTGTAGTTTCATATTCATACATCCTGCAGTAATTTGCCCTTCTAACCAAACATACAAGTACAACTAAATAATAATGTAGTATGTACAATTACAGTTTTATAATTCATATTTACCAAATCTGGTAAATGACCATCAAATACAGCCATAACTTCAATAAAAACTCTATACCTTAATAATAAGTTAAATATTACTTAATAAAAGATTGAATAGGTAAATTTACTGATCCCAGGAGTAATAAATCACTCTGCTTCAAAGGCTGCTGCTATCTTTCCTCGGAGTTGAATCTGTTCCAAGCTGCCTGTTAAAATTATACAAATAGGTAATTAACAATAACATAAAGTTATAAAAAAGTAACACGAATAAAAAATATATAGGAAAACCCAACAATAGTTTGCATTTTGCATACCTTCAAAAGATCGAAAACCTTTTCACAAATATACTTCTGCTGAATGCTGGCACCCCTTTGTTGCACTTTATCAGGGTGCACGCAGAGAGTAGCCTTTCTGTAGGCTTTCTTAACTGCAGTTGTCGTTATGATCTCCGTAAGTGACACCGGCTTCCAACCACTCTCAGCTCCAAGGATCTACAATACACAAAATTTAATTACAAAACCAGGTTAAATCAACCTAAATTTGGAGTTTGCACAGTATTGTAAATGGCGGCCGTCTATGCTGACTAGTCCAGTCCCATTTCGCCCAAAAACATCTAATTAGTCTGTCAACGCTAAAAAGTAAGGTCAAAGTCAATTAAAGTCGGTCTGAGTCTGGTTTGAGTCGGTCAAAGTCAATGTTGGTCAAATTTAGGTCAAAATTTTTATATTGACAAAATTGCCCAAATCGTCCCTGTGTTTCAGTTTTTTGCCCAAATCGTCCCCGTGTTAACAAAACTGTATAAATCATCCTTAAATGCCAAATAACGTCCCAAATTAATCCCTGCCTTAACTTTTGTTAAACTCTCCGTTAGTCAAAAATACATGATCGGTCCCTGAAGTTTCTTAAAAGTTTGCAATAAAGATCCTCTTCATCATCTTCAAGATGAAGCTTTAGTGAAAAAACACATCTTCTGTTGGATGTGTGAAGGATATCAAAACAAAAAGAGAAGTTCAGGTACAGAACAAGGCGCGCCGCGGCCCTTCCTGGCGCGACGCGGCTCACATGCAATCAGGTGTTTGAATTGGAAGAAATCGTCTGATCCGGATTTACACTAAGAGGCGCGACGCGGCCCCTCCTGGACGCGCCGCGGGTTGTCTGGAGGGAAGGAAACTTCCAGAATTTATTTTACTTGCTCCTTATGTTGTTCTATGCCTATAAATACATCTCATTATAAGCTTAAACCCAACCTACGATATTACTAATAAAATTCTCTCTGTTTAACCGTGGATTAAACCAATTCATTTGAATTAAACGATTGGACATAACCACGTTAATTCCTTGTTCTTCACGTTTCTTGTTCTTATCTTTATTTGTGTTGGCGATTATTTGTTTGTTGCACGGTGGGTTGATAACTAGGGTTATCAAGTTCTTGTTAGGGCTCACCTAGATTTCCTAACATCTTCATTGCTTAAAAAAACAATTCTTTGCTTAAAAAAACATATCGTATTTTGAAGCCTCTCTCTTTAATACCCGTTTCTTAACAAATTTCATATTGCATTTGAACCGCTATCTCTTCGTATATAACAGTTTATCGTCTAATGACACAATTAATGCACATCAGACGAGGTATCCTATGACTTCGATACTTTAAAGGATTGAAACATATAATTATGAGATTTAACTAGTATTTACTAATAATCATGATTTCATTTGAGTCATGATTACTAGTATTTACTTATCAATTATGATATCACTTTAATTATTTATATATTCCAAACAAAACAATTCTATCATTTTTGTATGCTACGGTTCATATGATATCACTTTTTTAAGCTTTCACTAAAGCTTCATCTTGAAGATGATGAAGAGGATCTTTGTTGCAATCTTTTAAGAAACTTCAGGGATCAATCGTGTATTTTTAACTAACGGAGAGTTTAACAAAAGTTAAGGCATGTGTTTTTTGGCATTTAAGGATGATTTATGCAGTTTTATTAACACATGGACGATTTGGGCAAAAAACCAGAAACACGGGGACGATTTGGGCAATTTCGTCTTTTATATTTTTTATAGGCAGATTTTGTGCACTACACATATGTTTGAAAAATTTAAGTTTAAAATATTTTAGTTTGATATATTTATGTGTAATATATATATATTACTCCATGTGCGTTCAACGCACGACTCGACCGACTAGTCGTTCCAAAGTCCCGACCAACGCGTCTCTGTCTCGTGACTTTTCCGAGCTTGATATTGCATGATATGTAACTTTTTAGGACATTAATGTGAGGTAAAAGTTAATACATACATATTGCAGAGTTGAAAGAAGTGCACGCAAGTTCCCTTCTTTCCCACTTGACCACCTTTTAATATCAGCATCAAGATTATCTGCTAATCGCTGCAGTTACGTTACAATTTAAAAAAAAAATTATTAGAGACAAAACAATCGCATCAACAGGTACACCGTACAATTCGAGTCAAAAAGATCATTACACTTCTCTCAGCTTGTTCTTTAAGTACAAGCATATCACGTTTTTCTTTCTCTGCAAGCGCTTGTGCCTGAAACAAAAGCACCAAATTAGAAGGAAATGAATAAAAAGCACTGTTGTAGAATTCGGAGTTACTCGGCGAGTTCTTGATTTATGCAAGTCGGGAAATACTCGGTCAAACCAGGTCAAGCTCAGCCAAAACTCAGTATTACTCGGTAAATCGGTCAAAACTTGGCCAAAACTCGGGATTACTCAAAAAATCGTTCAAAATCAGTCAAAGTCAAACTTGGTCTACACTCAAGTACTCCCCGAGTTCCCCGAGTATCCGAGTACAATCCGAGTAGCGATTTTTGCAAGCTTGATAAAAACTAGTTTAATAAAGGGAATAGTGGCAAAATACATACTGCGCGCTCCATGATCCTGTTATGCTTTTCCAATTTTGCTTTACTTCTCAATGCTGACTCAGCATTAGTCTGACTTACAGAAGAACTCGGCTTAACCTCGTTAACTTGTTCCTTTGGCTCAGATATTTTCTTCTGAGACATTGCTTTTTCTAACGCTCGTTGTCGAGCCTCTGCAGTAGCTCGTTCTACTGCAGCACGTTCTGCTTTAAGTTTCGATTGTAACGAAGTTTTAACGACCTTTTCTTGAGCATCTGCAATTACTCTTTGTCTCGCAGCTTTTTCACGAGCTTCGATAAACGCACGTTCACGAGCCTCGCGAATTGCCCTTTCCACAGCTAATTTTACTCTCTCCCGTTCCCTTTCTTCCGCAGTTACTTCTTTAATCCTTTTCGTGACCTCTTTCTCCACCACTTTGGTGGGCCCCGATTGTCCACTTTCATCCTTACGTGTTTCTGATTTTCCTATTTCCGTTTTTATTCCGATTTCGGGTGTTTCGTCGTGAGATTGTTGCACGTTGCTTTCTTCTTCCTTCATTGTCACTTCTGTTTCACTGTATTCTTTAACCTCTATCTCCATACCATGTATTGTGTCTGAAGATGATTCTGACCGTGCGTCATTTTGTACAAAATCCACATCAACCGAACCGCAATTTGACACATCATCGCATTCATCATTATCGTCTTTGGAGGATATTTGATCGACATAAATATTTTCAAATATATCTTTTTCTATTACTTCTGTGTCTTTCACTTGAAATTCTTGAGCTGAGGTGGCACTACTGCTGCTGCTGACATCATCAATCTCTGGAACAGATTCCGGATTGTTGTTTTGGTCCTCTTGAGCTGAGGTGGCGCTACTTCTGCTGACATCGTCAATCTCTGGACCAGATTCAGGATTGTTTTTGTTTTGGTCCTCTTGAGCTGAAGTGGTGCTACTGCTGCTGACATCATCAATCTCTGGACCAGCTTCCGGACTATTGTCGTTATCGACAACCTTGTGTGCCTCTTCTTTATCGAAAACAATATGTACACCATTACAGAAATGCAAATTTTCACTTCCTTCAGCATCATCATAATCACTTGAAGAATTCTCATAAACTTGTGGTTCCTCAAACTTATCCATCTTTTCGCATGATTTTTCTTCGTTGTGATTAGCAGAAGTTTGTGCATTTTCAACGATTTCCACTTCACTAACATCATAAAACTCCTCACCATTATCTTCTTCCTTGTGACTTTCACTGTCAATCAATTCTATCTCATCTTCAAGCACGTTTTCACGTGCTTCATCATCACTTTCGACATTCTCATCACGTTCTTGTTCAAGAAACTCTTGCTTTTTATTTTCAAGTAAACCCAACGTTTCATCGAAACTCTTCTCGTAACCATTTTGATTGTTCCTCTCAGTTTCCCCCTTATAATACAACATTAAGTTGTTCAAATCTTCAGCTAACTTATGTGAATCACTTGATATCAACTCATCGGTATTCTCATTAGACTCTCTGGTCTTGCCATTGTCGATTTTGTCCCCGGGATCTTCACAACTTTCAATAAGATAACCATTGGATCTCTGAACAACGTTTCGTGGAGCTTCATATGTATTATTTTCAATAAATTCAGACAACGTTTCTTCACCTACATCTTCTTTAGAACTGCAAACATTCTTATTATTTTCAATAGATTCAGACGACGTTTCTTCACCTACACCTTCTTTAGATCTGCAAACATTCTTATTATTTTCAATAGATTCAGACGACGTTTCTTCACCTATACCTTCTTTAGAACTGCAAACATTCTTATTATTTTCAATAGATTTAGACAGCGTTTTTTCACCTACAGCTTCATTAGAACTGCAAACATTCGTATTATCTCTCGATTCATCAGAATGACTTACAAGCATCTCCGAATTCTTAATCGATTCTGGAACTTTCTCATGTATTTCATTTATTACTTTCTTAGCACCAAAAAGCTTCTCACAATCTGCAGATTCTGAAAAATTTACTGGGCCCGCATGCTTATGGTAACTACCCCCATTTAAAAATATTCTTGATGCTTTCAATTTATCATCTTTTTCCTTCTGTTCTTCACCTGCAATTACATTCGGCACTCTAGCTTTAACTTTAACTTTCAAGCTATCTTTGAAACTTTTGTTTGAATAACCTCTAAGACCTTCCTTTTTTCTACCAACTGATTCTTTCGCAATCCGTATACTTTCTTGGGCCTTCTCGATAGCTTTTCGTAAAGCGGCAGCAGAAATAGCTGCTGCAGAACTCGCATCAATCTCTTCACGGAAGCAATTAGGAGGCAATTCATCGGAAGTATCACTTTTGTGGGTCCCGGTATTTGTAGATGTTGATCTCTTTTGATGGCCTTTATGACTATCCACACCAATTTCTGAATCCACATGAGGTGAGTTGAGATCTTCTTGAGACGTCTTTAAATTTCTATCATCGGATACGGATGCATCTGGACGCTCTTTAGTTTCAGATTCCACGGCACTTTTGGACGTTTGTATTTCATGATAATCTAACTTGCTGTTGCTCACACTGGGATCTACATCATTTGTCCTCTCGGTTTCCTTCTTCGACTGCGAAGATGTTTCATTAGCGGTTGCTGAAGGTACAGGTGGCAATGATGATACTTTTGAGGGATTTGATTTGAGATTGACCTGAAACGTCTTTAAATTCCGATCATCTGATAAGGATTCATCTGGACAAACTTTAATTTCAGTTTCGAAAGCATTTTTGGAAGTTTGTCTTTCATGAAAATCTACCTTGCTGGAGTTCACACCAGAATATATATCATTTTCAACAGAGGAACTATGCATCTCTGATTGAGAAGATGTTTCATTATTGCTTGATGATGTGGCAAACGATGACGATAATTTGATAGGATGTGTTTTAGTTTCGGTCTTAAATGTCATTGAACTTTTATCGCCGCATAAGGAATTATCAGATTCCACAGAAATTTTTTGCTTCTCTGGTTCCTTCTTTTGTTGAGAAGATGATTCGTTGTTGGTTGATGATGCTGCAGGTGGTGATGATGCTTTCATAGGATGAGGCTTGATATCATTTTTAAATGTCGTATAACTTTTATCGCCAGAAAAGGAATTATCTTGACGATGTTTACTTCTAGATTCGACCCCATTTTGGGAAATTTGTTTCTCAGGAACGTTATTTGGTACATATGATTTAAGGTTCTCGGTTTCCTTATTGGGTTGTGAAGCTGATTCATCAATGAAACAAGTAAATCCAGGTACAGCATGTAATTGGGTGACATGAGTTGTCCGGTCTAGACCATCTTTACTCCTTTGACTGATCTTGTTATACGACATGTTAAATTGCTTCAACGCATCGAAAGATTGATGAGACTGATCATCAAAATCTTGAGAACTCGAGTTGGTTGATGAGTGAGCCCTACATCAATGTCAAATCGACAAAAAAAATTCAGTTACAAAATCATTACGCGATAAGAAAATGGTTGCAGAACAACAGCTTAAGACAACAATAAATGTAAATATTGTTAATCAATTCTCGAACAAACTCTTAATTCGGCAAGTGATACGTTGCAATCTTAACCCTAAAAGGCTAAGTTAGGATATTAGTCCAACTTGCAGCGCAAAAGATCCACCATCGTAAGAAAGAGTTTAAAGCAAGTTGACATTTTTATCACTAAAAATAGAAATAACTTGTTCCTATTCATCACACTACACTAATAAAGTCACAAATATTGAAAAAACTAGCATATGTGTATGACGTCCAACTTACAAATAAACACAACTTAACTTACAAAACCCTCATACACAACTTACAAATGTAATCCCTCATACAACTTACAACTTACAAAACCCTACCACATCCCAAATAAACACAACTTACAAATCGAATGTGTATGACGTCCAACTCAATAAGCCATTATTAACACATTCAAACAAGTTATCCCTCATACAATAAAGAAATGTGACAATGAGCAAGCCAAAAAAAAAAATCAGTCCCACTTCCAAATGTAATCCTTTCATGTTCTTGGTGGTAGCATTTAACCTAAGATACTTATATAACTTAATAACATAAACCTTATCTATAACCTTGAAGATTAGGGTTAGGGTTTAGGCCTCAAAAAATGGCATCAGTAATTAATACATACAAAATTAATCACAAATTCACAATTCTTTTCCCCACATTAGTTCTTCAATTTAACAAGCTATTCAACTAATATAACAACAAATTACCCTTAAAATCAGCACAGTTTACTAAAACTTCAAATTCATGCTAAATTAATTAAACCTAAACATCTATTTCCAACTTAATCATTCAAAAGAAGCTTTAAAAAGAACAACTTTACTCTATAAAAACACATTATTTAATTATTAAAAAAATAAAAATAAAAATTACCTAGCTTTATCACGAGCAATTAAGTCCTGATAAGAAACAGCGATATCACTATCATGAAATCCACCAAAAATCAAACCGTAATCAGGTTTCAAACCATCAGAAGCTGCATCATCTTCATCTTCAAGTTGTTGATGTCCTAAATTAGAAAGATCAAGTATCGGAATCGAAGAAACAGTTTGAGCGCTACCAAAAATCTCACGGTATTCATCAACGTGAACAGCCGGAGCTCCGTCAAACTTACGGCGGTGACCGGAAAACACGCCGTCGTAAGCATTTTTACCGTTAACATTTGACAGTTTCCGTCGGTGAAATGGACGTGAGAGAGACTCCATTACACAGAGTTAAAGTTGGAGCTCCTACTAATTATTGTTGTCTAGGGTTTGTAAAGTATTTTTGTGTTTTTATATTTTAAAAAATAAAGAAAATTTAATAAAATTTAAATAATTATCAATTTAAATAGTTGTACAGTAATAATTTAGTTAAAAGGTGTTTTGTTTGTTTGTTTGCAGAGGGGGAATTGGAATTCTGCAGAGACAAGGACAAATGTGGAGAGGGAAGAGAAGGCGTGTAAATAGTTTGGTGAAACTCAATTCGAGGGCATACTTGTAATTTGCAGCTGTAATATTTAATTTAAATTTGTAATCTTATTAGATTTTTAATGGAATGGAATTGTATAATTGTAGACTTTAATAGTAGTATAATCTATCCACTTTTATTAACTATTACTAATAATTATAATTAATATTAATATTAATAATGATAATAATATTACTTATACACGAAAGGTGATTCTCACATACCATTTTTTAATCTATGTACACATAATTACCTATTTTACCCTCAATTTTATACATAATAATAACAATAATATAAGTTCAATTTTTTATGAGTATAATTGAAAGTTTATGAGATAAAAATGTAAATGGATCAAAAAGTGGTGTGTGAAATTACCTTCCCTTATACACCTATATTTTATTTATTACTGCATCAAATTATCATATAGATATAGATATAGATATAGATAGATATAATTATAAAGTAAAATGTTAGAGTTGACCCATTTGAGTCTTTGACAGCTTTTATAACTAAAGCACAAATCGAAATATATATATATATATATATATATATATATATATATATTAGAAAAGCAAGTAAATCTTTATTTATTACAAACGGTTTATACAATGTGCCCTATTCACAATCTATACAACACACGAAAAAACGATCAAAACGAGATAATACATATAACTAAATGAGGGTATTACGAAGCGATCCATGAATGATGGGAGAATGGCCGGTTGAACTTGCAAGCAGGCAGAAGAGTGGAAAACACCAGTACCGGTCATGCGGTGACAAAGATGGAGACTACTATTCTTTTAATCCCGAGCGCATATAACCCATTGTTAATGGATCGAGGTGAATTAACCAATGCCCGTTCGTGTGTTAGGAGAGACGGCGTAGAATGAAGGGTTTATAAGCCATTGTTGCCATTCGAACCTTGTTTTATTTGATCGCTTGGAAATCCATGAGAAACTTTGAGTTTGAATTTCGGAGATTATAGTTGCGGGATTCCATTCTTTACTGCAGAAAACTTTTAGGTTTCTATATTTCCAAATTATGTAGCAACAAGCCCACTTAGTGGCTTGCCAAATATGGGTATCGGGTGCAAATTTAATTTAAGGCACCTTCAACTTTTTGTTTTGGATTGTTTGTTTTTTTTTAAACGAAAACTCATATATCTATTGTTCATATATTTAAAATAATTCACGAAATATGTCTACAATAGGACTTGAACTCTCAACTTCTTAGTTGAAAGGGCAACCACGATACACCCAGACCAATGACTGTGTATAAAAACTTGAAAGTATTGAATAATGGAACGAAAATTCAACGAGTAGTTTTTGTGATTTGCTAAAAACTCACGGACAGTTCAAACTTTATTTTTCAACTAAATAGTCCAGAAGTTTGCACATTTTACACGGATTATTCACTTTCGTCACGTCCTTTTATTTTTCTGTTAGATCTAAACACATGCCAGATATGTGAGGGTGTTTTTGTCATTTTACTTCTTCTTCTTCTCCCTTAGTCTATGTTAATGATATGATTGTAACTGGGAATGATGATAATGAAGTTAGTGAAGTTAAAGATTTTTTGAAAACAAAGTTTCATATAAACGTTCTAGGTGAACTGAAATTTCTTGGAATTGAAGTTTTAAAAACTGAAAATGGTATTTGTCTATCTTAAAGAAAATATAGTATTAAACTTCTTGATGAGTTTGGTTTAGTGAGTAGCAAACCTGTTGGTGCTCATCTTGAGTCAAACTTAGTGATTAATCCTGATCCTTCTTATTCTGATAAAGAGCTTTCTGATATTACAAAGTACCAACAATTGGTTATAAAACTAATATATCTTACCATGACAAGGTCGGGCATTTCTTTTTTCTATTCAGTGTCTTAGTCAATTTATGCACAAACCCTTACAATCTCATCTAAAGATTGCTTTAAGAATTCTCAAGTATTTAAAGGGTTCTTTAAGTAAAGGTATTGTTATCTCAAAAACTGATAAGATTTCTATTTCTGCCTATGTAGATGCTGTCTGGGTAAGTGTTTTACCTCTATAAAATATGTTGCTGGTTTTTCAATTTTTCTGTGATTCTTTGCTTCTTGGAAAAGCCACTATATCCAAATCCTTCACAGAATCTGAATAAAAGGCTATGGAATCTACTACATGTGAAATTATGTGAATTTTAAAAAATTTGGATGATCTTAAAATCAAAAACCTTTTACCTGTTGATCTACATTGTGACAATAGGTCTACTATTCAAATTAACATCTAAACATGTGTTTCATGAGAGAACAAAACACTTTGAAATTAATTTACATATTGTGAAAGGGAAGTGTAATTCCGGAGTTATATAAATTGTCAGTATTCAGTATGAAGAACAAATAGCTTATATTTTCACTAATTTGGCTGGATATTGGTCAACATTATTACTTGTGTAATAAACTCGGTCTTATTGATTTATTTCGGGCTTATATTGAGGGGATGTTAAATTATGCTACAATTATAAACCTGAATCTTTACCTATTTCTTATTGTATAATTAGTGTGATTGTAGGTGTCAAAGTGTCGAGGAATATTGGGCTCTTGGATCTGTTGTTGGGCTCCTTTTGTTTTATGGGCTTGTTGTTTTTCTTGGTTTATTTGGTTGCTGTTCTTGGGCCTTAAGAGTGATGTATAGCCCACTTGTTTTTTATCCGTTGAAGATTTTTTTATATATCGTACTCCCTATTTTCGATTCAGATCATCGATACACAAGAAACATATTCATCCATCTCTCTCAATTCTCTGCCGATTTTAGGGTTGAATATCTCTTTCTTTTAAATCATCTCATTGATGGGTCAATGTTTATGAGTTTTAGTTGATTGTAATCATCAGTTATATTGTCTGAGATTGTTTCTAAGTGCACGATCCATATTAGTCTTATTTGATTGTAATAATCTTGTGAGATTGTTGAAGGTTAATTGATCAATTTTGGTATTCTTTGAATTTTGGTAATTACTACATTGTTTCAAACAATCAAGTTCACTTCGACTTCCATAATCCATCTAACTCTTTACGAACACGTACTCTACACTTCACCAAATTCGTTTTAAAGTATTAATGGATTGCTAACATCTTCTAACTAGCAAATCAAATACCACTAAAATGATTCGTTGGATCACACTAAGATCACCAACATTCACTTCGTTCAAATTATTAGAAGATTAAGAAGTGAACAATAACCAGACTATGGTGTTTGAACAACCCAGAAATTTGAACTCCGATAGCGGTTGTTTGTAACTCCAATGGATTTACTGACGAAAAAAGAAATCAATTTGAAGAGTTAAAAGGATGATAATTTCATCTGGAAGAAAATTAAGGTTGTTTTTATATACAAAGTATTATAATTATGTACGAATCAATTAGCTACAGTTGGAATATATAATGATGAATGGATGTTTAGAAACAATTTACAAAGTATTACGATTAATTTGTGACTTGTAATCATTGTATCATTGGTCTAGTGGTAATGGTCTGAAATGTCCCGTTCATATTGATTATAAACGTTCCATATTAATTGATTTCGTTGCGAGGTTTTGACCTCTATATGAGACGTTTTTCAAAGACTGCATTCATTTTTAAAACAACCATAACCTTTATTTTATCGATAAAGGTTTAAAAAGTATTGAGTAGATTATCAAATAATGATAATCTAAAATATACCGTTTACACACGACCATTACATAATGGTTTACAATAAGAATATATTACATCAAAAATAAGTTTCTTGAATGCAGTTTTTACATAATATCATACAAGCATGGACTCCAAATCTTGTCCTTATTTTAGTATGCAACTGTGGAAGCTCTTAATAATCACCTGAAAATAAACATGCTTAAAACGTCAACAAAAAATGTTGGTGAGTTATAGGTTTAACCTATATATTATCAAATCATAATAATAGACCACAAGATTTCATATTTCAATATACATCCCATACATAGAGATAAAATTCATTCATATGGTGAACACCTGGTAACCGACATTAACAAGATGCATATAGAATATCCCCATCATTCCAGGACACCTATCGGATATGATAATTTCGAAGTACTAAAGCATTTCAAATTCCAGAATGGGGCTTGTTGGGCCCGATAGATCTATCTTTAGGATTCGCGTCAATTTGGGGGTCTGTTCCCAAATTCTCAGGCTACCAAGCTAAAAAGGGGCATATTCGGCTTCGATCATTCACCCATATAATGTAGTTTCATTTACTTGTGTCTATTTCGTAAAACATTTATAAAACTGCATGTATTCTCATCCCAAAATATTAGATTTTAAAGTGGGACTATAACTCACTTTCACAGATTTTTTACTTCGTCGGGAAGTAAGACTTGGCCACTGGTCGATTCACCAACCTATAACAAATATGTACATATATATCAAAGTATGTTTAAAATATATTTACAACATTTTTAATACATTTTAATGTTTTAAGTTTATTAAGTCAGCTGTCCTCGTTAGTAACCTACAACTAGTTGTCCATAGTTAGATGTACATAAATAAATCGATATATATTATCTTGAATCAATCCACGACGCAGTGTATACACATCTCAGGCTAGATCACAACTCAAAGTATATATATTTTTGGAATCAACCTCAACCCTGTATAGCTAACTCCAACATTACTGCATATAGAGTGTCTATGGTTGTTCCAAATAATATATATAGATGGGTCGATATGATATGTCAAAACATTTGCATACGTGTCTATGGTATCCCAAGATTACATAATATATTAGAATACATGTATAATACAATATAAGTTAGCTAGGATATGATTTGTATAGAATTGTTACAATATTTCCCGTAGCTACAACAATAAAAAAATATCCAATCTTGTTTTACCCATAACTTATTCGTTTTAAATCCGTTTTGAGTGAATCAAATTGCTATGGTTTCATATTGAACTCTATTTTATGAATCTAAACAGAAAAATTATAGGTTTATAGTCAGAAATATAAGTTACAAGTCATTTTTGTAAGAGGTAGTCATTTCAGTCGAAAGAACGACGTCTTGATGACCATTTTGAAAAACATACTTCCACTTTGAGTTTAACCATGATTTTTGGATATAGTTTCATGTTCATAAAAAAAATCATTTTCCCAGAAGAACAACTTTTAAAGCAAAGTTTATCATAGTTTTTAATTATCAAACCCAAAACAGCCCGCGGTGTTACTACGACGGCGTATGTCCGGTTTTGCGGTGTTTTTCGTGTTTACAGGTTTTAAATCATTAAGTTAGCATATAATATAGATATAGAACATGTGTTTAGTTGATTTTAAAAGTCAAGTTAGAAGGATTAACTTTTGTTTGCGAACAAGTTTAGAATTAACTAAACTATGTTCTAGTGATTTCAAGTTTAAACCTTCGAATAAGGTAGTTTTATATATATGAATCGAATGATGTTATGAACATCATTACTACCTCATGTTTTGTGGATAAACCTACTGGAAATGAGAAAAATAGATCTAGCTTCAAAGGATCCTTGGATGGCTTGAAAGTTCTTGAAGCAGAATCATGACACGAAAACAAGTTCAAGTAAGATTTCCACTCGAAATAAGATTGTTATAGTTATAGAAATTGAATCAAAGTTTGAATATGAGTATTACCTTGTATTAGAAAGATATCTTACTGTAAATAAGAAAGATTTCTTGAGGTTGGATGATCACTTTACGAGATTGGAAGTAAGCTAGCAAACTTGGAAGTATTCTTGATTTTATGAAACTAGAACTTATAGAATTTATGAAGAACACTTAGAACTTGAAGATAGAACTTGAGAGAGATTAATTAGATGAAGAAAATTGAAGAATGAAAGTGTTTGTAGGTGTTTTTGGTCGTTGGTATATGGATTAGATATAAAGGATGTGTAATTTTATTTACATGTAAATAAGTCATGAATGATTACTAATATTTTTGTAATTTTATGAGATATTTCATGCTAGTTGCCAAATGATGGTTCCCACATGTGTTAGGTGACTCACATGGGCTGCTAAGAGCTAATCATTTGTAAGACCCAAATATTTATTGTACATAATGTATTTATGGTGTACGATGCGTGTATGAAGTGTACGAGACATGTACGTGTTGCTTGCTCAAACGTCGAAGAAAACTGGACGTTGTTTGGAGTCACAAGGTGTGTACGTACCTTTTTGACCCCAAATAAATTTTGTGTTGATGTTTCAAAGCCTTACCATTGGAAACAAAATCTTGTTACGTTTCCAACGATATTTTATTCATCAAAAACGGAGTTACGGTCAAAAAGTTATGGCCAAAACAAGTTTGCTGAAGTTCGGATGAAACAGGCAAATGCCGCGGCGCGACCAGAATGGCCACGGCGCGACAAATGCCTATTTTGAAGGTCAGAAATCTTAAAAAAAGTGATCTAAAATCACCCTTTGGGCCACGGCGCGATAAATCTGCTCCGCGGCGCGACAATAGGCACGTTCTGGTACTTTTCAGCCTTTTAATGAGTTAAATGAGGGGCAAAGTTGGTATTTCATATATGGACGGGTCTTTGGCCATAAAACTGATCCCAATCTTATCTAAACCTCATTTCTTTCTCATTTCTTCCCTCCCACTCACACCCCAAACCCTAGAGAGAGAGTAAAGGGTTTAGAGAGAGAAAGCTCGAATTGAGGATGAAGAAGAGTGATTCGGGTCGGGTCTCAAGAGTTAAAGTTGTTCTCCTCATTCACGGCTACGTTGTGATAGTGATGGTAAGTTCTAACTCCGAAATTCATCTTTATGATTTGATATGCAAGTTAGGGTTTTTAGCTTTTTAGTTGTAAAACCCATTTAGATGATGAAGTGGGTTATGGAAACTAGTTACTTTTGATACATGGCGGGTTCTAGATTGATTGACATTTTGACCATGATTAGGCTTTGGTTTTGGGTGTAATCACTTAGTTTAGTGATTTTGGAAGCGTTGGAACCCTTTTGGGTGTATTTGAGTTGACTAATTTTAAAATGGGTCAAGATTAGGGTTTATGTGTCAAAATGGGTTTTAAGCCAAGTTTTGGTAAATCAAGTAGGTAAATATTTGATTTAAGTGTTAGTGGTTGTCTTGGAAATATAATCACTAGTCGTTAGTGATTTTGGGGCGTTTTATGACTTTGGTCAAAATGAGCAATTTGAATTGGGTCAAAATTGAGGATGACACTAATTTGGATTAATTGGATGTTAAATGCTTTTGTTAAGTGTTAAATGATGCTTTTGATGTAATTACTCGCGAGAAGTGATTTTAGGTTAAAAATTTGGTGTTTTAGCAATAAAGTCAAACTTGGTCAACCATGGATTGGGTTTTGTGTAAAATACGAGCTAGTATGCGTTTAAAGGTTAAAGTTGACATATTTGGGTATTTCGAGAACGCGGGAACTAGTCTCTTTAGTTTTGGACCTTCGGGTAGCGTTAAAAGTGCAAAAGGGTATATTTTGCACTTGTTGTTCATTCGGGCGGGTCGAGAGTCCAAATTGAAATGTCCCGTTCTTATTGATTAAAAGCGTTCCATATTAATTGATTTCGTTGCGAGGTTTTGACCTCTATATGAGACGTTTTTCAAAGACTGCATTCATTTTTAAAACAAACCATAACCTTTATTTCATAAATAAAGGTTTAAAAAGCTTTACGTAGATTATCAAATAATGATAATCGAAAATATCCTGTTTACACACGACCATTACATAATGGTTTACAATACAAATATGTTACATCGAAATTAGTTTCTTGAATGCAGTTTTTACACAATATCATACAAACATGGACTCCAAATCTTGTCCTTATTTTAGTATGCAACAACGGAAGCTCTTAGTATTCACCTGAGAATAAACATGCTTTAAACGTCAACAAAAATGTTGGTGAGTTATAGGTTTAACCTATATGTATCAAATCGTAACAATAGACCACAAGATTTCATATTTCAATACACGTCCCATACATAGAGATAAAAATCATTCATATGGTGAACACCTGGTAACCGACATTAACAAAATGCATATATAAGAATATCCCCACCATTCCGGGACACCCTTCGGATATGATATAAATTTCGAAGTACTAAAGCATCCGGTACTTTGGATGGGGTTTGTTAGGCCCAATAGATCTATCTTTAGGATTCGCGTCAATTAGGGTGTCTGTTCCCTAATTCTTAGATTACCAGACTTTATAAAAGGGGCATATTCGATTTCGATAATTCAACCATAGAATGTAGTTTCACGTACTTGTGTCTATTTTGTAAATCATTTATAAAACCTGCATGTATTCTCATCCCAAAAATATTAGATTTTAAAAGTGGGACTATAACTCACTTTCACAGATTTTTACTTCGTCGGGAAGTAAGACTTGCACTGGTTGATTCACGAACCTATAACAATATATACATATATATCAAAGTATGTTTAAAATATATTTACAACACTTTTAATATATTTTGATGTTTTAAGTTTATTAAGTCAGTTGTCCTCGTTAGTAACCTACAACTAGTTGTCCACAGTTAGATGTACAGAAATAAATTGATAAATATTATCTTGAATCAATCCACGACCCAGTGTATACGTATCTCAGTATTGATCACAACTCAAACTATATATATTTTGGAATCAACCTCAACCCTGTATAGCTAACTCCAACATTCACATATAGAGTGTCTATGGTTGTTCCGAAATATATATAGATGTGTCGACATGATAGGTCGAAACATTGTATACGTGTCTATGGTATATCAAGATTACATAATATACAATACAAGTTGATTAAGTTATGGTTGGAATAGATTTGTTACCAATTTTCACGTAGCTAAAATGAGAAAAATTATCCAATCTTGTTTTACCCATAACTTCTTCATTTTAAATCCGTTTTGAGTGAATCAAATTGCTATGGTTTCATATTGAACTCTATTTTATGAATCTAAACAGAAAAAGTATAGGTTTATAGTCGGAAAAATAAGTTACAAGTCATTTTTGTAAAGGTAGTCATTTCAGTCGAAAGAACGACGTCTAGATGACCATTTTAGAAAACATACTTCCACTTTGAGTTTAACCATAATTTTTGGATATAGTTTCATGTTCATAATAAAAATCATTTTCTCAGAATAACAACTTTTAAATCAAAGTTTATCATAGTTTTTAATTAACTAACCCAAAACAGCCCGCGGTGTTACTACGACGGCGTAAATCCGGTTTTACGGTGTTTTTTGTGTTTCCAGGTTTTAAATCATTAAGTTAGCATATCATATAGATATAAAACATGTGTTTAGTTGATTTTAAAAGTCAAGTTAGAAGGATTAACTTTTGTTTGCGAACAAGTTTAGAATTAACTAAACTATGTTCTAGTGATTACAAGTTTAAAACTTCGAATAAGATAGCTTTATATGTATGAATCGAATGATGTTATGAACATCATTACTACCTTAAGTTCCTTGGATAAAGCTATTGGAAAAGAGAAAAATGGATCTAGCTTCAACGGATCCTTGGATGGCTCGAAGTTCTTGAAGCAGAATCATGACACGAAAACAAGTTCAAGTAAGATCATCACTTGAAATAAGATTGTTATAGTTATAGAAATTGAACCAAAGTTTGAATATGATTATTACCTTGTATTAGAATGATAACCTACTATAAGAAACAAAGATTTCTTGAGGTTGGATGATCACCTTACAAGATTGGAAGTGAGCTAGCAAACTTGAAAGTATTCTTGCTTTTATGTAACTAGAACTTGTAGAATATATGAAGAACACTTAGAACTTGAAGATAGAACTTGAGAGAGATCAATTAGATGAAGAAAATTGAAGAATGAAAGTGTTTGTAGGTGTTTTTGGTCGTTGGTGTATGGATTAGATATAAAGGATATGTAATTTTGTTTTCATGTAAATAAGTCATGAATGATTACTCATATTTTTGTAATTTTATGAGATATTTCATGCTAGTTGCCAAATGATGTTTCCCACATGTGTTAGGTGACTCACATGGGCTGCTAAGAGCTGATCATTGAAGTGTATATACCAATAGTATATACATCTAAAAGCTGTGTATTGTACGAGTACGAATACGGGTGCATACGAGTAGAATTGTTGATGAAACTGAACGAGGATGTAATTGTAAGTATTTTTGTTAAGTAGAAGTAGTTTGATAACTGTCTTGAAGTCTTTCAAAAGTGTATGAATACATATTAAAACACTACATGTATATACATTTTAACTGAGTCGTTAAGTCATCGTTAGTCGTTACATGTAAATGTTGTTTTGAAACCTTTAGGTTAACGATCTTGTTGAATGTTGTTAACCCATTGTTTATTATAACAAATGAGATGTTAAATTGTTATATTATCATGATATTATGATATATAATATATCTTAGTATGATGTATATACAGTTAAATGTCGTTACAACGATAATCGTTACATATATGTCTCGTTTCGAAATCATTAAGTTAGTAGTCTTATTTTTACATATGTATTTCATTGTTAATACACTTAATAATATATTTACTTATCATTTAACATAATTAACCAAGTGTATCAATATCTTAATATGATTCATATGTACCTAGTAAGACGTTGTTATAACGATAATCGTTATATATATCGTTTTCGAGTTTCTTAAATTAATAGTCACATTTTTATGTATATAACTCATTGTTAAAATACCTAATGAG
The DNA here is from genome assembly GCF_046630445.1 of Rutidosis leptorrhynchoides. Taxonomy (NCBI): domain Eukaryota; kingdom Viridiplantae; phylum Streptophyta; class Magnoliopsida; order Asterales; family Asteraceae; genus Rutidosis; species Rutidosis leptorrhynchoides. Next base: position 74,372,281 of record NC_092341.1, read on the forward strand.
ATACATACTTATAATAAAAACATGTTAACTATATATATAACCATATATATGCATTCGTATAGTTTTTACAAGTTTTAACGTTCGTGAATCACCGGTCAACTTGGGTGGTCAATTGTCTATATGAAACATATTTCAATTAATCAAGTCTTAACAAGTTTGATTGCTTAACATGTTGGAAACATTTAATCATGTAAATATCAATCTCAATTAATATATATAAACATGGAAAAGTTCGGGTCACTACAGTACCTACCCGTTAAGTTCATACTTAGTAGCTAATATACAATATGAACTCATTTATAAAAGCTTTTTCTTCATATTAGCGTTTTATAAGTTTAAATTCGGGTAGTACCTACCCGTTAAGTTCATACTTAGTAGCTAATATACAATTCAACTACTACAATTCTATATGAAAAACTGATTGTAATAATATTTCGCGTTCAAACTTTTATACAATATTTTACAAACTTACAATACCGCTTATTTTACATAAAGCATGAAATATAGCACACAATAACTTTGATACAAGATAGTTGTGAAGATAATTCTAGCTAGTACACAAGTCGTTCAGCAAAGGCAATAAAGACACGTAATTCATACGTCCAGAAACAAGTCATGCATTCTGGTTTTACTAGGACTACTTCCCTTCCTTGGTCTTGTGGAACATAACCGTTATGGCCGTTGATAAGACAGCGTGTTGTAACGTCGTCAAAGGGACGAGGGTTACGTAATGTCCAACAGTCCCGTAACAATCTAAAAACCTCATTTCTTACCCCAATTACCGACTCCGTCACTTGTGGAAACGTTTTGTTTAATAGTTGTAGCCCGATGTTCTTGTTCTCACTTTGGTGAGAAGCGAACATTACTAATCCGTAAGCATAACATGCTTCTTTATGTTGCATGTTAGCCGCTTTTTCTAAATCACGAAGTCCAATATTCGGATATATCGAGTCAAAATAATTTCTTAACCCGTTGCGTAAAATAGCATTTGGGTTCCCTGCAATATATGCGTCAAAGTAAACACATCGTAACTTATGGGTTTCCCAATGTGATATCCCCCATCTTTCAAACGAAAGTCTCTTATAAACCAAAACATTCTTGAAACGTTCTTCGAATGTCTTACAAACTGATCTCGCCTTAAATAGTTGTGCTGAGGAATTTTGACCGACTCTAGACAAGATTTCATCAATCATGTCTCCGGGTAGGTCTCTTAAAATATTGGGTTGTCTATCCATTTTGTGTTTTTAAACTGTAAAATATACAAGAGTTAGATTCATAAAAAAATACTTATTAATACAAGCAATTTTTACATATATCATAAAACATAAGCACACTATATTACATATATTACACCACACGAATACAACTATCTTATTCCGACTCGCTCGTTTCTTCTTCTTCGGTTTTGGTTTGTTTTGCCAAGTTTCTAGGGATATATGATGTTCCCCTAATACGAGCCGTCGTTGTCCACATTGGTTTAGAAAAACCTGGTGGTTTAGAGGTTCCCGGGTCATTGTTACAACTTAAGGACTTCGGGGGTTGACGATACATATAAAGTTCATCGGGGTTGGAATTAGATTTTTCTATTTTTATGCCCTTTCCCTTATTATTTTTTTTTGCCTTTTTAAATTCAGTTGGGGTAATTTCTATAACATCATCGGAATTCTCGTCGGAATCCGATTCATCGGAGAATTGGTAATCCTCCCAATATTTTGCTTCCTTGGCGGAAACACCATTGACCATAATTAACCTTGGTCGGTTGGTTGAGGATTCTCTTTTACTTAACCGTTTTATTATTTCCCCCACCGGTTCTATTTCTTCTTCTGGTTCCGATTCTTCTTCCGGTTCCGATTCTTCTTCCGGTTTCGACTCTTCTTCCGGTTCCTCTTCGGGAACTTGTGAATCAGTCCACGAATCATTCCAATTTACATTTGACTCTTCATTATTATTAGGTGAGTCAATGGGACTTGTTCTAGAGGTAGACATCTATCACATAATATCAAACACGTTAAGAGATTAATATATCACATAATATTCATATGTTAAAAATATATAGTTTCCAACAAAAATGTTAAGCAATCATTTTTAAAGAAAACACGGTCGAAGTCCAGACTCACTAATGCATCCTAACAAACTCAATAAGACACACAAATGCAAATTTTCTGGTTCTCTAAGACCAACGCTCGGATACCAACTGAAATGTCCCGTTCTTATTGATTAAAAACGTTCCATATTAATTGATTTCGTTGCGAGGTTTTGACCTCTATATGAGACGTTTTTCAAAGACTGCATTCATTTTTAAAACAAACCATAACCTTTATTTCATAAATAAAGGTTTAAAAAGCTTTACGTAGATTATCAAATAATGATAATCTAAAATATCCTGTTTACACACGACCATTACATAATGGTTTACAATACAAATATGTTACATCGAAATTAGTTTCTTGAATGCAGTTTTTACACAATATCATACAAACATGGACTCCAAATCTTGTCCTTATTTTAGTATGCAACAGCGGAAGCTCTTAGTATTCACCTGAGAATAAACATGCTTTAAACGTCAACAAAAATGTTGGTGAGTTATAGGTTTAACCTATATGTATCAAATCGTAACAATAGACCACAAGATTTCATATTTCAATACACGTCCCATACATAGAGATAAAAATGATTCATATGGTGAACACCTGGTAACCGACATTAACAAAATGCATATATAAGAATATCCCCACCATTCCGGGACACCCTTCGGATATGATATAAATTTCGAAGTACTAAAGCATCCGGTACTTTGGATGGGGTTTGTTAGGCCCAATAGATCTATCTTTAGGATTCGCGTCAATTAGGGTGTCTGTTCCCTAATTCTTAGATTACCAGACTTTATAAAAGGGGCATATTCGATTTCGATAATTCAACCATAGAATGTAGTTTCACGTACTTGTGTCTATTTTGTAAATCATTTATAAAACCTGCATGTATTCTCATCCCAAAAATATTAGATTTTAAAAGTGGGACTATAACTCACTTTCACAGATTTTTACTTCGTCGGGAAGTAAGACTTGGCCACTGGTTGATTCACGAACCTATAACAATATATACATATATATCAAAGTATGTTTAAAATATATTTACAACACTTTTAATATATTTTGATGTTTTAAGTTTATTAAGTCAGCTGTCCTCGTTAGTAACCTACAACTAGTTGTCCACAGTTAGATGTACAGAAATAAATTGATAAATATTATCTTGAATCAATCCACGACCCAGTGTATACGTATCTCAGTATTGATCACAACTCAAACTATATATATTTTGGAATCAACCTCAACCCTGTATAGCTAACTCCAACATTCACATATAGAGTGTCTATGGTTGTTCCGAAATATATATAGATGTGTCGATATGATAGGTCGAAACATTGTATACGTGTCTATGGTATCTCAAGATTACATAATATACAATACAAGTTGATTAAGTTATGGTTGGAATAGATTTGTTACCAATTTTCACGTAGCTAAAATGAGAAAAATTATCCAATCTTGTTTTACCCATAACTTCTTCATTTTAAATCCGTTTTGAGTGAATCAAATTGCTATGATTTCATATTGAACTCTATTTTATTAATCTAAACAGAAAAAGTATAGGTTTATAGTCAGAAAAATAAGTTACAAGTAGTTTTTGTAAAGGTAGTCATTTCAGTCGAAAGAACGACGTCTAGATGACCATTTTAGAAAACATACTTCCACTTTGAGTTTAACCATAATTTTTGGATATAGTTTCATGTTCATAATAAAAATCATTTTCTCATAATAACAACTTTTAAATCAAAGTTTATCATAGTTTTTAATTAACTAACCCAAAACAGCCCGCGGTGTTACTACGACGGCGTAAATCCGGTTTTACGGTGTTTTTCGTGTTTCCAGGTTTTAAATCATTAAGTTAGCATATAATATAGATATAGAACATGTGTTTAGTTGATTTTAAAAGTCAAGTTAGAAGGATTAACTTTTGTTTGCGAACAAGTTTAGAATTAACTAAACTATGTTCTAGTGATTACAAGTTTAAAACTTCGAATAAGATAGCTTTATATCTATGAATCGAATGATGTTATGAACATCATTACTACCTTAAGTTCCTTGGATAAAGCTACTGGAAAAGAGAAAAATGGATCTAGCTTCAACGGATCCTTGGATGGCTCGAAGTTCTTGAAGCAGAATCATGACACGAAAACAAGTTCAAGTAAGATCATCACTTGAAATAAGATTGTTATAGTTATAGAAATTGAACCAAAGTTTGAATATGATTATTACCTTGTATTAGAATGATAACCTACTATAAGAAACAAAGATTTCTTGAGGTTGGATGATCACCTTACAAGATTGGAAGTGAGCTAGCAAACTTGAAAGTATTCTTGCTTTTATGTAACTAGAACTTGTAGAATATATGAAGAACACTTAGAACTTGAAGATAGAACTTGAGAGAGATCAATTAGATGAAGAAAATTGAAGAATGAAAGTGTTTGTAGGTGTTTTTGGTCGTTGGTGTATGGATTAGATATAAAGGATATGTAATTTTGTTTTCATGTAAATAAGTCATGAATGATACTCATATTTTTGTAATTTTATGAGATATTTCATGCTAGTTGCCAAATGATGGTTCCCACATGTGTTAGGTGACTCACATGGGCTGCTAAGAGCTGATCATTGAAGTGTATATACCAATAGTACATACATCTAAAAGCTGTGTATTGTACGAGTACGAATACGGGTGCATACGAGTAGAATTGTTGATGAAACTGAACGAGGATGTAATTGTAAGTATTTTTGTTAAGTAGAAGTAGTTTGATAAGTGTCTTGAGGTCTTTCAAAAGTGTATGAATACATATTAAAACACTACATGTATATACATTTTAACTGAGTCGTTAAGTCATCGTTAGTCGTTACATGTAAATGTTGTTTTGAAACCTTTAGGTTAACGATCTTGTTGAATGTTGTTAACCCATTGTTTATTATAACAAATGAGATGTTAAATTGTTATATTATCATGATATTATGATATATAATATATCTTAGTATGATGTATATACAGTTAAATGTCGTTACAACGATAATCGTTACATATATGTCTCGTTTCGAAATCATTAAGTTAGTAGTCTTATTTTTACATATGTATTTCATTGTTAATACACTTAATAATATATTTACTTATCATTTAACATAATTAACCAAGTGTATCAATATCTTAATATGATTCATATGTACATAGTAAGACGTTGTTATAACGATAATCGTTATATATATCGTTTTCGAGTTTCTTAAATTAATAGTCTCATTTTTATGTATATAACTCATTGTTAAAATACCTAATGAGATACATACTTATAATAAAAACATGTTAACTATATATATAACCATATACATGTCATCGTATAGTTTTTACAAGTTTTAACGTTCGTGAATCACCGGTCAACTTGGGCGGTCAATTGTCTATATGAAACATATTTCAATTAATCAAGTCTTAACAAGTTTGATTGCTTAACATGTTGGAAACATTTAATCATGTAAATATCAATCTCAATTAATATATATAAACATGGAAAAGTTCGGGTCACTACACAAATGAGGTTGTATGTTGATTATGTGTATACCTATATGCGTATTATAGGTAAAATCTTGCTCGGTCGCATGTGGTGGGGATTTCGCGCATGGTTTGTAATGCTCGAGTTCACGAGGTGAGTGGAATATCTATGTATGTACGTATATGATTTATGTGCCCGTAGTAATGGTGTCACATAGCCGTTTTGTCCATATTGATAGTTGTGGGACATAGCCGTTTTGTCCACATTGATAGTTGCCCGTAGTAATGGTGTCACATAGCCGTTTTTGTGACCATAGTTGTGGGACATAGCCGTTTTATCCACGTTTAACATTTATGCACATAGCCGTGTTTGTGCATATAGTTGATAAGGCTAAAAAGGAACATATATTTCATAGCATTATCCCCCAAGAAATACAAGATTTTAGTTGCAATTGTTCCATTTTCAAGTAATATTCGTTTATATTAAATAAGTGCGAAGACAAAAGGCGAAAATGACGAATTGAAGACACAAAGGTCCAAAAAGCTCAAAAGTACAAGATACAATCAAAAAGGTTCAAATTATTGATGAGGAACGTCTAAAAATGACAAGAGTACAAGTTACAAAACGCAAAGTACAAGATATAAAATTGTACGAAAGGACGTTCGAAAATCCGGAACCGGGGCATGAACCAACTTTCAGCGCTCGACGCAACGGTGTAAAAATTACGAGTCAACTATGCACAAGAATAAAATATAATATTTAAATAATTCATAATAAGAATAATATTAAATAATAAAAAGTTGTTAATTGAGCATAGTTCAGGGGTCGTAAATGAAAATTCAATTTCTAATTTCGCCTATAAAAGGCTATGTAACGATCAATTGAAGGAGAACTTTTTCTATCCTTTTTTTTTATCTATATATCGATCAAATATCTATATCAATTATCAATATCTATATTCTATATCTCTATCATAATGTTAACATAATAAGATATAACAATAATCTTAATTTTAATTTTAAATTATGATAATAATAAGATTTATGATAGAGATCGTTTGAGTGTGTAAGTCGAAATTCTGTCCGTGTAACGCTACGCTATTTTTAATCATTGTAAGTTATGTTCAACCTTTTTACATTAATGTCTCGTAGCTAAGTTATTATTATGCTTATTTAAAATGAAGTAATCATGATGTTGGGCTAATTACTAAAATTGGGTAATTGGGCTTTGTACCATAATTGGGGTTTGGACAAAAGAACGACACTTGTGGAAATTAGACTATGGGCTATTAATGGGCTTTATATTTGTTTAACTAAATGATAGTTTGTTAATATTAATATAAAGATTTACAATTGGGCGTCCCTATAAATTACCATATACACTCAATCGGACACGATGGGCGGGGTATTTATATGTACGAATAATCGTTCATTTAACCGGACACGGGAATGGATTAATAGCCACTAGAATAATTAAAACAGGGGTGAAATTATGTACAAGGACACTTGGTATAATTGATAACAAAATATTAAAACCTTGGGTTACACTCAGTCGACATCCTGGTGTAATTATTAAACAAAGTATTAAAATCTTGTTACAGTTTAAGTCCCCAATTAGTTGGAATATTTAACTTCGGGTATAAGAATAATTTGACGAGGACACTCGCACTTTATATTTATGACTGATGGACTGTTATGGACAAAAACCAGACGGACATATTAAATAATCCAGGACAAAGGACAATTAACCCATGGGCATAAAACTAAAATCAACACGTCAAACATCATGATTACGGAAGTTTAAATAAGCATAATTCTTTTATTTCATATTTAATTTCTTTTATATTTAATTGCACTTCTAATTATCGCATTTTTATTGTTATTTTATTTAATTGCACTTTTAATTATCGTACTTTTTAATTATCGCAAGTTTATTTTATCGCACTTTTATTATTCGCAATTTCATTATCGTTATTTACTTTATGCTTTAATTTAAGTCTTGTATTTATTTTTAATATTTTACATTTGGTTTTAACTGCGACTAAAGTTTTAAAATCGACAAACCGGTCATTAAACGGTAAAAACCCCCTTTTATAATAATATTACTACTTATATAATTATATATATTTTGTATAAATATAGTTGTTAAAAATATAGTAAGTATCACCAGCTCCCTGTGGAACGAACCGGACTTACTAAAAACTACACTACTCTACGATTAGGTACACTGCCTATAGTGTTGTAGCAAGGTTTAAGTATATCCATTCTATAAATAAATAAATATCTTGTGTAAAATTGTAGCATATTTAATAGTATTTCGCACTAAAAATAATACTATTTTGTATACACCCCTACGACATCAAGTATTTTTGGCGCCGCTGCCGGGGAGCGCTAAAACGCTATATTTTTAATTATAATAATATTGAAATAAAATATAATAATATAATAATATTGAAATAGAATATAATAATATAATAATATTGAAATAGAATATAATAATATAATAATATTTTAGAATCAAAATTTGATACGTAAAATTTTAAAAAGTCGTATTTATTAAATACTTCAGGGGTATATTATGTAACTTATAATTAATAATTTCTATCATGTCGCTTTCATGTGAATAGTAAATTAATTAATTTATTTTCATTTACTATTCAAGAATAGTAAATGAATTAAAAAAAAAGTTTTGAAAAAAAAAATTATAATTATAAAAAAATTTTTAATTTGTAAAAAAAAATCGTTTTAAAAAAAAAAAATCGTTTTTTTAAGAAAAAAAAATTTCGTTTTTTAAAAAAAAAATAAAAAAATTTGTGTAAAAAAAAATCGTTTTTTTTAAAGAAAAAAAAATTTCGTTTTAAAAAAAAAATTGTAAAAAAAAAATCGTTTTTTAAAAAAATTTTTTTTTTTTTTAAAAAAAAAAGTTTTAAAAAAATAAAATTTATATAAAAAAAAAATTTAAAAAAAAAAAAAATTTAAAATCCTTAAAAAACGAAATAAAAAAAAATTAAAAAAAAAGTTTTTTTTTTATTACCTTTAGATTTTTAGACTCTAGTTACAATTTTTAGTATTAAGTTTAGTTTTGCCATAGTTATTTTTATTTCTAGAATTTTTAGGTTTGCCGTAAAATCTCTTAAGTGCTTATTCCTTAGACTAAGATTTATGTGCTTTAGAATTTTGCGACGCCGTTTTTCGCGCTACTTTCTTATTTTTATTTTTCGACGCCTATTTTTTCGACCTTTTATTTTTCGACCTTTTTCGACGAACTCTTTTTCTTTCTTATTTCTCGCTATTCTAGTTTTAGGACATAGATTTTTATTCTACTTCTTATCTAAATTTCTTAAAATTACGAAAATTTATTTTAAGTGGTTAAATTAATAGACATCAAAATTTTCTGGTTCGTAGTAATAGTTGGATTTGTACGTGGACCGGGTTATTGGAGCCAAACAGTACTCAATTATATTGAGACCAAACGAATCCTGCCCCTCTGCTGCATCTTTTGGCTATTCAAAACGTGGGCAAAATCAGAAAAGTCTATTGATTGGATAACTTATATAATTTTTCTTTCCTTTTTAAAAACTAATAGGATATTCAGTGAATGCACCGAGCAAGACGTTCACCACCTTTTATACGTTCACCACCTGTAACTCGATCAAGACATCGTTTAACAAATATCGCCGCCGTTGATTTCTCTTTAGAATCGTCATCCAGTAGACCAAGTACTTCAGTTCAAATTTCCGATAATCCATTTTTTGAACCCAACCTCACAATTGAGAATCCGGAGATTGCTGAGGAAGAAACCATTAAATCAGAAACCTCTAGTGATTCGGATACAACACTTCCAATCATGGAAAATCTAGAACCTCTAAGTATGGAAGACCGAATGAGAGCCAAACGCACTGGCCAAGGTCATGCAATTACTCAACCAAACATTAATGCACCAGATTATGAAATCAAAGGACAAATTCTACACATGGTAACTAATCAGTGCCAATATAGTGGTGCGCCGAAGGAAGATCCAAACGAACATCTTCGTACGTTTAATAGGATCTGTACACTATTCAAAATCCGAGAAGTTGAAGACGAACAAATCTATCTCATGTTATTTCCCTGGACTTTAAAGGGAGAAGCCAAAGATTGGTTAGAATCGTTACCTGAAGGGGCGATTGACACATGGGATGTTTTAGTTGAAAAATTTCTTAAACAATTCTTTCCGGCATCTAAAGCCGTGAGACTTCAAGGAGAAATTGTTACGTTCGCGCAAAATTCAAATGAAACATTATATGAGGCGTGGACAAGATTCGGAAGGATGTTGAGAGGATGCCCTCAACACGGTTTAGACACTTACCAAATAGTACAAATATTCTACCAAGGTGTCAACGTTGCTACACGAAAAGACATCGACATAACAGCTGGTGGTTCCATTATGAAGAAAACCGCAACCGAAGCTTACAAAATTATTGATAACACCGCTTCCCACTCACATGAGTGGCACCAAGAAAAAGATATTTTTCGTTCATCTAAAGTGGCTAGAGCCGATTCTAGCCATGACTTTGATTCCGTTTCCGCAAAAATAGATGCTTTCGAAAGAAGAATGGAAAAGATGAATAAAGATATTCACGCAATACGAATCAGTTGTGAGCAATGTGGTGGACCACACTTATTGAAAGATTGTCACATTGAACCAACATTGGAACAACGAGAGAATGTTTCCTACATGAACCAAAGGCCGGGAAATAATTATCAAAATAATTATCAACCGCCAAAGCTAAACTTCAATCGAAATCAAAACATTCTTTACAATCCAAATGGACCAAACAACAACTGGTATAACCAACAAGGTCCAAATAACCAACCAACTCAAAACAACACTTTCAATTAACAAAGACCTAGCTTGTATAAACCACCACAACAACCCGAAGAGAAAAAGCCAAATCTAGAAGAAATGATGGCAAAGCTGATTGAATCTCAAACACAATTCATTACATCTCAAACCCAAACGAACGAGAGGTTTGATCAATCATTAAGAACTCAACAAGCTTCCATTTTGAATCTTGAAAAACACGTAGGTACTCTTGCTAGCATGACGAGTGAGAGGGAACAAGGAAAGCTACCGAGTAATACTGAAGTAAATCCTCGGAATGAGAATGTTAACATGGTGTCAACAAATTCTGAAAAACCAGCTCCAGAAGTTGGGAAGGTTTTAGATGTGAGTAACAATGAAGAAGTTACACCACCACCACCAGAGTATGTAAAGCCAGTGGTGGCACCATATAAACCACCCATCCCGTTTCCAAGAAAAGGAGTTGAGTATGAGCAAGTAATAAGTAATAAAGTTTGTGATACCTCTGGAAAGAAGAAGAAGAAGAATAAAAAAGTGCAAGAAACAAAAACAGTAGAAGTAAACCCGGTGAAGACAGTTCCACCAAATCCTCCACCTATGGTAGGTGATCCGGGTGAATTTATTGTTCCTTGTCTACTTAGTGACTGTGTCATGTATGATGCACTAGCAGATTTAGGTTCAAGTGTGAGTGTTATGCCTCTTTTATTATATAAGAGATTAGGTGTAGGTGAGTTAACTCCAACGGATATGAGTGTTCGACTCTTTGATCAAACCATTAAGCACCCAGTTGGAATTGCTGACAACCTACCCATTCAAGTAGGCAATTTAACCTTTCTAGTCGAATTCATTGTCATTGACATAGAAGAGGACCCAAACATTCCTCTAATTTTAGGTCGACCATTCTTAGCGTCCACCGGGGCGTTCTTTGATGTAAGAAACGGTAGAATGACACTTAGTAGTGGTGACAAATCAATCACCTTTATGATTCGAAAGTCTAAATCTCCACCAACCAAAACCGTTGAACCAATAAAAACGATTGGTAAGAACCATGTTGTTTTACCAACTCCAACGGTAGTGCTTAACAATAATAAAACGCCTAAGTGTGGGGAAGATGAAGTAACACCTAATGATGACATGATAACAAAGAACCCCGTTGTTGATACGAAATTAGATAATCCCGTTATTAATAGTTCAATGAAGAAACTTATTAAACGGATTCGCGATGCTAGAACCAAGGGGAACTTTAAGTTATGTAACCGATTAGTATCCAATCTGTCGCCTAAAGAAAAGGCGAAGCTAGTTGAAATTGTGGATATAACACATGAATCCGACCAATGGCTTAAAGAAAAAGTCACGGATATGCAAGTTGATTATGGACCAAGAGAAATTGACGATGAAGCTAATCACAATTTCGACACCACAGCTACCTAAGTGTGGGGAGATTCAAATGTTCTAAAAAGAAAATGCTGTCTAGAATTAGTTGTTCTGTTCTCGTGTAGTTCTGAGAATGGAATCCGATTGGTCTTTTCCGCTAGCAGACACTAAAGAACTAGTTTTCTCCCTCCATTCTGAATTTTTGTTTTGTAGGTTTTTTATGAAATTAATATGCATTTTAATTTAAGTTTTTAAAAACAAAATTTACTTTAATTCATTAAGTTGAAAAAATGATTTCTAAAATTCGTCGTGAGTTGAAGACTAGGTCATTAAGCCGAAATTACTTTACCTGAGGGCGGGGCAACAAATTTTGTTATCATTATTTTTAATTTTATTGATTTAAAGTATGCCAAAAAATACTATGTTTTATAAATTTTTGAACGTGGGGTTATATACTAAACTTCAAAAATATGTATATATGTTTGTATTTTATGTTATGTACAAAACAGGGTAAAACAGCGCACTTTCAAAGACTAGCATTAAGTTCAGCAAAAGCTAATAATTTTGACGACAATATCAAATGTGAAATAACAACAATATGTTTGCAAACTCGGTATTTTTAATCACTTTTCTACGCTAATCACCCTCATGAATTTATAATTGTAGTCTGATTTCATGCAAATGAGGGCATTGCATGATCTCAAGTGTGGGGAAGGGTTATAAATTCTCTCGGGTTTACACTTGGTTTATTTGCCAAATTTTGTAAAAATTTGAAAAATTTTCAACTAAATGAACTCAAAATCATGTTTATACATATTTATGAACGATGAAAACTAGGTGATAATACCGAAATTATCGTTACCTCGAAAAGGACATAAATTGAGAAACACCCTAAAACGCTTGAATTCATTTAAAATGAAATAGAAGAAAATAAAAAGGCAAAGAAATAAACTAAGTGTGGGAAGAATGTACCAAGTTATTCAATTTAAAACATATATCACATATTTTTGTACAAGATTATTGCAGGTACTTTTGCTTTGGACGATACTAATCAGTTTTACCCGGTTTACTGTAATACATTTGAAAGAAAGATGGATCTACACGATGAATCAATTCCATCATTAAAAGGAAGTAAAGTCTTCCAAAAAAGACACGCGCTTCTTGATTTAGGTCATGAAGTTGTCGTCCAGACCAGCTGTAGGTTGACGAAAAATCTAGAAAAGTCATCTCTAAAATCAGCAGGAAATCCACGGACCTCAGCATCAAACAGGGTCGCCAAGTGGTCAGATTTATCCTAACCATGAGAAGGATTTATCTCGTACAATGGGGAGGCACCGTGCAAATTAGCTTGATAAGACTAATGAATCAGATTCTCAGAAAGGATAATCTCCTTAAAGATTAAAAATCAGCTTTTAAGACTGATATTACTCAATCCTAGAGATTGACCTTAAAGATTGAGAATTCAAACTCATGGAATTCAATGATATCTAAACTCGAGCTTGAACGAGAAAATATTTTGATCAAAATTGCAAACCGATTTGTTTTCTGAAAATCCATTTTCAATGCGTTCATTACCATTGAACGTAAAATCCTAGGAATTCACCTGGAATTCATTAGGTCACCTGAACTAAATCGGGTGTCAACCGTAAGAACGGTGGTTGAATAGCATGGTCGGAGACAGGACCTTGTGCCAGACCGAAAAATTATAGGATGATCTTTACTATCGCTCCTACCAAGGATAGTTCTAGCATCCGACACGTTAATAAGACCATAATCATCTGCATGTCACGGGACATTGCCTTAACAGTTTCTTGTTCATCGCTTTCCTTTACAACCGGACGGTAGTTTACCGAAAGGTAATATACGGAACAAGTAAACTGGATGTGTGCTTTCCGATACCGGGATAGCAGTGGATTACACGAGCCTAAAAGTTTTAGCCAAAACAATGATCCACAAATATATTTTGCAACATCAATGATGGATCAAATCAGAAAACTTGTCTAGGGTAAAATCTAGCTTGAATTTTCAAAAGATCAAATGTTTTCACAAAGATCCAATTTCCTTAAAGGATCTAAATTTTTATAGTCATGTGGGACTGTAAACCGCCTTTCAAATGTGCACTTTGCTTTGGAAACCAAAAGTAAATCGGCTATTTGATTGCCAGTGTCGTTGACCTAAACCCGAGGCAACTATAAAAGACACACCCACCTTTAACCACATCGTTACTACCATTGTTTATACCGCCGTATTGAAATCACTGATGTACAAAGTGTGAAGAATAAAGAAGTGATTCAAGTGTTTTTCAAGACTATATTGCTTGAGGACAAGCAACGCTTAAGTGTGGGAATATTGATAAGGCTAAAAAGGAACATATATTTCATAGCATTATCCCCCAAGAAATACAAGATTTTAGTTGCAATTGTTCCATTTTCAAGTAATATTCGTTTATATTAAATAAGTGCGAAGATAAAAGGCGAAAACGACGAATTGAAGACACAAAGGTCCAAAAAGCTCAAAAGTACAAGATACAATAAAAAAGGTTCAAATTATTGATGAGGAACGTCTAAAAATGACAAGAGTACAAGTTACAAAACGCAAAGTACAAGATATAAAATTGTACGAAAGGACGTTCGAAAATCCGGAACCGGGGCTTGAACCAACTTTCAGCGCTCGACGCAACGGTGTAAAAATTACGAGTCAACTATGCACAAGAATAAAATATAATATTTAAATAATTCATAATAAGAATAATATTAAATAATAAAAAGTTGTTAATTGAGCATAGTTCAGGGGTCGTAAATGAAAATTCAATTTCTAATTTCGCCTATAAAAGGCTATGTAACGATCAATTGAAGGAGAACTTTTTCTATCCTTTTTTTTATCTATATATCGATCAAATATCTATATCAATTATCAATATCTATATTCTATATCTCTATCATAATGTTAACATAATAAGATATAACAATAATCTTAATTTTAATTTTAAATTATGATAATAATAAGATTTATGATAGAGATCGTTTGAGTGTGTAAGTCGAAATTCTGTCCGTGTAACGCTACGCTATTTTTAATCATTGTAAGTTATGTTCAACCTTTTTACATTAATGTCTCGTAGCTAAGTTATTATTATGCTTATTTAAAATGAAGTAATCATGATGTTGGGCTAATTACTAAAATTGGGTAATTGGGCTTTGTACCATAATTGGGGTTTGGACAAAAGAACGACACTTGTGGAAATTAGACTATGGGCTATTAATGGGCTTTATATTTGTTTAACTAAATGATAGTTTGTTAATATTAATATAAAGATTTACAATTGGGCGTCCCTATAAATTACCATATACACTCAATCGGACACGATGGGCGGGGTATTTATATGTACGAATAATCGTTCATTTAACCGGACACGGGAATGGATTAATAGCCACTAGAATAATTAAAACAGGGGTGAAATTATGTACAAGGACACTTGGTATAATTGATAACAAAATATTAAAACCTTGGGTTACACTCAGTCGACATCCTGGTGTAATTATTAAACAAAGTATTAAAATCTTGTTACAGTTTAAGTCCCCAATTAGTTGGAATATTTAACTTCGGGTATAAGAATAATTTGACGAGGACACTCGCACTTTATATTTATGACTGATGGACTGTTATGGACAAAAACCAGACGGACATATTAAATAATCCAGGACAAAGGACAATTAACCCATGGGCATAAAACTAAAATCAACACGTCAAACATCATGATTACGGAAGTTTAAATAAGCATAATTCTTTTATTTCATATTTAATTTCTTTTATATTTAATTGCACTTCTAATTATCGCATTTTTATTGTTATTTTATTTAATTGCACTTTTAATTATCGTACTTTTTAATTATCGCAAGTTTATTTTATCGCACTTTTATTATTCGCAATTTCATTATCGTTATTTACTTTATGCTTTAATTTAAGTCTTGTATTTATTTTTAATATTTTACATTTGGTTTTAACTGCGACTAAAGTTTTAAAATCGATAAACCGGTCATTAAACGGTAAAAACCCCCTTTTATAATAATATTACTACTTATATAATTATATATATTTTGTATAAATATAGTTGTTAAAAATATAGTAAGTATCACCAGCTCCCTGTGGAACGAACCGGACTTACTAAAAACTACACTACTCTACGATTAGGTACACTGCCTATAGTGTTGTAGCAAGGTTTAAGTATATCCATTCTATAAATAAACAAATATCTTGTGTAAAATTGTAGCATATTTAATAGTATTTCGCACTAAAAATAATACTATTTTGTATACACCCCCTACGACATCAATAGTGGCGAGTAATAGCCGTGTTTTACTCCCACGTCGTTATCCGTATTATTTGTGCACATAGCCGTGTTTGTGTACATGATTGTGAGTAATAGCCGTGTTTTACTCACACATTGATCAAGTGATGCCATAGCCGTTTTTGGAACACTTGGGGGTGATGCCATAGCCGTTTTTGGAACACCTCGGAGGTTAGCATGTCATAGCCGTGTTTGGAAGCTAACGGTTGTTATGAACATCGATGACTTGTTTCGCGAAGTCATTCCCTTGCGAAGATTTGGTTAACCATGGTTCATAATTTGTTGTTAGTAGCATTTAATTATTATTATGATTATTTATGCTTATGATGTTGCTAGTTGTACGATTTGATGATACTAGCTATTGATTGCTTATGAGGTTGCTAGTTGTACGATTCGATGATACTAGCTATTGATACGAAAAGGTATGTGATTATATGTATTTATGTGATGTCGTGGTTGCGAGTAGGTAAGTTGTATATGCATGTATATATTTATTCTACTCACTAAGCTTTATGCTTACCCCTCTCGTTGTTTACCTTTTTACAGGTATTGTGATTATGAAGCTAGCTAGTTGTAGACTAGATGATTAGGAGTGTTTGGGCTCGACGGGGTAGCTTTTGGATATTTAGACGCGGATGGGGGATTTGGTAGTCCCCGGGATTATGCTCTTGGTATTGGGTTGGGTTATTGAGTCTTAACCCGTATTTCTTGTGATCGGGTCATTATTACAAATGATTTTGTAAAGTGTAATTTGTGTGCCAAGGGTCATGATAGATTGTTAAACGTATCATTATGATGTTATGTTTCGATTAAAACAGAGTTGAAAATGTATTATATTAATGGGACCTAACTAATAAAAAAAATGTACTCCGTTTCTAGTTAAACGGATTTGGGTTGTTACAAGTGGTATCAGAGCATAGTCTAAGGGAATTAGGTGACCTTGGAATAGGTGCCTAGTCTTAGACTTATTGACGGTTGTGCGTTATTTGCGAGACTTGTAGGAATACGGGTCGGTTTGAGATTTGTTAGTGCCTTAGAGTAGGTGACTAACTAGGACTTGTGATTGTCCAAAACGTGATTATGTGGGGCCCTTATTTCGTGTGTAAATTAGTGCCTTAGATTGCTAGTGCCTAGTGTAAGTAGGCGAACTTGGATGTTGTTTTAGTGATAGTCACCTAGGTTGTAGGTTGAATTGTTGTTGCGGTGTACTTGTGTATATTTATTATTATATTGTATATAGGTGTATATATACAGGTATCTATTGGTACGGTGTCCTAGAGATGAATCTATTGGAGAGATTCGAATGCTTGGAGGTTTGAGTGATCAAGTTCGCGGTAAGGACTTTGGTCATTCGGGTACTAGGAATTATCGCGTCTTATTTTGTGTGAATGTTGCGTCAATCCGGGTAAAGTACTTTGTGTGACCATGTGAAAATGGTAAGGTACGCATTTGTAATAGTGACCGATCACCATTATTACGAACGTGTATCTTGACAACAAGCATGACATGGCAAGTACCGAACGGAGGAAACGTGGCATGGTTGGGGTAGAACGGGACGTATTAGGAATCTTTTATTAGTTCCTAGGGTATAGTTGTCTCGAGTGATGTGCTTGTTGTCACGTCGAGTTCTTTACGAGTCGGAAAGTGTTACGATGGATTTGGTTAGCTAAGGTGAGTGAGCAACTCACGAGTTTGGTGTGTGCTTAGTCACCCTAAGTAGTGGGTGCACTGTTGAGATTGTTATTGGTTTTAGTTACCCATCGTAACTAGGATGGCCGATTTATTGTATGCGTGTGTGTGCGTCGAGGACTTAAATTCCGTAATGGAATGCGACAAGTCTAATGATTGTAGTTTTGAGTTACATTCGGTAGAGTGTGTGGTTAGAGGATCGTGTTAGGATTCTAGTTGTGAGTCGCCTTGGAATTGGCGAATCGAGGAGTCTTCGGGTTGTTAAACTCATGGGAGTGGGACCCGTATGACGATGATTGTGTTAGTGTGTTGTGGCTTATAAGGTAACATCCCTAATGGAATATCCCTTGTAGTAGTGGTTTTTATCGAGATGTGCGGAAGAGTGTAAGACTTGGTGTTTCAAGCATCTCTTTAGCGTTAGATGAAAGATTTCGTGTGGCTATATCGTTTGGCCTTGCGGAAATTGCGGGTAGCGCGTGATCGCTAGGAAATTTCGATAAGACGATAAACCGTAAGGTTTTGTCAGGTGGATATGACTTCGGGTCATTACTATAGAGAGCTGGGTGACATCGGGTGTATGGAACCTAAAGATCGAGTTTCAAAAAAAAAAAAAATTTCGGTTGATTGTGGTGGGAGTCTGCATGACATGGCGTCAGGTGCCTTCTTATACCTGCTAGTGTAATGTTCAACTCCGGTGATGGTGTGATCACTTTGTGCTTAGGGTGCCTGTGAGATACCCTTTGGAAGCATCGAAGATTTTAAATAGTGATCGACGGGTGATAGTAATTCGACGGTTGCGAAGGTCGAAGTTTAGGAGCATTGCAGTAAATTCTTCTTATGAAGTGGCAGATGAGCGAATCTTGTTGCTCTAATGTGATGGACGAGTAAGGATGACCGGTGAGCCGGTGATGGACTTAATGGTCGATTAGGTCGAAGGTTATGATGAAGCGTTGATATTGCGGTCGATGCAATTATTGTGTCGGATTGGTCACTCTTCCCCATGAGAGTGAGCAATTGTTGATAATGGTTCGTTGCGTAGAAGGTCGGGTGATCTCGACTGTGATGCACGACTGATTAAGCGGAGTGGCATATGCCTAGTCATAGAGGCGTGTGTGGGACTTTGGTGGAGTTCGCTTTGCGAACGATGAAGAGCTGTAAATTATGATTTGTGGTATGACGGTGCGATGTCATCGTGTGTAAGACGTCTCAAGTGATTGTACATGTCGGCACTAAGAGCCTAAAGTGAATTTGCGGTGATTGGATGTTTATGACCAACGGTGAGAATGGTAAGGTGTGACGTGGAATTACAATTTCGCGGGATGTTATCATCTTAGCGGTGAGAATGGAGAGATAAATCCTAAGTGGGGGAGTTTTTACTGCCGCCCAAGGAATCTCCGGTGGTGTTAGATCAAGTGAAGCGTAAGTCTTCTTGTATAAGGTGGTCGTGCAGTACCAAGTGCGGTATGAGACCAAGTGTGAAGTTTGAGATCACGGACGTGAGAGAATGTAACTGTCGTTGCGGGTGCTCTCGTGATGTAAAATTGGGTTGGTGCGAAACTCGGATAGTGCTGTTGAGTAGGTACGAGTTCGATTTCGATATGGTTACTGTATTTTCCCTTTCGGGAAATGTGATTGTGGATATTGTCAGTGGATTATTCCACTTTATGGATGATTGTGAGGCGGGGAGTTCTATTTCCGATTGTCTCACATAGAGACACGCGGGTTTTGTTTGTTTGCGAGGGTGCATTCCCTAGTGATGCGACCCGTTAGCCGCTTTGAAATGTCGAAACCATCCTTAACGGACGGTCTAGGTTGGAGGATTCACCTGACATTGGTGAATACTTTTGGAGGTCGCGTGACGAATTGCGAATTGTTGGGATGATAATTCGCTATTGACAGGATTCTAGTACACAAATAGTTTCCATGCTAGTGCTAGGAAGCCGTATTGTATGGTTGTGTTGTTGGGTTTAGGGGAGAAACCCTGTGTCGAGTGTTGATGTTTTGTCTAACTTGTGGTGTATTATTGTCGTCCTGGATTAATTCAGACACGGAAGGTCATGTGCGGATCCATTCATGGGAAAGTTTGTATCCCTAGTGTGATTAGTTGGTGATACCGAAATTTCTTCGTTGAAGGAATGACCCGGTGGTGGAGACAGAGGAAGTTAGTTCTTGATTCATAGAGCATTCTTGATTGGCTGGTTTACGAGTCCTTGAAGTCCGGAGGTTTGACGCGACATAAATCCTTCTCGATTTGGATTAATGCTTGGCTCACGGCGTAGTGGACCTAGTAGATCGCGTTGGGTGATTTAGATAAGGATGTAGCTTGTTGCGAGTTATAGCCGAGAGAATTTGAAGGGATGTTAAGTGGTAAGTGTTATCCGTAAGGATTTACTTTTACTCGGTCTTCGTCATTTTGGATGTTGACCTTATTGTGGAACGTGGTTACTCTTGGCATTGTACTTGTGAAGGGTACACCAAAGGGGTGATATCTCGGTACGAGATTGGTTGAGTTCTTCCCGATGTGAGGGATTGAGCAAGTTTCTAGTGCTCGGATTCGTGGATTTGGTAAATCGCGGATGGAGATTTAAGTTGAAAGGGGGTGATTCATCGGAAGGGTCGCTTAAGTGCGGTGTAATATCTTGGCGTTGCGGGAAATTTCGTAGACTTCGAGTTCGAAAGTACGTCGAAGGACCATAGGGTGTAGGTCCGGATGGGTTGAGTGACGAAGATCACGAGGACGTGATCGAGTTTAAGTGGGGGAGAGTTGTAAGACCCAAATATTTATTGTACATAATGTATTTATGGTGTACGATGCGTGTATGAAGTGTACGAGACATGTACGTGTTGCTTGCTCGAACGTCGAAGAAAACTGGACGTTGTTTGGAGTCACAAGGTGTGTACGTACCTTTTCAACCCCAAATAAAGTTTGTGTTGATTTTTCAAAGCCTTACGATTGGAAAGAAAATCTTGTTACGTTTCCAACGATATTTGATTCATCGAAAACGGAGTTACGGTCAAAAAGTTATGGCCAAAACAAGTTTGCTGAAGTTTGGATGAAACAGGCAAATGCCGCGGCGCGACCAGAATGGCCACGGCGCGACAAATGCCTATTTTGAAGGTCGGAAATCTTAAAAAAAGTGATCTAAAATCACCCTTTAGGCCACGGCGCGACAAATCTGCTCCGCGGCGCGACAATAGGCACGTTCTGGTACTTTTCAGCCTTTTAATGAGTTAAATGAGGGGCAAAGTTGGTATTTCACATATGGACGGGTCTTTGGCCATAAAACTGATCCCAATCTTATCTAAACCTCATTTCCTTCTCATTTCTTCCCTCCTACTCACACCCGAAACCCTAGAGAGAGAGTAAAGGGTTTAGAGAGAGAAAGCTCGAATCGGGGATGAAAAAGAGTGATTCGGGTCGGGTCTCAAGAGTTAAAGTTGTTCTCCTCGTTCATGGCTACGTTGTGATAGTGATGGTAAGTTCTAACTCTGAAATTCATCTTTATGATTTGATATGAAAGTTAGGGTTTTTAGCTTTTTAGTTGTAAAACCCATTTAGATGATGAAGTGGGTTATGGAAACTAGTTACTTTTGATACATGGCGGGTTCTAGATTGATTGATGTTTTGACCATGATTAGGCTTTGATTTTGGGTGTAATCACTTAGTTTAGTGATTTTGGAAGCGTTGGAACCCTTTTGGGTGTATTTGAGTTGACTAATTTTGAAATGGGTCAAGATTAGGGTTTATGTGTCAAAATGAATTTTAAGCCAAGTTTTGGTAAATCAAGTGGGTAAATACTTGATTTAAGTGTTAGTGGTTGTCTTGGAAATATAATCACCAGTCGTTAGTGATTTTGGGGCGTTTTATGACTTTGGTCAAAATGAGCAATTTGAATTGGGTCAAAATTGAGGATGACACTAATTTGGATTAATTGGATGTTAAACACTTTTGTTAAGTGTTAAATGATGCTTTTGATGTAATTACTCGCGAGAAGTGATTTTAGGTTAAAAATTTGGTGTTTTAGCAATAAAGTCAAACTTGGTCAACCATGGATTGGGTTTTGTGTAAAATACGAGCTAGTATGCGTTTAAAGGTTAAAGTTGACATATTTGGGTATTTCGAGAACGCGGGAACTAGTCTCGTTAGTTTTGGACCTTCGGGTAGCGTTAAAAGTGCAAAAGGGTATATTTTGCACTTGTTGTTCATTCGGGCGGGTCGAGAGTCCAAATGAGGTTGTATTTTGATTATGTGTATACCTATATGCGTATTATAGGTAAAATCTTGCTCGCTCGCGTGTGGTGGGGATTTCGCGCATGGTTTGTAATGCTCGAGTTCACGAGGTGAGTGGAATATCTATGTATGTACGTATATGATTTATGTGCCCGTAGTAATGGTGTCACATAGCCGTTTTGTCCATATTTATACTTGTGGGACATAGCTGTTTTGTCCACATTGATAGTTGCCCGTAGTAATGGTGTCACATAGCCGTTTTTGTGACCATAGTTGTGGGACATAGCTGTTTTGTCCACGTTTAACATTTATGCACATAGCCGTGTTTGTGCATATAGTGGCGAGTAATAGCCGTGTTTTACTCCCACGTTGTTATCCGTATTATTTGTGCACATAGCCGTGTTTGTGTACATGATTGTGAGTAATAGCCGTGTTTTACTCACACATTGATCAAGTGATGCCATAGCCGTTTTTGGAACACTTGGGGGTGATGCCATAGCCGTTTTTGGAACACCTCGGGGGTTAGCATGCCATAGCCATGTTTGGAAGCTAACGGTTGTTATGAACATCGATGACTTGTTTCGCGAAGTCATTCCCTTGCGAAGATTTGGTTAACCATGGTTCATAATTTGTTGTTAGTAGCATTTAATTATTATTATGATTATTTATGCTTATGATGTTGCTAGTTGTACGATTTGATGATACTAGCTATTGATTGCTTATGAGGTTGCTAGTTGTACGATTCAATGATACTAGCTATTGATACAAAAGGGTATGTGATTATATGTATTTATGTGATGTCGTGGTTGCGAGTAGGTAAGTTGTATATGCATGTATATATTTATTCTACTCACTAAGCTTTATGCTTACCCCTCTCGTTGTTTACCTTTTTACAGGTATTGTGATTATGAAGCTAGCTAGTTGTAGACTAGATGCTTAGGAGCGCTTGGGCTCGACGGGGTAGCTTTTGGATATTTGGACGCGGATGGGGGATTTGGTAGTCCCCGGGATTATGCTCTTGGTATTGGTTTGGGTTATTGAGTCTTAACCCGTATTTCTTGTGATCGGGTCATTATTACAAATGATTTTGTAAAGTGTAATTTGTGTGCCAAGGGTCATGATAGATTGTTAAACGTATCATTATGATGTTATGTTTCGATTAAAACAGAGTTGAAAATGTATTATATTAATGGGACCTAACTAATAAAAAAAAATGTACTCCGTTTTTAGTTAAACGGATTTGGGTTGTTACATCATTGGAGTGTATATACCAATAGTACATACATCTAAAAGTTGTGTATTGTACGAGTACGAATACGGGTGCATACAAGTAGAATTGTTGATGAAACTTAACGATGATGTAATTGTAAGCATTTTTGTTAAGTAGATGTATTTTGATAAGTGTCTTGAATTCTTTCAAAAGTGTATGAATACATATTAAAACACTACATGTATATACATTTTAACTGAGTCGTTAGTCGTTACATGTAAATGTTGTTTTGAAGCCTTTAGGTTAACGATCCTGTTAAGTGTTGTTAACCCATTGTTTATTATATCAAATGAGATGTTAAATTATTACATTATCATGATATTATGATGTATTAATATATCTTAATATGATATATATATACAATTAAATATCGTTACAACGATAATAGTTACACATATGCCTCGTTTCGAAATTCTTAAGTTAGTAGTCTTGTTTTTACATATGTAGTTCATTGTTAATATACTTAATGATATGTTTACTTATCATAATACCATGTTAACTATATATATATCCATATATATGACATCATATAGTTTTTACAAGTTTTAACGTTCGTGAATCACCGGTCAACTTGGGTGGTCAATTGTCTATATAAAACCTATTTCAATTAATCAAGTCTTAACAAGTTTGATTGCTTAACATGTTGGAAATACTTAATCATGTAAATAACAATTTCATTTAATATATATAAACATGAAAAAGTTCGGGTCACTACATGGTCCATACATCTTTGATAGAGGTTGGGAGTTCGATTCTCTGGGGTGGCAACATTGTACACAATGATATCTCTTGATCTTGAAAGTCACCCAAGGTCGCCTTTAGCACATTTGCGTTGCGGGGGCAATACGGAAGGGGGTTTACCGGCCATGCTCTCGGATTGGTCCGGGTTTCCTCCATGGCAGCAGTTGGGGAGGGGGTTTGCGGGAGATGCCGCGTGGGTGGTTTAGTCCCCATTGAGTGATCCCAAACTGTTGCTCGAAGGAAAAAAATATTTTGTGACTTGTAAATTTGCATGGTAAACTTGATCCGAAAATGAGTAGCTATTTCGTAGAATATGAGGTGACCATCAACTAAATAGACCGAGCATGTGTAATAAAGGGTTAATAGATTGGGATAAATGTTCGGAATCTTCTATAGTTAATATTAAAATCCTATAATGATGTTGTCATTATTAGGCTAATTCCTTTGTTAAGAAAAAATTAAAAAGAAAAAGAAAAAAAATCTAAGCATGGTGAGTGATTTCATTAATCTAAATAATTTTGAATTAAAATTAAATCTTATTAATTAATAATAATAATTATTATTATTAAATCTTATTAATAATTATTTTAATTATTAAAATCAAATAATTTTGATTAATTATTTTGAAATGAGTGCGAGAAGGTATAAAAGCTAGGCAGAAGAAACCAATTCTAAATTTATATTTTAATTTACACTTTTAAATTAAAATGACAACCAATATTATCTCTTATGATTGGATGTGGATTGTTTAATATGCATTTTAGGTGTTTGATGAAATGTTCAGCTGACGAGTTTCTTAGTCGGACTATGTGGTTCCATGGGTCATTAAACTAAATAACTTTAGCATTTACGTTCACTTAATACCTAAAACATATCATTAAACTGTTTCGTTTAAACAAACTTGTAATTCCACGAGTCATTTCACTAGTTATACTTTATATTTACATTACATTTTTATTTGTATTTGTTGGTTTCATAAAGAAAGGAAGAAATTTGGTGGAATTAGGGTTGATGATTTTAGTCTTAGGGATGAATAAAAGAGAAATACAGATGAAAATAGGAGGAGGATGATATAATGACTATTTTACCATTACAATGACTAGTTAACGGATAAAATTAACAGACATTGAAAAATTGAACTATCTGTGTAAAAGGTGTAAACTTGTAGACTATTTAGTTAAAAAAATAAAGTTTGAATTTATTTGTGTATTTTAAAAGCAACTCACAATCCGTGTAATTTTTTCTGAATGGAACTCTTATTATATGCTGTACCTTTTCGTTAGTACTTAAAACTAATACGTACTATTATTGTTAAATTATGTATCCAATCCAACTATACATTATTATTGAAGTATTTCAAGTGATGAATAAAGGTAGGTCCTTTACTAATGAATGATCGAGTCATCCGCATCATAAAGCTTTTATAATATAACCTTTGAATTACTTTTGTTCAACTTTAGTGGAGATTGGATCTCAATTTCTCTTAACAATTTGCATGGATCCTACATAATTTGGATTTTCTTTTCCTTCAAAGATTATATAAAACTATAAAGTTATTAAAATGCAAAGACGTTATTTTGTTCAGTAAGTTTAAAAATTCACTTATAGTAACTTTTATGAAATTTATGATTGTATTAATTTCTTATGCATTATTATGAACTTAAATACCATCTAAAATATGACGCTAAGATGATTCCTCGGAAATTTTTTTATTTTTTTTATTTATTTTTTTTTTTGGTAAAAAAACAGAAATATATTATATCAAAGGTTTTCACAAAATTGTGAAAAGCCAACCAGTACACAAAGGAATGGCGTGGATTTACAAACTTTACATCCACTCAAAATGAAGCCAAAAACTTTAAAAATTAACGGAAGTTTGCTATCAGATATCACTAAACAAAAATGCTAATAACAAGTAACATCACAATAGGAATACAGTGGGAGAAAATGGGCTTGAAACTTGTAGACTTGGACTTTGAAGTGCACCTTATTCCATAATACATACCATTGCAATTGACGCCTTGACCAAATAGCCATGGGGCTGATAAGACCAAAATTTGAAAGTAGTGGCATCCATACAATAAGCCAATCGATCGTAATCATGGCGATCATGAAAGAACCGTCCATTTAATGATCCACTAATGAAAGAAATTCGACCAAAATTTGAAGGCCCAAACATAATGTATCAATAAGTGATCCATCGATTTTTCGTGAACAAAGCACCATACCAAGAATTAACTCCATATAGCAAACTCGACTCTTTTCAACACTCCTCTCAGTCATACAAAAGGTATTTTCAAGATTGACTTTAAAATTATTGGTTACCCTTTTCTCAAAAGATCTCTTCTCATTCAACTTTAAAGGCACAGTTTTTGAGTTTTTCTTCAAAACAACACCCTTATACTTTTCATAAACATCCATGTTCAAATTAGAATTATAAATCGAGCTATTACTCACTGGATCTAGCAATTTGCCCGTTTGAAACACTGAAAATTCGAAATTTGAATATGCGTTGACGTGATCTCCATCATTAATGTTACTGTTCGAATTCTCATTGTTCCGAAGAAAATTATCCCTTACAACATTATTAATGTCTTCCATGAACTCTTCATATCTACAGATTCAATGTGTGCCATAGGATCAAAGTCGTTACCCACTTCATGAGCCCATACATTTGCTTTTTGTTTATCTTTTAGTTCATTAACGAATTCTTTGTCAATGTGCTTGGCATCAAAAACCTCCATAAAAACGAATAGCGAAGCAGCTTGTGTGCGGTCATAAGACATTTTTAAGATGAACAGTAGTTCACCAAAAGTTTGAACAACAGCCGAAATATTTTCCATACAACCATAATCGACTGGAAGCCCTCTAATCTCTAACCAGGTTGCCCTTGAGTACATTGCACGTCTATATTTCATTAGAATTACTCTCAAGAACTCCCCTTTAGTACAAGAATGCAAAGGACCACAACAAATGTTATGGGAAACTTTCATTATATACGCATCTTACCACGACCCCGTATATGCCGCATAAAGAACATTTGTCAATCAAAGCATTGCGGCTAATAAGTCATTCAGCAAGTTTGGGTTTGGAAAATTCCACCTTATCAAAAATTAACGCTGTTCGATCCAAAGTGATTTGCAAAACATGTTTTTCTGTTGTTCAGATTTGAACCTTTTTCAAACCTAGCAAACTCCAGCCTCAATCTTTTGCCATGAAGTAACCACCCATTCATGGAGTTGATTGCCTCGGAGGCTTGATCAAAGTTAGCAAATTTAATGAAAGCGTAGTTGCGTCCATCCCTCCAAGTAATATTTTGAATCCAGCCAAACATCTAAAAGCACTACTAATCACCATTGGAGTTGTAGATATAACGTTATTACCTAGGAAGACCGTCGAAATCCTTTTCTCCTGCTGCTGCCTGTTAGCTTCCGTAGTGGTATGGCCGTCGTTGGTATTTTGAGGGTGTTTGGGAATGCGATTTGAATGTGATTTTTTTAATTATTGCATTTTGAAGACGTGAATAATCTATTGAAAGTGTTTGGTAGTATAAATTTAAAATTGGATTAATTACGTTATGAGAGCATCAGACCGCATTTTTCAGGCAGTATGCCCATAGCTACTGCAAACAAAACACCATTTTGGATTTATCCCGATGTTCATTAAAACTACTGAAGTACCCCTATATCTACGTGATGTTTAATACTCCGTATATCACTGAAAGCTAGAGTCATTTGATAGGTGAATGTATAGCGTATATTTTTAATTATATTTTACATGCGGGATAGTGTAAAATGAATCGGATATATAATTAGTGTAAATTTTTTGTTAGTGTAAACTACAAGTCATGAAAAAATGTATCATTGTATATTAAATTTTTATATTTTATTAATTCTAAAGGATGTCCTATTTGGTAAATTTACATTTTAAGTTACTAAATAATCTGATTTTTTCAAACACTTAGCAAATGATTATTTAATTATTCCGATTTCAAACTGCACAATCAAATTCAAACACCATTTTAAATCACATTTTATTGCAGCTGATTATTTGATTATGATTATTTAAAACACATAATCAATTTTCAAAACGTAAATCAAACACTCTTTTTCTCTTACCGGTCTGCCTCTGGTGACGGCATTAGCAAAGGTATTTTGTCTTACCGAACTTTGATGTCTAGTCTTTTGTTTATGTAATCGGTTGCTAACGTAACACATGTTTTGTAAGGTTGTAAATAAGAAAGGATTTATACCAAATTATGATAATCTAATATGGTTGGTGTAATTATGTCTTTCGTTGTGTAGTTTTTTAAAATAAATACGACGTTACGTTTTGTAATCTCGAATAATGGATATACGGTTCAAATAATGTCCTGCAATCTTTTTTTTTTTTTGGACAACATCTCAACTTAATAATGTCATGCAATCTAATAATGGTTATATAATTTTAAGCAATGACTATGCAATTTCAAATTGAAGAGTCACTGAAAAAAATTGCATAATTTTATTTTTATTTATTTATTTATTTATTTTTTTGAAAAGCAAGCTATATTGATAACAATAAAAATGTTACACGAATAATAAAAATGTTACACGAATATTACATGAGCCAAAATAGAGCTCCAAAGAACACGATATGAACCTAAATTACACGAAAGCTAATAGAATCATGAGGTGCAAAGGATGCAACCCAAGTCAAAAGCTAAGAATTGGTGAAGTAGAAACTCGGGTTGGTGAGCCAAATATGCCAATCGAGTTTTGTGTCCTTCAATCTACGTGAAATCCATTCGAAAGACTTGATTTGAATTTCATTTAGAGCACACGTGGCATTCCATTGTTTCCTTTGGAACACAAGATTATTACGGGTGCTCCAAATGAGATAAGAGCAAATCCATCGAGCTGCTTGCCATATAAGATTGCCTTGTGTCGAACATTGAGACCCGTTGTCTACCATAGAGAGCTCGGATATGCCTTGAGATGAAAAGTTTTCAAGATTCCACCACTTGAACACCCTCGACCAAATATCGTGTTCACACTTACAAAGGGCGAGAGAATGAATGACCGTTTCTACATCATCGTCACAAAGTGGACAACGAACACTATCAAGATCTATGCCTCTTTCGTCTAGCTCTATTCTTACCGGGATTCTTTCCTTTAATGCTCTCCACACGAATACTTTCTTGGAACCAATTTATTTCATAGTGTCTCTTGTGCAACGTTGTTTGATCCCAATAGTTTCTCATCGATTAATTTGGCTAGTTTACTCACTGTGAAAATACCATCCGAAGAGAAGCTCCAGCGCCATCTATCTTTTCTATTTGCATCCAATGAACCGAAGCAACAATCTGCACTAGCGATTCTAATTCGTCTCGAGTGCGTCCAGTAAGTTCTCTGTTCCAGTCCCACAAGTATTGTTCTCCTGCTAACCGATCTTGGACAGAAGTGTTCCTCATTTTTTCCAGCCTGTATAATCTAGGGAAAAGATTAAAAAATTCTCGCTTCCAATCAAATTTTCTTCCCAAAACAGCGAATCGGCTCCATTTCCTATCTTGCGAATAAAAGATGAGTCAAAAGACACCAGCAGTTCCTCGATGGCTTGACCTGCAGAAATAATGCCAAACCAAGTTCCTGTACAACGTGAGTTAGAAGCATTGTTTTCTGAGGGGAAACCACCGTTTAGTCCGTATAGACTTTTAATTAATTTTACCCATAAAGTGTTGGTTTCTGATAAAAACCTCCACCTCCACTTTCCGAGTAAAGCTAAATTTTTGCCTTTTAAAGACCCGATATTCAACCTGCCCGACCCATATAGAGATAGAACTTGATCCCATTTAACCCACGACATGTTTGAACCCGACCCGCCCCAAAAGAATTTTCTCCTCACACACTCAAGTAATTTAATGACACAAGGCGGGGCACGAAAGAGTGAGAAATAGTACAACGGGATCCTCGAAAGAGCTTATTTTAAAAGGACTAATCTTCCACCATACGACATCGATTTCATCCTCCATTCAGAGAGCTTAGCCTTTATTTTATCCACTACCGGATTCCACGAATTCAGTTTATTCATTTTTGCAACTATCGGGATCCCTAAATAAATGAATGGAAGTGCACCCAACTTACAACCTATTCGGTTTGACAAAGAGCAGGCTTCCTCATTTGTGGTGCCAATACCAATCAAAGAACTTTTTTGGAAATTCACTTTCAAACCTGACGCCAACTCGAAGCATTTAAGTAACTTCATAAGATTATAAATGTTTCCTTTACTCCAAGCACCGAAGAAAATGGTATCGTCCGCATATTGGAGATGCGAAATTAATACCTTTTCATTTCCAATCTCAACCCCTTTGAACATCCTGTTTTCAATCGCGGCTTTTGTTAGAATATTTAAACCTTCCGCAGCTAGAATGAAAAGAAGAGGTGACAACGGATCTTCTTGTCTAACACCTCTTTTAAGCGAGAATTCTTTTGTAGGAGATCTGTTTATTAGGACCGAAACTGAGGCCGACTTAATATAAGCAAATATCCATACGATCCATCTCGAACCAAAGCCCGTACTCTTCATAACTTCCAATAGAAAATCCTAATTTAAACTATAAAACGCCTTTTCAAAATCAACTTTAAATATGAAGCTTTTGCGCTTTTTTGTCCACAAGGTAATCTAAAGTTTCATTTGCAATTAAGGCGCCATCTAAAATAAATTTACCTTTTAAAAAAGCACTTTGCTCGACCCAATTAAAGCCGGAACCACCTTTCCGAGTCTATTAAAAAGAGTTTTCGATAAAATCTTATAGTAACTACCGATCAAACTAATTGGTCTATAGCACTAAAAGTGATTGGATCCGTCTTTTTGGGGATTAAAGTCACGAATGAGGCATTACACCCTTTGGATAATTCTCCATTTTCCCAAAACCAATTTAATGCTTCAATGAGTTCACCTTTTATGAGTTTCCAAATTTTTTTGATAAAACCTTAAGTTAAACCCATCCAGCCATGGCGCCTTATTGTATCCGCAATCGCTAATTGCCTCCCATATTTTTGATTCTTCAAATTGTAGTGACCCGAACTTTTCCATGTTTATATATATTAATTGAGATTGATATTTACATGATTAAATGTTTCCAACATGTTAAGCAATTAAACTTGTTAAGACTTGATTAATTGAAATATGTTTCATATAGACAATTGACCACCCAAGTTGACCGGTGATTCACGAACGTTAAAACTTGTAAAAACTATATGATGACATATATATGGATATATATATAGTTAACATGATACTATGATAAGTAAACATATCATTAAGTATATTAACAATGAACTACATATGTAAAAACAAGACTACTAACTTAATGATTTTTAAACGAGACATATATGTAACGATTATCGTTGTAAAGACATTTAATGTATATATATATATATATATATATATATATATATATATATATATATATATATATATATATATATATCATATTAAGAGATATTCATACATGATAATATCATGATAATATAATAATTTAAAATCTCATTTGATATTATAAACATTGGGTTAACAACATTTAACAAGATCGTTAACCTAAAGGTTTCAAAACAACACTTACATGTAACGACTAACAATGACTTAACGACTCGGTTAAAATGTATATACATGTAGAGTTTTAATATGTATTTATACACTTTTGAAAGACTTCAATACACTTATCAAAATACTTCTACTTAACAAAAATTCTTACAATTACATCCTCGTTCAGTTTCATCAACAATTCTACTCGTATGCACCCATATTCGTACTCGTACAATACACAGCTTTTAGATGTATGTACTATTGGTATATACACTCCAATGATCAGCTCTTAGCAGCCCATGTGAGTCACCTAACACATGTGGGAACCATCATTTGGCAACTAGCATGAAATATCTCATAAAATTACAAAAATATGAGTAATCATTCATGACTTATTTACATGAAAACAAAATTACATATCCTTTATATCTAATCCATACACCAACGACCAAAAACACCTACAAACACTTTCATTCTTCAATTTTCTTCATCTAATTGATCTCTCTCAAGTTCTATCTTCAAGTTCTAAGTGTTCTTCATAAATTCTACAAGTTCTAGTTACATAAAATCAAGAATACTTTCAAGTTTGCTAGCTCACTTCCAATCTTGTAAGGTGATCATCCAACCTCAAGAAATCTTTGTTTCTTACAGTAGGTTATCATTCTAATACAAGGTAATAATCATATTCAAACTTTGGTTCAATTTCTATAACTATAACAATCTTATTTCAAGTGATGATCTTACTTGAACTTGTTTTCGTGTCATGATTCTGCTTCAAGAACTTCGAGCTATCCAAGGATCCGTTGAAGCTAGATCCATTTTTCTCTTTTCCAGTAGGTTTATCCAAGAAACTTAAGGTAGTAATGATGTTCATAACATCATTCGATTCATACATATAAAGCTATCTTATTCGAAGGTTTAAACTTGTAATCACTAGAACATAGTTTAGTTAATTCTAAACTTGTTCGCAAACAAAAGTTAATCCTTATAACTTGACTTTTAAAATCAACTAAACACATGTTCTATATCTATATGATATGCTAACTTAATGATTTAAAACCTGAAAACACGAAAAACACCGTAAAACCGGATTTACGCCGTCGTAGTAACACCGCGGGTTGTTTTGGGTTAGTTAATTAAAAACTATGATAAACTTTGATTTAAAAGTTGTTATTCTGAGAAAATGATTTTTATTATGAACATGAAACTATATCCAAAAATTATGGTTAAACTCAAAGTGGAAGTATGTTTTCTAAAATGGTCATCTAGACGTCGTTCTTTCGACTGAAATGACTACCTTTACAAAAATGACTTGTAACTTATTTTTCCGACTATAAACCTATACTTTTTCTATTTAGATTCATAAAATAGAGTTCAATATGAAACCATAGCAATTTGATTCACTCAAAACGGATTTAAAATGAAGAAGTTATGGGTAAAACAACATTGGATAATTTTTCTCATTTTAGCTACGTGAAAATTGGTAACAAATCTATTCCAACCATAAATTAATCAACTTGTATTGTATATTATGTAATCTTGAGATACCATAGACACGTATACAATGTTTTGACCTATCATGTCAACACATCTATATATATTTCGGAACAACCATAGACACTCTATATGTGAATGTTGGAGTTAGCTATACAGGGTTGAGGTTGATTCCAAAATATATATAGTTTGAGTTGTGATCAATACTGAGATACGTATACACTGGGTCGTGGATTGATTCAAGATAATATTTATCGATTTATTTCTGTACATCTAACTGTGAACAACTAGTTGTAGGTTACTAATGAGGACAGCTGACTTAATAAACTTAAAACATCAAAATATATTAAAAGTGTTGTAAATATATTTTGAACATACTTTGATATATATGTATATATTGTTATTGGTTCGTGAATCAACCAGTGGCCAAGTCTTACTTCCCGACGAAGTAAAAATCTGTGAAAGTGAGTTATAGTCCCACTTTTAAAATCTAATATTTTTGGGATGAGAATACATGCAGGTTTTATAAATGATTTACAAAATAGACACAAGTACGTGAAACTACATTCTATGGTTGAATTATCGAAATCGAATATGCCCCTTTTTATTAAGTCTGGTAATCTAAGAATTAGGGAACAGACACCCTAATTGACGTGAATCCTAAAGATAGATCTATTGGGCCTAACAAACCCCATCCAAAGTACCGAATGCTTTAGTACTTCGAAATTTATATCATATCCGAAGGGTGTCTCGGAATGATGGGGATATTCTTATATATGCATCTTGTTAATGTCGGTTACCAGGTGTTCACCATATGAATGATTTTTATCTCTATGTATGGGATGTGTATTGAAATATGAAATCTTGTGGTCTATTATTATGATTTGATATATATAGTTAAACCTATAACTCACCAACATTTTTGTTGACCTTTTAAGCATGTTTATTCTCAGGTGATTATTAAGAGCTTCCGCTGTCGCATACGTAAATAAGGACGAGATTTGGAGTCCATGCTTGTATGATATTGTGTAAAAACTGCATTCAAGAAACTTATTTTGTTGTAACATATTTGTATTGTAAACCATTATGTAATGGTCATGTGTAAACAGGATATTTTAGATTATCATTATTTGATAATCTACGTAAAGCTTTTTAAACCTTTATTGATGAAATAAAGGTTATGGTTTGTTTTAAAATGAATGCAGTCTTTGAAAAACGTCTCATATAGAGGTCAAAACCTCGCAACGAAATCAATTAATATGGAACGTTTTTAATCAATAAGAACGGGACATTTCAGTTGGTATCCGAGCGTTGGTCTTAGAGAACCAGAATTTTGCATTAGTGTGTCTTATCGAGTTTGTTAGGATGCATTAGTAAGTCTGGACTTCGACCGTGTTTACTTGAAAAATGATTGCTTAACAAATTTTGTTGGAAACTATATATTTTTAACATGTGAATATTATGTGATATATTAATCTCTTAACGCGTTTGATATTATGTGATAAATGTCTACCTCTAGAACAAGTCCCATTGACTCACCTAATAATAATGAATAGTCAAATGTAAATTAGAATGATTCGTGGACTGATTCACAAGTTCCCGAAGAGGAACCGGAAGAAGAGATCGGAACCGGATGAAGAAATAGAACCGGTGGGGGAAATAATAAAACGGTTAAGTAAAAGAAAATCCTCAACCAACCGACCAAGGTTAATTATGGTCAATGGTATTTCCGCCAAGGAAGCAAAATATTGGGAGGATTACCAATTCTCCGATGAATCGGATTCCGACGAGAATTCCGATGATGTTATAGAAATTACCCCAACTGAATTTAAAAAGGCAAAAAAAAATAATAAGGGAATGGGCATAAAAATAGAGAAATCTAATTCCAACCCCGATGAACTTTATATGTATCGTCAACCCCCGAAGTCCTTAAGTTGTAACAATGACCCGGGAACCTCTAAACCACCAGGTTTTTCTAAACCAATGTGGAAAACTACGGCTCGTATTAGGGGAACATCATATATCCCTAGAAACTTGGCAAAACGAACCAAAACCGAAGAAGAAGAAACAAGCGAGTTGGAATAAGATAGTTGTATTCGTGTGGTGTAATATATGTAATATAGTGTGCTTATGCTTTATGATATATGTAAAAATTGCTTGTATTAATAAGTATTTTTTTTATGAATCTAACTCTTGTCTATTTTACAGTATAAAAACACAAAATGGATAGACAACCCAATATTTTAAGACACCTACCCGGAGACATGATTGATGAAATCTTGTCTAGAGTCGGTCAGAATTCTTTGGCACAACTATTTAAGGCGAGATCAGTTTGTAAGACATTCGAAGAACGTTCCAAGAATGCCTTGGTTTATAAAAGGCTTTTGTTCGAAAGATGGGGGATATCACATTGGGAAATCCATAAGTTACGATGTGTTTACTTTGACACATATATTGCGGGGAACCCAAATGCTATTTTACGCAATGGATTAAGAAATTATTTTGACTCAATATATCCGAATATTGGACTTCGTGATTTAGAAAAAGCGGCTAACATGCAACATAAAGAAGCATGTTATGCTTACGGATTAGTAATGTTCGCTTCTCACCAAAGTGAGAACAAGAACATCGGGCTACAACTATTAAACAAAACGTTCCCACAAGTGACGGAGTCGGTAATTGGGGTAAGAAATGAGGTTTTTGGATTGTTACGGGACTGTTGGACATTACGTAACCCTCGTCCCTTTGACGACGTTACAACACGCTGTCTTATCAACGGCCATAACGGTTATGTTCCACAAGACCAAGGATGGGAAGTAATCCTAGTAAAACCAGAATGCATGACTTGTTTCTGGACGTATGAATTACGTGTCTTTATTGCCTTTGCTGAACGACTTGTGTACTAGCTAGAATTATCTTCACAACCATCTTGTATCAAATTTATTGTGTGCTATATTTCATGCTATATGTAAAATAAGCGGTATTGTAAGTTTGTAAAATATTGTGTAAAAGTTTGAACGTGAAATATTATTATAATCAGTTTTTCATATAGAATTGTAGTAGTTGAATTGTATATTAGCTACTAAGTATGAACTTAACGGGTAGGTACTACCCGAATTTAAACTTATAAAACGCTAATATGAAGAAAAAGCTTTTATAAATGAGTTCATATTATGCTACGAAATACTATTAACTACTCTTAATATTCTGTATGATTAACTTGTTCCATTTGACTATTTTGAAGGAAATGGCACCGACTACTCGACACACCGTGAATATGAATGAAGAGGAATTCCGTACTTTTCTAGCTTCAAACATAGCCGCAGTACAGGCTACGCTACATACCAACAATAACCTTGGATCTAGCAGTACAGGAAATCATATAGGATGCACCTACAAAGAATTCACTGCCTGCAAACCTTTGGAATTTGATGGAACCGAAGGACCGATCGGATTGAAACGGTGGACCGAGAAGGTCGAATCGGTGTTTGCCATAAGTAAGTGTACTGAAGAGGACAAAGTGAAGTACGCTACACATACCTTCACAGGTTCTGCGTTAACATGGTGGAATACCTATCTAGAGCAAGTGGGACAAGATGATGCGTATGCACTACCGTGGTCAGCATTCAAGCACTTGATGAACGAGAAGTACCGTCCCAGAACCGAGGTCAATAAGCTCAAGACAGAACTTAGAGGGTTACGAACCCAAGGATTTGATATTACCACGTACGAAAGACGATTCACAGAATTGTGCCTATTGTGTCCGGGAGCGTTCGAAGATGAGGAAGAGAAGATCGACGCGTTTGTGAAAGGATTACCGGAAAGAATCCAAGAAGATATAAGTTCACACGAGCCCGCCTCCATACAACAGGCATGTAGAATGGCTCACAAACTAGTGAACCAGATTGAGGAAAGAATTAAAGAACAGACGGCTGAAGAGGCCAATGTGAAGCAAGTCAAAAGAAAGTGGGAGGAAAACGGTGATAAGAATCACCAATACAACAACAACAGCAATTACAATAATAATCGCAACAATTATCCCAACAATCGCAACATCAATCGCAACTACAACAAATGGCCCAACAACAACAACAAACGGCCCAACAACAACAACAACAACAACAACAACAACAACAACAGCAACTACAATAATCATCCCAATAACAATAACAACCGCAACAACAACAATCAGAAGCAGCTATGCCAAAGGTGTGAAAAGTATCACTCGGGGTTCTGCACCAAATTTTGCAACAAGTGTAAAAGAAATGGTCATAGCGCGGCGAAGTGTGAGGTCTACGGACCAGGAGTTAACAGAACGAAAGGAACAAATGGTGTCGGAACGAGTAATGGCGGAGCAAGTAGTGTCGGAGCAAGTTATGCCAATGTAGTTTGTTATAAATGTGGAAAACCGGGCCACATTATTAGAAATTGCCCGAACCAGGAGAACACGAATGGACAAGGCCGCGGAAGAGTTTTCAATATTAATGCGGCATAGGCACAGGAAGACCCGGAGCTTGTTACGGGTACGTTTTTTATTGACAATAAATCTGCTTACGTTTTATTTGATTCGGGTGCGGATAGAAGCTATATGAGTAGAGATTTTTGTGCTAAATTAAGTTGTCCATTGACGCCGTTGGATAGTAAATTTTTACTCGAATTAGCAAACGGTAAATAATTTCAGCAGATAATATATGTCGGAATCGAGAAATTAAACTGGTTAGCGAAACATTTAAGATTGATTTGATACCAGTAGAGTTAGGGAGTTTTGATGTGATAATCGGTATGGACTGGTTGAAAGAAGTGAAAGCAGAGATCGTTTGTTACAAAAATGCAATTCGCATTATACGAGAAAAAGGAAAACCCTTAATGGTGTACGGAGAAAAGGGCAACACGAAGCTACATCTTATTAGTAATTTGAAGGCACAAAAACTAATAAGAAAAGGTTGCTATGCTGTTCTAGCACACGTCGAGAAAGTACAAACTGAAGAAAAGAGCATCAATGATGTTCCCATTGCAAAAGAATTTCCCGATGTATTTTCGAAAGAATTACCGGGATTACCCCCACATCGATCCGTTGAATTTCAAATAGATCTTGTACCAGGAGCTGCACCAATAGCTCGTGCTCCTTACAGACTCGCACCCAGCGAGATGAAAGAACTGCAAAGCCAATTACAAGAACTTTTAGAGCGTGGTTTCATTCGACCAAGCACATCACCGTGGGGAGCTCCTGTTTTGTTTGTCAAGAAGAAAGATGGTACATTCAGGTTGTGTATCGACTACCGAGAGTTGAACAAACTTACCATCAAGAACCGCTACCCACTACCAAGAATCGACGACTTATTTGATCAACTACAAGGCTCGTCTGTTTATTCAAAGATTGACTTACGTTCCGGGTATCATCAATTGCGGGTGAAAGAAGATGATATTCCAAAGACTGCTTTCAGAACACGTTACGGTCATTACGAGTTTATGGTCATGCTTTTTGGTTTAACTAATGCACCAGCTGTGTTCATGGACCTTATGAACCGAGTGTGTGGACCATACCTTGACAAGTTTGTCATTGTTTTCATTGATGACATACTTATTTACTCAAAGAATGACCAAGAACATGGTGAACATTTGAGAAAGATGTTAGAAGTATTGAGGAAGGAAGAATTATACGCTAAGTTTTCAAAGTGTGCATTTTGGTTGGAAGAAGTTCAATTCCTCGGTCACATAGTGAACAAAGAAGGTATTAAGGTGGATCCGGCAAAGATAGAAACTGTTGAAAAGTGGGAAACCCCGAAAAATCCGAAACACATACGCCAGTTTTTAGGACTAGCTGGTTACTACAGAAGGTTCATCCAAGACTTTTCCAGAATAGCAAAACCCTTGACTGCATTAACGCATAAAGGGAAGAAATTTGAATGGAATGATGAACAAGAGAAAGCGTTTCAGTTATTGAAGAAAAAGCTAACTACGGCACCTATATTGTCATTGCCTGAAGGGAATGATGATTTTGTGATTTATTGTGACGCATCAAAGCAAGGTCTCGGTTGTGTATTAATGCAATGAACGAAGGTGATTGCTTATGCGTCTAGACAATTGAAGATTCACGAACAAAATTATACGACGCATGATTTGGAATTAGGCGCGGTTGTTTTTGCATTAAAGACTTGGAGGCACTACTTATATGGGGTCAAAAGTATTATATATACCGACCACAAAAGTCTTCAACACATATTTAATCAGAAACAACTGAATATGAGGCAGCGTAGGTGGATTGAATTGTTGAATGATTACGACTTTGAGATTCGTTACCACCCGGGGAAGGCAAATGTGGTAGCCGATGCCTTGAGCAGGAAGGACAGAGAACCCATTCGAGTAAAATCTATGAATATAATGATTCATAATAACCTTACTACTCAAATAAAGGAGGCGCAACAAGGAGTTTTAAAAGAGGGAAATTTAAAGGATGAAATACCCAAAGGATCGGAGAAGCATCTTAATATTCGGGAAGACGGAACCCGGTATAGGGCTGAAAGGATTTGGATACCAAAATTTGGAGATATGAGAGAAATGGTACTTAGAGAAGCTCATAAAACCAGATACTCGATACATCCTGGAACGGGGAAGATGTGCAAGGATCTCAAGAAACATTTTTGGTGGCCGGGTATGAAAGCTGATGTTGCTAAATACGTAGGAGAATGTTTGACATGTTCTAAGGTCAAAGCTGAGCATCAGAAACCATCAGGTCTACTTCAACAACCCGAAATCCCGGAATGGAAATGGGAAAACATTACCATGGATTTCATCACTAAATTGCCAAGGACTGCAAGTGGTTTTGATACTATTTGGGTAATAGTTGATCGTCTCACCAAATCAGCACACTTCCTGCCAATAAGAGAAGATGACAAGATGGAGAAGTTAGCACGACTGTATTTAAAGGAAGTCGTCTCCAGACATGGAATACCAATCTCTATTATCTCTGATAGGGATGGCAGATTTATTTCAAGATTCTGGCAGACATTACAGCAAGCATTAGGAACTCGTCTAGACATGAGTACTGCCTATCATCCACAAACTGATGGGCAGAGCGAAAGGACGATACAAATGCTTGAAGACATGTTACGAGCATGTGTTATTGATTTCGGAAACAGTTGGGATCGATATCTACCGTTAGCAGAATTTTCCTACAACAACAGCTACCATTCAAGCATTGAGATGGCGCCGTTTGAAGCACTTTATGGTAGAAAGTGCAGGTCTCTGATTTGTTGGAGTGAAGTGGGGGATAGACAGATTACGGGTCCGGAGATTATACAATAAACTACCGAGAAGATCATCCAAATTCAACAACGGTTGAAAACCGCCCAAAGTCGACAAAAGAGCTACGCTGATATTAAAAGAAAAGATATAGAATTTGAAATTAGAGAGATGGTCATGCTTAAAGTTGCACCTTGGAAAGGCGTTGTTCGATTTGGTAAACGAGGGAAATTAAATCCAAGGTATATTGGACCATTCAAGATTATTGATCGGGTCGGACCAGTAGCTTACCGACTTGAGTTACCTCAACAACTCGCGGTTGTACATAACACTTTCCACGTCTCGAATTTGAAGAAATGTTTTGCTAAAGATGATCTCACTATTCCGTTAGATGAAATCCAAATCAACGAAAAACTCCAATTCATCGAAGAACCCGTCGAAATAATGGATCGTGAGGTTAAAAGACTTAAGCAAAACAAGATACCAATTGTTAAGGTTTGATGGAATGCTCGTAGAGGACCCGAGTTCACCTGGGAGTGTGAATATCAGATGAAGAAGAAATACCCGCATCTATTTCCAGAAGATTCGTCAACACCTTCAACAGCTTAAAATTTCGGGACGAAATTTATTTAACGGGTAGGTACTGTAGTGACCCGAACTTTTCCATGTTTATATATATTAATTGAGATTGATATTTACATGATTAAATGTTTCCAACATGTTAAGAAATCAAACTTGTTAAGACTTGATTAATTGAAATATGTTTCATATAGACAATTGACCACCCAAGTTGACCGGTGATTCACGAACGTTAAAACTTGTAAAAACTATATGATGACATATATATGGATATATATATATATATATATATATATATATATATATATATATATATATATATATATATATATATATATATATATATATAGTTAACATGATACTATGATAAGTAAACATATCATTAAGTATATTAACAATGAACTACATATGTAAAAACAAGACTACTAACTTAATGATTTTTAAACGAGACATATATGTAACGATTATCGTTGTAAAGACATTTAATGTATATATATCATATTAAGAGATATTCATACATGATAATATCATGATAATATAATAATTTAAAATCTCATTTGATATTATAAACATTGGGTTAACAACATTTAACAAGATCGTTAACCTAAAGGTTTCAAAACAACACTTACATGTAACGACTAACGATGACTTAATGACTGAGTTAAAATGTATATACATGTAGAGTTTTAATATGTATTTATACACTTTTGAAAGACTTCAATACACTTATCAAAATACTTATACTTAACAAAAATGCTTACAATTACATCCTCGTTCAGTTTCATCAACAATTCTACTCGTATGCACCCGTATTCGTACTCGTACAATACACAGCTTTTAGATGTATGTACTATTGGTATATACACTCCAATGATCAGCTCTTAGCAGCCCATGTGAGTCACCTAACACATGTGGGAACCATCATTTGGCAACTAGCATGAAATATCTCATAAAATTACAATAATATGAGTAATCATTCATGACTTATTTACATGAAAACAAAATTACATATCCTTTATATCTAATCCATACACCAACGACCAAAAACACCTACAAATACTTTCATTCTTCAATTTTATTCATCTAATTTATCTCTCTCAAGTTCTATCTTCAAGTTCTAAGTGTTCTTCATAAATTCTACAAGTTCTAGTTACATAAAATCAAGAATACTTTCAAGTTTGCTAGCTCACTTCCAATCTTGTAAGGTGATCATCCAACCTCAATAAATCTTTGTTTCTTACAGTAGGTTATCATTCTAATACAAGGTAATAATCATATTCAAACTTTGGTTCAATTTCTATAACTATAACAATCTTATTTCAAGTGATGATCTTACTTGAACTTGTTTTCGTGTCATGATTCTGCTTCAAGAACTTCGAGCCATCCAAGGATCCGTTGAAGCTAGATCCATTTTTCTATTTTCCAGTAGGTTTATCCAAGGAACTTAAGGTAGTAATGATGTTCATAACATCATTCGATTCATATATATAAGGCTATCTTATTCGAAGGTTTAAACTTGTAATCACTAGAACATAGTTTAGTTAATTCTAAACTTGTTCGCAAAAAAAAGTTAATCCTTCTAACTTGACTTTTAAAATCAACTAAACACATGTTCTATATCTATATGATATGCTAACTTAATGATTTAAAACCTGAAAACACGAAAAACACCGTAAAACCGGATTTACGCCGTCGTAGTAACATCGCGGGCTGTTTTGGGTTAGTTAATTAAAAACTATGATAAAATTTGATTTAAAAGTTGTTATTCTAAGAAAATGATTTTTATTATGAACATGAAACTATATCCAAAAATTATGGTTAAACTCAAAGTGGAAGTATGTTTTCTAAAATGGTCATCTAGACGTCGTTCTTTCGACTGAAATGACTACCTTTACAAAAATGACTTGTAACTTATTTTTCTGACTATAAACCTATACTTTTTCTGTTTAGATTCATAAAATATAGTTCAATATGAAACCATAGCAATTTGATTCACTCAAAACGGATTTAAAATGAAGAAGTTATGGGTAAAACAAGATTGGATAATTTTTCTCATTTTAGCTACGTGAAAATTGGTAACAAATCTATTCCAACCATAACTTAATCAACTTGTATTGTATATTATGTAATCTTGAGATACCATAGACACGTATACAATGTTTCGACCTATCATGTCGACACATCTATATATATTTCGGAACAACCATAGACACTCTATATGTGAATGTTGGAGTTAGCTATACAGGGTTGAGGTTGATTCCAAAATATATATAGTTTGAGTTGTGATCAATACTGAGATACGTATACACTGGGTCGTGGATTGATTCAAGATAATATTTATCGATTTATTTCTGTACATCTAACTGTGGACAACTAGTTGTAGGTTACTAATGAGGACAGCTGACTTAATAAACTTAAAACATCAAAATATTTTAAAAGTGTTGTAAATATATTTTGAACATACTTTGATATATATGTATATATTGTTATAGGTTCGTGAATCAATCAGTGGCCAAGTCTTACTTCCTGACGAAGTAAAAATCTGTGAAAGTGAGTTATAGTCCCACTTTTAAAATCTAATATTTTTGGGATGAGAATACATGCAGGTTTTATAAATGATTTACAAAATAGACACAAGTACGTGAAACTACATTCTATGGTTGAATTATCAAAATTGAATATACCCCTTTTTATTAAGTCTGGTAATCTAAGAATTAGGGAACAGACACCCTAATTGACGCGAATCCTAAAGATAGATCTATTGGGCCTAACAAACCCCATCCAAAGTACCGGATGCTTTAGTACTTTGAAATTTATATCATATCCGAAGGGTGTCCCGGAATGATGGGGATATTCTTATATATGCATCTTGTTAATGTCGGTTACCAGGTGTTCACCATATGAATGATTTTTATCTCTATGTATGGGATGTGTATTGAAATATGAAATCTTGTGGTCTATTATTATGATTTGATATATATAGGTTAAACCTATAACTCACCAACATTTTTGTTGACGTTTTAAGCATGTTTATTCTCAGGTGATTATTAAGAGCTTCCACTAATAAGGACGAGATTTGGAGTCCATGCTTGTATGATATTGTGTAAAAACTGCATTCAAGAAACTTATTTTATTGTAACATATTTGTATTGTAAACCATTATGTAATGGTCGTGTGTAAACAAGATATTTTAGATTATCATTATTTGATAATCTACGTAAAGCTTTTTAAACCTTTATTGATGAAATAAAGGTTATGGTTTGTTTTAAAATGAATGCAGTCTTTGAAAAACGTCTCACATAGAGGTCAAAACCTCGCAACGAAATCAATTAATATGGAACGTTTTTAATCAATAAGAACGGGACATTTCACAAATCGTGTCTCAAGACACTTTGCTTTCTCTTCACTAATCGATGGATACACTAAATCTTCAAGACTTGGTCGAATCAGATTTCTTTCCTCGAATTGTCGTTTGAAATGCCTAAAAGCTTCTGACTTTATATTGTTTGGAGTCTCATCCCACATACCATTTATGCTAACCCCTCGTATGTTGTTCTTATTGTAGTTCCTTTTAATTACTTTGTGGAAGTAACTAGTATTCTCATCCCCTTCAAGAATCCAACGAACCTTCGCCTTTTGTCGTAACATACTCATCTTAACATTTTCTTTATCGAACCATTTTTTTCTCGTCTCCAACTAGATTGCTCTCTCACTATCTGACATTGAACCAGTTTCGGATTTGATTTCAAAATCCAACGCTTCTTTTTTAACCTGCTCAATTTCTGTATCCAATTTACCGTAGTTATGAATACTCCATGCCTTTAAAGCAGCTTTCATCTTGCACAATTTGTTGTGAAACACGCAATCTTTACGATTTATAACGGGGACA
The DNA here is from genome assembly GCF_046630445.1 of Rutidosis leptorrhynchoides. NCBI lineage: Eukaryota > Viridiplantae > Streptophyta > Magnoliopsida > Asterales > Asteraceae > Rutidosis > Rutidosis leptorrhynchoides. The sequence goes on from NC_092341.1 coordinate 74,417,124, forward strand.
GATTCCTTTCAGGCATCCGAAACCACCTCATTAACCCCTACATCGTCAAACCAAGCGTCGAAGACCTTAAAAGGTTTTGGACTAAAATTCTTCTCATCATCCTTTAGAATGATAGGACAATAATCAGAATGTTTTCGATCCAAAGCCACCGCAGCTAGTTCACCCCACATGTGAATAAACTTTTTCGAAACAAGAAAGCGATCTAATTTACTGAACTTTACCCTGTCATCACTTACCCTAGTAAACAATCTCCCGCCTAGAGGAGTTTCCAGAAGGTTATTGATGTCGATGAAATCGTTAAATTTTCTCGCTCTTCTTACAATAAATTCACAATTTAGTCTTTCGGAAGAATCCCCGACTTCGTTAAAGTCACCCCACAAAATCCATGCTTCATCACTTTCTTTTAGCAAACTCGATAAGGATTCCCAAAGTTTCTTCTTATTTGCATCCTCGTGAGGCCCATACACATTAATGATGTTGAATTCTTCACCTGTGGCCTTCCATTTACCTCGTATTCCAATTACACGATCAAACATAATGACATTAGAAGCATCAAAATAGATTGAGTCCCAAATAAGCAATTGACCAACCGACTTACCTACTTTTTCTTTTTGAATAAATTCACACGAATTGTATTCCATAAGCGATCTTACCCACTTTAAATCAACAGTGTTTAATTTTGTTTCTTGAAGATAAAAAAAATTAGGTTTCTCTATCCGTAGGGTTCGTCTTACCCAATTGAATTTGACCCTCCTTTCATCACCCCCTTCCCCGAAGCCTTTAATATTGAGCGAAAAAATCTTCATATGAAAACAATTGAGAACGAAGAAAAAGAAAAGGCTTACTAAGATGAAGGTTTCTCCTTCCATTTTAAGCCTATCTTTTTACCGAATTCATGGATTTCTGCTGTGTTGAAGGAGGAATGTGCATCGCTCTGCTCGATTGGTGACCGATGATATGACTAAAACGAGCAGTTTTATTTATGCGGTGTCGTCAGGTTGTAAAATGTCAGAATCAGTTACCAAAAGAGAGCAATGGTTTTATTATTTGTATTTAGTTGGGTTTCCTAGCTATAGTTCACCTAATTGTCTTCCTTTTAACGAGTAAGTAGTAAATATAACTCAAGTTTGTATGTTTGTAAGTTTGTTTAGTAATGTAAGACAAAAGTGCCTGTATAGTTAACCCTAGTGACAAGTGGTGATAGATTAAGATTCACTAAAGGTAATATAAACTAGAAAGATAAAAAAAGGGATAGGTATGAAGAATAGAATCCTGACGGGGAACTGTCGCTAAAGTATAACTTCCTAGAATAAACACCAAACCTCAATTAACTGGGCTGTGAACTAAATTGATTTATCACTAAGAGTTTAGGCTTTGAAGATTCTGACTAAGACAGATATCTCCTACTCCCAACGTTAACCTTAGAAGGTTTAAATGACCTTATGGAAAGAATCCTAGGTACATGAATAAAGTGGTATATCCCTAAAGGAAAGTCTCAGCTTTTCTTAATTCTAGTTGATCTAACTACAGTAATATTCCACTACTTAATACTAAGCTATGCCTTAACATTAACAGATGTGCAATCTTAGATACTCTAAGGTACTGCTAATTAGATTAGAGGTCTCTCCTTTGCGATCACTTACTCAACCCCGGATCATCTTACAACATCTCAAGAACATTGATTCTGACGCGAATCATGCTTCTGAGCAAGCCAGCGTTCACTGAACTCTATATTGCCTACTCTAATCACAACCTAAATGGGCAGCTCTTCTTTGACGAATAAATGATTATTCGTACGTAGGTACTATATCCCTATTGTGACGTTAAGCACACATAACCACTTACCTTGTATCCTAGGGTTGATCAGGTCCTAATACTAGGTTATAGCCACATGAATAAGCGGAAAGGGTGATCCGTAAATTAGACTTCTAAACCGTCAAGGTTTTAGCATAACAATAGCATAAGTTTCAGATAATATATTCAATCATATAATAAACATTTGCAACGGATAGATAAGCATGCAAGATGAAAGCAACTTAAAGTAACAAGATAACTTTATTAAATTAAGGAAAGCGTTCACCGTTTATAGACGAGATCTGGACCATTACAAGTGATGGCATCCTCTAGACCTCTCCTATTACAATCTTCGGCGTTCACCTCCGGGTACTTAATTTTCCGCTCGGATGTGAGAAGGCCTTGAAAGCTCTAGTGAGAGAAAGTGTATTGTAGTGAGAGAGTAAAGAGAGGTGTGTTGAAAATAGATGACAAAAAGCCTTTAAATAGAAGTGAAAAATGCCTGCAAATGGCTGGCAGACCGTTTGGCAAGCCGTTTGCAAGGCCCATTTGGCAAGGTAGCCCGTTTTTGTTTTCCGTTTGTCTGGGCCGTTTTCCATAGTGGCAGGCTGTTTGACAAGCCGTTTGGCCTGCCCTGGTCAGCCTGTTTCCGGTTTCCTGGTCAGCCATTTGGCAAGCCGTTTGGCCTGCCCTGGTCAGCCTGTTTGACAAGCCGTTTGGCAAGCCGTTTTCTCTCTAAAATCTTCGTTAGCTTCGATTCTCATGATTCTTTTTGCATCATCTTCGTAATTACTTAATCTACAAATTTAACCGAAAAACGATTATTTTGCCGACAAAGTTTGAAACTTTATGTTTTTTGGGACTTAATATCGAGGGTAAAAACGTGACTTTTTAGCCGGTATCACCGACTATCACTGATATTTTGTTCTCCTGATCGACATCTGCTTTCGCAATTGGTGCAGATGGATCGAATTTGAGGTTGGTCTAGTTTACAATTCCTTGCAGTCATTTTAGCATTTTTGAATCTTGAGGTTGCACTCCTAGTTCTAGTCTTCTTCCAACAACAGTCTCGCTTGATATCATCTTGTCCTTTACGCCCAATCTCAGCCTTGGATTTGCTTGTGTTAGTTGACCTACCGTTTAAATTTTTATTTTGCCCCGATCTTGAATTATTATGCTTACAAGGCTTAACAGGCCTAGATGGGATGACCTGGTGGACTGAGTCATGAACTGGATCGTGCATTGGACCCATTTGTTTCACGGAATCTTGGACTACTTGATTACCTGTTTCAAAAACGAGATTTGGGCCCGAACTGTCACCTCTTCTTGGGATGCAACACCTATTGGGCTCAGCTTGATCCGTATTATCATCATTTGAAGAAACACCATTATTGTCTTTAGGGTTGCATTTAGTAGGGCCTGGAGAATTGCACTTTTGTCCTGGAAACTTGTTAATATTCATCATGGGACTTGTTGGTCTCTTGATTAACAACAGGAGTATTGTAGGGGGGGCGAATACAATTCTTTTGATTATCTTAACAGTTTAAGCAAATTAGTATTCATGCAAGTAAGTTAGATAAGAGTCAAAGGTAATTTTCAATGATTATTTTTTATTGATATAAATCACAAAGAATCACAACTATCCTTGGCGGAATGATAGTTGGTTGATACAGATTCACCTAAGCTATAGCCATTGGGGTTATCTAAAGCTATTACATGTTTGGACTCTTAAAAATAAAACCCACACCACTAGTTGTTACAATAGTGGATACATCAATTTATAGTAGTCCTATTAACCGTGTAATTGTTCTATTGTCCACTAGTACATAGGATGTCTGTACTTGCGGGGACAACTGCATCAGAGAGCGTGCTCTCTTTTTTCCTCTTTGGTAGCTATTTGCAGGAACACCCCAATTCGGTTTGGCACCACTATTTGATTAAACAAATAGAATGTTGTGTTTCCTAGGCGTTGACAAAGAATAACACATGTCTGCACATGCGTTAAACTTCTACATTCCCACATGGTCTTGTAAGGTCACTTGTCAGCCGCCGACGCGTGTCCTTTTCTGTTCAACTTTATCTTCGACTTCTGTTGAATAGTACAATTGATTTAAACCACTCAGGAGACCGCTATGCTTGTAATGAAGCATAGCTGTCTTGTGTAGTAAGCTGCTTTCCAGCCATGCTGGTTCTTCTATGATGAGTCACTTGATATTCTTAAATTGCTGGGGTACACATCCTTTGCTAATTGAAGAATATTGTCTACCTTGTGCTGGTAGACTAGACAGCAAACTAAACACTCAACACAGCAATATCTTCTGTCTATATATAAACAAACCTGTGTTGGCTGCACATAACATTCTAGTGTACATATCTGCTGTTTTATCATAATTAAATCCTTAATTACATTTGGGGACTCAACAGGACTATTGGGAACCGTAGCGCCGTCTCTATCTCTCACTTCATCATTAAAGTTTTGAAATTTCATCAATACCGAAACACGTCGACTGGTTCCGGTTAGACTTGCCGGAAAGTTGACGATTGACTGTATTTGGGTCTACCCAATCTCCATTTAGATCACCGCCTATCTTCAAGGTTTCTTCCTCCTCATGTACAACATTTTTACGATGTACATAATCTTCTATTACCTCCTCATTGTCCGATTCAAACGTATACGATTTCTCCTCTTCATCATCCATATTAACAAACGTATCATCAACAAGTTCATTGTCTGATTTACATCTATGTTCATTGGACATATATGTGACATTATCGTGACCTATATCCATCTTCATGACTTTATCATTGGTTTCTTTAACATGGATTTGTATGAACAAATTATCGAAAAGAAAATTAACCAACCAACCAATAATTCCGTATGCCTTGTAAGTAGTAGAACACGTCCCTCACATAAATTTTCATTGCCATCTTCTACCTTGCAGTTAACCATGTCAATCGCTTCACCCCACCAACAAGTTGCAGATCTAAAGGAATTTTCATTCCAGCAAGTAATAGGGATACCACAAACCGAAACCCAAACTAATCTCTTCATCAACCAGTAGTTCCTTTCAAGCAACCGAACGTTGGAGCACCACTTTCTAATGGCGTGGTCGATATTTTGGATGATGTTTTTCGCCTCATTCCTCAAATTACATACCAATAAGATATCCATACCGCTGAGATATTTAACGGATGCATTGAAGATACCTTTTGCTTCACATAAAAAGGCAGCTGATTTAAGATGTCTAAGTTATTAATTTCCCCAACGATGGACCTACTCAATAAGTCGTGATTGATGTGAGAGTCCTTAACATTAACAATTCTTTTCTCATCAAAAGTGTAGTCATGTGAGCTCCCCTTCTTTTCATTCCTTTGGTTGTGTAATTTTACTCTAAGTTCAGTATGTTACCTTGGGATTTTTTCTCTAAGATCGTAATTAGGGTTGCCAGTCACATCACAATAACAATGGTTATCCCTATGAGCATTGCGTGAATAATCTGCTGCATGTGATTCTCTCTCCTTAGGTTTCTGAGCATGTCCATGTCTCCCAAATTTGTTGTTACCTTCATCTTCTCTTTCAAATGCTTTAAAAACCCTAATGGGATTTCCATCGAATTTGATTTCCTCCAACCTCTTGAGCAGTCTGAATTCACTTCTGACATCGTGAAACCTAGCGAATGCAAAACGCTGTCCACTCTTCAGCCTCTTACTTGCCATATAGATATCCCTTAGATCCCCATGTTGTTTGAAAACCTTCCACAAGTCTGCAACCTTCCAATTTTCGGGAAGTTGAAGAACATGAAAGATGTCAAATGGATTCCGAATAGCCTAGTAAAATGATCTTGAGTTTTCCCGTTGTACCGATCTCTAAACCTTGTGTCCGCCGTGTTCACCCTCTCTCTAACCAAATTCTCCCTCTCTCTCTAGACTTGTTCTCTCTCTCATCTCTCTTTTCCTATTATGTTCTATAATATAAAATATTATAATTGCATAACTTTTTTGCAATTATTTGAAATTTGCATAGCTATTATTCAAAATTGTACAGTAGTTATAATTTAAAATTGCATTATTACTATTACTATTACTATTACTATTACTATTACTATACTAAAAGAGGTGGCCGGTTTCCGAAATGTCGTTTTGAGTTTGCGTTCACATTACAACTGGTCCTTCAACATCGGCTATATTTACACAACGGCCCCTCAAGTTTACACTTTTTCAGGAGTAAAAAGTGTAAATGTATAATTTTATTAAAATAAAAGAAACTAATTCCACCCGAATTTATAACGGGCCCTATCTTCTAGCACGATGCGAGTTAAATTTTTTCGAGACCACCGTTCAACTCGAAAAAAACTTACGAACCCAATGGGACTAACTATACGCGAAACGAACACTTCTAAAAAAACGCTAAACACAACGACAGCCCGTATCTTTCCGCTCGCCGCGAGTTAAATTTTTTCGACATGAGCGTCATACTCGAAATAATTTTATGAACAAAACGATAAAAAGTACGTTTGAAATGGACACTTTTTAAAAAATGCTAAAAATAACGAAAACCCGTATCTTTCTGCTCGCCGCGAGTTATATTTTTTCGCCAGCACCGTCAGACTGGAAATAATTTTATCAAAAAACGAAACTAACTACATTCGAACCGGACAGATTTGAAAAAACAGTAAAGACGACAACACCAACAACGGCACTTAACACATGGACCGTTTTCCCTTCTGTAAATGTAACAACCTCACATTGGGCCTAGTGGTAATTGTCCTAAATGCCCTTGGGTGTTATTATATGTTATTTTAATAATTATATGTTTATAATTATTTAATTATATAGTTGAGACCAGTTTGTGACAAGGATCACAGAACAGGTTTGTTTATTTAATTAGGACCTCATTTGGACCACTTAATGTGGTGTTTCGTATTTTAGATAACTGGTAAATATTCATGTGTATCATGGAGTAGGATTCTTCACTATGAAGAAAGCCTTGTTGAGTTAAATAACCCTGCTTCCTCTTATTTCCTCTTTTGGAAATATCAAACACCGATCTATTACTCTCAAATCCTCTCAAACCCTAATCCAAATTCATTTTTTGGTTGTCCAATTAAATCATATTTTCAGAATCCTTGTGATTTCACGAATCCAACAAGGTAAACTAATCAAATTTTCATAGCCAAATCAGTTTGCAAAATGGGTTTTTGTTTAGGTTTTGGTAAAAGTGGGTTTTGAATCAAAAAGTAATTTGAATGTGTTGTTTATGTCAAATTTATGTTAGAAAACGTTTGTATATGAGTTATATATGTTTCCTAAGTGATTTGTAGTGTTAAATTAGTGCAAAAACGAGATTTGGGGTTAAAAATGACGAAAACAGCGACATGGTACTGATGAACAGCTCCCGTACGGTTGCAGAATGCATCCATACGGTTACGGGGTGTATCCGGACCATTTCTGATGCAACCGGGCGGTTGCAGGTGCTCCCGCGCGGTTGCAGTCTGGCAACTTTTTAGAAAACTTGTTTTGGCCGTAACTTTCAAACCATAACTCCGTTTTTAATGAATAAACTACCGTTGGAAACGTAATGAGATTTAGTTTCAATTGGTGAAGTTTTAAAATACTGAATCAAACTTTAATTTGGGTCAAAATGATGGGATAGCGCGTATGCCTCGTTCTACATGCGTGGGATAGTTGCAATTGGATGGGAAACCATGTAAACTTGTCATATATGAATATATTAGGCTATATGATGTTGTTTAGAGTATGAATTGATGATATTATTGGTTAGATATAACTTGAGATATGGTATTCTCAGGTAATAAGGGAAAGGAGAAGGCTCAGTAATATAAGACTTCTGAGTTCTTGCTATTTATCAGGTGAGTGGGACTATCTTAACTATTATATGTATGTAGTAGCGGGTTATGATACTGTTGTCCCGCTATGTTATACCTGATGAGTTAGCATATGATGTTTATGCTTATGTGATGATTATGTGCACTTGGGTATTATCGGCTATGATGTCTAGTCGGTAATCAGCTTTGGGTATAAAGCTGAGCATAAGGTCAACCTTGCTGTCAGGTTGGGTTCAAGAGTTACTATTCGTGTAGTATAGTTTGAATGATGCATCCCCTGCGTCCGGATTACTATGCGAGGGAGACAGTAACAGGAACTTTCGGTAAACTCTAGCTCGATCAACTAGTAGTTAATGGCCCGTACAAGCCGCCGAGCCTAGTGTTACCATTCTGGTTTACCTTATTGATGCTATGGCATTGTGCTTAGCTTGATGCTAGATACCTATGACTGTTAGGATAATTCTATTCACTTAGCTTTATGCTAACCCCCCCTAGTTTCTCCCTTGCAGGATAAGTTTTGCATGCTATAGGTTTGGGAGTGGTTCTTTTGGATATGTTTGACAAACTACACTCTGATGCTTATATTTTGATACCTATATGTGTGTAAAAGCTTTTGGTTAACGTAACACATGGATGACTGTAATAACTATGATTTAGTTAATTACTACGTATGGTTTGTAAATATCAATATATTATGTTTCCGATGTGATTTAAAAAAAAATGTACGGTGTTACAAGTTGGTATCAGAGCATAGGTTTGGCAACGTGTACACATGGATGTCATGTTCCTAAACCTTACTTATGTTGTGTCAAACATATCTGTGGGGTAGAGTTAAGTGAATGTGGAAGTTGTATGTTAGTCTTAGGAACTAATAAATTATCCACTAAGCTTTGGTGAGATGATGTGCAGTACAGGTTAAAGATGACTGACGGACAACAGAATGTTCATGCTCCCCCGACCCCTGGTATCTTCAGAGTTCCGACAGAGGGTGAAATTTCAGATGAAGATCAAGGAGATGACATCCAGAGGTTAGAAAGTGAGCTACAGGAAGCTCGGGAAAAGATTACAGAACTAGAAAATACTCTTCCTGCACGTAACTTAGGAGCAAATGTGGAACCGCCACCTTCGGGTTTTCCATTTCCCCAACGTGGGCCTGCATCCACTGGAAATTCATCTCAGCAACAACAACAGTACCAGTTTCTGTTACCTCCTCAATTCCAAACACCACAGCCTAACCAGATACCCCTCCAAACTGGAAACCAATATCCTAACCAGTTTATGTACACTTACCCATTACAAATGATACCGCAAACAGTTGCTGAAATCCGAAAGAAATGTACATTCAAACAATTTATGGATTGTAAACCCCCAGAGTATTCTGGAAGTACAAGCCCGACAGACACCATAGATTGGCTGCGTGAAGTAGATCGAGCACTGGATGCTTGTCAATGCGAACCTGAATTGTGTGTTACTTATGCAAGCCGACTTCTGAAAAAGAAAGCAATGGGCTGGTGGGATTCTTTGACCGCCCAAGTGCCCAAAGAACAATTAAACCAAGTGATGTGGGAACAATTTTCAGCAAAGGTGTGTGAGCAGTACTGTACTCCTTACGAAATCTCCAAGATGAAGCGTGAGTTTATGAATTTAAGAATGACTGAGCAGATGTCAATTGATGAAGTGATCGAAAAATACACAGACAAACTCCGCTTTGTACAACAATGGCTTCCTGACGAACAATCCAGAATTGATCAGTTTGTTGAAATGATATTGCCTGAATACCGATCAATGGTGAGATTAGCAACAACCTTGCCTCAAGCGTTTGCTATGGCAAGAATGGTGGAAGGAGACGTCAAAGCTACCAAGAGTAAATAGAGAGAGCAAATGTCACAACCAAAACAAGCGACAAGCCAGACGAGCCAAATGAGTAGTAAATCTAGAAGATCTCATGGTAACCAACAAAGAGGTAGGGTTACCCAAAGCAGTGGTAGTAATTTGAGTCAGAAAATGTGGTGCAATGTGTGTAGGTCAACACGCACTGGACCCTGTACAGAGTCGACAAAAGGGTGTATAAGGTGTGGAGCGATGGGTCATGATGTTCAAGTTTGTTCATTTCGAGAAAATGTTTATTGGAATTGCAAAAAACTGGGTCATCGATCAGCTGATTGTCCTTCTGCAAAGCAAGTGAGCTCTGGGGTAGGGGCCAGAGCAAGAACAATGTCAGTCGGAGGATCCTCTGCTTCTTCAACGGGACAGAAGCGAAAGAATCCTCCACCACCTGAAGCAAGAGCCTTTCAAATGTCGGTTGATACATCTACTGAAACTGACGATGCGATTACCGGTATGTTTCTGATAAATTCTTCGCCGGCTCGTGTGTTATTTGATTGTGGAGCAAATCGCTCTTTTATGTCTGTTACACTATGTGATAAGTTGAAATTTCCTATCAACGTATTATCTAAACCTTTAAGAATAGAAGTGGGTGATGGTAAAACGGTTCCAGTCACAACCTCTGTGAAATGACCCATTCATATCGATTATAAACGATTCACGATAGTTGATTTCATTGCGAGGTATTTGACCTCTAAATGATACATTTTACAAACATTGCATTCGTTTTTAAAAGAAAAACTTTCATCACATCAAAAATTGACGGCATGCATACCATTTCATAATATATTCAACTATAAAAGACTTAATAATATTCTTGATGAACTCAACGACTCGAATGCAACGTCTTTTGAAATATGCCATGAATGACTCCAAGTAATATCTTTAAAATGAGCAAATGCACAGCGGAAGATTTCTTTCATACATGAGAATAAACATGCTTAAAAGTGTCAACCAACCAAAAGGTTGGTGAGTTCATAGGTTTATCATAAACAATAAAATTCATCATTTTGATAGACCACAAGATTTAAATTTAGTACACCTATATCGTGTACGAAAACATTTTTCATAATGCTTGGCAGAGTAGGTTCGTATCCTTTTCTCCCCCGTAGGTTGCCTCGCGATTTTTTTATAATAACCGTACACATATCTCGTGTACAAAATAACATACACATAACCTGTGCATAAAATCATTCTCTCGATACATAACATTCACTTTGCTTTCATTGCTTGGCTTGGTAACTGACCTTAACATATAATGCACATCAATAATATCCCCAAAACAGAACATCTTGGCTGTATAATATATAAACTTCGAAGTACTAAACACCACGCCCACTAGCTCTTCCGTCAAGTGAATATTTTGGGTGGGGGTGTTAAACCCGGTAGCTACCTTTAGGATTCGCGTGAATTAGGGCCATACCCGTTTTCTAATTCTTAGGTTACCAAGCAATAATAATCAGGGGAAATATTCACAACAATTAGTGGCAATTATAACGTCCAACTAATTCAATAATAATCCACAGAACTTCTGTCTGCATAATAATTCATTCGTGGAATATTTTACTTGTGTCTATCTCATCAAACATTTATAAAAGCATCTCATGTATTCTCAGTTCAAAAATATAGATTTCAAAGGCATTTAATACAATAGTTGTAAAAACAGCGCATGTATTCTCAGTCCCAAAAATGTAAAGAGTAAAAGGGAATCAAATAAACTCACGCATATAAATATTGTAAAACAGTTATTAAAACTTTGCATGAATTCACAATCCAAAAATGTAATGAGTAAAAGGGAGCAAATGAACTCACGATACAATATTTTGTAGTAAAAATATTCATATGACGAAACTGAATAATTGCAGGGTTGGCCTTGGATTCACGAACATATATCAATTGTATATTTATTAACACATATAATGGAAATTACATAATTTCATTTATTGATATATATTATTTATGTATTTGTAGTTATATAGAATTTATATAAATTTCCATTTAAAAGCGTATACTTATATTATATCTTAAATTACATGTTATATATATTTATTTTATATGTATATTTAAAATGATTAATATCCTATACGTTTAGTTATATTAATATATATAAAATATCATTAGTTTGTTCTATGTAAGTATTTATATAAATAATGTTATTATTTTTTATACCTAGTTATATGAAATATTAATATAATTCTAGTATAGGTAATATGTATAATTAATGTACAAAATATTTATTTGTTAGAATGATAGTTGATAATATTGATTTGCTAATAATAATAATAATGACTTTGTTAATAATGATAATACTAATAACAAAATGAAAATGATAACTTTTAATAATAAAGATACTAATAATGTTATTAATAATAATAATGATAACAAGCATAATAATACTGATAATAATAATAATTATAATAATAGTAATTTTTATTACTAATGATAATGATAAAGTTGTAATAATAATAATAATAATAATAATAATAATAATAATAATAATAATAATAATAATGGTAAAAATAATAATAATTAATAATGATATTATTAATAATAACAATAATATTTATGATACTTAATAATAATAATACTAATAATAATAATAATACTACTTAATAACAATAATAATTTTTGTAATACTTAATAATAATAATAATAATACTAATACTTCATAACAATAATAATAATAATAATAATAATAATAATAATAATAATAATAATAATAATAATAATAATAATAATAATAATAAATAAAAAAATAGAGTACAACCTTTGAAGAGAAGCATTTTTTTTTAAAAAAATGCCACTAATGGGGCTCGAGCCCGCGACCTCCTGAATACCTACTAACACCCTTTATCATTGACCTGCCTGTTTCTTTTCTGATTTATCTACCCCGTATATAAATATAAACGAATACTTCTGTTCTATGTTCTTCTTCTTCTCCCTCATCAGTTTCAAATCAATCGACCCATTTCATAACCGTGCAGTATTTTGTTGGCTTTAGATATGTTAATTGAAACCTATACGACCTTCATTGCTTTCCATAATAGCAAACAACAAACAAAAAAAATATAACAACAAAACAGCAGTCACTGTTTAACGAAAAAAATGAAGAACAAAGAATTCGATTTCGACATTGGGACTGTTTTAAATAAAAATTTCTACATGAAAAAGATTTTAAATCGTTTATAGAAACTTTAGGAACCATAAATTGAATTTGAAACATTATAACAATTACGAATTTCATGAAGAACAAACTGTTTGACTTTTTACTCGAAAACTTTGACTCGAAAATTCGACTTCGTTACGAGGAATTGAGACTTGAGATTTTGCAGATAGTTTGAAAATGGGATTCCCATCACTTCTGCAATTTTAGATTTTGAAATTTGTTTTGGATTCGATTTATTGCATAAAAGGTTTAAGAACAGAGGACGTAGGAGTTTTCTTTAAAATTTCTGATTTTATTTTCGAATTGCAGAAGGTATAGCATTATATAATGATAGAATTCGTATGATTGAAGCTTAATAAAGATGATTTGATCAATTTGTCTTCAATGTATATTGATTTTGACTGAGAATGAATTTGAGACAGATAGTTCCAAATAAAAATAATAATCGATGGCTAAATTCAACTAATTAGTACAACTGATACAGTTATACAATGAATTTTTGAGATAAAAACACAATCAAATACAGTTTGATTGTTACTTGCAACAGATTTTGATTCCATATCCAAATTTAAGATTTTTATATAAATGATTTTAATAATTAATAATTATAATTATATTAATAATAAATAATCAAAATAATAATAATAATAATAATAATAATAATAATAATAATAATAATAATATTACTAATTAATAATAATAATAATAATAATAATAATAAAAAGAGTAATAATAATACTAAGTCACAATATTAATATATTTAGTGAAATTTATAATAATAATATTATTAATGATAATTATAATAATATTGCATTTTTTATTAATATTAATAATATTAGTAATAATAATATTTATATATATCAAATTTCATATCTATATATTATATTTTTTATAAAATAATATTAATAACACTAGTATTGATATTATTATTAAGAGTAATAAAAATATGATTATAACAATTATTCTTAATATATAAGTATTACATATTATAGATTATAATTATATATTGTATATTATATAATAATGAATATTAAATTTTTATATATTTTAATAATAATAATATTTAATAATAATGAAGATATAACAAGTTACATGTTTTCCATTTTTATTTAATAATATTTATACATTTTATATATTACCATATAATAATAATTATTAATAAGAATCATATATATATATATATATATATATATATATATATATATATATATATATATATATATTCATTTTAATAATACTTAATTACTAATTATTTTACATTTTTAATTAGACACAATTGTTCGTGAATCGTCGGGAATAGTCAAAGGTTAACTGAATCCTATATAAATAGTTCAAAATTTTTGAGACTCAGCTTAATAGACTTTACTTATCATGTCAAAATCGAATAAAGATCAAGTTTAAATTTGGTCGAAATTTTCCGGATCGTCACAGTGCCTACCCGTTAAAGAAATTTCGTCCCCGAAATTTGATTGGGATTGTCAAGGCTGACAATAAGTATGTTTTCATGACTCATATGAGTTAAAATTTAGAGATTTATCATCAATGAATAGTATGGATAAAACAATTCGTTTATGTGAAGAGTACGAGTGAAGTTATCACAAAAGAGTGAAATGAATAAATGCAGGTTTGTCTTAACCGGTGACGTAGTCACGGTTGATTTCTGAAATTTAAGGGATTTAAAGAAAATCTTTGTAATAAGATTCGATTCTTCAGAAATTAAGGAAATTAGGATCCTCTTTGGTTAAATGCGATAATCTGTTTCGATTGTTCTATCGGATATTTCATTATAAATCCACCCTCTTCATTTCCTTTATATTTTGGAGTTCCATACTTTCGTTTTCTTTTCTCGACTTTAAGTCAAGCGAATAATGGTCCAGATTTCGTAGGTATGAAGTTTCGAATGAACATAACTAACGTTCTAAGAGAGAAATTGTAATAGCACGATCTTGATTGGTTAAATTACCAGAATTCAAGAGAAAAGATAGAAGTACCAAGAAAATATGCTCTTGATATATTTAAAGATTTGGTAGAATGTAAGAGTCGTGTGACATGGCACATGTTGACGTTATGGTCTGTGAATCATCACGTTCCATTAGAAACTCAGCATGAGTTACTGTAATATAATCACGTTGATCAAGTGTCATTATATTATACTAACTCATGCTTCAGTTCCCAACACTACTTCAAAAATATTCATATTTTAGACTCAAAGGTTTTCAGAATATAGAAACTAAACAGTTCCCTTTATGATGTAATACAGATAGCGCGAAGAGATAATTGATTTCAGATAAGAATAGTTATAAAGATATCTTCAGAAATATAGAGGATATTTATAATGAAAGATATGATAATATCTTATAATTCTACCATCAGAATATGATGAAGAAATTCATTCACAATGATTTAGAACAATTACGGAACAAGGTATTCGCTAAAGATTTCATCAGAAATAGAATCATCTGGATTCTTTATGTACAAGTTTAGTCCTTGTGATTTGATCAGAGTCTCCTTCCTGGTTTACTCAATCCGTTTTTCAATACCAAAATTTTTGAGCTTTTTCAGTATGTCACTCTTTATTATTAAACTTTTGACTGTTAAAACAGTCTTCAGTTTTCGCTGCTTCATCAGCTTTTTCAAAATTCGGAGATCTGATTCGTAAGCTAGAGTGCTTTTCAAAAATTCAGAATTGACGTTCATAAGGCCAGGAGATAGAAGTTATATATATATATATATATATATATATATATATATATATATATATATATATATATATATATAGTAGAATCGCTGAGAAATTCGAGATTATCGATTGATGCCTCTCGGTATTTGGTATGGTAATTATCATTACAAAATACCGATGAGTTCATGATAAGACTTCAATAGATAAATATAGTGATTTGTCAGAGAGATTTAAGCCAAGGAGCAGCGAGGTTGCTGGTACGTCTACTGGTAATATGGTGGAATATAAAAGGTTCCCCGGTAACAATAAAAGAGCACGCATATATATCAAGGTTATAATAAGGTTGATTCGAACAAAAAGTCGAAGTTGACTTGCTGGAGCTGTGACAAAACTGGCTATCTCGAACAGGAGTTGCAAAGTTATTTTCGGTAACAATAACGTTAAAGGAATTAGCATAGCTACGTGTTAAACGTTTACTCAGTTTTCGAGAGTTTTTCAGGTGCATAACTATAGGCATAAATCTTTCCTTCCGTAAATGAAGTGCGGTTGGTTCATCTTCTCGATTGAGGTGTTTTCAAGAATCATGAAAGGTTTGAACGCAGATTGTAATCGCCGAGGTACAAATGAGGTTTAAGATGAAATCAAGTGGCAAACTTGAAGAAATGTTTAGTTTTATATGTTATAATCAATATTTTAATTCATTTTAATTGTCCAATGTTATTAGTCCACAGTTAGTAGTCTACAGTTAGTAGTTCAATAATTCATATATAGTTTAATATATAATATTCGAATTAATTAATACGTATCGTGACCCATTGTATACATATCTCAGACTCGATCACAACTCAAAGTATATATATTATTTAGAATCAACCTCGACCCTTTATATGCTAACTCGAGCATTACCGCGATATAGAGTGACTTACGGTTATTCCAAATAATATATATAGATGACGTCGATATGATATGTCAAAACATTGTATATGTGTCCCGATTTATACGACAATATTTATAGTGCGTAAAATAAATAACAGAAATTAAATGACGATAAATAAAATTGCGAGAATTAAAATTGCGATAAATAAATTGCGATAAAGAATTAACAGTTAGCTAGGATTTTGTTAGCGTGGATTCTTATCAAAATTTCTCATAGTTAATTTGTTTGTTTCTAACAAATTTTATTTTGTCCAATGTTTTCTTCATTATGCCACTTGTTGGATTCTGATAGGTCAAAATCCAAATATGAAATTGAAAGAAAATGATTATTCTGCGGTGAACGGATACGTATATCTGTGGATGTAAGTAGAATAGTAAATGACTATTGAATCAGATTCGAAGAATGTACAGTGTAACTTATTAATAGTGAAATCTAAATATTCCTCTGGTATTACCTACCCGTTAAAATATTTTCACCATTAACAGTTTATACAAAAGAATTTTTAACTACAATCTTTCTGAAAACATATATACATATATATTTTCTCTAGATGTAATCATGGATTTAATGAGTTAATATGATATTAATCTCATTTAGTTTTCGGTTAGAATTAGAATAAATAACCTCTAAAACTTTAGAGATTACATAATCGCCATGAAGAACGAAGATAATTGATGTAGAACGATACGTAGAATGATGATTATACTCGAGGTACAGAATGAGATGTTGAGGTATGGATTGTTGAAACTTGGGTTGTTGGTGGTTCTGGTGTTGATGTTGGTGGTACTGTTGGTCCTGGTGATGCTGCTGAAGCTGGTAAATTTTGCACCATATTCTCCAAATTGATTACTCGAGCGCGAAGCTCGTTGAATTCTTCTATTATTCCGGGATGATTGTCGGTCAGAACGAGCGGATGAATAAGGTTTAGAATTTTAGATAGAATATAATCGTGGCGAGATATTCGGGAAATGAGGCTGGAAATGGTGTTTCGGATAGGTTCGCCGGTAAGTGATTCAGGTTCTTCACCAAGAGGTGAATTCGGTTGGTGGAAGGGATCTCCTTCTTCGCGTCTCCATTGATTAAGTTGACTACGAACCCATCCCCAATTCATCCAGAATTGATGATGGCTGATTAGTTGATTCATTCCAGTGACGCTGCTTTTGGAGCTCGAGTGGAACTCCATATCAGAATCAGAGGGACTTGAACTAGTGGCGAGTTCCATTTCGTACGAGTGAATAAAGGATTTTTCGATATGAAATGATTTTCGGATATCGGATGATATTCTAACTACATAGAATATCTATATATATAGTACTAAAGATTTCGTAGACTACGGAGGAATTTATGGCATATGTCAGGCAAGTCTACAGTAACAGATACGCTAAGATATGAATTATCAAATACGCTAAGATATGAATTTTGTCTATACACTATTCATGCAGTCAATGAAGTAAAACGTGTCTAGACTAAGAATGATAAGCAGGTAATTTCCTAAGGATGATAAGCAGGTACTTTTCGACACGAAATGATAAGCAAAACTTTTGACATGCAGACACAATCGAAGTCCAGACTCACTAATGCATCTAAACAACTATCAGTTAGATACTAATACAAGACCTGGTTCGCTAAGACCACCGCTCTGATACCAACTGAAATGACCCGTTCATACCGATTATAAACGATTCATGATAGTTGATTTCATTGCGAGGTATTTGACCTCTAAATGATACATTTTACAAACATTGCATTCGTTTTTAAAAGACAAACTTTCATCACATCAAAATTTGACGGCATGCATACCATTTCATAATATATCCAACTATAAATGACTTAATAATATTCTTGATGAACTCAATGACTCGAATGCAACGTCTTTTGAAATATGCCATGAATGACTCCAAGTAATATCTTTAAAATGAGCAAATGCACAGCGGAAGATTTCTTTCATACCTGAGAATAAACATGCTTAAAAGTGTCAACCAAAAGGTTGTTGAGTTCATAGGTTTATCATAAACAATAAAATTCATCATTTTGATAGACCACAATATTTAAATTCAGTACACCTATCTCGTGTATGAAACCATTTTTCATAATGCTTGGCAGAGTAGGTTCGTATCCTTTTCTCCCCCGTAGGTTGCCTCGCGATTTTTTTATAATAACCGTACACATATCTCGTGTACAAAATAACATACACATAACCTGTGTATAAAATCATTCTCTCGATACATAACATTCACTTTGCATTCATTGATTGGCTTGGTAACTGACCTTAACATATAACGTGCATCAATAATATCCTCAAAACAGAACATCTTGTCTGTATAATATATAAACTTCGAAGTACTAAACACCACGCCCACTAGCTCTTCCGTGTAGTGAACATTCTGGGTGGGGGTGTTAAACCCGGTAGCTACCTTTAGGATTCGTGTGAATTAGGGCCATACCCATTTTCTAATTCTTAGGTTACCAAGCAATAATAATTAGGAGAAATATTCACAACAATTAGTGGTAATTATAACGTCCAACTAATTCAATAATAATCCACAGAACTTCTGTCTGCATAATAATTCATTCGAAGAATGTTTTACTTGTGTCTATCTCGTCAAATATTTATAAAAGCATCTCATGTATTCTCAGTTCAAAAATATGGATTTCAAAGGCATTTAATACAATAGTTGTAAAAATAGCGCTTGTATTCTCAGTCCCAAAAATGTAAAGAGTAAAAGGGAATCAAATGAACTCACGCATATAAATATTGTAAAACAGTTATTAAAACTTTGCAAGAATTCACAGTCCAAAAATGTAATGAGTAAAAGGGAGCAAATGAACTCACGATACAATATTTTGTAGTAAAAATATTCATACTACGAAACTGAACAATTGCAGGGTTGGCCTTGGATTCACGAACCTATATCAATTGTATATTTATTAACACATATAATAGAAATTACATAATTTCATTTATTGATATATATTATTTATGTATTTGTAGTTATATAGAATTTATATAAATTTCCATTTAAAAACGTATACTTATATTATATCTTAAATTACATGTTATATATATTTATTTTGTATGTATATTTAAAATGATTAATATCCTATTCGTTTAGTTATATTAATATATATAAAATATCATTAGTTTGTTCTATGTAAGTATTTATATAAATAATGTTATTATTTTTTATACCTAGTTATATGAAATATTAATATAATTCTAGTATAGGTAATATGTATAATTAATGTACAAAATATTTATTTGTTAGAATGATAGTTGATAATATTGATTTGCTAATAATAATAACAACTTTGTTAATAATGATAATACTAATAACAAAATGAAAATGATAACTTTTAATAATAAAGATACTAATAATGTTATTAATATTAATAATAATAATGATAACAAGCATAATAATACTGATAATAATAATAATTATAATAATAGTAATTTTTATTACTAATGATAATGATATAGTTGTAATAATAATAATAATGGTAAAAATAATAATAAATAATAATGATATTAATAATAATAACAATAATATTTATGATACTTAATAATAATAATACTAATAATAATAATAATAATAATAATAATAATAATAATAATAATAATAATAATAATAATAATACTTAATAACAATAATATTTTCGTAATACTTAATAATAATAATAATACTAATACTTCATAACAATAACAATAACAATAACAATAATAATAATAATAATAATAATAATAATAATAATAATAATAATAATAATAATAATAATAATAATAATAATAATAATAATAATAATAATAATAATAATAATAATAATAATAATAATAATAATAATAATAATAATAAACAAAATAGAGTACAACCTTTGAAGAGAAGCCTTTTAAAAAAAAAAAATTGCCACGAACGGGGCTCGAACCCGCGACCTCCTGAATACCTACTAACACCCTTTATCATTGACCTGCCTGTTTCTTTTCTGATTTATCTACCCCATATATAAATATAAACGAATACTTCTGTTCTATGTTCTTCTTCTTCTCCCTCATCAGTTTCAAATCAATCGACCCATTTCATAAATGTGCAGTATTTTTTTGGCTTTAGATATGTTAATTGAAACCTATACGACCCTCATTGCTTTCCAATTTAATAGCAAATAACAAACAAAACAAAAATATAACAACAAAACAGCAGTCGCTGTTTAATGAAAAAAATGAAGAACAAAGAATTCGATTTCGACATTGGGACTGTTTTAAATAAAAATTTCTGCACGAAAAAGATTTTAAATTGTTTATAGAAACTTTAGGAACCATCAATTGAATTTGAAACATTCTAACGATTACGAATTTCATGAAGAACAAACTGTTTGACTTTTTACTCGAAAACTTTGACTCGGAAATTCGACTTCGTTACGAGGAATTGAGACTTGAGATTTTGCAGATAGTTTGAAAATGAGATTCCTATCACTTCTGCAATTTTATATTTTGAAATTTGTTTTGGATTCGATTTATTGCATAAAAGGTTTAAGAACAGAGGACGTAGGAGTTTTCTTTAAAATTACTGATTTTGTTTTCGAATTGCAGAAGGTATAACATTATATAATGATAGAATTCGTATGATTGAAGCTTAATAAAGATGATTTGATCAATTTATCTGTAATGTATATTGATTTTGACTGAGAACGAATTTGAGACAGATAGTTCCAAATAAAAATAAATAATCGATGGCTAAATTTAACTAATTAGTACAATTGATACAGTTATACAATGAATTTTTGAGATAAAAACACAATCAAATACAGTTTGAGTGTTACTTGCAACAGATTTTGATTCCATATCCAAATTTACGATTTTTATATAAATGATTTTAATAATTAATAATTATAATTATATTAATAATAAATAATCAAAATACTAATAATAATAATAATAATATTACTAATTAATAATAATAATAATAAAAAGAGTAATAATAATACTAACTTACAATATTAATAGTTTTAGTGAAATTTATAATAATAATATTATTAATGATAATTATAATAATATTACATTTTTTATTAATATTAATAATATTAGTAATAATAATATTTATATATATCAAATTTCATATTTATATATTATATATTTTTTAAAATAATATTAATAACACTAGTATTGATATTATTATTAAGAGTAATAACAATATTATTATAACAATTATTCTTAATATATAAGTATTACATATTATAGATTATAATTATATATTGTCTATTATATAATAATGAATATTAAATTTTTATATATTTTAATAATAATAATATTTAATAATAATGAAGATATAACAAGTTACATGTTTTCCATTTTTATTTAATAATAGTTATACATTTTATATATTACCATATAATAATAATTATTAATAAGAATCATATATATATAGTTTCATATCATATATATATATATATATATATATATATATATATATATATATATATATATATATATATATATATATATATATATATATATATATATATATATATATATATATTCATTTTAATAATAGTTAATTATTAATTATTTTACATTTCTAATTACGCACAATTATTCGGGAATCGTCGGGAATAGTCAAAGGTTAACTGAATCCTATATAAATAGTTCAAAATTTTTGAGACTCAGCTTAATAGACTTTCCTTATTGTGTCGAAATCGAATAAAGATCAAGTTTAAATTTGGTCGAAATTTTTCGGGTCGTCACACTCTGTGTCTGGAGTAACCATTGAAATAGATGGGAATGAATTCCCTATGACTTGTTTTTTTATGCCTATACCGAGCTTTGATGTCGTATTAAGTATGGATTGGTTAAGCCGCCATAAGCCAAGCATAAATTGTGATAAGAAAATAATTCATTTTCCTTTGGTCGATGGGACACGTGCTGTGGCCCGACGTGAACGGGGCGGGTTTAATTATCCGTTAATTTCAATGATGAAAGCTAAGAAATCGTTAGCCAAGGGGTGTGATTCGTTTCTAGCATATGTGATCGATGCAAAGAAAGAGAAGAAATCCGTTTCAGATATCCCGATAGTGTCCGAATTCCCAGAAGTCTTCCCAGATGAATTGCCGGGTTTAACGCCAGTTAGGAAAGTAGAATATAAAATTGAGTTGTTGACAGGATCCACACTAGTTGCTAAAGCTCCGTATCAATTAGCACCGTCCGAGATTCGTGATATGATGTCGCAAATTCAGGAGTTGCTAGATCGTGGGTTTATTCGGCCAAGTTCTTCGCCATGGGGTGCTCCAGTGTTGTTCGTGAAGAAGAAAGACGTAACTCTTCGTATGTGCATTGATTACCGAGAACTAAATAAAAGAATGGTGAAGAACAAGTACCCGTTGCCGAGAATTGATGATCTGTTTGATCAGCTACAAGGGGAATCGTACTTCTCTAAAATTGATTTACGATCAGATTATCACCAGGTTCGTGTAGCCGAGGAAGATATTCCAAAGACAGCTTTCTGTACAAGATACGATCACTACGAGTTTTTAGTTATGCCGTTCGGGTTGACAAATGCGCCAGCAATATTCATGGATTTAATGAATCGGGTGTGCAGACAGTTTCTCGACAAATTTGTGATAGTATTTATCGATGATATTTTGATTTATTCAAAGACAGAATCAGAACACACTACACATCTTAGACAAGTATTAGAACTGTTGAAACAGGAAAAGTTGTACGCCAAGTTTTCTAAATGTGAGTTCTGGTTAAGAGAAGTGCAGTTTTTTGGGTCACGTTATCTGCCAAGAGGGTATCAAAGTCGATCCGTCTAAGATAGAAGAGGTAATGAATTAGAATTCACCGAAGACTCCGACAGAGATTAAAAGTTTTCTAGGTTTAGCCGGTTACTACCGAAGGTTTATTAAAGATTTCTCAAAGATTGCGGGTCCGTTGACCAAGTTAACCAGGAAAGATGTAACTTTTCGATGGAGCGATGAACAAGAAAATGCCTTCTAGACATTGAAACGGTTATTGTGTTAAGCTCCGATTTTAGCGTTACCTGAGGGTACAGAAGATTTTGTTGTGTATTGTGATGCGTCATTAGCCAGATTGGGATGAGTGTTAATGTAGAGAGAGAAAATTATTGCCTATGCCTCTAGACAGTTAAAAACTCATGAGAAGAATTATCTGACACATGATCTAGAGTTGGCTGCAGTTGTATTTGCGTTGAAATTATGGAGGCATTATCTTTAAGGCACTCATTGTGTGATTTGTACCGACCACAAGAGTCTTCAGCATATATTTTCGCAAAAAGAATTAAACATGCGTCAGATACGGTGGCAAGAGCTAATCAAGGATTGTGATTGTGAAATTCGTTATCATCCAGGAAAGGTAAATGTAGTTGCAGATGCTTTGAGTCGAAAGAAATCCACTGACAATGTAAAATTCATGCGAATTGAGATTGTGTCATATTTGATTGATCGATTAAAGATAGCACAATTAGAAGCCTTGAAGGATGAACATTTGAAATCTGAGATATTAGTAAAGCGAAAAGTGGATTTAATTGACGATTCTTGTGGATTAAAGACTTTGAGTAGCAGAATTTGAGTTCCTTTGCTCGGAGGATTGAGGGATTTAATCTTGAATGAAGCGCACAAATCGAGATTGTCTATCCATCCTGGAAGTACGAAGATGTATCATGATCTGAAACCTTTATATTGGTGGCCAACAATGAAGAAAGATATCGCGCATTACGTAGAAAGGTGTCATATATGCGCCCAAGTAAAAGCTGAACATCAGAAACCTTACGGGTCATTACGTCAACTTGAGATTCCTCAGTGGAAGTGGGAGCAAATAATGATGGATTTCGTAACAAAGTTACCTCGAACCCAGAAAGGTCATGACATGATTTGGGTGATAGTTGACAGATTGACTAAAAGCGCGCATTTTCTGGCCACAAGTGAGACAGCTTCGCTCAGCAAGTTAGCCTAACTATATGTGAATGAGATTAAAGTTTGACATGGAATACCATTATCTATTGTATCAGATGGGGATTCGAGGTTCGTGTCTAATTTTTGGCAGAGTTTACAGGAGAATTTGGGTACTCGAGTTAATCTCAGCACAGCGTATCATCCTCAAACATATGGTCAAAGTGAACGTACTATTCAAACGTTAGAGGATATGTTAAGAGCTTGTGTATTAGTATATGGAGGATCGTGGGATTCTCATCTACCTTTGATTGAATTCACTTACAACAACTCGTATCACTCTAGTATAGGTGTGCCGCCCTATGAAATGCTCTATGGTCGTCGCTGTAGAACGCTGACTTGTTGGTTAGAAGCTGGAGAGAAACATTTTGCGGGTCCAGAGATTGTACAGTTAACTGCCGAGAAAGTAGCAATTGCACGCGAGAAATTGAAAGCCGCAAGAGATAGACAAAAGATGTACGTTGATCCGCGCAGACGGCCAGTTATTTTCACAGTAGGTGAACAGGTATACTTGAAAGTGTCGCCCTGGAAAGGAGTCATTCATTTTGGTAAAAGAGGCAAGTTAGCTTCGAGGTACATTGGGCCCTTTAGAATACAACAGGTGTTGAATGATCAGACTGTAGTATTAGATCTTCCCGCTGAGTTAGCGGGTATTCATAACACATTTAATGTGTGTTATCTTCGTAAGTGCAAGGTAGAAGATGAAAGTCAGATTCTACCACTGCAAGATTTGAAAGTTGATATGAATAAGAAGTTAGTGGAAGAGCCTATAAGAATTGTAGACAAGAAGATTACTAAGTTGCGTCATAAGCAGATACCGATGGTATTAATTGAGTGGAAGCACAGCTTAGGTTCAAACCTGACATGGGAGACAGAAGAGTTGATGAGAATCCGTTACCCTCATTTGTTTGACCTTGACCAGATTCCGAGGACGGAATCTCCTTTAAGGAGGTAGATTTGTAACAACCTCACATTGGGCCTAGTGGTAATTATCCTAAATACCCTTGGGTGTTATTATATGTTATTATATATTATTTTAATAATTATATGTTTATAATTATTTAATTATATAGTTGAGACCAGTTTGTGACAAGGATCACAGAACAGGTTTGTTTATTTAATTTGGATCTCATTTGGACCACTTAATGTGGTGTTTCTTATTTTAGATAACTGGTAAATACCCGTGTGTATCACGGAGTAGGATTCTTCACTATGAAGAAAGCCTTGTTGAGTTAAATAAACATGCTTCCTCTTATTTCCTCTTTTGGAAATATCAAACACCGAGCTATTACTCTAAAATCCTCTCAAACCCTAATCCAAATTCGTTTTTTGGTTGTACAATTAAATCATACTTTCAGAATCTTTTTGATTTCACGAATCCAACAAGGTAAACTAATCAGATTTTCATAGCCAAATCAGTTTGCAAAATGGGTTTTTGTTTAGGTTTTGGTAAAAGTGGGTTTTGAATCAAAAAGTAATTTGAATGTGTTGTTTATATCAAATTGATGTTATAAAATGTTTGTATATGAGTTATATATGTTTCCTAAGTGATTTGTAGTGTTAAAATAGTGCAAAAACGAGATTTGGGGTTAAAAATGACGAAAACAGCGACCTGGTACTGATGAACAGCTCCCGTACAGTTGCAGGATGCATCCGTATGGTTACAGGGTGTATCCGGACCATTTATGATGCAACCGGGCGGTTGCAGGTGCAACCGGGCGGTTGCAGGTGCTCCCGCGCGGTTGCAGTCTGGCAGCTTTTTGGAAAACTTTTTTTGGCCGTAACTTTCAAACTGTAACTCCATTTTTGATGAATAAACTACCTCTGGAAACGTAATGAGATTTAATTTCTAATGGTGAAGTTTTGAAACACTGAATCAAACTTTAATTTGGGTCAAAATGATGGGATAGGGCGTATGCCTCGTTCTACATGCGTGGGATAGTTGCAATTGGATGGGAAACCATGTAAACTTGTCATATATGGATATATTAGGCTATATGATGTTTTTTAGAGTATGAATTGATGATATTATTGGTTAGATATGTACTAACTTGAGATATGGTATTCTCAGGTAATAAGGGAACGGAGAAGGCTCAGTAATATAAGACTTCTGAGTTCTTGCTGTTTATCAGGTGAGTGGGACTATCTTAACTGTTATATGTATGTAGTAGTGGGTTATGATATTGTTGTCCTACCATGTTATACCTGATGAGTTAGCATATGATGTTTATGCTTATGTGATGATTATGTGCACTTGGGTATTATCGGCTATGATGTCTAGTCGGTAATCAGCTTTGGGTATAAAGCTGAGCATAAGGTCAACCTTGCTGTCAGGTTGGGTTCAAGAGTTACTATTCATGTAGTATAGTTTGAATGACGCATCCCCTGCGTCCGGATTACTATGCGAGGGAGACAGTAACAGGAACTTTCGGTAAACTCTAGCACGATCAACTAGTAGTTAATGGCCCGTACAAGTCGCCGAGCCTAGTGTTACCATTCTGGTTTACCTTGTTGATGCTATGTCATTGTGCTTAGCTTGATGCTAGATACCTATGACTGTTAGGATAATTCTATTCACTTAGATTTATGCTAACCCCTCCCCCCCCCCCCAACCATAGTTTCTCCCTTGCAGGATAAGTTTTGCATGCTATAGTTTTAGGAGTGGTTGCTTTTGGATATGTTTGACAGGCTACACTCCGATTCTTATATTTTTATACCCGTATGTGTGTAAAAGCTTTTGGTTAACGTAACACCTGGATGACTGTAATAACTATGATTTAGTTAATTACTACGTATGGTTTGTAAATATCAATATATTATGTTTCCGCTGTGATTTAAAAAAAAAATGTACGGTGTTACAGTAAATACATAAAGCTATGTTAAATATGAATACGCAGGCCGAAAGCCCCCGCCGCATCGTGCGGGCCGGACCCGAACTAGTTATTATTATTATTTGAAATGTTATACTCATTTTTCGAAATTGCATTGTAATTATATCAAATCGTGACGAAGCATCCTTCACTTTTGTAGTTAATACTATTACTAGCATAAAGTTCAACAATAATACAATAATAATAACTAGTGGTGTGCCCTCGCTTCGCATCGGGTTTGTAAATTATCGATAATTTATAATTAATACAGTAATATATAAGTAACTATTTATTTTGATAAATAAAATAAAGGTTATAGACAATTTTCTTCTTTCTGTAATCATTTAATATGTTAATTAATTGGTCTTAAGTTTTAAAAATGGCCATTATGTATTTAACATGCTAATGCTAATGGAAGATCCAAAATCAATAAAAAGGCCAAGGCCCAAAAAAACCCTACTAATATCTTGTATACATAATCATAACCGACACCAACTTTTTTCTTCATTCATAACCACAAATTTTCATCCATTGCACTATTTTCTTCTAGCTCTCTCTAACTACCACCATTACTTCCGTCGACATCTCAACTGGCACTCCCTCCGCCTATGACGACCCGACAAAATCTCCATTGACGGCGCCGTCAACTTAGGTCACGTTACGTGGTCGTAGTCCCTAAGTGAGACGCGTTTGACCAAAATTATGTCGCATTCATTTGAAACGTATAATACTTGCAAAGTTTTAAGTTACCAAGCGGTTTGACAACGAGTTTAAGTTACAAAAGTTAATAAGTATAAATGAAATAACTTGCGACATAATATAAGTTGAAAATCACGAATGCTATCAATAGCGTATGCATGTAAACATTAAGTTGGAATCCAAAGGTGCTATCACTAGCGTATACATATATGATTGACCCTAAGCAAGTAATCAAAGTGTGCGAAAGCATGTATCAAGTAGCCAAGTATGAACCTGAGAAACATATAGAAAACTGTCAACGAAAAACGTTGGTGAAATCATAGGTGTATTTGTAAACGTTGTTTTTGAACCACAAGATTTTGTATGAGTTGATTATCCAAATCGTTTGCATTCCAAAGTTGTTGTACGTTCGCGAGTACCCAATTATCAAGACTTAATTGTTTTACGAACCCCGTTATCATAGTGTTAGAACCTACACTATACCCGAAAATATATTTCATCCGCTAACGGCAGAGAACCGTCTGAATGAGGGCGCGTCAAGCCCGTATGGATTCACACAACATAAGTTCACGTTTACACTATACAAGTGTAACTAATGATAATTGAATTGAGGCTTTTTGTTCTAACTCGCTGTGGAATGTTTGTTTTCGTACTTGTGTTCAAAGCATAAAAGTATGATACGTATATGTTTCTCATCCCATGATTTAAAGAATAAAAGTTGTTGAAAAGATGGGACTATGATCTCACCTTGAGTGCACGAGTATAAAGGTACTTCACAAAGTAACGTGTGCAAGAACGAATGCTAGTCTTGACCTAAACAAGTAGGTCGTATCAATAACGGTAAAACACGAGCGGTCAAAGTTGTTCAATTAGTCCTATGACTCGTTACGACTCGATTATATAGCATGTGAATTAAGTTGTCAAGATTCATGCAAGAATCAAGTATAAGGGAAAGGTTATAATGATTAAACAAAGTATTGGTTAAGTTTGAATAAAAGTCAACTTTGGTCAAGTCAAAGTCAGCGAAAAAGTCAACACGTTAGGGTCGGGTCTCGGACAATTTTTCTGAGCTAATTAATCGTATATGAGCATGTTAGAACAAGTTACATGTTAATCGGAGGTGCGTAGCATAGTTAGAATTTAACGTGAAAAAGGAAAATTGAACAGCCCACAAACGCGGCAAACGCCGCGCCGTGCCAAATGATGGCCGCGCCGCACCAATGGCCGTGAGCCGATTCCTGGGCTGTTTCAAATGTTTAAGTCTCGAACCAAAATTCACCAATTCACAAATAACGAACCGTAAACATTCAAAACACGTATCTCATATCGTTGGAAATGTAATTTAACAAGGAATACAACTAAACACATTTCATCAAACAATTACATTATTTAAAATGACCAAATTGTAGCGACCCGACAAAATCGTCATTGACGACACCGTCTATTTAGGTCCCGTTACGTGGTCATAAGTCTTTAAAACAACGTTTGACCAAAAGTATGTCGCATTCATTTCAAAAGTAAAGATGTTTCAAGGTTTACAAAGTAGTTTGACAACTAGTTACATAACAAAGTTTAAAGTACAAATGAAACATATGCGACACAATTTGAAAGTAGTCAAAAGACGCTCCACGTATGCATGTATACTCGACATCCAAGCAAGTATCAAAAGTAATAAGCGGAAGCATGTATCATTAAGCATTCAAGGACCTGAGAAAACATAAAAGAATCTATCAACGTAAACGTTGGTGAAATCATAGTTGTATGCATAAAGTATATTTGTATCACGAGGTTTAGTATAAATCGTTTATCAAGCGTATACATCTCAAAAGATGTGTTTGTATCACGAGCACCCAATTATCAAGCTTAACTGAATCTTACCTCTGCATAATAGTGTTAGAACCAACACTATACATCGAAAGTACGTTTCATTCATCTGAATGAGGGTTCGTCAAACCCGCATGGCCACACAACATAATTTCTCGCTTACACCCTACAAGTGTAACTAATGATAATTGGACTTGAGGATTTTCGTTCTAACTCGTATGTATCTTTGCTTTCGTATAGTATTCAAAGTATCAAAGTATGAAAAGTATATATATACATGTGAAAAGTATATATAAGTATGTAATGTATATGTTTTCTCATCCCACGATTTTAAAAGTATAAAAGTATTTAAAAAGTGGGGCTATGATCTCACCTCAAGTGTATGAATGTAAATTTACTTCAACAAGTAACGTGTGCAAGAACAATGCTAGTCTCGACCTAAATAAATAGGTTGTATCAATAACAATAGTCACAATTGGTCAAAGATGTTCAATTAGTCCTATGGCTCAATACGACTCGATTATGTAGCATGTGAATCAAATTGTCAAGTTTCATGCAAGATACAAGTATAGGATCATGTTAGAAATATTGCATAATCATTCGGTTAAGTTTGACAAAAAGTCAAACTTTGGTCGGTCAAAGTCAACGAAAAAGTCAACGCATTCGGGTCAGGTCCCGAACTATTTTTCTGTGCTAATTATTCATATATAAGCATGTTAGAACAAGTCTCATGTGAATCGGAGGTCCATAGCATGCCAAACATTTTACGTGAAATGGACCACGAAAACAGAACCTGGAACACGGCTTAGGTCGCGCCGCGACCTAGGATTGCCGCACCGTGGCATTGGTCGTGTGCTGGTACCTGGTCAGTCTCAATTGTTCAAGTCCCAAATCAAAACTCTTTCAAGCATAAATTACAAACCGCAATCACTTAGAACTCGCGTCTTATATCGTTAGAAAGCTAATTTGACAAGGAACACAACTAAACAATTTCACCAACCGAAAATATTATTTGCAATAACCGACTTTTCAAATCAAATGATCAATCAATGCACACATTTAATGCTTCAATTTTTACAAGTGCACATTTATGATTCGGGCATTAAATGCATACATAAAACACGTCGTTTTGTAGATAATCAAGCATACAATACTACTAACTACTTACTAACAATAATTCATTCCATTCAATGCATCAAATATTCATTTCAAGCTTATCAAACCCTAACCCAAATTCACCAAAATCACTAATCAAGTTTATGGAGTTTTCTCAAGCAACCTACACATCAAATTGAATCTAGTGATACTAGGAACACATTTAATACATGCATTTATAACATTTTACAACATTCAAGCAACCAAATCACCAAATCAAACACACCAAAGTTCATATGCAAGTTAGTTATTTCAAATAACAAAATCGAGCATATAAATCATATGATCATGTTAGACTTGAGCCATAGACACTAATCAACAACTTTATAACTTAAAAACATCAAGAACACAAAATCTAGTGATTTTAGAAAGTTGCCCAAATGTAATGAAATCGGTATGGAATTGAAGAGGAAGTTGCAAGGATTCCAAATATGTAATTTGTTTTGTCAAACACTTGCTAGATCATGAGTGGATGATGAGTTCTTTGTAATGGAGATTGAGAGGAATTTGAGAAGTATTGAAAGAAAAGGGAAAATGAAAATGGAAATTAATGAATGGTGGAGAAAGGGTGTTGACTAGTTGACCTAGTCACACCTTTGATCACTTTGCAACAATGGTCCCTCTAGTTTCATTCGGGTGGGTGAATTACCTAAACGAGATAATTTAAAATGCGTATTAACGGAAGATGTTATAAACATATAACAGAGTTTAAAATAGTATAACGGAAAAGTAAACGGAAAAAGGCGGGATGTTACATTACCTACTCCTTAAAAGAAGTTTCGTCCCGAAATTTAAGTAGGCGTAGTAGTCGTTGTTTCTTCCTCGAGATGTTGCGTTTCCGAATTTTTGAATAGATGAGGATACTTCATTTGCATTTGATCTTGTCTTTCCCAAGTAAACTCGGGTCCCCTTTTGGCGTTCCAACGGACCTTGACAATTGGAATTCGGCTTTGTTTTAACGTTTTGATGGAGGTGTCCACAATTTCAACCGGTTCCTCCACGAAATGAAGTTTGTCATCAATAGTAAGCTCCTCGAGAGGAATGACGATATCGGGTTCGGCAAGGCACTTTTTCAAGTTAGATACATGGAAAGTAGGATGAATGGAGCTCAACGGAGGCAGAAGATCTAAACGATAAGCAACGGTTCCAACACGCTCCAAGATTTCGAAAGGACCAATATACCGCGGATTTAGCTTTCCGCGTTTTCTGAAATGGATTACACCTTTCCAAGGTGAGACTTTTAACATTACACGATCACGGACTTGAAATTCGAGGTCGTTACATCATTTGTCGGTATAGCTCTTTTGACGACTTCGGGCCGTCCTAAGCCTATCTCGGATTTAAACGATTTTCTCGGTTGTTTCATGAATGAGTTCGGGTCCGGTGATTTGTGTGTCGCCTACTTCGACCCAACAAAGAGGAGAACGACATTTTCGGCCATATAAAGCTTCGAATGGTGCGGCGTTAATACTCGCGTGATAACTATTATTGTAGGAGAATTCGGCGAGAGGTAAGTGCTTGTCCCAAGCTTTCCCAAAATTGACAACACAAGCTCGTAACATATCCTCCAAGGTTTGTATTGTATGTTCACTTTGCCCATCGGTTTGTGGATGATAGGCGATGCTCATATCTAAACGCATTCCCAACGCTTCTTGTAAAGTACGCCAAAATCTAGAAACAAAACGGCCATCTCGGTTGAAGATAATCGATAAAGGTACACCATGATGGGCTACGATCTCCTTGATGTAAAGTTACGCAAGTTTCTCCATTTTGTCGGTTTCTTTCATGGCGAGAAAGTGTGCGGATTTGGTGAGACGGTCAACAATGACCCAAATAGTATCATAACCGCCCGACGTTTTCGGTAGCTTGGTGATAAAATCCATCGTTATCCTTTCCCACTTCCATTGTGGGATTTCGGGTTATTGAAGTAGTCCGGACGGTCTTTGATGTTCGGCTTTGACTTTGGAGCAAGTTAGGCACTTTCCAACATAAGTAGCAACGTCATTTTTAATGTTCGGCCACCAATATTGTTCTTTAAGGTCATGGTACATCTTATTGGCACCGGGGTGAATCGAGTATTGTAACTTATGGGCTTCGTCTAAAATAAGGCTTCGCAAGTCCCCATAACTAGGCACCCAAATTCTTCCGATGAAATATCGGAGTCCGGTTTCTTTAACTTCAAATCGAGAGGTAAGGATGTTCAAGTGTTCGAGGGAGATGTTTTCATCCTTGAGAGCCTCATCTTGGGCTACACGAATTTGACTATTGAGGTTGGTGTGAATGGTGATGTTTAAAGCTCATACACGAAGAGGCATCGTTCTCTCCTTTTGACTTAAGGCATCGGCTACTACGTTTGCCTTCCCGGGATGGTAACGAAGCTCACAATCATAATCGTTTAAAGTTTCAATCCACCATCGTTGTATCATGTTTAGTTGCTTTTGATCGAAGATGTGTTGAAGGCTTTTGTGATCGGTGAAGATGGTACTTTTGGTTCCATAAAGATAATGTCTCCACATTTTAAGTGCGAAGACAACGGCTCCGAGTTCGAGATCATGTGTCGTGTAGTTTCGTTCATGAATTTTGAGTTGTCGGGAGGCATAAGCAATGACTTTCTTCCGTTGCATCAATACACACCCAAAACCATGTTTCGAGGCATCGCAATATACAACAAAATCGTCATTGCCTTCGGGAAGTAACAAGATAGGAGCGGTGGTTAGCTTTGTTTTCAAGATTTGAAATGCGGATTCTTGTTCGGTCGCCTAAATGAATTTCTTTCCCTTGTGAGTTAACGCGGTTAGAGGACGAGCAACCAAACAGAAATCCTTGATGAATCTTCGGTAGTATCCGGCGAGACCCAAAAATTGACAAATGTGAGTAGGAGTAGTAGGAGTCTCCCATTTACTAATGGCTTCGATTTTTGATGGATCGACTTTAATACCTTGATCACTTACAACATGACCAAGAAATTGAAATTCCCTCAACCAAAATTCACACTTGGAGAATTTGGCATAGAGTCGTTCTTGTCTCAAGAGTTCAAGCACAAGTCAGAGATGTTGTTCGTGTTCTTCTTCGCTTTTAGAATAGACCAAGATGTCATCGATGAACACAATAATGAATTTATCGAGATACAGTTTGCACACGCGGTTCATAAGATCCATGAACACCGCCAGTGCGTTAGTGAGACCAAATGGCATTACAAGAAATTCATAACTACCATAACGAGTCCGGAAGGCAGTTTTGTAGACATCTTCCCCCTTAACCCTTAATTGATGATAACCCAAGCGGAGGTCGATTTTAGAATATACACGAGATCCTTGTAGTTGATCAAAGAGGTCATCGATGCGAGGAAGAGGATATCGGTTCTTAACCGTAAATTTATTTAGTTCACGATAATCGATGCACATTCGTAGGGATCCGTCTTTCTTTTTAACAAACAAAATCAGAGCGCCCCATGGTGAATGGCTAGGTTGGATAAAACCACGGTCAAGTAGTTCTTGGATTTGACTTTGCAATTCTTGCATTTTGGATGGAGCAAGTCTATATGGTGCACGTGCTACGGGTGAGGCTCCCAGAATACGATCGATTTGGAATTCTACCGGTCGATGAGGTGGAAGACCCGGCAATTCGTCGGGAAATATATCGGAAAAGTCACTAACAATTGGCACATCATCGATATACTTCTCATCGGACTCGACTTTCTTAACATGGGCAAGGATTGCAAAACAACCCTTACGGAGTAGTTTTCTAACTTTAATGCACGAAACGAGGATGAGTCCGGTGCAACTCTTATCGCCATAAACAATCAAGGGTTCACCATTCTCGATAGGAATTCGGATTGCGTTAAGATCACAAAGGATGTGAGATTTCGTTTTGGCTAACCAATTTATACCAATTATTACATCAAAACTCCCTAGTTCCATGGGTATCAAGTCAATTTCAAACTCATTACCCAAAATATTTAACGTACACCCCTGGTAATATGTGTCGGCACTCAATAGTTTCCCGTTGGCCACTTCAATGGTATAAGTGGTATCTAGTGGGAGTGGTGGAGTGCTAAAAGAATGAATCAAAGTCTTGGATACAAAGCATTTATCGGCACCCGAATCGAATAAATAAGTAACATAAGTGTTGTTGAGAAGAAACGTACCCGTGACTAATTCATTGTCATCTCGGGCTTCCTCGGTGTTGATGTTGAAAGCTTGGCCGCGTGTGTTGGGGTTGGCTTTCTTCTTCGAGCATGCATTTCTATAGTGACCCGGTTGGCCACATTCATAACAAACACCCGATATTGGTGCATTGGGCCCCTTTTGAGCAACGGGAGTGGTGTTTCTACATTCGTGGGCCAAATGGCCACTCTTTTGACACTTGATGCAATACGGCCTTCCACATTAACCCAAATGATGTTTGTGGCACTTGTTGCAAAACGGTAAAGTTCCGGCATAACCTTTCTTACCGTCGGGAGTGAAAGGCTTCTTGGCGGGGTTGTTGTTGTAGTTGCTTGATTGAGAGGGTTCCCACTTTCTTTTGTTGCCTCCCATTTTATCCTCGGCCTTAAGAGCCGGCACTACTACTTCATCCACCGTTTCTATCAATTGGCGGGCCATGTTCAAAGCGGCTTGATGATTAGCGGGTTTGGAGGACATCACACCTTGTTTGATGCTCTTTGGAAGACCATCCATATAGAGTTCAACCCTTTGAGATTCGGGGTTCACGAGTTTAGGACACATCAAGGATAGCTCGGTGAAGCGTTGGTTATAGGCCTTGAGATCGTTTTCGACCGCTTTCAAAGTTCTTAGCTCTTATTCGAGCTTTCGGGTTTCTTCGCGAGGGAAGTATTCAACAATCATCTTCTCCCTTAAATCGGCCCAAGAGAGGGCATGAGCTTCATCGGTACCCACCGATTGAACATAGGTGTTCCACCACATGAGGGCGACATCGGCAAAAGTGTGAGTGGAGTATTTGACCTTGTCTTGGTCCCGACAACTGCTTATGCTAAAGACGGCCTCCGTTTGTTCGATCCATCGAGTGAGTGTAACCGGTCCCCCGGTTCCATCATAAGTGTGAGGTTTGCACCCCATAAAAGCCTTGTAGGAGCACCCTTCGCTAGAGTTACCGGCTCCTTGGTTGTTGTTGTTGTTGTTGTTGTTGTGGTTGTTGTTATTGTTGTTGTTGTTGGTGGAGTGACCGGCCATGGCCGCCTCTACGGCGGTGGCCACCATTCGTTGTAGTGCTTTTTCGGGAGTTTCACGGCGTGGCACACGGCGAGGAGGCATTGTTCCTTCAAAACAAAAGAATACCGTTGGTTAGTATTCTAAATAATACTAACCGTGATATGGAATAAAGATAGAGAGAAAATTTTCCTTGACTCGCCTTAAATTCTTTACGTCATAATGTCGGAACGTTCATATGAGTCACCGTAATATAATCCCGGAAATTATATTACCCTAATTCATATGCGCATTCGACATTACTTCATATAGTCAAAGTGGCGTGTCAATCAAATTAAACAACGTGAGATTAAGATAGAATAAGAATAGATATGAGTATGAGAGTTCGAGTATAAATGCACAAGTAGTCAAGCAATTCCAACTTCAAGTCTATATGCCGATTGTAGTCTAGACTCACCAATGTACCCTATGACTCGGGGTCGACACCAATGAACTCTAAATCTCTACAACCAATGCTCTGATACCATCTATAGCGACCCGACAAAATCGTCATTGACGGCGCCGTCTACTTAGGTCCCGTTACGTGGTCATAAGTCTTTAAAACAACGTTTGACTAAAAGTATGTCGCATTCATTTCAAAAGTAAAGATGTTTCAAGGTTTACAAAGTAGTTTGACAACTAGTTACATAACAAAGTTTAAAGTACAAATGAAACATATGCGACACAATTTGAAAGTAGTCAAAAGACGCTCCACGTATGCATGTATACTCGACACCCAAGCAAGTATCAAAAGTAATGAGCGGAAACATGTATCATTAAGCATTCAAGGACCTGAGAAAACATAAAAGAATCTGTCAACGAAAACGTTGGTGAAATCATAGTTGTATGCATAAAGTATATTTGTATCACAAGGTTTAGTATAAATCGTTTATCAAGCGTATACATCTCAAAAGATGTGTTTGTATCACGAGCACCCAATTATCAAGCTTAACTGAATCTTACCTCTGCATAATAGTGTTAGAACCTACACTATACATCGAAAGTACGTTTCATTCATCTGAATGAGTGTTCGTCAAACCCGCATGGCCACACAACATAATTTCTCGCTTACACCCTACAAGTGTAACTAATGATAATTGGACTTGAGGATTTTCATTCTAACTCGTATGTATCTTTGCTTTCGTATAGTATTCAAAGTATCAAAGTATGAAAAGTATATATATACATGTGAAAAGTATATATAAGTATGTAATGTATATGTTTTCTCATCCCACGATTTTAAAAGCATAAAAGTATTTAAAAAGTGGGGCTATGATCTCACCTCAAGTGTATGAATGTAAATTTACTTCAACAAATAATGTGTGCAAGAACAATGCTAGTCTCGTCCTAAACAAATAGGTTGTATCAATAACGATAGTCACAATTGGTCAAAGATGTTCAATTAGTCCTATGGCTCAATACGACTCGATTATGTAGCATGTGAATCAAATTGTCAAGTTTCATGCAAGATACAAGTATAGGATCATGTTAGAAAGATTGCATAATCATTCGGTTAAGTTTGACAAAAAGTCAAACTTTGGTCGGTCAAAGTCAACGAAAAAGTCAACGCGTTCGGGTCGGGTCCCGAACTATTTTTCTGTGCTATTTATTCATATATAAGCATATTAGAACAAGTCTCATGTGAATCGGAGGTCCATAGCATGCCAAACATTTTACGTGAAATGGACCACGAAAACAGAACCTGGAACACGGCTTAGGTCGCGCCGCGACCCAGGATTGCCACGCCGCGGCATTGGTCGTGTGCTGGTACCTGGTCAGTCTCAATTGTTCAAGTCCCAAATCAAAACTCTTTCAAGAATAAATTACAAACAGCAATCACTTAGAACTCGCATCTTATATCGTTAGAAAGCTAATTTGACAAGGAACACAACTAAACACATTTCACCAACCGAAAACATTATTTGCAATAACCTAATTTTCAAATCAAATGATCAATCAATGAACACATTTAATGCTTCAATTTTTACAAGTGCACATTTATGATTCGGGCATTAAATGCATACATAAAACACGCCGTTTTGTAGATAATCAAGCATACAATACAACTAACTACTTACTAACAATAATTCATGGCATTCAATGCATCAAATATTCATTTCAAGCTTATCAAACCCTAACCCAAATTCACCAAAATCACTAATCAAGTTTATGGAGTTTTCTCAAGCAACCTACACATCAAATTGAAGCTAGTGATACTAGGAACACATTTAATACATGCATTTATAACATTTTACAACATTCAAGCAACCAAATCACCAAATCAAATACACCAAAGTTCATATTCAAGTTAGTTATTTCAAATAACGAAATCGAGCATATAAATCATATGATCATGTTAGACTTGAGCCATAGACACTAATCAACAACTTTATAACTTAAAAACATCAAGAACACAAAATCTAGTGATTTTAGAAAGTTACCCAAATGTAATGAAATCGGTATGGAATCGAAGAGGAAGTTGCAAGGATTCCAAATATGTAATTTGTTTTGTCAAACACTTGCTAGATCATGAGTGGATGATGAGTTCTTTGTAATGGAGATTGAGAGGAATTTGAGAAGTATTGAAAGAAAAGGGAAAATGAAAATGGAAATTAATGAATGGTGGAGAAAGGGTGTTGACTAGTTGACCTAGTCACACCTTTGATCACTTTGCAACAATGGTCCCTCTAGTTTCATTCGGGTGCGTGAATTACCTAAACGAGATAATTTAAAACGCGTATTAATGGAAGATGTTATAAACACATAACGGAGTTTAAAATAGTATAACGGAAAAGTAAACAAAAAAAGGCGGGATGTTACACAAATCCTCGTCGGATGATCGTTAAAAGTTCATCATTAAAGTTTCAAGTTCGTAAAACGCATTTCATGATTCGGGAACTTACTACACACATATAATATGCCGTTTCGTAGGTAATTACGCATACAATACAACTAAGCACTTACCAACAACGTCTCATAGCATTCAAGGCATCAAAAGTTCATTTTAAATGCTATCAAACCCTAACCAAGAATCATGAATTCAACATTTATGTTAATGAAGTTTTTCCAAGTCAACCTACATACCAAAACGAAGCTAATGATGCTAGTAACACTTTTAATACATGAGCTTTAACATTTAACAACATTAAATCACCCAAAACTCAAGATTAAACAAACCCTTTTTAAGTTCATGCTAGTTTATGCAAAATAACAAGATCGAGCAAATAAATCACATATTCATGTTAGACTCGAGCCATAGACACTAACTAACACACTTTTAAGTTTAAAAGTCTAATTTATGAAAATTAGAGATTTTGAAAAGCTTACCCCAAGCTATGAAATTGGTACCAAAACGTAGAGGATGAAGAGAGGATTCCAAAAGTACAATTTGTTTTTATGTTTGCTTCCTTGAAATGATTTAGATGATGATTGAATGATGTGGTGAATTTGAGAGAAAATGGATGTAAGAAAGGAAAGAGATAAGAGAAATGAGAGAATGAGAGGTGGGAGGTGGGTGTAAGAGTGGTTGACTAGTTGACCTAGTCACCACTTTGGTCCCTTGGCAACATTGGTCCCTCGAGTTTAAAAGCGGGTGCGTGAATTAACCAAACGAATTATTTTAAAAACGCTAAAGTAACAAGAGGTGTTATGATTAAATAACGGTAAATATTAAAACGCTATTCAACGGAAGATACAGATTTAGATAACGAAAGATATCATCTAAAAAAACAGCGTTTAAAATAAATTAACGGAAAAAGGCGGGTTATTACATTACCCACACCTTAAAAGAAATTTTGTCCCGAAATTTAGTTGGAGGTAGTAGTTGTTGATTCTTCCTCGAGACCTTGTGTTGCCAATCCTACGAATAAGTGAGGGTACTTCTTTTGCATTTGATCTTGTCTTTCCCACGTAAACTCGGGTCCTCTTTTGGCATTCCAACGAACTTCGACAATCAAAATTTTACTTCGTTTTAAGGTTTGGTTTCACCATCCATAATTTCAACCGATTCTCTTATGAAGTGGAGTTTGTCATCGATAGTAAGCTCGTCGAAAGGAATAACGAGTTCTTGTTCGGCAAGACACTTCTTTAACTTTAATACATGAAATGTAGGATGAACGGAATTCGATTGAGTTGTGAGTTCAAAACGGTAAGCAACAGGTCCAATACGCTCCAAGATTTTAAAAGGATCAAGATATCATGGATTTAGCTTTCCACGTTTCCCGAAACGGATTTCACCTTTCCAAGGTGCGACTTTTAATATTACGCGGTCACCCACTTGGAATTCGAGAGGTTTACGTCTAACATCAGCATAGTTCATTCAACAACTACGGGTCGTTTTGGGTCCTTCTTGAATATGAATAAATTTTCGCGGTCGTTCATGAATAATCTCGGGCCCAGTGAATTGATTATCATTTACTTGGTTTGACAAAAGGAGAACGACGTTTTCGGTCATATAAAATTTCAGAAATGCTCGAATGGTAACTAGCATTGTATGAGGAATCGGCTAAAAGCAACAATACAAGTTCGTAATACGTCTTCCAAGTTTTGAATCGTACGTTTGCTTGGTCCGTCAGTTTGTAGATGATGCGCGGTACTCATGTCTAAATGTGTTTCAAAGGCTTTTTGTAAGTCTAGAAGTGAAATGAGCATCTCGATCCGAAATAAAATGACAATGGCAAATCATGTCGAGATAGAATCCCTATAATGTATAATTGTACAAGCTTTTCCCATCTTGTCGGTTTCTGAAAAACGTTTGTTAGGACAAGTTTCTTATCGGTTTCTGAAAACGTTGTTAGGACTATTCACCCTGGTGGCGAATACTAGTATAACATGAAGAGTCTCTCTATCCATTGAGAATTTAGATAAAAGATTTCCTTATACGGAAGTACGAGTGTAATGCGAGAGAAGCTTTCACCTCGATGTGAGCATACCAAGCATTTTGTAGTTCGTTGATAAAAGTGTGCGAAAACGAGATACTATACACGTGTAACATATGTTTTGAAGTTGAAAGAATTGGTCGTTTATTCAGAAGCATCAATATGATTCGGCGATAATCAAAGGTGTGTCCTCGGTATGGTTGTTATCAATATTCTCGGAGTTTTCGGATGCCAACAAGGAAAAATAAAGTTATGTACATGGCACATGGTGATGATTAGGTTGATCGAGTCCAATCACCATCACGAATCATTAGAACTTTGGTAAGACTTACCATAATATAACCACATTGATCGAGTGTCGTGATATTACGCTAACTCATACCTCCATTC
Source organism: Rutidosis leptorrhynchoides (assembly GCF_046630445.1). Lineage (NCBI taxonomy): Eukaryota > Viridiplantae > Streptophyta > Magnoliopsida > Asterales > Asteraceae > Rutidosis > Rutidosis leptorrhynchoides. Next base: position 74,458,409 of record NC_092341.1, read on the forward strand.
CTACATCACTCCATAGAATCAAGTTCGTGTAATCGTGAAGATTTAAAATGAACAAAGTGTAACGACGTCTCTAACGTGACTCATATTAAATCGAAAGAATTAGTGCAACTCTGAAGATGTGTTTCCCGAGGGAAGTGTATAACTGGTTATTCACGTCAATACGGTTCAAGTCAAATAATAATGTCCTTAGGTATGAAAAGAATAACGAATTATGATAACGAGTAGTACGCAACCGTAGTGGTAAGTAGTGATGACGATACTCATCTAGAGTAGTGGTGGTAGTAACAAGAAGTGGTAGATAGTGAAGATCACCGGTGTAACATCGGTAGTGTTTAGTGATTGCCATAGTGGTGGAAACTTTCTAGTACTGTTGGATAGTAAGCTGGGACGGTGGTGAATAACAACCTGGGGGACAAAGTTCCCGAACTAGTATAACTATTGAAGTCGTCATCATCCTTACGTGTATAAATCTTAAGTTTACGTGTGTTACCCAAAAGTGGCAGAGTACGAGTTCGTATGATGAAAATTTGGTACCATTAAGAAGTTCACCTAAGAAAGATTCAAGTATAAATGCACAAGTAGTCAAGTAAGTGCTATCTATAGCAAATGCAAGTAAGAATGCAATGATTAACTATCTGGTTGTAGTCTAGATTCACTAATGCGTCCTAACGACTCTGTCAGACACACTAATGCACATCCTAGATCCCTACAACCAATGCTTTGATATCAACTGTGACGACCCGACAAAATTGCCATTGACGGCGCCGTCAACTTAGGTCCCGTTACGTGGTCGTAGTCCCTAAATGAGACTCGTTGACCAAAATTATGTCGCATTCATTTGAAACGTATAAGACTTGCAAAGTTTTAAGTTACCAAGCGGTTCGACAACGAGTTTAAGTTACAAAAGTTAATAAGTATAAATGAAATAACTTGTGACATAATATAAGTTGAAAATCACGAATGCTATCAGTAGCATATGCATGTAAACATTAAGTTGGAATCCAAAGGTGCTATCACTAGCGTATGCATGTATGCTTGACCCCAAGCAAGTAATCAAAGTGTGCGGAAGCGTGTATCAAGTAGCCAAGTATGAACCTGAGAAACATATAGAAAACTGTCAACGAAAAACGTTGGTGAAATCATAGGTGTATTTGTAAACATTGTTTTTGAACCACAAGATTTTGTATGAGTTGATTATCCAAATCGTTTGCATTCCAAAGTTGTTGTACGTTCGCGAGCACCCAATTATCAAGACTTAACTATTTTACGAACCCCGTTATCATAGTGTTAGAACCTACACTATACCCGAAAATATATTTCATCCGCTAACGGTAGCGAACCGTCCGAATGAGGGCGCGTCAAGCCCGTATGGATCCACACAACATAAGTTCACGTTTACACCCTACAAGTGTAACTAATGATAATTGAATTGAGGATTTTTGTTCTAACTCGCTGTGGAATGTTTGTTTTCGTACTGGTGTTCAAAGCATAAAAGTATGATACGTATATGTTTCTCATCCCATGATTTAAAGAATAAAAGTTGTTGAAAAGATGGGACTATGATCTCACCTTGAGTGCATGAGTATAAAGGTACTTCACAAAGTAACGTGTGCAAGAACGAATGCTAGTCTTGACCTAAACAAGTAGGTCGTATCAATAACGGTAAAACAGGGTCGGTCAAAGTTGTTCAATTAGTCCAATGGCTCGTTACGACTCGATTATATAGCATGTGAATCAAGTTGTCAAGTTTCATGCAAGAATCAAGTATAAGGGAAAGGTTATAATAATTAAACAAAATATTGGTTAAGTTTGAATAAAAGTCAACTTTGGTCAAGTCAAAGTCAATAAAAAAGTCAACACATTCGGGTCGGGACTCGGACAACTTTTCTGAGCTAATTAATCATATATGAGCATGTTAGAACAAGTTACATGTTAATCGGAGGTGCGTAGCATAGTTAGAATTTAACGTGAAAAGGGGAAATTGAACAGCCCACAAACGCGGCAAACGCCGCGCCGCGCCAAATGATGGTCGTGCCGCGCCAATGGGCGTGAGCTGATTCCTGGGCTGTTTCAAATGTTTAAGTCTCGAACCAAAATTCACCAATTCACAAATAACGAGCCTGTAACATCCTGTTTTCCCAGATGGTTGGGAAACCGTCCAAAGTGTGGGACGCCGTCCTGTGTTGAAGGGCTGAACGCCGTCCAGTATTCTGGACGCCGTCCAGATGTACTGATAGGCCAGCTGTCTTACTTTGGATATATTAAAGGGGCTTTTTGGTAATTTCACTTATGGAACGAGTTTAAGGCCCCTAGATCGGTTCATTGAGTGTCATAACACCATTTTCAACAACCACTTCTTATCCACTTAAATTCAAGAGAGAGAGAAAAGGGTTTTAGTGTGAGAAAGCTCAATCCAAAGAGGAAGAACTAGTTTCGGGTCAAAGTGCGTGTTTTAAAGTTGTTCATCTACGCCCTAGCTACGTTTTGATTGTAGTGGTAAGTCCTAATCTTGACTTCCTTACTTTAAATTAGTTTAAGGGTTAGGGTTTGGGTTAGTGATGAGCATAAAACCCATTTGCTAGCGATTTGGGGGGTTTTTGGGTAAGTTTGGGTCATGAGGACTCAAAGATGACTAACCTAGGGTTTTGAGGTAATAAATGTGTTTTCAAGTCTTAAATTGGTTAGTTAGTTACTAGCACACTTTATGGTTATGTAAATGGGTGTCATTTGGGTTGTGGGTGACCCAAATGAGTGTGTTAACCTTGAAATAGGTCAAAAGAGTTTTGAATGACCTAGTGGTGTATAGTTGGGTAATTTAATGCCATGGTCACTAGTTTTAGTGATTGTTGGTAAGTTTGGGCCTATGGTTGGTATTATGAGGACAAAGGGGGAACACTTACCCTAAGTGGTCTATTTGGGCGGATTAAGAGTCCCATTTAGATAAGTGTTGATTTTATGTTAATATCATAGGTGATTTTGTTGACGGTTGAAGAACTTGTGGGCTTACCTTCATTTTGGATACAAGGTGAGTGGAGTAATTATATGCGTATGTCTATAATGTATTTATTTGTATACTATGGTATGAACCAAAGAGCCGGTAGTGCCATAGTATGTGCGAGCGTGCTATGATGTGAACCAAAGAGCCGGTAGCATCATAGTACGTGTGTTGTAGTGTGAACCAAAGAGCCAGTAGCACTACGGCACGAGTTGTTAGAGTGTGAACCAAAGATCCGGTAGCACTTTAGCGCGAGTATGACTCTAGTTGTGATGTGAACCAAAGAGCTGGTAGCGTCATAATCAATGTGTATGGTGTGAACCAAAGAGCCGGTAGCACCATGACGCGAGTATAGTTAACCATGGTTGTGTATTGTATTGTAGCATTTTGTATTATGTCGATTATGTGCCATTGATTATGCTAGTTGCGGTTTCGGGGATTATTAGCTTCGTACTTGAGATGGTATGCTAATTATATTGCTAGCATGTATGCGGTATGTGTGTAAGTGTTTGCAAGTAGGTATATTATATATGTATGTGTATAATTATTGCATTCACTAAGCGTTTTGCTTACCCTCTCGTTGTTTACTCTTTTTTTAGGTTCTGGCGTGGACAAGGGTAAGGGTGTTCGGTTGGATTAGTGACCTCCCGCTTTGTTTGAAATTTAAACTCTTATGGTCGAACTTGTATTTTTGAACGAAACTCGTAAAACGGCCGATGTGGGCCAGACATTGTAAAACTTGGTTTTATGGTGGAAACTTCTTAGTTTTAATTATGTTAACATGTTGTGAAAAGGGTTTCGTTTAAAAGTGTCGGGAAGTGGGTTTTCCGCTCGAGTAAGTTGGAACCGAGGTCAGAAACTTTCAGTTCATTTGGACGCCGTCCAATATGCTTGGACGCCGTCCCACCCTTTAGAGCTGGACGCCGTCCAGATGTGTTGAAACGGAAATTTTTTTTGGGGTCATATTTTGGTATAACGAGGTTTGGGTTGTTACAAGTGGTATCAGAGCATGGTCTAAGGGATTTAGGCTACTTGAGATAGGTGCCTAGACTTGGACTTTATTGTGCATACGCGTTATGCGGGACTTGTAGGAGACGGGTCGGACCGAGGATTGGTTAGTGCCTAGGTTTAGGTGAACTAACTATGCGCTAATTGTTTTGTGTTGTGTTTTGCAATCACCAAGCGAGCTAGACGTTGTACTAGCGAGTTAATGCAACGTGCTCGCGTAACAATGATTAGCTACCATTGTTACGGGCTCAAATCGTGTCAAACAAGCGATGTACGACGATTGTTGAGCAAGATGGGGCGGTGAGGTGTATATGAATATTATGTTGTATCCTTTTGTTTCATTGTTTAATCTATTTCCGTTTTATAGTATGAAGACAAGAAACCGACCCGAGAACCATGAAGGAGGTACGAGCGAGGACCTCGAGTTTACGGCTGATGTTATGCGAGGTGTATATAAAATAGCTTAAATTTTACTAGGAAATACTATTAAATATGATACAATTTTTACACAAGATATTTATTTATTTATAGAATGGATATACTTAAACCTTGCTACAACACTTATAGGCAGTGTACCTAATCGTACAGTAGTGTAGTTCTTAGTAAGTCCGGTCCGTTCCACAGGGAATCTTTTAAACAAGCTTAACGCTATATTAGTTTTATTTTATAAAAATACGAATATATATATAAGTAATATTATTATTTTAAAGGGGGTTTTTACCGTTTAATGACCGGTTTGTCGATTTTAAAACTTTAGTTGCAGTTAAAACAAAATGTAAAATATTAAATAAATAAAAGACTTAATTTAAAGCGTAAAGTAAATAACGATAATGAAATTGCGATAAATAAAAGTGCGATAATTAAAAAGTACGATAATTAAAAGTGCAATTAAATACAATAACAATAAAAGTGCGATAATTAGAAGTGCAATTAAATATAAAATAAAGGAAATTAAATATGAAATAAAAGAATTATGCTTATTTAAACTTCCGTAATCATGATGTTTGACGTGTTGATTTTAGTTTTATGCCCATGGGTTAATTGTCCTTTATCCTGGATTATTTAATATGTCCTTCTGGTTTTTGTCCATAACAGTCCATCAGTCATAAATATAAAGTGTGAGTGTCCTCGTCAAATTATCCTTATACCCGAAGTTAAATATTCCAACTAATTGGGGACTTAAACTGTAACAAGATTTTAATACTTTGTTTAATAATTACACCAGGTTATCGACTGCGAGTAACCCAAGGTTTTAATACTTTGTTAACAATTATGCCAAGTGTCCTTGTACATAATTTCACCTCTGTTTTAATAATTCTAGTGGCTATTAATCCATTTTCGTGTCCGATTAAATGAACAATTATTCGTACATATAAATACCCCGCCCATCGTGTCCGATCGAGTGTATATGGTTATTTATAGGTACGTCCAATTGTAAACCTTTATATTAAAATTAATAAACTATCATGTAGTTAAACAAATATAAAGCCCATTAATAGCCCATAGTCTAATTTCCACAAGTGTCGTTCTTTTGTCCAAACCCCAATTATGGTACAAAGTCCAATTACCCAATTTTAATAATTAGCCCAACATCATGATTACTTCGGATTAAATAAGCATAATAATAACTTAGCTACGAGACATTAAATTAAAAAGGTTGAACATAACTTACAATGATTAAAAATAGCGTAGCGTTACACGGACAGAATTTCGACTTACGCCCTTACAACATTCGCTAACATACCCTTATTATTAGGATTAAAATTAAAATTAAAATTAAAATTAAAATATAAATATTTACGTATAGATATAGAGAGGATGGATATATTGATATAAAAAATGATCAAACTGCGTTGGCTTTTATAGGGATTTTAGTCCAGGGAAGCTCCGCAACTCGCGGCATTTTTTGCCTTCAAACTTCGCGAGTCGCGGAGTTTGTTTTTACAGCTCACCAAGCCTTGGCTCCTAGCTTGTCAACGGATTATATAAATATATATAATATATAAATAATTTTAGTAATTATTTAAATATTATATTATATTTATGTGCATAGTTGACTTGTAATTTTTAGTCCGTTGCGTCGAGCGTTGAGAGTTGACTCTGGTCCCGGTTCCGGATTTTCGAACGTCCTTTCATATAATTTAATATCTTGTACTTTGCGTTTTGTAGCTTGTACTCTTGTCATTTTTAGACGTTTCTTATCAATAATTGGAACCTCTTTGATTGTATTTTGTACTTTTGAGCTTTTTGGTCGTTTGCGTCTTCAATTCGTCGAATCTGTCTTTTGTCTTCACCTTTTATTATTTAAACGAATATCACTTGTAAATAGAACAATTGCAACTAAAAGCTTGTCTTTCTTGAGGGATAATGCTATGAAATATATGTTCATTTTTAGCATTATCAAATATTCACACACTTGAGCGTTGCTTGTTCTCAAGCAATATAGTCTTGAAATACTAGAATCACTTCTTTATTCTTCACATTTTGTACATCAGTGATTTCTTTACGGTGGTATAAACAATGGTAGTAACAATATGGTTTACAGTCTCACATGACTATAAAAATTTAGATCCATTAAGAAATTGGATCTTTATGAAAACATTTGATCTTTTTGAAAATTAAATCTAGCTTTTACCCTAGATAAGTTTTTCGGAATAACCCTTCACCGGTGTTTGCAAATTCTTTTTGTGGGTTTGGTGGGTTTCAGATTTGAAAACTTTAGCTCAAAACTTGTGGTTTTGTGTCACCCACTTGCTAACCTTGTATTGGGAAAGCAACACATTCAGTTTACTTGTTCCGTATATTACCTTTTGGTAAACTACCGTCCGGTTGTAAATGAAAGCGTTGAACAAGCAACTGTTAAGGCAATGTCCCCTGACATGCTTTTAATTATGGTCTATAACGTGTCGGACGCAATTACTATCCTTGGTAGGAGCAATAGTAAAGCTCACCCTTATAATTTTCCGGTCTGGCACAAGGTCATGTCTTTGACCATACTATGCAACCACCGTTCTTACGGTTGACACCCGATTTGGTTCAGGTGACCTAATGAATTCCAGGTGAATTCCTAGGATTTTACGTTCAATGGTAATGAACGCATTGAAAATAGGGTTTTCAGAAAACAAATCGGTTTGTAATTTTGATCAAAATATTTTCTCGTTCAAGCTCGAGTTTAGATATCATCGAATTCCATGAGTTTGTAATTCTCAATCTTTAAGGTCAATCTCTAGGATTGAGTAATATCAATCTTAAAAGCTGATTTTTGATCTTTAAGGAGATTATCCTTTCTGGGGATCTGATTCATTAGTCTTATCTAGCTAATTTGCACGGTGCCCCCCCATTGTACGAGATAAATCCTTCTCATGGTTAGGATAAATCTGACCACTTGGCGACCCTGTTTTATGCTGAGGTCCGTGGATTTCCTGCTGATTTTAGAGATGACTTTTCTAGATTTTTCGTCAACCTACAGCTGGTCTGGACGACAACTTCATGACCTAAATCAAGAAGCGCGTGTCTTTTTCGGAAGACTTTACTTCCTTTTAATGATGGAATTGATTCATCGTGTAGATCCATCTTTCTTACAGTAAATCGGGTAAAACAGTTAATTATCGTTCAAAACAAAAGTATTTTCAATTATTTGTTACAGAAATATGTGACATATGTTTAAAATAACTTGGTAAATTTTCCCACACTTGGCTTTTATTTTTCCTTTTTGTTCTCCTCTATTCCATTTTTAAATGAATTCTAACATTTTGGTTTGTTTCTCAATTTATGTCCTTTACGAGGTAACAATAATTTCGGTGTTAAAACCTAGTTTTATCGTTCATAAATATGTATAAACATGATTTTGAGTTCATTTAATTGAAAATTTTGAATTTTTTTTTTTAGAATTGGGTAGTCAGTATATAAGACTAGGGTTGTTCTTTGTTATCAGAGAGCACTAGATTCTAATACAACTACTGCTTTACTAGTATTTTTAATGGTAACCAAGTGTTTAAGATAAAAATTTTAAAAATCCGAAAGAATTTAACCCCTTCCCACACTTAAGATCTTGCAATGCCCTCATTTGCAAGAAATCAGTAACAATTTAAATTATTGAGGGTGATTAGCGTAGAAATGATTAAATTTTACCAAAGTTTCCAAACATATTGTTGTTTGTGTTGAATGATAAATGGTGCACATCATTTGTTCATTCCGTCTTGTTGTTATTTCACATATATTTTGCATCTTGTCGTCAAAATTAGTTGCTTTTGCTGAACTTAATGCCAGTCTTTGAAAATGCGTTGTTTTACCCTGTTGTGTACATAAGATAAACTGCAAACATATATACATATTTTTGAAGTTTGGTATATTACCCCACATTCAAAAATTATTAAAATCTAAAAATAAAAGTTAGAAAATTATAAAAACTATTACAATATTAACATAAGTATTAAATGTATCAACATTACAAATAATAAAATAAATAAAATTAAGTAGACTAGGGATGATACTGATACCAGTTGGGGTTCCATGCATAACCGTATGTGTTATAAAATGCTTCAGCTGGGTTATAAGTAGGATACGGTGGTTGAATCTCTATAGACCAAGGAGGAAATACGGGCGATGGAGTAGGAATATAGTTTCTACCTACATGTTGGCAATGAGCTATGATTTGGTTTTGATGAACTTGCCAATCTTCAAATGCTCTATGTCTAGCATTTTCATACTCTTGTGAAGCTATAAACCTTTGCATTTCTGTCATTTCATTTCCCCCTCCCACATTACCTGGCTGTTGGTTTCTCTCAACCTGTGGATGTCTACCATTATATCGTACTGCGGCGTTATTTTGCCTCTTCAAAACTTTAGCACCATGGTATACATTTAAACCAATTGTATCGTGGGGTTCTGGTTCTTCGATTAATAATCCCCCCCGACTTATATCCGCACCGAGATATTCAGCAATCAAAGTAATAAATTTACCACCTCCTATTATACTGTGCGGTCTCATGCCCCTAACCATAGCTGATAAATAATAACCCACACAATAAGGTATACTTACAGCGCTTTGTGGGTCTCGAATACACATGTGGTAAAACAAATCCTGTTCATTTACCTTTTCCTTATTCTTACCTCGTTGTGTAATCGAATTGGCTAAAAACCTATGAATTACTCTTAACTCAGCTCTATCTATATCCAAATAAGAGTAATTTCCCCCTTTAAATCGGTGATGGCTAGTCATTTGACTCCATACACCATGCGTATCAAAATTTTCATCAATTTTCCTACCGTTCAATATCAACCCTCTACAATCGGCAGATGCTAACTCCTCAGGCGTATATATACGTAAGGCCTGAGCCATGTCTAGTAAAGACATGTGGCGCATCGAACCTCCTAACAAAAATCTAATAAAAGATCGATCAGTTAAACTAGCTACCCGATCATTTATTTCTATACTACACAATAATTCTTCACACCATACTTTATATACAGGTCTACGCATGTTGAATAATCGTACCCAGTCGTTAAAAGTAGAATTACCATACCTCTGAGTAAGTAATTTCCTAATTGGCTCGGCCAATTCTACAGCTTCTAATGGTCCCCATTCTATTACCCTAGGTACTTCAACAGCTTTAGAATGAAGAGTATGCAAGCCCCTTTGGTATTTTGGATAATCTATCCAAAGTCTGTCAAATCTCAAGTTCGGGTGCAAATTCTCCACGTGCATATATGAAAATGTCATAACTGGATGAGGTATATCTTGTTTATAATAGCTATCAACATCCTGTTGTTCCGCATTCTCAGGAGGAGCATTGCGAGCTTGGGATGAAGATTCACCCCTTTCAGTCTGCAAAACACATCAAACACAATTTTTGTGCATCCAAATATGCATTAGTGTCAGCAAAATCATCAATCAAAATAATTACAATGACATGTTCAATTTATATCAAACTTATGCTTATTTTCATATTTTTATCAAATCTACACTTTTTCAAATAAGCATATACGAAAATGTTCGCCAAGTTCATAAGCATTCAACTCAGATAACATGTCAAAATAATCATTATTAGCAATTAAACAAGTTTCAAATGGCATTATCTCTCCAAAATCAAGTTCGTGAATTTTAGACTTGAAAAAGTCCACTTTAATTCTCAAAAATCATGTTTAGGGTCAAAGTTTGGATCATTTAACTACCTAAACATGTTACACTACTCAATTTAGCAACAATTCATGACAAAAATCGGCCATAACCTGTTTATATCAAAAAGCCCCAAATTTGGTCAAGAACACAAACCCTAGATTACTCAAAATTTGAAGTTTAAGGCTTCTAATCATGTTAAATAGCCTCAATCTAGGTTATACAAGCATAATACATAAGCAATTTAAGCATAATTACACTAAAAAGCATTAAAATCGAATTGGGTATAAAATTGCTCAAGAACACTAATTTTCAGATTAAATGGTGTTTTGGTGTAGAAATTTACCGTTTTCCTTGAGTAATTCCTTGATAGCATCCTTCTCAACATGATTTTGTGAAAGATTTGATGAAAAATGGTGAAAAAATGCGAATTTGGTGTGTGTTTTTCGTGTTTTTTCGCAGTGTATTTTCGCAGTTTTGTGGTGTGGAGTGTGCAACTGATCAGTTCTGGCGTTTTATTTTTTTCTGTATTTTTCAAGCTCCGCGAGTCGCGGTGCTTTTTTTTTTTATAAATCTTTAACTTATAAAACGAATATAAAATAAATTTTAAAATTTTGTTTCCCTTGTTATTTAGGACGAGGTCGTTTCGAAACGATGTCCTAGTCCGTCCCTCGACAAAATTTTAAAATTTGTCAATTTAAAGAGCGGTTTTAAAAGCAAAGATTTTTGGGTTTTTTTAATGTTTTTGGCATACTTTAATTCAATAAGATTAAAAATAATGATAATAAAAGTTCTCGTCCCTCCCTCGGGTAAAGCAATTTCGGTTCAAAGACCTAGTCTTCAACTTACGACGAATTTTAAAAATCATATTTTTAACTTAGCGACATAAAGTAAATTTTTGTTTTTAAATTCACACCAAACTTAAATTTAAAATGCATAAAATTAAAAATTCACACCAAACTTAATTTTAAAATGCATAAAATTAAAAATTCATATTTTTAAAAATTAAAAATTCACACCAAACTTATATTATATTTTTGTTTTTATACATACAAACTTAAAAATATCAATTGTTCAAATATTTACAATTTTAAATATATTAATTTAAAAAGTTTACAATATTAATTTAAGATTTATATATTAATTTTAAAAACATGGTAAAAATAAAATTAAAAATCTTTTTGGTCTTTTATCCCACTTTAATCAATCAAATATTATCAAAAATATGCGCCCCTCTTTTCGGTAAAGTAATTTCAGTTCCATGACCTAATTTAACTCATGACGAATTTTTGAAATATTTTGGGTTGATTGATTAAAGATATTTATACCTTAAAAATAAACGTTAAATTTCGCAGTGATGTAATAAATTTTTGTATGATATCAACAATTTCGGTCGCCAAACCTAATTTTATTCAATACCAATTTAATACTTTATAGCGAACAAATTAGCGTTTATTATCAAAAGGTTAAAAATAAAAATAAAAACTATATAGACTTACCTGTGAAATATATTCTTAGTGATATGATCTATCCCACTCATAATATAGTCGGTTTAATTGGTTTTCCATAGCTACATAGGTGTAACCTCGAGCATTCAGTGTTTTTTCTTCTAAACATATGAACGGTCCGTCTCTGCATAAAGTAACAAATTTGGTGTTTGAATAGGTTTGATTATTTGAACATTTAACTCCATGTGACCATTTTCCGCATTTGTGACATCTTTCTAGGTGTCGTGCTCTTCTTTTCGCTGCGAATTTTGATTTTTCTTTACCAAATTGTAACTTATTATCTTCGCATCTGGATTCTTTTCTTACTCCGTCCAATCTTTCTCTGATTACTGATACTAGTTCACTCGAAAGTGTGTCATTATTACGTTTAGTGATCAAAGCGTGTAGCATTAGACCATGGTTTAGTTCACAGGAAGTCTTCATTTCCTAAAAAAAATAAAAATTCAGAATGGGGGGAGAAGACTAGTTCTTTAGGGTCTGCTAGCGAAAGACCATTCGGGTTCCATTTTCGAGAACTACACGAAAACGGAAAATCTAACTCTAACAGAAATACATATTATCCTTTAAAGACTTGATTCTCCCCACACTTAGTTAGCTGTGGTATCGAAATTGTGATTAACTTCGTTGTCGACTTCCATCGGACTATCTATGTAATGTTTAACTCTGTGACCATTAACTTTAAATTCAATTCTATTTGAATTTATTAATTCTATCGTTCCGTATGGGAAAACTCTTTTGACTATGAATGGTCCAGACCATCTTGATTTCAATTTTCCAGGAAATAGCTTGAATCGTGAATTGAAAAGAAGAACTCTGTCTCCTTCTTTAAATTCTTTTGAACTTCTGATTCTTTTATCATGCCATTTCTTTGTTCTTTCCTTATAGATTAACGAATTTTCGTATGCTTCTTGTCTTAATTCTTCTAATTCGTTTAGTTGACTTAACCGTAGATGTCCAGCTTCATGTAAATCAAGATTACATGTTTTCAAAGCCCAAAATATTTTGTGTTCAATTTCTACTGGAAGATGACATGCTTTTCCGTAAACGAGTTTAAAAGGTGTGGTTCCAATTGGAGTTTTGTAGGCTGTTCTAAAAGCCCAGAGTGCATCCTCCAATTTTATGGACCATTCCTTCGGATTTGATCCTACGGTTTTCTCTAGAATACGTTTTAAAGCTCGGTTGGTATTTTCAACTTGTCCACTTGTTTGTGGATGATATGCGGTGGAGATTTTATGAGTTACTCCATATCTTTTAAGAACTTTCTCAAGTTGATTATTACAGAAATGAGTTCCCCGATCACTTATTAAAGCTTTCGGTGTTCCAAACCTTGCAAAAAGATATTTTAAAAAGTTGACTACAACTCGTGCATCGTTAGTTGGGAGAGCTTGTGCTTCCGCCCATTTAGATACATAATCAATGGCTACGAGAATATAGAGATTATTATGAGATTTTGGAAATGGACCCATAAAGTCAATACCCCAAATGTCAAATACTTCACATTCTTGAATGACATTTTGTGGTATTTCATCACGTTGACTTATTTTTCCGGCCCTTTGACAAGCATCACAGGAATTGCAAAGAAGGTGTGCGTCTTTGTAAATTGTAGGCCAATAGAATCCAGCATCATAAACTTTTCTTGCTGTTAGTTGAGGCCCATAATGCCCTCCTGTTGGTCCTGTGTGACAATGGTTTAAGATTTTACTAGCTTCATCTCCGAATACACATCGGCATAGTATTCCATCTGGACAACTTTTAAACAGATGTGGATCTTCCCAGAAATAGTGTTTTATATCACTAAAGAATTTCTTTTGTTTTTGGTACGACAATCCTTTTTCAAGGAATTCACATACTAAGTAGTTTGCATAGTCTGCAAACCATGGAATTTCATTATAATATATCTTCAATAGATATTCATCAGGAAAGTTGTCTTGTATGGCCGATTCATTTAGAACTTCTAATTCGGGATTTTCATGATGAGAAAGATGATCGGCGGAGAGATTTTCTGCTCCTCTTTTATCTCGGATTTCAATATCGAACTCTTGTAAGAGTAAGATCCAACGGATTAATCTTGGTTTAGCATCTTGTTTCGAAAATAGGTATCTAAGAGCAGAATGGTCGGTATAGACCACCGTTTTTGCTAGAACGAGATATGAACGAAATTTGTCAAAAGCAAAGACAATAGTAAGGAGTTCTTTTTCAGTAGTTGTGTAATTCGTTTGTGCTCCTTGTAACGTCTTACTAGCATAATATATAGGTTGAAATCGTTTTTCAATCCTTTGTCCTAAAACGGCTCCCATTGCAAAATCACTTGCATCGCACATTAGTTCAAACGGTAGATTCCAATTTGGTGTTATCATGATCGGCGCATTAGTGAGTTTCTCTTTAAGAATATTAAAAGATTTGATACATTCCTCTGAAAAGATGAATGGAGCATCCTTTTCTAGGAGTTTATTCATAGGAGTGGCAATTTTAGAAAAATCTTTAATGAAACGTCGGTAAAAACCGGCATGCCCTAGAAAACTCCTAACTCCTCTAACATTGGTGGGATGTGGAAGTTTAGCAATTACATCTACTTTAGCTCTATCCACTTCAATTCCTTCCTTTGAAATTTTATGACCAAGAACGATGCCTTCTTTAACCATGAAATGGCATTTCTCCCAATTAAGAACTAGATTTGATTGTTCGCATCTAATAAGCATTCGTTCAAGATTAACTAAACATGATTCAAATGTATCACCGAAGACTGAAAAGTCATCCATGAAAACTTCCATGCATTCTTCTATCATGTCGTGAAAAATCGCCATTATGCACCTTTGAAAGGTTGCAGGGGCGTTGCAAAGTCCAAATGGCATGCGTTTGTAAGCAAAAGTACCATAAGGGCACGTGAACGTGGTTTTCTCTTGGTCTTCGGGTGCTATTGGAATTTGAAAATATCCGAAAAAACCATCAAGAAAACAATAGTAACTATTTCCGGCTAATCTTTCCAACATTTGATCAATGAAAGGTAAGGGAAAGTGATCTTTTCTGGTGACGTCATTTAATTTCCTATAATCAATACATACACACCATCCTGTTACAGTCCTAGTAGGAATAAGCTCATTTTTCTCATTTGTAATGACAGTCATGCCACCCTTCTTAGGCACGCATTGAACTGGGCTTACCCATGGACTATCAGAAATCGGATAAATTAAACCTGCATCTAGCAGTTTAATAATTTCTTTTTTAACAACATCTTGCATATTAGGATTTAGTCTTCGTTGGCGTTGTACATACGTTTTATGACCTTCTTCCATAAGGATTTTATGTGTGCAATACGAAGGACTTATTCCTTTAATATCATGAATCTTCCATGCAATGGCTGGTTTATGAGCTTTCAACACAGAAATGAGTTGAGATTTTCTCATTTTCAGTAAGAGAAGACGATATTATTACAGGTAATTCAGATTCACCATGTAAATAAGCGTATTCCAAATGGTTTGGAAGTGGCTTTAACTCTAATGTCGGAGGTTCTTCTATCGATGATTTATATCGATATCTGTCTTCTTCTTTTAGCATTTGAATTTCTTCTGTTATTGGTTCATATCCATTAGCTATTAGTGTAGCTAACATTTCAGCTTCATCAATTAGTTCAGTTCCTTCTCCTAAAGAACATTCTCCTGTTCCTTGTAATTCTGGAAATTCTTCTAACAATTCTGCATGTGAATCTATAGTTTGAATATAATAACATGTATCATCTGCAGATTGCGGTTGTTGCATTGCTTTATCAACTGAAAAGGTAACACTCTCGTCCTCTATACTTAGGGTCAATTTCTTACCAAACACGTCTATCATTGCTTTAGCCGTGTTTAAGAATGGTCTTCCTAATATGAGAGGAACTTCAGAATCTTCTTCCATGTCCAGAACAACAAAATCTACTGGAAATACTAAAGTACCAACTTTAACTAGCATGTTCTCCATTATCCCTCTAGGATATTTTATTGATCGATCGGCTAGTTGTATACTTATTCTTGTTGGTTTCAATTCTCCAAGGTCTAGTTTAGCGTATAGTGAATACGGCATTAAATTTATACTAGCACCTAAATCTGCCAATGCTTCTATTGAACTAAGACTACCCAGAAAACATGGAATTGTGAAACTTCCTGGATCAGATAGTTTTTCTGGTATCTTATTCAACAGCACTGCCGAACAATTAGCGTTCATAGTAACAGCCGAGAGTTCTTCCATTTTCTTCCTATTTGAGATTAGATCTTTCAGAAATTTAGCATATCTAGGCATTCCTGAAATCACATCAATGAAAGGAAGATTTACATTTATCTGTTTAAACATATCCAAGAATTTGGATTGCTCGGCTTCAAGTTTCTCTTTTTTCATTTTACTCGGGTAAGGAAGTGGTGGTTGGTATGGTTTAACATAAGGTTTAGTCTTAACTGTGTTATCTTCATTAACCTTTTCAACTACCGGTTCTTTTTCCTTATCTTGATCAGGTTGTGGTTCTTGTGGAGTAGGAATAGCTTCATCAGAAGTTACAGGTATTTTAGGTGGTTTAAGTGTTGTACCACTTCTTGTGATAATTGCTTTAGCTGTTTCATTCCGGGGGTTAGCAATTGTATCACTAGGTAAACTTCCCGGTTTTCTTTCACCTATTAACCTTGCTAGGTTACTTACTTCTTGTTCCAAATTTTGAATAGAAGCTTGTTGATTTCTAAATGCTTGAGCATTTTGTTCATTAGTTTGTTTCTGAGATGTGAAAAACTGCGTTTAAGTTTCAACTAGCTTCATCATCATATCTTCTAAATTCAGCTTTTTATCATCGATTTGTTGTGGTTTGTTTTGAAAATTAGGTCTTTGCTGATTGTAAGTATTGTTGGATACTTGTTGATTACTAGGACCTTGTTGGTTGTTGTACGGAATATTTCGGTTATAATTCTGGTTTTGATTGTAAATCGGTCTTGGCGGTTGATAATTATTTCCAGGCCTTTGGTTTATGTATGAAATATTCTCTCTTTGTTCCATTGTTAGTTCAATACTAAGACAATCTTTTGTCAAATGTGGTCCTCCACACTGCTCACAACTAATTCGTATTGAGTGAATATCTTTAGTCATCTTTTCCATTCGTCTCTCGACAACATCTATCTTTGCGGAAATGGAATCTAAGTCATGGCTAGAATCGGCTCTAGCTGCTTTAGATGATCTAACCATATTTTTTTCTTGGTGCCACTCATGTGAGTGGAAAGCAGTGTTATCAATAATTTTATAAGCATCAGTTTCGGTTTTCTTCATAATAGAACCACCAGCTGCAATATCTATGTCTTTCCTTGTAGTGATGTCGCATCCTTGGTAGAATATTTGTACTATTTGACAGGTGTCTAAACCATGTTGCGGACATCCTCTTAATAACTTTCCAAATCTAGTCCACGCCTCATATAGAGTTTCATTCGGTTTCTGTGTGAACGTAACAATTTCTCCTTGAAGTCTTACGGCTTTAGATGCCGGAAAGAATTGTTTAAGAAATTTTTCAACTAAAACATCCCGTGTATCAATCGCCCCTTCAGGTAACGATTCCAACCAATCTTTGGCTTCTCCCTTTAAAGTCCAGGGAAATAACATGAGATATATCTGTTCATCCTCAACTTCTCTTATTTTAAATAGTGTGCAGATCCTATTAAAGGTACGAAGATGTTCATTTGGATCTTCCTTCGGCGCACCACTAAATTGGCATTGATTAGTCACCATGTGTAGAATTTGTCCTTTGATTTCATAATCTGGCGCATTAATGTCTGGATGAGTAATTGCGTGACCTTGGCCAGTGCGTTTAGCTCTCATTCGGTCTTCCATACTTAAAGGTTCCAGATTCTCCATAATTGAATTTGTTGAATCGGAATCACTAGAGGATTCTGATTTAATGGTTCGTTCCTCAACAATCTCTGTTTGAATAATTGGTGGTTCCGGAGGAAAGATTAATGGTTCAGGATCTATGAATCGTCCCTGAATATTCTCCGGATTCTCAATTGTGAGGTCGGGTTCAAAAAATGGATTATCGGAAATTTGAATTGGAGTACTTGGTCGACTGGATGACGATTCTAAAGAAAAATCAACGGCGGTAATATTTGCTAGATGTCTTGATCTAGTTACAGGTGGTGAACGTCTTGCTCGGTGCATTCACTGAATATCCTATTAGTTTTTAAAAGGAAAGAAAAATTATATAAGTTATCCAATTAATAGACTTTTCTGATTTTGCCCACGTTTCGAATAGCCAAAAGATGCAGCAGAGGGGCAGGATTCGTTTGGTCTCAATATAATTGAGTACTATTTGGCTCCAATAACCCGGTCCACGTACAAATCCAACTATTACTACGAACCAGAAAATTTTGATGTCTATCAATTTAACCACTTAAAATAAATTTTCGTAATTTTAAGAAATTTAGATAGAAGTAGAATAAAAATCTATGTCCTAAAAACTAGAATGGCGAGAAATAAGAAAGAAAAAGAGCGCTTCGAAAAAGGTCGAAAAAGAAAAGAATTGAAAAATAAAAGGCGTCAAAAAATAAGAAAGAAAAAGAAAATGACTATAAAACTTTAAAACACTCGACTAACCCAACCTTATTACTATCACTAACTTAAAATTATAATCGCAAATTGAGATTACTAATTGGAGTGATAATTGATACATAGGTAAAAGGTGTCGAAAAATAAAAATAAGAAAGTAGCGCGTTGAAACTTAAAAAGGAACTAAAAACTAAAAACTAAAAATTGTGTCTAAAAATATTAAATCTTACAAGTAAAACTATATCCCAAATGGAAATAACTTAAAAAGGTACTAAAACTTAAAAAAAAGGTCGAAAAATTCTAAAGCACTTAAATCTTAGTCTAAAGAAAAAGCACTTAAGGGATTTTACGGCAAAGCCTAAAAATCTAGAAGTAAAAATAACTATGGCAAAAACTATATTTAAAACTAAATACGAGCGAAAAGTACAAAAGTTACGCTAAAATGAATAAAAAGGAACAAATTATAAAAATATACTAAAAGTTGCAAAAATTACAATTTTTATAACAATATTATTTTTATATTATTTATTTTATAAAACTATTAATTTTATAAACTAATTAAACTAATTAAAATTAAAAATACAAAATAATAAATAAACTAAACTAAATTAATTAAAATAATTAAACCTAATTAGGGTTAAATTTAAATAATAAAAATAAAAACCCGTAATTAATGCGATATTAGGGTTCTGTGTACCCGTGTCAGAGTGTCTCCGCGAGTCGCGGTGTTTCCAGTTAAAAACCCCCGCAAGTCGCGGGGTTTGTATTTTCAAACGTGTACCATGCTAAAATCGTTCGGTTTCTGTTTTTTATTTATATTTATATATATATATATATATATATATATATATATATATATATATATATATATATATATATATATATATATATATATATATATTTTATTTATTTTTCTATTTTTAATTTAATTAAAATATTTATATAATTTAAATAAAACTTATCTTTAAAAACTAAGATAGAAATAAAATACTTTATAACAATCTAAAAAAAATAGATTTATATATATTTATATTTTTTTTTCAGTTTTTTAAATTTTTTTTTTATAAACACAAAATATTTAAATAAAACTTATATTTTTTATAAAATAAAAATAAAGAAACTTTATAAAACTTAAATATTTAACAAACTCTTAAAAATATTTATATTTTTGTTTTTCTTTTTATATTTTTGAATATTTAAAAAGTATTTTTACAAAAACGTATTTTTATAAAAGTAAACTAAAAATAATTTTTTTTTTATATTAGCGTTGCGAGGTGAATATAAAATAGCTTAAATTTTACTAGGAAATACTATTAAATATGATACAATTTTTACACAAGATATTTATTTATTTATAGAATGGATATACTTAAACCTTGCTACAACACTTATAGGCAGTGTACCTGATCGTACAGTAGTGTAGTTTTTAGTAAGTCCGGTTTGTTCCACAGGGAATCTTTTAAACAAGCTTAACGCTATATTAGTTTTATTTTATAAAAATACGAATATATATATATAAGTAATATTATTATTTTAAAGGGGGGGTTTTTACCGTTTAATGACCGGTTTGTCGATTTTAAAACTTTAGTTGCAGTTAAAATAAAATGTAAAATATTAAATAAATAAAAGACTTAATTTAAAGCGTAAAGTAAATAACGATAATGAAATTGCGATAAATAAAAGTGCGATAAAATAAACTTGCGATAACTAAAAAGTACGATAATTAAAAGTGCAATTAAATACAATAACAATAAAAGTGCGATAATTAGAAGTGCAATTAAATATAAAATAAAGGAAATTAAATATGAAATAAAAGAATTATGCTTATTTAAACTTCCATAATCATGATGTTTGACGTGTTGATTTTAGTTTTATGCCCATGGGTTAATTGTCCTTTGTCCTGGATTATTTAATATGTCCGTCTGGTTATTGTCCATAACAGTCCATCAGTCATAAATATAAAGTGCGAGTGTCCTCGTCAAATTATCCTTATACCCGAAGTTAAATATTCCAACTAATTGGGGACTTAAACTATAACAAGATTTTAATACTTTGTTTAATAATTACACCAGGTTATCGACTGCGTGTAACCCAAGGTTTTAATACTTTGTTAACAATTATGCCAAGTGTCCTTGTACATAATTTCACCCCTGTTTTAATAATTCTAGTGGCTATTAATCCATTCCCGTGTCCGGTTAAATGAACGATTATTCGTACATATAAATACCCCGCCCATCGTGTCCGATCGAGTGTATATGGTTATTTATAGGTACGTCCAATTATAAACCTTTATATTAAAATTAACAAACTATCATTTAGTTAAACAAATAAAAAGCCCATTAATAGCCCATAGTCTAATTTCCACAAGTGTCGTTCTTTTGTCCAAACCCCAATTATGGTACAAAGCCCAATTACCCAATTTTAATAATTAGCCCAACATCATGATTACTTCGGATTAAATAAGCATAATAATAACTTAGCTACGAGACATTAAATTAAAAAGGTTGAACATAACTTACAATGATTAAAAATAGTGTAGCGTTACACGGACAGAATTTTGACTTACACCCTTACAACATTCGCTAACATACCCTTATTATTAGGATTAAAATTAAAATTAAAATTAAAATTAAAATTAAAATATAAATATTTACGTATAGATATATAGAGGATGGATATATTGATATAAAAAACGATCAAACTGCGTTGGCTTTTATAGGGATTTTAGTCCAGGGAAGCTCCGCAACTCGCGGCATTTTTTGCCTTCAAACTCCGCGAGTCACGGAGTTTGTTTTTACAGCTCACCAAGCCTTGGCTCCTAGCTTGTCAACGGATTATATAAATAAATATAATATATAAATAATTTTAGTAATTATTTAAATATTATATTATATTTATGTGCATAGTTGACTTGTAATTTTTAGTCCGTTGCGTCGAGCATTGAGAGTTGACTCTGGTCCCGGTTCCGGATTTTCGAACGTCCTTTCGTATAATTTAATATCTTGTACTTTGCGTTTTGTAACTTGTACTCTTGTCATTTTTAGACGTTTCTTATCAATAATTGGAACCTCTTTGATTGTATTTTGTACTTTTGAGCTTTTTGGTTGTTTGCGTCTTCAATTCGTCGAATCTGTCTTTTGTCTTCACCTTTTATTATTTAAATGAATATCACTTGTAAATAGAACAATTGCAACTAAAAGCTTGTCTTTCTTGAGGGATAATGCTATGAAATATATGTTCGTTTTTAGCATTATCAACGGCCAAAGTTGAGGCCATCATTAAAAAGCAAAGAGCGGAATTTCTTGAGGATGTCCGAAAGGTTTTCCAAGAATCGGTTGATGGGCAAGTAACCGAGTTAATAAACGAACGAATGAATATTGCGATCGAAGAGGCATTAGAAGCTAGAAATATTTATCCTCGTGGTGAAGGGGGTGATGGTAACGATAGACATGGAAGGCGAGACTTCCATTACAAAAATTTCAAGGATGCTCAACCTCCTATGTTTAATGGAGTAAGGGATCCGTTGAAAAGCACATGTTGGATCTCTGACATCGAGGGGGCTTTCCGTACAGCGGAGTGTCCTCCCGAGAAGAAGACGAGGTACGGTTCTAGTATGTTGCGTGAAGAGGCCAAGTTGTGGTGGGACGATAAAATCCGATTATATGGGGAAGAGCAATGCATGAACTTGATGTGGGAAGAGTTTAAAAAGGTATTTTTCAAAGAATGTCGGACTCCTTCCGACCTTGATAGAATCCGGGACGAGTTGCACAATTTGCAACAAGGTTCAATGGACTTGGTTACTCTCAAGTCTACCTTCTTGGCAAAGACTCGTTTTTGTCCGGAGTATGTTGGTGATGATCACAAGTTGATGCTAGATTTTTACCGTACACTAAGCGATGAGTTGAAGGGTAAGATTAGTTGGGGAATGGCTAAGTCTTTTGACGAGTTATTTGAATTGGCTCGGGGTTTCGAACCAGAGGTTCCAAAAAGAAGCGATTTCTCTTTTTCTAAGAGAAAATTTGAAGGGTCGAGTCATTCGAACTTTTCCAATAAGAAAAACAAGAAGGGTTCCGAAAGTGTGAATAGTGTGAAGAAAGGAGGTTTCGGGAACTTTATCCCTACTTGCTACAATTGTGGGGTACGAGGTCATTTGGCTCGAGATTGTATGAAGCCTTCTACGACAAACAAACTCACTTGTTTTAATTGCAACAAAGAAGGACACCGAAAGTCGGAGTGTCCCGATTCAAACACCGACCATGTTAAACGGTTAGAGGAGGCGGCGGGTACGGCTAGAGGACGAAATTATTTGATGACGAATGATGAGGCCAAGCAATCCAACGAAGTTGTCTCAGGTACTTTTATGGTTAACTCTAATCCGGCAAGGATACTATTTGATAGCGGTGCTAATTTATCGTTTGTATCTCCGAGATTTGTGTCTAAGCTTGATAAACCGCTAGCTAAGTTAAGTCATCCGGTAGAAGTTGAGATAGCGGATGGTAAGACGGTGATAGGGGTTGATGTTTGTAATGATTGTGATATTGTGTTTGGTTCCGAAACCTTTAAAATTGATCTTATCCCGATGACTTTGGGTGAATTCGATATTGTTGTTGGTATGGATTGGCTCGATCGTTATAGAGCCGATATTGCATGCCATGAAAAATCTATTCGTGCGAAGACCCCAAGTGGGGGAGAGTTAATTATTCATGGCGAGAGACGGAGAAGGCTTGTGCCATTATTCACTTATGCATGGGCACGTCGTTTTCTTGTTAGTGGTGGCATGTATTTTCTTGCTCATGTAGTTGATACTCGTGAAGAGCCACCATCCATTCGTAAAATTCCGGTGGTTAATGAATTTGAAGACGTTTTTTCGAATGAATTACTGGGTGTTCCGGCGGAAAGACAAGTTGAATTTCGCATTGAGTTGGTTCCGGGGGCTACTCCCATTGCTAAAACTCCCTATCGTTTAGCACCAACGGAGATGTAAGAGTTGTTAAATCAAACCCAAGAGTTGCTTGAAAAAGGTTTTATTCGACCGAGTGCTTCACCATGGGGCGTACCGGTTTTATTCGAGAAGAAGAAGGATGGTAGTATGTGAATGTGCATCGATTATCGAGAGTTGAATAAAGTGATGATCAAGAATCATTATCCATTGCCTCGGATTGACGATTTGTTTGATCAACTCCAAGGCGCGACTTATTATTCTAAAATTGACTTACGGTCCGGCTATCACTAAATGCGGTTCCATGATGAAGATATTGAGAAAACGGCCTTTCGAACGCGCTATGGGCATTTTGAGTTTGTAGTTATGCCTTTTTGCCTTACGAATACACCGGCAGCATTCATGGATCTTATGAACCGAGTGTGCCAACCTATGTTGACAAGTCGGTGGTTGTGTTCATTGACGACATACTTGTCTATTCGAAGAGTATGAAGGAACATGAACATCATTTGCGTGGTGTGTTGGAAGGAGAAATTGTATGCAAAATTCTCCAAATGTGAATTTTGGCTAAGGGAAGTTCAATTCCTTGGCCATATTGTGAACAAAGATGGTATTCAAGTAGATCCGGGGAAGATTGAGACGGTAAAAAGTTGGGGACGACCAACTACGCCTACGAAAATCCAAAGTTTTCTCGGATTGGCCGGTTATTATCGTCGGTTTATCCAAGACTTTTCTAAAATCGCTTCTCCTTTGACGAAGTTGACGAGAAATAACGTGAGATTTAATTGGGATAACGAGAAAGAAATTACTTTTCAATTGTTAAAAGAGAAGTTATGTCAAGCTCCGGTGTTGGTATTGCCGGAAGGGGTAGAAGACATAACGGTTTATTGTGATGTGTCTTTAAATGGGCTCGGGTGTGTTCTAATGCAAAGAGGTAAAGTCATCGCTTACGCCTCTCGACAATTAAAGGAACACGAAACGAGATATCCGACTCATGATCTTGAGCTGGCGGCGGTTGTTCATGCGTTGAAAATTTGGTGCCACTATTTGTACGGTGTCAAGTGTACGATATATTCGGATCACAAGAGCTTAAAACATCTTTTTGATCAACGAGATTTGAATTATCGACAACGTAGGTGGATGGATGTGGTAAAAGATTATGATTGTGAAATACTTTATCATCCGGGTAAGGTAAACGTGGTTGCGGATGCGTTAAGTCAGAAGAGTCAACATCCGGCGATACGAGTAGGATCGTTACGCATGATTATTACTAACGATTTTCTTGTAAAGCTTGGTGAGATACAAATTGAAGCTTTTGTTAACAACAAACATGAGGAACGAATCGTGGGCCAAACGGAGTTTATTACCTTGGGCCCGCATGGTTTGTTGTCCTTTCAAGGACGAGTGTGGGTGCCGATAATGGGAGATTTTCGACGAGTGCTACTTGATGAAGTGCATAAGTCAAAGTATTCCATTCATCCAGGAGCGACGAAAATGTATCTTGATTTGAAGAAAGAGTATTGGTGGCCGGGCATGAAACGTGATGTTGTAAAGTATGTGGAACAATGTGTCACGTGTTTACAAGTTAAGGCCGAGCACTAAAAGCCGTATAGTAAGTTACAACCGTTGGAAGTCCCGAAATGGAAATGGGAGCACATTACCATGGATTTCATTACAAACTTACCAAAGACGGCGAGAACCCAATTTGATACGATTTGGGTGATAGTTGATCGGTTGACGAAAAGTGCCTTGTTTCTTCCCATTCGAGAAACGATATCGTCGGAGGCTTTGTCAAAGTTGTTTATCAAGGAGGTGATATCGAGACATGGGGTTCCTATATCTATTATTTCGGATCGGGATACTCGTTTCACATCTTGGTTTTGGAATAAGTTTCATGAAGATATGGGTACACAATTGAGAATGAGCACGACGTACCATCCT
Source organism: Rutidosis leptorrhynchoides (assembly GCF_046630445.1). Taxonomy (NCBI): domain Eukaryota; kingdom Viridiplantae; phylum Streptophyta; class Magnoliopsida; order Asterales; family Asteraceae; genus Rutidosis; species Rutidosis leptorrhynchoides. The sequence continues at coordinate 74,483,464 of NC_092341.1, forward strand.
CAAACGGACGGCCAAACTGAGCGTACAAATCAAACTTTGGAGGATATGTTACGGGCGTGTATTATTGATTTCGGTGGTAGTTGGGATGAGCACTTACCTTTGGTGGAATTCTCGTACAACAATAGTTACCACTCTAGTATTGGAATGCCACCGTATGAGATGCTCTATGGGCTGAGGTGTCGAACTCCGATTTGTTGGGGCGAAGTGGGACAAAGGGAAATCAGGAGTACCGATTTGGTTTTAGAGACGAATAGGAAGATTGAGGTGATTCGGGCTCATTTAAAAGCGGCTCAATATAGACAAAATTCGTATGCCAATAAATGAAGGTGACTGATTGAGTTCCAAGAAGGTGACATGGTGATGCTTAAAGTTTCGCCATGAAAGGGTATTATTCGGTTTCAAAAACGGGGAAAGTTAGCTCCTCGGTTTATTGTGCCATTTAAGATTTTAACTCGTGTTGGTGAAGTTGCGTATCATTTAGAATTACCCGAAGAGCTTGCGGGGATCCATAATACATTTCATGTTTCCCATCTCCGTAAGTGTCTTGCGGATGATTCTTCATGGATGCCATTAGACAAAATTGAACTAAATAACAAGTTAGAGTATGTTGAGGAGCCGATTGAGATACCCGACGAAAAGGTAAAAAAGTTGAGGAATAAAGAGGTGAGAACTTATAAAGTTCAATGGCGTCGTAGTAAAGGTTTCGAGTTTACTTGGGAGCCCGAAGAGTTTGTTTTGGTATATCTTCCTTCTTCTCATGCAGCTTTAAGTGTGGGACGCCGTCCTGTTCCCCCTTTAAGTGGATAGATGTACTGGCGGACCAGCTGTCTTACTTTGGATATATTAAAGGGGCTTTTTGGTAATTTCACTTATGGAACGAGTTTAAGGCCCCTAGATCGGTTCATTGAGTGTCATCACTCCATTTTCAACCACCACTTCTTATCCACTTAAATTCAAGAGAGAGAGAGAAAAGGGTTTTAGGGTGAGAAAGCTCAATACAAAGAGGAAGAAGCTAGTTTCGGGTCAAAGTGCGTGTTTTAAAGTTGTTCATCTACTCCCTAGCTACGTTTTGATTGTAGTGGTAAGTCCTAATCTTGACTTCCTTACTTTAAATTAGTTTAAGGGTTAGGGTTTGTGTTAGTGATGAGCATAAAACCCATTTATTAGCGATTTGGGGGGTTTTTGGGTAAGTTTGGGTCATGAGGACTCAGAGATGACTAACCTAGGGTTTTGAAGTAATAAATGTGTTTTCAAGTCTTAAATTGGTTAGTTAGTTACTAGCACACTTTATGGTTATGTAAATGGGTGTCATTTGGGTTGTGGGTGACCCAAATGAGTGTGTTAACCTTGAAATAGGTCAAAAGAGTTTTGAATGACCTAGTGGTGTATAGTTGGGTAATTTAATGCCATGGTCACTAGTTTTAGTGATTGTTGGTAAGTTTGGGCCTATGGTTAGTATTATGAGGACAAAGGGGGAACACTTACCCTAAGTGGTCTATTTGGGCGGATTAAGAGTCCCATTTAAATAAGTGTTGATTTTATGTTAATATCATAGGTGATTTCGTTGACGGTTGAAGAACTTGTGGGCTTACCTTCGTTTTGGATACAAGGTGAGTGGAGTAATTATATGCGTATGTATATAATGTATTTATTTGTATAATAAGGTATGAACCAAAGAGCTAGTAGTGCCATAGTATGTGCGAGCCTGCTATGATGTGAACCAAAGAGCCGGTAACGTCATAGTACGTGTGTTGTAGTGTGAACCAAAGAGCCGGTAGCACTACGGCACGAGTTGTTAGAGTGTGAACCAAAGAGCCGGTAGTACTTTAGCGCGAGTATGACTCTGGTTATGATGTGAACCAAAGATCTGGTAGCGTCATAACCGATGCGTATGGTGTGAACCAAAGAGTCGGTAGCACCATGACGCGAGTATAGTTAACCATGGTTGTGTATTATATTGTAGCATTTTGTATTATGTCGATTATGTGCCATTGATTATGCTAGTTGCGGTTTCGGGGATTATTAGCTTCGTACTTGAGATGGTATGCTAATTATATTGCTAGCATGTATGCGGTATGTGTGTAAGTGTTTGCAAGTAGGTATATTATATATGTATGTGTATAATTATTGCATTCACTAAGCGTTTTGCTTACCCTCTCGTTGTTTACTCTTTTTTTAGGTTCTGGCGTGGACAAGGGTAAGGGTGTTCGGTTGGATTAGTGACCTCCCGCTTTGTTTGATAAGGGGACGCTTTTGGAATGATAAATTTTGGAAGTTTGGCCAAGATGTGGGTAGTTTAACCCCAAACACCATGCTCTAGGTGTCGTTTGGAATTTAAACTCTTATGGTCGAACTTGTATATTTGAACAAAACTCGTAAAACGGCCGATGTGGACCCGACGTTGTAAAACTTGGTCTTATGGTGGAAACTTCTTAGTTTTAATTATGTTAACATGTTGTGAAAAGGGTTTCGTTTAAAAATGTCGGGAAGCGGGTTTTCCGCTCGAGTAAGTTGGAACCAAGGTCAGAAACTTTCAGTTCATTTGGACGCCGTCTAATATGCTTGGACGCCGTCCCACCCTTCAGAGCTGGACGCCGTCCAGATATGTTGAAACAGAAAATTTTTTTGGGGTCATATTTTGGTATAACGAGGTTTGGGTTGTTACAGAACCGTAAACATTCAAAACACGTATCTCATATTGTTGGAAAGGTAATTTAACGAGGAATACAACTAAACACATTTCATCAAACAATTACATCATTTAAAATGACCAAATCCTCATCGAATGATCGTTAAAAGTTCATCATTAAAGTTTCAAGTTCGTAAAACGCATTTCATGATTCGGAAACTTACTACACACATATAATATGCCGTTTCGTAGGTAATTACGCATACAATACAACTACACTCTTACCAACAACGTCTCATAGCATTCAAGGCATCAAAAATTCATTTAAAATGCTATCAAACCCTAACCAAGAATCATGAATTCAACATTTATGTTAATGAAGTTTTTCCAAGTCAACCTACATACCAAAACGAAGCTAATGATGCTAGTAACACTTTTAATACATGAGCTTTAACATTTAACAACATTAAATCACCCAAAACTCAAGATTAAACAAACCTTTTTTTAAGTTCATGCTAGTTTATGCAAAATAACAAGATCTAGCAAATAAATCACATATTCATGTTAGACTTGAGCCATAGACTCTAACTAACACACTTTTAAGTTTAAAGGTCTAATTTATGAAAATTAGAGATTTTGAAAAGCTTACCACAAGCTATGAAATTGGTACCAAAATGTAGAGGATGAAGAGAGAATTCCAAAAGTACAATTTGTTTTGATGTTTGCTTCCTTGAAATGATTTAGATGATGATTGAATGATGTGGTGAATTTGAGAGAAAATGAAAGTAAGAAAAGAAAAAGATAAGAGAGATGAGAGAATGAGAGGTGGGAGGTGGGTGTAAGAGTGGTTGACTAGTTGACCTAGTCACCACTTTGGCCCCTTGGCAACATTGGTCCCTCGAGTTTAAAAGCGGGTGCGTGAATTAACCAAACGAATTATTTTAAAAACGCTAGAGTAACAAGAGATGTTATGATTAAATAACGGGAAATATTAAAACGCTAGTCAACGGGAGATACGAATTTAGATAACGAAGGATATCATCTAAAAAAACGGCATTTAAAATAAATTAACGAAAAAAGGCGGGTTATTACACCGCCGCTCCCTCTACTAAGGTATCTTATTTTTTTAATTTTTTTTTCTACCTATCTAACGGTGGTGGTGAATAACGGCGGCGGTTGTATTTTTAGATCTATTGTTTAGATATCTGTTTCTGTAATTCTGTCGTAATTAACTCTTCATTTGTTCTAATGGTGTTTAATTTTTTTTTCAGATCTGGGTCTTTTTTTATGACGGTATTTGTGGCCGGAAGCCGGTCCGGTGGTGGTTAATGGCGGTGACGGTGGAGGCTGATCATAGTGTATTTTATTAATGTTTATTGGTTATAGATATTACAAAAAATTTAGTTTATCATCAAATTTGTTGTGTGTAGAAGATATGTTAATTTTTAGTTTATGTTAATCCAGATCTGATTGTAGATGAGATGTTGTAGATTTTTTTTGTTTCATGTGGTAATTTGGTTGTTGTTGTAGAAGCATTAAGAACTTGTATTATATGCGTTAAGGATAGTATCAACTGTAACATCCCGCCTTTTTCCGTTTACTTTTCCGTTTAACTATTTAAGTTCCGTTATATGTTTATAACACATCCTGTTAATATGCGTTGAATTATCTCGTTTAGGTAATTCCCGCACCCGGTTTAAAGTTGAGGGACCAAACTTGCCAAGGGTTGAAACTTTTGACTAGGTCAAAGAGTCAACCCTCATCCTCATCCATTCAATCTCATCTCTTTCACTCTTACTACTTCAACTTTTCTCTCAACTTCCATACAAAGATTCATCATCCAAAATCGAGCTAGCGGTCATCTTGCCAAACAAATTACATATTTGAACTCCTCGTGATCTCCTCTTCGATTCCATACCGACCTCATCAAATTTGGGTAACTTTCTAAAACCACTAATTTTATGTGTTCTTGAGATTTTTGAATTAAAAGGTTGTTAATTAGTGTCTATGGCTCAAGTCTAGTATAATTATGTGATTTGTATGCTTGTTCTTGCTATTTTGGTGTAACTAGTTCATATTGAAAGAATGCTTGCTTAATCTTGAGTTTTAGGTGTTCATATGTTGTTGAATGATGGAAGTTCATGTTTTAATTGTATTCCTAACATCGCTAGCTTCAAATTGGTATGTAGGTTGACATGGATTAGTTTCATATGCAAGATTGTTGAATTTGTGATTTTGGGTTAGGGTTTGATAGAAGTAAATTGAATTTTTGATGCATTAAATGCTTGTTAATGTTACTTGTAAGTGTTAGGTTGTGTTGTATGCTTAATTACCTTCGAAACGGCATATCGTTCATGTAATTTGGTTGCTAAATCATTAAATTGCAATTTTGACTTGTATGCATTGATTATGGAACATTAATTGCGGTTTTTGGTTGTTATCAGTGGAAGTTTGATTGATGATATGTGTTTAGTTGCATTCCTCGTCAAAATACCTTTCCAACGATGTATGATAGGCGCTATAAGTGTTTGCGGGTCAAGAGTTTTGTTAGAATTGGTTTTGGCTCATGCATAGTTTGAAAGACAGAAAAATAGCTGAACTGCAGGTCGCGCGGCGCGCACCCTACCCCGCGCGGCGCGCCAAATGGCCTGGACAGATTCTGACCTCCATGTCCCTTTTAACGTGAAATGTTTGACTAGCTACCGACCTCCGATTCACATGGAACTTGTTTTAATATACTTGTATATGAATAGTTAGCATGGAAAATTTGTCCGGGACCCGACCCGAACATGTTGACTTTTTCGTTGACTTTGACCCGACCAAGTTTGACTTTTTGTCAAACTTAACCAATTAATTATGCAATCTTCCTAACATGCTTTTATACTTGTATCTTGCATGAAACTTGACAATTTGCTTCACATGCTATATTAATCGAGTCGTATTGAGCCATAGGACTAATTGAACATCTTTGACCCTTCGTGACTATCGTTATTGATACAACCTAATTGTTTAGGTCGAGACTAGCATTGTTCTTTGCACGTTTACTTGTTGAAGTACTATTTCACTCTTGCAATCAAAGGTGAGATCATAGTCCCACTTTTACTCTTTTAAACTTACTTTTGGGATGAGAAAACATAAACGATTCTTTTGAACTAAGTGAACACAAGAACGGGAAAACAAACATTCTACATACGAGTTTAGAACGAAAATCCTCAATCCGATTATCATTAGTTACATCAGATGGTGTAAGCGAGAACTTATGTTATATGGCCATATGGGTTTGACAAACCCTCATTCAAACGGTTCGCTACCGTTTACGAATGAAATATATTTTCGGGAACAGTGTTGTTCTAGCACTAATTGATGGGGTATTCAACGGACGGAACGTTAAGCTTTGATAATTGGGTGCTCGTGAATATTAACTTTTAGAATGTACTATGGCTTTATCGATGTTGCAAATCTTGTGGTTCAACTTACTATTACTCATTTACTTATTTAAACCTATGATTTCACCAACGTTTTCGTTGACAGATTCTCTATGTTTTTCTCAGGTCCTTGAACTTAGGTGATACATGCTTCCGCTCATACTATTTGATACTTGCATTGGATGTCGAGTATACTTGCATACGTGGAGCGTCTTTTTGACTACTTTTAATCGTGTCGCACGTGTTTCATACAAACTTTAAACATTGTTATGTACTTGTTATGGAAACTACTTTTGTAAACTTGGAAACACCCTTATTTATGAAATGAATGCGACATACTTTTCGGTCAAACTTTGTTATAAAGACTTACGACCATGTAATGGGACCATACGTAGATGACGCCGTCATTTGACGATTTGTCGGGGTCGCTACAAGTGGTATCAGAGCCTTGGTTGTAGGGATTTAGAGTTCATTGGTGTCAACCCCGAGTCTTAGGGTACATTGGTGAGTCTAGACTACAACCGGCATATAGACTTGACGTAGGAATTACTTGACTATTTGTGCATTTATACTCGAACTCTCTTACTCATATCTACTCTTATCCTATCTAAATCTTGCGTTGTATAATTTAATTGACACGCCACCTTGACTATATGATGTAATGTCGAATGCACATATGAATTAGGGTAATATAATTCCCGGAAATTATATTACGGTGACTCATATGAACACACCGACATTATGACATAAAGAATTTAAGGCGGGTCAAGGATAATTTTCTCTCTATCTTTATCCCATATCACGGTTAGTATTATTTAGAATACTAACCAACGGTATTCTTTTGTTTTGAAGGAACAATGGCTCCTCGTCGTGTACGCCGCAACGAAACTCCCGAACAAGCTCTCGAACGGATGATAGCTACCGCCGTAGATGCGGCCATGGCCGGTCACTCTTCCAACAACAATAACAATAACAACAACCACAACAACAACAACAACAATGGGGCCGGTAACTCAAACGAGGGATGCTCCTACAAAGCTTTCATGGGGTGCAAACCTCACACTTATGATGGAACCGGTGGACCGGTTGTGCTTACTCGTTGGTTTGAACAAACCGAGGCCGTCTTTAGCATAAGCGGTTGTCGGGATCAAGACAAGGTCAAATACTCCACCCACACGTTCTCCGGTGTTGCTCTCACCTGGTGGAACACCTATGTTCAATCGGTGGGTACCGATGAAGCTCATGCCCTCTCTTGGGCCGATTTGAAGGAAAAGATGATTGTCGAATACTTTCCGCGCGAAGAAACCCGAAAGCTCGAGGAAGAACTAAGAGCTTTGAAAGCGGTCGGAAACGATCTTAAAGCTTATAATCAACGCTTCGCCGAACTATCCTTGATGTGTCCTAATCTTGTTAACCCCGAATCTCAAAGGATTGAGCTCTACATGCTCGGTCTTCCAAAAAGCATCAAACAAGGGGTGATGTCATCCAAACCCGCTACTCATCAAGCCGCTATGAACATGGCTCGTCAATTAATCGAAACGGTTGACGAAATCGTAGTGCCGGCTCCTAAGGCCGAGGACAAGTCGGGTGGCAACAAAAGGAAATGGGAAGCCACTCCATCAACTAACTACAACAACAACACCTTCACCAAAAAGCCCTTCAACAACGACGGCAAGAAGGGTTATGTCGGAAACTTACCTTTGTGCAACAAGTGCCACAAACATCATTACGGCGAATGTAACAAGCTAATTTGTCACCGTTGCCAAGGAGTTGGTCATAGGGCCAACAATTGCACAAGCACCGCCCCCGTCGCTCGAAAGGGGCCCAATCCTCCAAAAACGGTCACTTGTTACGAATGTGGCCAAACGGGCCATTATAAGAACGAATGCCCGAAAAATAAAACCAACCCCAACAACCGAGGCCGAGCCTTTAACATCAACACCGAGGAAGCCCGAGATGACAATGAACTAGTCACGGGTACGTTTCTTCTCAACAACACTTATGTTACTTGCTTATTTGATTCGGGTGCCGATAAATGTTTTGTGTCTAAGACTTTGGCTCCTACTCTTTGCACTCCACCACACCCCTTAGATACTACTTATTCTATCGAAGTGGCCGACGGAAAACTCTTAAGTGCCGACACATATTACCGGGGGTGTACTTTGAACATTTTGGGTAAGGAATTTGAAATTGACTTGATACCCATGGAATTAGGGAGTTTTGATGTAATAATCGGTATGAATTGGATGGTCAAAAATAAATCTCACATTCTTTGCGATCTTCACGCAATTCGAATTCCTATCGAGAATGGTGAACCATTGATTGTCTATGGCGACAAAAATTGCACCGGACTCAATCTCGTTTCGTGCCTTAAAGTTTGAAAGCTACTTCGCAAGGGTTGTTTCGCGATTCTTGCTCACGTTAAGAAAGTCGAGGCCGACGAAAAGCGTATCGAAGATGTGCCAATTGTTAGTGACTTCTCCGATGTATTTCCCGACGAATTACCAGGTCTTCCACCTCATCGACCGGTTGAATTTCAAATCGATCTTATTCCAGGAGCCGCACCCGTAGCGCGTGCACCGTATAGACTCGCTCCATCCGAATTACAAGAATTACAAAGTCAAATCCAAGAGTTACTTGACCGTGGTTTCATTCAACCTAGCCATTCACAATGGGGCGCTCCGATTTTGTTCGTCAAGAAGAAAGACGGATCCCTACGAATGTGCATTGATTATCGTGAACTAAACAAATTGACGGTTAAGAACCGATATCCTCTTCCTCGCATCGATGACCTCTTTGATCAACTACAAGGTTCTCGTGTATATTCAAAAATCGATCTCCGTTCGGGTTATCATCAACTAAGGGTTAAGGGGGAAGATGTCTCCAAAACCGCTTTCCGGACTCGTTATGGTAGTTATGAGTTCCTTGTCATGCCTTTCGGTCTCACTAACGCACCGGCGGTGTTCATGGATCTCATGAACCGCGTGTGCAAACCTTACCTCGACAAATTCGTTATCGTGTTCATCGATGATATTTTGATCTATTCTAAAAACGAAGAGGAACACAAAGAACATCTTCGACTCGTGCTTGAACTCTTGAGAAAAGAACAACTCTATGCCAAGTTCTCCAAGTGTGAATTTTGGTTGAAAGAAGTTCAATTCCTCGGTCATGTTGTAAGTGATCAAGGCATTAAAGTCGATCCCGCGAAAATCGAAGCCATTAGTAAATGGGAGACTCCTACTACTCCTACTCAAATTCGTCAATTATTGGGTCTCGCCGGATACTATCGTAAATTCATCAAGGATTTCTCCTTAATCGCTCGCCCTCTAACTGCGTTAACTCACAAGGAACGAAAATTCGTTTGGACATCCGAACAAGAAACCGCTTTTCAAATCTTGAAAACTAAGCTAACCACCGCTCCTATCTTGTCACTTCCCGAAGGCAATGATGATTTTGTTGTATATTGTGATGCCTCAAAAAACGGTTATGGATGCGTATTAATGCAACGAAAGAAAGTCATTGCTTATGCCTCTCGACAACTCAAAGTCCACGAACGAAACTACACGACACATGATCTTGAACTCGGTGCCGTCATCTTTGCACTTAAGTTATGGAGACATCATCTTCTTGGTACCAAAAGTACCATCTTTACCGATCACAAAAGTCTCCAACATATCTTCGATCAAAAGCAACTAAACATGAGACAACGAAGGTGGATTGAGACCTTGAACGATTATAATTGCGAGCTTCGTTATCACCCCGGAAAGGCAAATGTAGTGGCCGATGCCTTAAGTCGAAAGGAAAGAGCGGTGCCTCTTCGTGTCCGAGCTTTAAACATCACCATTCACTCCAACCTTAATAGCCAAATTCGTGTAGCCCAAGAGGAGGCTCTTAAAGACAACAACATCGCACGCGAACTTTTAAACATTCTCGTCTCCCGATTCGAAGTTAAGGAGACCAGACTTCGATATTACGCCGGAAGAATTTGGGTGCCTAGATACGGCGACTTACGAAACCTCATCCTAGACGAAGCCCACAAATCACGATACTCGATTCATCCCGGCGCCAATAAGATGTACCACGACCTTAAAGAACGATATTGGTGGCCGAACATCAAAAAGGAAGTCGCTACTTACGTTGCCAAATGTTTGACTTGCGCTAAAGTCAAAGCCGAACACCAAAGACCGTCCGGGTTACTTCAACAACCCGAGACCCCGCAATGGAAGTGGGAAAGGATCACGATGGATTTTATCACCAAACTACCAAAAACGTCAGGCGGTTATGATACTATTTGGGTCATTGTCGATCGCCTCACCAAATCCGCGCACTTTCTCGCCATGAAAGAGACCGACAAAATGGAGAAACTTGCACGACTATACATTAAGGAGATTGTAGCCCGACACGGTGTACCTTTATCGATTATCTCCGACCGAGATGGTCGCTTCGTTTCTAGATTTTGGCGTACGTTACAAGAAGCGCTGGGAACGCGTTTGGACATGAGCACCGCATATCATCCCCAAACCGATGGGCAAAGTGAACGTACAATACAAACCTTAGAGGATATGTTACGAGCCTGCGTTATTGATTTTGGAAAAGCTTGGGACAATCACTTACCTCTCGCCGAATTCTCTTACAATAATAGTTATCACGCGAGTATTAAGGCCGCACCTTTTGAAGCGTTATATGGTCGAAAATGTCGCTCTCCTCTTTGTTGGGCCGAAGTGGGTGACGTGCAAATTTCCTGGCCCGACCTCATTCACGAAACCACCGAGAAGATTCTTCAAATCCGAGATAGGCTTCGGACGGCCCGGAGTCGTCAAAAATGCTATACCGACAAAAGACGCAAAGACCTCGAATTTCAAGTCGGTGACCGCGTCATGTTAAAAGTCGCACCTTGGAAAGGTGTCATCCGTTTTGGGAAACGTGGGAAACTAAATCCGCGGTACGTTGGCCCTTTCGAAATCTTAGAACGTGTTGGAACCGTTGCGTATCGTTTGGATCTTCCGCCTCAACTAAGCTCCGTCCATCCTACTTTTCATGTATCTAACTTGAAGAAATGTCTTGCCGAGCCCGATATCGTCATTCCTCTCGAGGAGCTTACTATTAATGACAAACTTCATTTTGTGGAGGAACCGGTTGAAATTGTGGACTACGTCGAGAAGGAATTAAAACAAAGCCGGATCCCGATTGTTAAGGTTCGTTGGAACGCCAAAAGAGGACCCGAGTTTACTTGGGAAAGAGAAGATCAAATGCGAAAGAAACACCCTCATCTATTCCCGGTTCCGGAAACGTCAGATTCCGAGGAAGGAACAACGACTACTACGCCTACCTAAATTTCGGGACGAAATTTCTTTTAAGGTGTAGGTAATGTAACATCCCGCCTTTTTCCGTTTACTTTTCCGTTTAACTATTTAAGTTCCGTTATATGTTTATAACACATCCCGTTAATATGCGTTGAATTATCTCGTTTAGGTAATTCCCGCACCCGGTTTAAAGTTGAGGGACCAAACTTGCCAAGGGTTGAAACTTTTGACTAGGTCAAAGAGTCAACCCTCATCCTCATCCATTCAATCTCATCTCTTTCACTCTTACTACTTCAACTTTTCTCTCAACTTCCATACAAAGATTCATCATCCAAAATCGAGCTAGCGGTCATCTTGCCAAACAAATTACATATTTGAACTCCTCGTGATCTCCTCTTCGATTCCATACCGACCTCATCAAATTTGGGTAACTTTCTAAAACCACTAATTTTATGTGTTCTTGAGATTTTTGAATTAAAAGGTTGTTAATTAGTGTCTATGGCTCAAGTCTAGTATAATTATGTGATTTGTATGCTTGTTCTTGCTATTTTGGTGTAACTAGTTCATATTAAAAGAATGCTTGCTTAATCTTGAGTTTTAGGTGTTCATATGTTGTTGAATGATGGAAGTTCATGTTTTAATTGTATTCCTAACATCGCTAGCTTCAAATTGGTATGTAGGTTGACATGGATTAGTTTCATATGCAAGATTGTTGAATTTGTGATTTTGGGTTAGGGTTTGATAGAAGTAAATTGAATTTTTGATGCATTAAATGCTTGTTAATGTTACTTGTAAGTGTTAGGTTGTGTTGTATGCTTAATTACCTTCGAAACGGCATATCGTTCATGTAATTTGGTTGCCAAATCATTAAATTGCAATTTTGACTTGTATGCATTGATTATGGAACATTAATTGCGGTTTTTGGTTGTTATCAGTGGAAGTTTGATTGATGATATGTGTTTAGTTGCATTCCTCGTCAAAATACCTTTCCAACGATGTATGATAGGCGCTATAAGTGTTTGCGGGTCAAGAGTTGTGTTAGAATTGGTTTTGGCTCGTGCATAGTTTGAAAGACAGAAAAATAGCTGAACTGCAGGTCGCGCGGCGCGCACCCTACCCCGCGCGGCGCGCCAAATGGCCTGGACAGATTCTGACCTCCATGTCCCTTTTAACGTGAAATGTTTGACTAGCTACCGACCTCCGATTCACATGAAACTTGTTTTAATATACTTGTATATGAATAGTTAGCATGGAAAATTTGTCCGGGACCCGACCCGAACATGTTGACTTTTTCGTTGACTTTGACCCGACCAAGTTTGACTTTTTGTCAAACTTAACCAATTAATTATGCAATCTTCCTAACATGCTTTTATACTTGTATCTTGCATGAAACTTGACAATTTGCTTCACATGCTATATTAATCGAGTCGTATTGAGCCATAGGACTAATTGAACATCTTTGACCCTTCGTGACTATCGTTATTGATACAACCTAATTGTTTAGGTCGAGACTAGCATTGTTCTTTGCACGTTTACTTGTTGAAGTACTATTTCACTCTTGCAATCAAAGGTGAGATCATAGTCCCACTTTTACTCTTTTAAACTTACTTTTGGGATGAGAAAACATAAACGATTCTTTTGAACTAAGTGAACACAAGAACGGGAAAACAAACATTCTACATACGAGTTTAGAACGAAAATCCTCAATCCGATTATCATTAGTTACATCAGATGGTGTAAGCGAGAACTTATGTTATATGGCCATATGGGTTTGACAAACCCTCATTCAAACGGTTCGCTACCGTTTACGAATGAAATATATTTTCGGGAACAGTGTTGTTCTAGCACTAATTGATGGGGTATTCAACGGACGGAACGTTAAGCTTTGATAATTGGGTGCTCGTGAATATTAACTTTTAGAATGTACTATGGCTTTATCGATGTTGCAAATCTTGTGGTTCAACTTACTATTACTCATTTACTTATTTAAACCTATGATTTCACCAACGTTTTCGTTGACAGATTCTCTATGTTTTTCTCAGGTCCTTGAACTTAGGTGATACATGCTTCCGCTCATACTATTTGATACTTGCATTGGATGTCGAGTATACTTGCATACGTGGAGCGTCTTTTTGACTACTTTTAATCGTGTCGCACGTGTTTCATACAAACTTTAAACATTGTTATGTACTTGTTATGGAAACTACTTTTGTAAACTTGGAAACACCCTTATTTATGAAATGAATGCGACATACTTTTCGGTCAAACTTTGTTATAAAGACTTACGACCATGTAATGGGACCATACGTAGATGACGCCGTCATTTGACGATTTGTCGGGGTCGCTACATCAACTGTGGGGTGCCAAAGAGTAATACTTTTTAAATGGAATTTAGTTATAAAAAAAAGGTGAAAATTCAAAAATACCCTTGATACTATTCATTATTTTTGTCTAATAGTTAATATGGTAAGATAATTAGATATATTCAAATAGAGTATCAATTTTCAAATAGATATCACTTGAGCATTTAAAATAATCTTCATTAGCTCAAAGATAGACCCATTATTTCAAAATCAATTCATATACAACATTATTACTCTACGTATCTAAATGATATAGAACAAATGAATAGTACCCTCAATAGTTTCACAAGCACCCCTTAAACTTTTATATATTTTCACAATTCAATCCCGTCCTTTATAACACTTAACTTTATAGCTTCTACAAACTTACCACATAGTTTTCACATTTTATACTTTAACCATTACACTTCTCATTCATTATAAATCGATCCCATAATTTTTACTAACTAACAACTATTCATTAGAGTAAATGAATAGTACCCTCAATAGTTTCACAAGCACCCCTCAAACTTTTATATATTTTCACAATTCAATCTCGTCCTTTATAACACTTAACTTTATAGCTTCTACAAACTTACCACATAGTTTTCACATTTTATACTTTAACCATTACACTTCTCATTCATTATAAATCGATCCCATAATTTTTACTAACTAACAACTATTCATTATTATTATTATTATTATTATTATTATTATTATTATTATTATTATTATTATTTTTATTATTATAATAAACTTAAAAGTATTAAAACTTACAAAAAATTAGTGGGAAGCCTAGAGACAATCTGGGCCCCCACACCTCTAGCAATAGCAAAACTTATCCTAGTAAAAATATGAGCAGCAGCACCGGCACCAATATCTTTATTATTATTATTATTATTATTATTATTATTATTATTATTATTATTATTATTATTATTATTATTATTAAATCAATCACATAATTTTTCACTTTATTATTGTTTAACTTTTTTCTTATTATAAATTAACTACGTAACTCATTATATATATATATATATATATTCTCTACATCTCTAAAAGACAAAGGCTTTATGAATAGTTCTTCCCCATGCTTTAATTGTTTATACGTCGTGCAAAAAGGTTGTACCCACAATGACATCACACTAAACATTGAGAACCATTAAAAACTTTAGGACGCCAAATGTAAATTCCTAGGGTATAAATGTAAACTCTATAGGGGTCTAAAGTTAAAGTTAAGAGGCAAATCCTAACTTCTTTATTTTTCATAAAACTCTCCAACAAATCCACCTAAATTTTTAACCGCCTTTAAATTTTCGTACGACTTGGGATAGGTTTAACCGACATAACCGTTAAACACGAAATAATTTTACGAATCAAACACAACAAATTATATCCGAAACGGAGTCCTGACGCGGAGTGAGGGCTCCTCCACTAGTTCTTTTCAAAAGACTACACTTTATGTATTGACAAAAAAAAAATCATCATCCATTTTCACCAAATATAATTTAGAGACTTTATTTATTTGAAACCATAGTAGGAAACATAAATTAAACAAAATAAATTTTAGTTAAAACATCGTTGAATCTTACAAACAAAATCACAATATTGTCAGTTCATTAAACCATCCATACGAAAAATTATGTCCAAACAATCCATTTACATGATTTTTAATTTACACTCTTTCAAAAATCCCATCAATGATTTCCATTTCTAAACTATCACATGTTGCAAATCCACTATAAGACCGGTTAAAATAGCACCATTACACGATTATTTTTCTAATTTTGTTCTACCTTATGAACACATGTATTAAAAAATAGAATCGTACCTTTATTTAAACCCATATAATAACCAAGACATAATTAATTACGGAGTATATCCAATGATCTATTTGAAAAAAAAAAGTTACAAATGTTAACATAAACGCAAGTACGCAACCATTGATGATAGTGGATATGGCCTTAACTGACGTTAAACACTGAACATAATAAATTGATTGCCGATTAGCCTAAATTAATTTTCAGACATCTTTAAGCCTATGGGAAATTCGATTTCACAATTTTCATTGCTTCTCTTTTTACTTTTATATTTTTTTATTATCCTTTATTTTTGTTTTAAAAAAAAAACAAACAACAACCCCTAATTTTTAGACGGAAATTGCTCCTATTTTCTAGTGAATTAGAAGCCGTAACATACATCATTAAACTCACGGCATTTTTCTGATTCTATGAGTACGATTTTCGCCGGCAATCGTTGCGAAACGTGCCGCCACGCGCCGGCGCTCAGTTTCGCCGGAAAATTTTTCCGGGCACTTTCTCTGGTCTTTTTACAGGTATTAAAACGGAGCTTCGCTAATTTCGTCACCTGCTGCTGCCTTTGTGCCGTCGCTAGCCACTGCTGCAGGAATTTCCTTGTTTACACAAGGCTGTGTTTGTTTCTTTTTACCCTTAAACTTCATTTACCCATAATCTTACTTTGACTGTATTTTTCTAATCTTGTGAGCCTTACTAATTTGTCTACCAGTTACGCGATTGGTATTCATTAGAATATATTATTCTAACTTGCTGAAAGATACTTGTTTTTTTTTTTTTTCCTTATCTATTTATTCTTTACTATTTGCTATCTTTTGTCTCACTGTTTAGTATTGTTGTTTCCCCTACCTTTATTGTTGTTTCCCCTACCTTTTTATTATTGTAAAGCCTTTTAGGTGGTCTTTATTGTATTTTACTTTTTTGTTTTGAATTCTCCCAATTTTTATTTTCTTTATAGGTTAATATAGACTCTACTAGTACTTATGATCACCTGAGGTCATGTCCTCCTAGATTAGGGGCGGATAGGACTAGAGGGGTTAGAGGGGGTAATAGGGTTGCTACCCCGGGTGGGATTAGAGTGGGGAGTTGGAATATATGAACCTTGACGGGCAAGAGGATTGAGCTAGTTGATACATTTCTTAAGAGTAATGTAGACATAGGGTGTGTTCAAGAGACTAGATGGAAGGGTGAAGGGGCGGTAGATATTAAGGACTATAGGTTGTGGTACTTGGGTACTAGGATAGCACGGAATGGGGTAGGTATCTTTTTGGATAAAGTACATAAGGATAACGTTGTTGACGTGGGTAGGTTTAGCGATAGGATTATGTCGGTTAGTCTAATTATTAAGGAGACTTTCACGGTCATAAGCGCATACGCACCTCACACGGGTTTAAGTGATGCAGAAAAGAGGTGTTTTTGGGATTTGCTAGACGAGGTAGTGAGGGGGTGCCCAGCTGACCATCGACTGATTATAGGGGGTGATCTGAATGGACACATGTGACGACCCGAAAATTTCCGACCAAATTTAAACTTAATCTTTATATGATCTCGACATAATGAGCAAAGCCTGTTAAACCGTGTTTCAAAGTTTTGAATAGTTTACATGTATTCATTTAACCCTTTGACCATTCTCGACGATTCACGAACATTATAATTGTAAACAGAAGTGTATATACAAATAATTATATATGTAAACAATCATATATAATAAATTAAATATATTAATGAACTGTTATATGATTCAGTTATTATGAAACATAACTTAAAATAACTAAAACTTGTTATTTTAATATATAGGGTAAATTTAATATAAAGAATTTCGAACATAATTGGTCAACGTTAACAAAGTACTAAATGTACGATGTTATACTTGAAATTAATTATTAATTATTTTAATAACTAATATTGATCTAAGTAATACAACCTTAGGCTTAAAAACCTAATCATATATATTGTAATGTGAATATATATATATATATATATATATATATATATATATATATATATATATATATATATATATATATATATATATATATATATAATTATTACTATATGTATAATGTTAAAATGTATTAATATTGAATATATAATATGTATTATGCAAACATTAAATTTTATAAAAATGATAGTATATAAAATAAATATATGTAATTACAAGTAAAATATAATTAATATATTAAAATTCTTATTATTACTTTTCTTATTATCATTGACATAAATAATATTATTAATATCAAAATCTGTATTATTAATATTATCACATAATATATAGATGTAAAAAAAACTAATATATTTGAATTGTTACAATATATATATATATATAGTTAAGAAATTTTTATATATTATTATTACTAATATTATTATTAATATCAATATAATTAATATTACAATTATAATTATTATAAATTTCACTAAAATTATTATTATGGTGACTTATTATTATTATTACTATTTTCTTTTTGCTATTATTATTAATGTTGTACTATTGTTTTCTTTATGTTATTAATATTATTGTATGATCAGTATTTATAATATTAAAAATAATAATATTATTAATATATTTATTAAATATTAAGATTAATATATAAAAGGTAAATAAATAAAATATAAAATACAGATATAATTTGATATATATATATATATATATATATATATATATATATATATATATATATATATATATATATATATATATATTACACGTATTATTTAATTGCTTATATCATTATTAGTTCTTTATCTGTTTTTGTTTTCTCTATCTGATTCGATTTCCTTGTCGATCAATGATGTCCTACAAAACAACCCGTGACTAATTCACTTCCATTATTACATTCCCTCATAAATATTACAGAATTTGATTCATAAAGATGAAAACAGAAAATTTTACATAAAAAGAACCATACCTCTGTTAATGAACTCAGATTGACATAACGCGAATTCAAGGTAATCCTCACAATCTAATAATGCAGAAGCGTTAGGAATCATATATATAAACTATCTGTAAGTTTCCAGTTTACAATTCATTCTAATTATTCTGAATTTTAAAGTCTAACATTTTAAAGAAAAAGTCAAAACGAGTTGTTCCTTGAAAAATTCGAATGTGTTGTAAAGATTTTGGACTAACTGATGTTACAGATAGTTTCTAGGTACGAATTGAAAATTATTTCATGTTTTACATTTTTGCTATAATGCCATAAAAATAGAAAATCAATTTTTTTTTATGTATATGTGCTCGACGAACACAGCAGCTGGGCTGCTTTCTTTCTTTCTTTTTTTTTTAATTATTTTTTGTGTCTAATTAATTTAAGTCTCAATTACTGGATTACTTATAATTAAATTAAGACACTTAATTCGTTTAATCAACTAATTATATAAATGGTAATTTACTTCCATGGTCGACATCTATCAGATAAAGGAGAAGGAGGAGACATTGAACAAATAGTTAAATAAATTTCGATGGTAATTTAAAACAGAATTAATGAAACAGAGGAGTGGCCTGAGTGTTTGTGGGTGAGCGAGAGGTCTCGAGTTCGAGTCCCGCTGGTGACATCTTTTTATTTTTCTGCCCATTTTGAGAGGTAGTGATCTTTATATTTATTATTATTATTATTATTATTATTATTATTATTATTATTATTATTATTATTATTATTATTATTATTATTATTATTATTATTATTATTATTATTATTTATTATTATTATTATTATTATTATTATTATTATTATTATTATTATTATTATTATTATTATTATTATTAGTTATTGTTATTATTATTATGATAATTGTTGTTACTCCTAAAATGTTAGAAGTATTATTATTATTAATCACATTAAGAGTTATTATTATTGTAATTATTAATATAAGTATTATAGTTACAATTACAATTAGGATTTTTATTATTGTTATTACTAACATTATTATCATTACTAGTAATATCATTATGTAGTATCATTATAAATACTAACATTAATAATAAAAAGATTATTGTTATTATTATTATGAACATTAAGTATTATATATTTTTTAATCAAAAGTATTATTTTCATTACTATTATTATCAAACTTTTCGTTTCATTTAAAAACTACAGTTATTATCATTATTATTAATAAGGTTATTATTATTATTAGTAGATCATTAATTTTATCAAAAACTATCTTTTCAAATAGATAAATATTTTATACATAAATATACTCTTTACGTATACTATAATTATAATAAAACCTCATATAACTATATATATCAAATTTATTAAGATTATGTATATAAATACTTACAAATGACAAACTAGCGATTTTAAATGTAACACTAAATAATTACGTATATAAATAAAGACATATTAATATAACTATACAAATAATAAATCAATTGGAATATATACACAAATCAACTATACGTAATATATAAATTAAAATGTAATAAAAATATTTATTCGATTACTATTATATATATTAATGAATATACAAATGATATAGGTTCGTGAATCCGAGGCCAACTCTGCATTGTTCAATATAGTCATATGTATTTTTACTACAAAATACAGTATGGTGAGTTCATTTGCTCCCTTTTTACTCATTACATTTTTGGGCTGAGAATACATGCAAATGCTTTATTAACTATTTTATAATATTTATATGTGTGAGTTCATGATAATGCTAAAAACGAACATATATTTCATAGCATTATCCCTCAAGGAAGACAAGCTTTTAGTTGCAAATGTTCTATTTACAAGTGATATTCGTTTAAATAATAAAAGGTGAAGACAAAAGACAGATTCGACAAATTGAAGATGCAAATGATCAAAAAGCTCAAAAGTACAAAGTACAATCAAAGTGGTTCCAATTATTGATGAGAAACGTCTCAAAATTACAAGAGTACAATACGCAAAACGCAAAATACAAGATATTAAATTGTACGCAAGGACGTTCGAAAATCCGGAACCGGGACCAGAGTCAACTCTCAACGCTCGACGCAATGGACTAAAAATTACAAATCAGCTATGCACATAAATATAATATAATATTTAAATAATTCTTATAATTATTTATATATTATATTTATTTATTAAAACGTCGACAAGCTTGTGAACAAAAACATGTGAGCTGGTACCTACCTCCATGCGTTCGCATGGCCTGGAGGCACAAAAGCCATGCGATCGCATGGCACACTTTTTCAGCTCAGGTCCTATAAATTTCGCAGTTTGGTGATGATTTTTATCATATCTTTTCCTCTTCTCAATCTAACGTGTATATATATATATATATATATATATATATATATATATATATATATATATATATATTATAATTTTAATTTTAATTTTAATTTTAAATTCTAATAATAAGGGTATGTTAGCGAATGTTGTAAGGGTGTAAGTCGAAATTCTGTCCGTGTAACGCTACGCTATTTTTAATCACTGTAAGTTATGGTTAATGTTATTTTTAAATTAATGTCTCATAGCTAAGTTATTATTATGCTTATTTAATACCGAAGTAATCGTGATGTTGGGCTAAATATTAAATTTGGGTAATTGGGCTTTGTACCATAATTGGGGTTTGGACAAAAGAACGGCACTTGTGAAAATTAGACTATGAGCTATTAATGGGCTTTATATTAACTAAATGATACCTCGTTAATTTAATATATAGACTTATAATTTGACGTATTTATATATAACCACATACGCTTGACTGGGTACGGTGGACGGGATATCTATAAATACCAATAATTGTTCATTTTACCGGACACGGAACTGGATTAATAGTTAATAAAATTGTTGAAACAGGGGTGGATTACATTCAAGGGTAATTGGTGTAATTGTTAACAAAGTAGTAAAACCTTGGTTTACACGCAGTCGATAACCTGGTGTATTCATTAAACAAAGTATTAAGACCTTGTTACAATTCGAATCCCCAATTAGTTGGAATATTTGACTTCGGGAATAAGAATAATTTGACGAAGACTTTCGCACTTTATGATTATGACTGATGGACTATTATAGACAAATCCATATGGACATGTCGAATAATCCAGGACAAAGGACAATTAACCCATGGTAATAAACTAAAAACAACACGTCGAACATCATGATTACGGAAGTTTAAATAAGCATAATTCATTTATTTCATATTTAATTTCCTTTATTTCATATTTAATTGCACTTTTAATAATCGCACTTTTATTTATTGTCATTATATTTAATTGCACTTTTAATTATCGCACTCTTTAATTATCGCAATTTTATTTTATCGCACTTTTATTTATCGCAATTTCATTATCGTTATTTACTTTACGCTTTAAATTAAGTCTTTTATATATTTAATATTTTACTTTAGGTTTTAACTGCGACTAAAGTTTTAAAATCGACAAACCGGTCATTAAACGGTAAAAACCCCCTTTTATAATAATAATACTACTTATATATATTTTTGTATTTTTACAATTATAAGTTAAAAATATAGCGTTAAACTTGGCTAAGTCTCCCTGTGGAACGAACCGGACTTACTAAAAACTACACTACTGTACGATTAGGTACACTGCCTATAAGTGTTGTAGCAAGGTTTAGGTATATCTATTCTATAAATAAATAAATAACTTGTGTAAAATTGTATCGTATTTAATAGTATTTCGTTGTAAAAATTAATACTATTTCCTAGTACACCTCGCACACATCAAGTAAAATTTGATTCCCTTTTACTCTTTACATTTTTGGGACTGAGAATACATGCGCTACTTTTACAACTGCTTTATTAAATACTTTTGAAATACATTTTGAACTGCGAATACATGAAATGCTTTTATAAATGTTTGACGAGATAGACACAAGCAAAACATTCCTCGAATGAATTATGTGGACGTGATAATTGCCACCATTGAATTATGTGGACGTGATAATTGCCACAATTGATATGAATATTTTCCCCCTGATTATTATTGCTTGGTAACCTAAGAATTAGGGAACATCACTAATTTTGAGAATTAGTGCACGCCTAATTGACACGAATCCTAAAGGTAGCTACCGGGTTTAACACCCCCACCCAGAATGTTCACTAGACGGAAGGGCTAGTGGGCTTGGTGTTTAGTACTTCGAAGTTTATATGATTATTATACAGACGAGATGTTCTGTTTTGGGGATATTATTATGCGCATTATATGTTAAGGTCGGTTACCAAGCCAAGCCATGAAAGCAATGAAAAGTGAATGTTATGTATCGAGAGAATGATTTTATATACAGGTTATGTGTATGTTATTTTTGTGCACAAGATATGTGTACGGTTACTTTGATTTATGAAAGATGATTTCGTACACGAGAAAGGTGTACTGTATTTAAAAGATATCGCATGTACATTACAGGTGGGTATAGGATTCGAGCACATTTGTACCATGCAGCATTTAAATCTTGTGGTCTATCAAAATGATGAATTTTTACTGTTTATGATAAACTTATGAACTCACCAACCTTTTGGTTGACATTTGAAAGCATGTTTATTCTCAGGTATGAAAGAAATCTTCCGCTGTGCATTAGCTCATATTAGAGACATTACTTGGAGTCATTCATGACATATTTCAAAAGACGTTGCATTTGAGTCATCGAGTTCATAAAGATTATTATTAAGTCAATTAAAGATGGATATATTATGAAAGGGTATGCATGTCGTCAACTTTCAATGTAAATGAAAGTTTGTCTTTTAAAAACGAATGCAATGTTTGTAAAATGTATCATATAGAGGTCAAGTACCTCGCGATGAAATCAACTATTTTGAATCATTTATAATGTATATGAACGAGTCATTTCAGTTAGTATCAGAGCAGTTGTCTTAGCGAACCAGGTCTTGCATTAGTGTGTCTAACTGATAGTTGTTTAGATACATTAGTGAGTCTGGACTTCGACCATGTCTGCATGTCAAAAGTTTTGCTTATCATTTAGTGTCAAAAATTAATTGCTTATCATCCTTAAAGTCTAGACACGTCTTACTGCCTCTATTGCATAGACAGTGTATAGATAAATTCATATCTTAGCGTATCTATTATTATTACCTTTGCCTGACAGCTTCCGTAGATTCCTCCGTAACTTATGGGATTTTAGTATTATATATGCATATGTAAACTATGTATTGCAGAGTACTAATCTACATCCTATAATCTATTTCTTATCGAAAATCCTTCATCTGATCGTACGAGATGAATCCCTCAACCAGTTTGAGTCCCTCAGATTTCGATAGCTATTCCGATAGTTATTCCGACAGCTATTTCGACATGGATATTCACCTAAGCTCCGAAAGCGGTGTCACCAGAATGAATCAACCAATCATCCATCCCCAATTCATCTGATGGGTTCGTAGTCGACTTAATCAATGGAGACGCGAAGAAGGCGATCCTTTTCACCAACCGAATTTACCTCTTGACAAAGAACCCGAAGTACTTACCGGTGAACCAGTCCGAAACACCATTTTCACCCTCATTTCCCGAATATCTCACCACGATTATATTCTATCTAAAATTCTAAACCTTATTCATTCGCCCGTTCTTACAGACAATCATCCCGGAGTAATAAGTCAACGAACTACGCGCCCGAGTTGTAGCCTTGAAAGATATGGTGCAAAACGTACCAGCTTCAGCAACATCAACGGCACCAACAGTACCATCAACATCAATACCAGTACCACCAACAACCCAAGTTCAACATCTCACACCTCAACATCTCATTATGCACCTCGAGCATAATCATCGTTCTACGAATCGTTCTACATCATTTATCTTCGTTCTACATGACGATTAGATAATTTCTAATGTTTTAGAGATTATGTATTCTAGTTCTAACGATAAATCAAATGAGATTAATATCTTATTAACTCATTAAATCCATGATTACATCTGAAGAAAATATATATGTATATATGTTTTCATAAAGATCGTAATTAAAAATTCTTTTGTACAAACTGTTAATGGTGAAAATATTTTAACGGGTAGGTAATACCCGAGGAATATTTGGATTTCACATTAATAAGTTACATTGTACATTCTTCGAATCTGATTCAACAGTCAATTACTATCCTACTTACATCCATAGATATACGAATCCGTTCACCACAGAATAACCAATTTCATTCAATTTCATATTTGGATTTTGATTTATCAGAATCCAACAAGTGGCATAATGAAGAAAACATTGGACAAAATAAAATTTATTAGAAACAAACAAATTAATTATGAGAAATTTTGTTAAGAATCCACGCTAACTGTTCCTAGCTAACTGTTCCTAGCTAACTGATTACATTTTATTTATCGCAATTTATTTATCGCAATTTATTTATCGCAATTTATTTATCGTATTTTATTTATCGCAATTTTAATTCTCGCAATTTTATTTATCATCATTTAATTTCTGTTATTTATTTTACGCTCTTTAAATATCAGGACACGTATACAAGGTTTTGACATATCATATCGACGCATCTATATATACTATTTGGAATAACCATAGACACTCTATATGCAGTAATGCTGGAGTTAGCTATACAGAGTTGAGGTTGATTCTACAATAATATATATAGTTTGATTTGTGATCGAGTCTGAGACATGTACACGGGTCACGATACATATTAATTAATTCGAATATTATATATTAAACTATATATGAATTATTGGACTGTTAACTGTGGACTATCGACTGTGGACTAATAACATTGGACAATTAAAATGAATTAAAATATTGATTATAACATATGAAACTAAATAATTCTTCAAGTTTGCCACTTGATTTCATCTTAAACCTCATTTGTATCTTGATGATTCCAATCTGCGTTCAAACATTTCATAATTCTTGAAAACAATTCAATTGAGAGGAAGAACCAACCGCATTTCGTTTACGGAAGGAAAGATTTATGTATATAGTTATGCACCTGAAAAACTCTCAAAAACTGAGTAAATGTTTAACACGTAGCTGTGCTAATTCCTTAGTGTTATTATTACCCAAAATAACTTGGTAATCCCTTTCAAAGTAGCAAATTTTGTCACAGCTCCAGCAAGTCAACTTCGACCTTTCATTTGAATTAGCCTTATTATAACCTTGATATATACACGTGCTCTTTTATTGTTACCGGGAACCCTTTTATATTCCACCATATTACCATCAGCGTTTAATCATTTAAAAACAATTCTATTGAAACCACCTCAGTTTCATAACTGATGATTCAGATATGGTAGCGTTAAATGCAGAGGAAACAGTAAAATTATAGATAGTCTAAATGGCCAAAGGTTTGATGATAACGAATGGAGTGTTGGGAACGCTTGATAAAAAAAATAAAAATAAAAAATGGTACTGAATAGTGGATTATGCAAAACTATGAGGGAGACTGCGGACAAATGCAAGGACCATACTTTGTATTCCAGGAATTCAGATAATCCTGTATCAGATGAAATCTTTAGAGTATATCTTGCTCCGTACTCATGTTAAAATTTTGCGGAAAATCTTTCTTCATCAACCATCGAACTTAGAATTCTAAAATATCATCATAAATATCTTCGATATTTCTGAATATATTTTCATAAATATTCTCGTCCGAAATTATTTATCTCTTCGTGCTATCTATATTACATCATAAAGGAAACTACTTTAGTTTCAAAATTTCTTTAAAATTTGAGTTTGAATTATGAATGATTTTGAAGTAGTGTTGGAAATTGATGCATGAATTAGTATAATATAATGACACTTGATCAACGTGATTATATTACAGTAAGTCATGCTGAGTTTCTAATTGAACGTGATGATTCACATATCATAACGTCATCATGTGCCATGTTACATAACTCTTTCATTCTACTTAACTTCTGAACATATCAAGAAAGTATATTCTTGATAGTTCTATCCTTATTGATGTTGATAAATTTAAAAATCAAATCGTACTATCACGTTCCTTCCTGCTTAGAACATTATAATCATTCGATGTCTATATCTACGAATTCTGGACCATTATTCGCTTGACTTAAAGTCGGGAAGAGAAAACAAAAGTATGAAGCTCCAATACATAGGGGAAAATATAAAGCCCAACAACAACACTGAAATTACAAACCGCGTATGTCAATGTTTATCGCAACATAAAGACACGGGAGAATTAAAAAATACTATAACCCCAAGGGCGAAGTAGAAGAAAACAGATTCCTCCGGTGGAAGTTGGAAAAGAAGAATGATTGTTGTGATAGTAAGAATAAGGACAAAGATCAGAACTGGATTAAGCATTTTCAAAAATCTTTTGAATTTGGGAATTGAGTATAGGAGTGGTGAAAACTAATGGAACGGAAAAGGTAAATTTATAATGGAAATATCAGACGTAGTAATCTGGACAGATCATCGCATTTAATTAAAGAGATCTTAATTTCCTTAAATCTCGAAGAATCAGATCTTATAGATTTCCAAGATTTCTTTTGAAACCCTTGAATTCCGGAATTCAACCATGACTAGTCAAAAGTTATGATGAAACTTGTCTTTCTCACTTCACTATTTAGTGATAGCTTCACTCGTACTCTTCGAATAATCGAATTGTTTTATCCATATTACTCAAAGATGGTAAAACTCTATTTATCAGCTCATATGTGTCATGAAAATATACTTATTGTCATCAATGACCATCCCACTCAAATTTCGAGACGAAATTTCTTTAACGGGTAGGTACTGTGACGACCCAGAAATTTCCGACTAAATTTAAACTTAATCTTTATATGATCTCGACATAATGAGCAAAGCCTGTTAAGCCGTGTTTCAAAGTTTTGAATAGTTTACATGTATTCATTTAACCCGTTGACCATTCTCGGCGATTCACGAACATTATAATTGTAAACAGAAGTGTATATACAAATAATTATATATGTAAACAATCATATATAATAAATTAAATATATTAATGAACTGTTATATGATTCAGTTATTATGAAAGATAACTTAAAATAACTAAAACTTGTTATTTTAATATATAGGGTAAATTTAATATAAAGGATTTCGAACATAATTGGTCAACATTAACAAAGTAGTAAATGTACGATGTTATACTTGAAATTAATTATTAATTATTTTAATAACTAATATTGATCTAAGTAATACAACCTTAGGCTTAAAAACCTAATCATATATATTGTAATGTGAATATATATATATATATATATATATATATTTTATACATAATTATTACTATATGTATAATGTTAAAATGTATTAATATTGAATATATAATATGTATTATGCAAACATTTAATTTTATAAAAATAATAGTATATAAAATAAATATATGTAATTACAAGTAAAATATAATTAATATATTAAAATTCTTATTATTACTTTTCTTATTATCATTGACATAAATAATATTATTAATATCAAAATCTGTATTATTAACATTATCACATAATATATAGATGTAAAAAAAAACTAATATATTTGATTTGTTACAATATATATATATATATATATATATATATATATATATATATATATATATATATATATATATATATATATATATATATATATAGTTAAGAAATTTTTATATATTATTATTACTAATATTATTATTAATATCAATATAATTAATATTACAATTATAATTATTATAAATTTCACTAAAATTATTATTATGGTGACTTATTATTATTACTACTATTTTCTTTCTGTTATTATTATTAATGTTGTACTATTGTTTTCTTTATGTTATTAATATTATTGTATGATCAGTATTTAAAAATAATATTAAAAATAATAATATTATTAATATATTTATTAAATATTAAGATTAATATATAAAAGGCAAATAAATAAAATATAAAATACAGATATAATCTGATATATATATATTACGCGTATTATTTAATTGCTTATATCATTATCAGTTCTTTATCTGTTTTTGTTTTCTCTATCTGATTCGATTTCCTTGTCGATCAACGATGTCCTACAAAACAACCCGTGACTAATTCACTTCCATTATTACATTCCCTCATAAATATTACAGAATTCGATTCATAAAGATGAAAACAGAAAATTTTACATAAAAAGAACCATACTTCTGTTAATGAACTCAGATTGACATAACGCGAATTCAAGGTAATCCTCACAATCTAATAATGCAGAAGCGTTAGGAATCATATATATAAACTATCTGTAAGTTTCCAGTTTACAATTCATTCTAATTATTCTGAATTTCGAAGTCAAACATTTTAAAGAAAAAGTCAAAACGAGTTGTTCCTTGAAAAATTCGAATGTGTTGTAAAGATTTTGGGCTAACTGATGTTACAGATAGTTTCTAGGTACGAATTGAAAATTATTTCGTGTTTTACATTTTTGCTATAATGCCATAAAAATCAAAAATCAATTTTTTTTTATGTATATGTGCTCGACGAACACAGCAGCTGGGCTGTTTTTTTTTATTTTAATTATTTTTTTGTGTCTGATTAATTTAAGTCTCAATTACTGGATTACTTATAATTAAATTAAGACACTTAATTCGTTTAATCAACTAATTATATAAATGGTAATTTACTTCCATGGTCGACATCTATCAGATAAAGGAGAAGGAGGAGACATTGAACAAATGGTTAAATAAATTTCGATGGTAATTTAAAACAGAATTAATGAAACAGAGGAGTGGCCTGAGTGTTTGTGGGTGAGCGAGGTCTCGGGTTCGAGTCCCGCTGGTGACATCTTTTTATTTTTCTGCCCATTTTGAGAGGTAGTGATCTTTATATTTATTATTATTATTATTATTATTATTATTATTATTATTATTATTATTATTATTATTATTATTATTATTATTATTATTAGTTGTTGTTATTATTATTATGATAATTGTTGTTACTCTTAAAATGTTAGAAGTATTATTATTATTAATCACATTAAGAGTTATTATTATTGTAATTATTAATATAAGTATTATAGTTACAATTACAATTAGGATTTTTATTATTTTTATTACTAACATTATTATCATTACTAGTAATATCATTATGTAGTATCATTATAAATACTAACATTAATAATAAAAATATTGTTGTTATTATTATTATGAACATTAAGTATTATAAATTTTTTTTATCAAAAGTATTATTTTCGTTACTATTATTATCAAACTTTTCGTTTCATTTAAAAACTACAGTTATTATCATTATTATTAATAAGGTTATTATTATTATTAGTAGATCATTAATTTTATCAAAAACTATCTTTTCAAATAGATAAATATTTTATACATAAATATACTCTTTACGTATACTATAATTATAATAAAACCTCATATAACTATATATATCAAATTTATTAAGATTATGTATATAAATACTTACAAATGACAAGCTATCGATTTTAAATGTAACACTAAATAATTACGTATATAAATATAGACATATTAATATAACTATACAAATAATAAATCAATTGGAATATATACACAAATCAACTATACATAATATATAAATTAAAATGTAATAAAAATATTTATTCGATTACTATTATATATATTAATGAATATACAAATGATATAGGATCGTGAATCCGAGGCCAACCCTGCATTGTTCAATATAGTCATATGTATTTTTACTACAAAATACAGTATGGTGAGTTCATTTGCACCCTTTTTACTCATTACATTTTTGGGCTGAGAATACATGCAAATGCTTTATTAACTGTTTTATAATATTTATATGCGTGAGTTCATTTGATTCCCTTTTACTCTTTACATTTTGGGGACTGAGAATACATGCGCTACTTTTACAACTGCTTTATTAAATGCTTTTGAAATACATTTTGAACTGCGAATACATGAAATGCTTTTATAAATGTTTGACGAGATAGACACAAGCAAAACATTCCTCGAATAAATTATGTGGACGTGATAATTGCCACCATTGAATTATGTGGACGTGATAATTGCCACAATTGATATGAATATTTTTCCCCTGATTATTATTGCTTGGTAACCTAAGAATTAGGGAACATCACTAATTTTGAGAATTAGTGCACGCCTAATTGACTCGAATCCTAAAGGTAGCTACCGGGTTTAACACCCCCACCCAGAATGTTCACTAGACGGAAGGGCTAGTGGGCGTGGTGTTTAGTACTTCGAAGTTTATATGATTATTATACAGACGAGATGTTCTGTTTTGGGGATATTATTATGCGCATTATATGTTAAGGTCGGTTACCAAGCCAAGCCATGAAAGAAATGAAAAGTGAATGTTATGTATCGAGAGAATGATTTTATACACAGGTTATGTGTATGTTATTTTTGTGCACAAGATATGTGTACGGTTATTAAGATTTATGAAAGATGATTTCGTACACGAGAAAGGTGTACTGTATTTAAAAGATATCTCATGTACATTACAGGTGGGTATAGGATTCGGGCCCATTTGTACCATGCAGCATTTAAATCTTGTGGTCTATCAAAATGATGAATTTTTACTGTTTATGATAAACTTATGAACTCACCAACCTTTTGGTTGACACTTGAAAGCATGTTTATTCTCAGGTATGAAAGAAATCTTCCGCTGTGCATTAGCTCATATTAGAGACATTACTTGGAGTCATTCATGACATATTTCAAAAGACGTTGCATTTGAGTCGTCGAGTTCATCAAGATTATTATTAAGTCAATTAAAGATGGATATATTATGAAAGGGTATGCATGCCCTCAACTTTCGATGTAAATGAAAGTTTGTCTTTTAAAAACGAATGCAATGTTTGTAAAATGTATCATATAGAGGTCAAGTACCTCGCGATGAAATCAACTATTGTGAGTCATTTATAATGTATACGAACGGGTCATTTCAACACATAGGAGCGGAGGCAGAAGGTTACGAGGGAGCCTATGGGGGCTTTGGGTTTGGCCCTAGAAATGAAGAAGGGTGCTCAATCCTTGACTTTGCCATTGCCCACGAGATGGTCGTAGCAAACTCTTTCTTCAAGAAGAGGGATGCTCAGTTAGCTACTTTTCATAGCGGGGGTCGTATCACCCAGATTGACTTTTTGCTCCTCCGTAAAGGGGAACTTAGGACATGTAGGGACTGTAAGGTCCTTCTAGCATTGACGTGCTCCTCCCAGCATTGATTGTTGGTCATGGACCTAGTCACTCGGGGAAGAGTTGGTAGGAGGGCCAGGGTTGTGTAACCTAGAATCCTGTGGAAGAACCTGCATGGAGCCAATGCAGAGACTTTTAGAGAGACTGTTGCTGATAGATTGAGGGTAGAAGGGGATTACGTAGCCCCTACTGATGTAGACCAGATTTGGAACAGCATGGCGTCCACTATCAGAGATGTGGCAAAAGAGACCTTAGGGGTGGCAATAGGGACATCAAGAGCCCATAAGAGTAGTAGAGAATCGTGGTAGCTTAATGACGATGTCCAAACGAAAGTCGCGTTAAAACAGACGAGGTTTAGGGAGCTCATTACTTTTGGAGAAGGGACACCTGCAGAGAGAACTAGGATAGAAGAAAGATATAAAGAAGCTAAAAGAGAAGCAAAGAAGGTCGTAGCAATTGCAAAAGACAAAGCATATGAATATTTATATAGGAAACTAAACTCTAAAGAGGGAGCTAATGACATATATAGGATAGCTAAAGCTAGGGAGCGAAGAAGTAGGGACTTGGTTAACGTCAAATTTATCAAGGATGAAGCGGGTCAAAGTATAGTGAAAGAAGACCTTATTAGGAATAGATGGGAGGAGTATTTTGCATCCCTCTTTGGTAGGGAAAGACCCGAGTGGAACGGGGAACTCCACGAGGTTCGTGAGTATCAAAACAACTGTTTCTGCACGAAGTTAGATCGTCTCTACGAAAGATGGGGAGAAACAAAGCAGTAGGACCAGACCAAATTCCGATTGAGGCATGGAGGTGCCTAGGAGATGAAGGGGTTAGATGGCTGACAAACCTTTTCAACATGACGTTTAGAAGCGCAAAGATGCCTATGGAATGGAGACTCAGTGAGGTTATTCCCATTTACAATAATAAGGGAGATGCGCAAATATGTAGTAATTATAGAGGCATAAAGTTACTTAGTCATATAATGAAACTTTGGGAGAGAGTGATTGAGACGAGGCTCCGACGTGAGACAAAGGTTTCAGAGAACCAGTTCAGTTTCATGCCAGGACACTCATCGATGGAGGCGATCCACATCGTTAAAAGCCTTATGGAGAAGTATAGGGAAAAACAAAAGAACCTACACATGGCGTTCTTAGACTTGGAAAAGGCTTATGACTGTGTCCCGAGTGAGCTGATCTGGAAGACTCTTAATGCTAGGGGTGTCCCAAGTAGATATATAAGAACTATTAGAGATATGTATGAGGGGGCGAAGGCTCGTGTACATACGACGGTAGGAAACACTGAGTTTTTCCCAGTAGAGGTAGGTTTGTAGTGCCCCGAACTTTTCCATGTTTATATATATATTAAATGAAATTGTTATTTACATGATTAAGTGTTTCCAACATATTAAGAAATCAAACTTGTTAAGACTTGATTAATTGAAATAGGTTTCATATAGACAATTGACCACCCAAGTTGACCGGTGATTCACGAACGTTAAAACTTGTAAAAACTATACGATGACATATATATGGTTATATATATAGTTAACATGATTTTATTATAAGTATGTATCTCATTAGGTATTTTAACAATGAGTTATATACATAAAAATGAGACTATTAATTTAAGAAACTCGAAAACGATATATATAACGATTATCGTTATAACAACGTCTTACTAGGTACATATGAATCATATTAAGATATTGATATACTTGGTTAATTATGTTAAATGATAAGTAAATATATTATTAAGTGTATTAACAATGAAATACATATGTAAAAATAAGACTACTAACTTAATGATTTCGAAACGAGACATATATGTAACGATTATCGTTGTAACGACATTTAACTGTATATATATCATACTAAGATATATTATATATCATAATATCATGATAATATAACAATTTAACATCTCATTTTTTATAATAAACAATGAGTTAACAACATTCAACAAGATCGTTAACC
Source organism: Rutidosis leptorrhynchoides (assembly GCF_046630445.1). Classification (NCBI taxonomy): domain Eukaryota; kingdom Viridiplantae; phylum Streptophyta; class Magnoliopsida; order Asterales; family Asteraceae; genus Rutidosis; species Rutidosis leptorrhynchoides. The sequence goes on from NC_092341.1 coordinate 74,517,018, forward strand.
TAAAGGTTTCAAAACAACATTTACATGTAACAACTAACGATGACTTAACGACTCAGTTAAAATGCATATACATGTAGTGTTTTAATATGTATTCATACACTTTTGAAAGACTTCAAGACACTTATCAAAATACTTCTACTTAACAAAAATGCTTGCAATTACATCCTCGTTCAGTTTCATCAACAATTCTACTCGTATGCACCCGTATTAGTACTCGTACAATACACAGCTTTTAGATGTATGTACTATTGGTATATACACTCCAATGATCAGCTCTTAGCAGCCCATGTGAGTCACCTAACACATGTGGGAACCATCATTTGGCAACTAGCATGAAATATCTCATAAAATTACAAAAATATGAGTAATCATTCATGACTTATTTACATGAAAACAAAATTACATATCCTTTATATCTAATCCATACACCAACGACCAAAAACACCTACAAACACTTTCATTCTTTAATTTTCTTCATCTAATTGATCTCTCTCAAGTTCTATCTTCAAGTTCTAAGTGTCCTTCATAAATTTCAAAAGTTCTAGTTTCATAAAATCAAGAATACTTCCAAGATTGCAAGTTTACTTCCAAGTTTTCTAAATCCATTCCAAGTAATCATCCAAGATCAAGAAACCTTTGTTACTTATAGTAGGTTATCTTTCTAATACAAGGTAATAATCATAATCACACTTTAATTCAATTTCTATAACTATAACAATCTTATTTCGAGTGGAAATCTTACTTGAAATTGTTTTCGTGTCATGATTCTGCTTCAAGAACTTTCAAGCCATCCAAGGATCCTTTGAAGCTAGATCTATTTTTATCATTTCCAGTAGGCTTATCCAAGGAACTTGAGGTAGTAATGATGTTCATAACATCATTCGATTCATACATATAAAGCTATCTTATTCGAAGGTTTAAACTTGTAATCACTAGAACATAGTTTAGTTAATTCTAAACTTGTTCGCAAATAAAAGTTAATCCTTCTAACTTGACTTTTAAAAATCAACTAAACACATGTTCTATATCTATATGATATGCTAACTTAATGATTTAAAACCTGAAAACACGAAAAACACCGTAAAACCGGATTTACGCCGTCGTAGTAACACCGCGGGCTGTTTTGGGTTAGTTAATTAAAAACTATGATAAACTTTGATTTAAAATTTGTTATTCTGGGAAAATGATTTTTATTATGAACATGAAACTATATCCAAAAATTATGGTTAAACTCAAAGTGGAAGTATGTTTTCTAAAATGGTCATCTAGACGTCGTTCTTTCGACTGAAATGACTACCTTTACAAAAACGACTTGTAACTTATTTTTCCGACTATAAACCTATACTTTTTCTGTTTATATTCATAAAATAGAGTTCAATATGAAACCATAGCAATTTGATTCACTCAAAACGGATTTAAAATGAAGAAGTTATGGGTAAAACAAGATTGGATAATTTTTCTCATTTTAGCTACGTGAAAATTGGTAACAAATCTATTCCAACCATAACTTAATCAACTTGTATTGTATATTATGTAATCTTGAGATACCATAGACACGTATACAATGTTTCAACCTATCATGTCGACACATCTATATATATTTCGGAACAACCATAGACACTCTATATGTGAATGTTGGAGTTAGCTATACAGGGTTGAGGTTGATTCCAAAATATATATAGTTTGAGTTATGATCAATACTGAGATACGTATACACTGGGTCGTGGATTGATTCAAGATAATATTTATCGATTTATTTCTGTACATCTAACTGTGGACAACTAGTTGTAGGTTTCTAACGAGGACAGCTGACTTAATAAACTTAAAACATCAAAATATATTAAAAGTGTTGTAAATATATTTTGAACATACTTTGATATATATGTATATATTGTTATAGGTTCATGAATCAACCAGTGGCCAAGTCTTACTTCCCGACGAAGTAAAAATCTGTGAAAGTGAGTTATAGTCTCACTTTTAAAATCTAATATTTTTGGGATGAGAATACATGCAGGTTTTATAAATGATTTACAAAATAGACACAAGTACGTGAAACTACATTCTATGGTTGAATTATCGAAATCGAATATGCCCCTTTTTATTAAGTCTGGTAATCTAAGAATTAGGGAACAGACACCCTAATTGATGCGAATCCTAAAGATAGATCTATTGGGCCTAACAAACCCCATCCAAAGTACTGGATGCTTTAGTACTTCGAAATTTATATCATATCCGAAGGGTGTCCCGGAATGATGGGGATATTCTTATATATATGCATCTTGTTAATGTCGGTTACCAGGTGTTCACCATATGAATGATTTTTATCTCTATGTATGGGATGTGTATTGAAATATGAAATCTTGTGGTCTATTGTTACGATTTGATATATATAGGTTAAACCTATAACTCACCAACATTTTTGTTGACGTTTAAAACATGTTTATTCTCAGGTGAATACTAAGAGCTTCCGCTGTTGCATACTAAAATAAGGACAAGATTTGGAGTCCATGTTTGTATGATATTGTGTAAAAACTGCATTCAAGAAACTGATTTCGATGTAACATATTTGTATTGTAAACCATTATATAATGGTCGTGTGTAAACATGATATTTTAGATTATCATTATTTGATAATCTACGTAAAGCTTTTTAAACCTTTATTTATGAAATAAAGGTTATGGTTTGTTTTAAAAATGAATGCAGTCTTTGAAAAACGTCTCATATAGAGGTCAAAACCTCGCAACGAAATCAATTAATATGGAACGTTTTTAATCAATAAGAACGGGACATTTCAGTTGGTATCAGAGCGTTGGTCTTAGAGAACCAGAAAATTTGCATTAGTGTGTCTTATCGAGTTTGTTAGGATGCATTAGTGAGTCTGGACTTCGACCGTGTTTTCTTTAAAAATGATTGCTTAACATTTTTGTTGGAAACTATATATTATTAACATGTATATATTATGTTATATATTAATCTCTTAACATGTTTGATATTGTGTGATAGATGTCTACCTCTAGCACAAATCCCATTGACTCACCTAATAATAACGAAGAGTCGAATATATATTGGACTGATTCACAAGTTCCCGAAGAAGAACCGGAAGAAGAATCAGAACCGGAAGAAGAATCAGAACCGGAAGAGGAGGAACCGGAGGAGGAAATAGAACCGGTGGGGGAAATAATAAAATGGTTAAGTAAAAGAAAATTCTCAACCAACCGACCAAGGTTAATTATGGTCAATGGTGTTTCCGCCAAGGAAGCAAAATATTGGGAGGATTACCAATTCTCCGATGAATCGGATTCCGACGAGAATTCCGATGATGTTATAGAAATTACCCCAACTGAATTTAAAAAGGCAAAAGAAAATAATAAGGGAAATGGCATAAAAATAGAGAAATCTAATTCCAACCCCGATGAACTTTATATGTATCGTCAACCCCCGAAGCCCTTAAGTTGTAACAATGACCCGGGAACCTCTAAACCACCAGGTTTTTCTAAACCGTTGTGGAAAACGACAGCTCGTATTAGGGGAACATCATATATCCCTAGAAACTTGGCAAAACGAACCAAAACCGAAGAAGAAGAAACGAGCGAGTCGGAATAAGATAGTTGTATTCGTGTGGTGTAATATATGTAATATAGTGTGCTTATGCTTTATGATATATGTAAAAATTGCTTGTATTAATAAGTATTTTTTTTTATTATGAATCTAACTCTTGTCTATTTTACAGTAAAAAAACACAAAATGGATAGACAACCCAATATTTTAAGAGACCTACCCGGAGACATGATTGATGAAATCTTGTCTAGAGTCGGTCAGAATTCCTCGGCACAACTATTTAAGGCGAGATCAGTTTGTAAGACATTCGAAGAACGTTCCAAGAATTCCTTGGTTTATAAAAGGCTTTCGTTCGAAAGATGGGGGATATCACATTGGGAAATCCATAAGTTACGATATGTTTACTTTGACGCATATATTGCGGGAAACCCAAATGCTATTTTACGCAACGGGTTAAGAAATTATTTTGACTTAATATATCCGAATATAGGACTTCGTGATTTAGAAAAAGCGGCTAACATGCAACATAAAGAAGCATGTTATGCTTACGGCTTAGTAATGTTCGCTTCTCACCAAAGTGAGAACAAGAACATCGGGCTACAACTATTAAACAAAACGTTCCCACAAGTGACGGAGTCGGTAATTGGGGTAAGAAATGAGGTTTTTAGGTTATTACGAGACTGTCGGACATTACGTAACCCTCGTCCCTTTGACGACGTTACAACACACTGTCTTATCAACAGCCATAACAGTTATATTCCACAAGACCAAGGATGGGAAGTAGTCCTAGTAAAACCAGAATGCATGACTTGTTTCTGGACGTATGAATTACGTGTCTTTATTGCCTTTGCTGAACGACTTGTGTACTAGCTAGAATTATCTTCACAACTATCTTGTATCAAAGTTATTGTGTGCTATATTTCATGCTTTATGTAAAATAAGCGGTATTGTAAGTTTGTAAAATATTGTATAAAAGTTTGAACGCGAAATATTATTATAATCAGTTTTTCATATAGAATTGTAGTAGTTGAATTGTATATTAGCTACTAAGTATGAACTTAACGGGTAGGTACTACCCGAATTTAAACTTATAAAACGCTAATATGAAGAAAAAGCTTTTATAAATGAGTTCATATTATGCTACGAAATACTATTTAACTACTCTTAATATTCTGTATGATTAACTTGTTCCATTTGAATATTTTGAAGGAAATGGCACCGACTACTCGACACACCATGAATATGAATGAAGAGGAATTCCATACTTTTCTAGCTTCAAACATAGCCGCAGGACAGGCTGCGCTACATACCAACAATAACCTTGGATCTAGCAGTACAGGAAATCGTGTAGGATGCACCTACAAAGAATTCACTGCCTGCAAACATTTAGAATTTGATGGAACCGAAGGACCGATCGGATTGAAACGGTGGACTGAGAAGGTCGAATCGGTGTTTGCCATAAGTAAGTGTACTGAAGAGGACAAAGTGAAGTACGCTACGCATACCTTCATAGGTTCTGCGTTAACATGGTGGAATACCTATCTAGAGCAAGTGGGACAAGATGATGCGTACGCACTACCGTGGTCAGTATTCAAGCACTTGATGAACGAGAAGTACCGTCCCAGAACCGAGGTCAATAAGCTCAAGACAGAACTTAGAGGGTTACGAACCCAAGGATTTGATATTACCACGTACGAAAGACGATTCACAGAATTGTGCCTATTGTGTCCGGGAGCGTTCGAAGATGAGGAAGAGAAGATCGACGCGTTTGTGAAAGGATTACCGGAAAGAATCTAAGAAGATATAAGTTCACACGAGCCCGCCTCCATACAACAGGCATGTAGAATGGCTCACAAACTAGTGAACCAGATTGAGGAAAGAATTAAAGAACAGACGGCTGAAGAGGCCAATGTGAAGCAAGTCAAAAGAAAGTGGGAGGAAAACGGTGATAAGAATCACCAATACAACAACAACAGCAAGTACAATAATAATCGCAACAATTATCCCAACAATCGCAACATCAATCGCAACTACAACAAACGGCCCAACAACAACAACAACAACAACAACAACAACAACAACAACAACAACATCAACTACAACAATCATCCCAACAACAATAACAACCGCAACAACAACAACAATCAGAAGCAGCTATGCCAAAGGTGTGAAAAGTATCACTCGGGGTTCTGCACCAAATTTTGCAACAAGTGTAAAAGAAATGGTCATAGCGCGGCGAAGTGTGAGGTCTACGGACCAGGGGTTAACAAAACGAAAGGAACAAATGGTGTCGGAACGAGTAATGGCGGAGCAAGTAGTGTCGGAGCAAGTTATGCCAATGTAGTTTGTTATAAATATGGAAAACCGGGCCACATTATTAGAAATTGCCCGAACCAGGAGAACACGAATGGACAAGTCCGTGGAAAAGTTTTCAATATTAATGCGGCAGAGGCACAGGAAGACCCGGAGCTTGTTACATGTACGTTTCTTATTGACAATAAATCTGCTTACGTTTTATTTGATTTGGGTGCGGATAGAAGCTATATGAGTAGAGATTTTTGTGCTAAATTAAGTTGTCCATTGACGCCGTTGGATAGTAAATTTTTACTCGAATTAGCAAACGATAAATTAATTTCAGCAGATAATATATGTCGGAATCGAGAAATTAAACTGGTTAGCGAATCATTTAAGATTGACTTGATACCAGTAGAGTTAGGGAGTTTTGATGTGATAATCGGTATGGACTGGTTGAAAGAAGTGAAAGCAGAGATCGTTTGTTACAAAAATGCAATTCGCATTATACGAAAAAAGGAAAACCATTAATGGTGTACGGAGAAAAGGGCAACACGAAGCTACATCTTATTAGTAATTTGAAGGCACAAAAACTAATAAGAAAAGGTTGCTATGCTGTTCTAGCACACGTCGAGAAAGTACAAACTGAAGAAAAGAGCATCAATGATGTTCCCGACGCAAAAGAATTTCCCGATGTATTTCCGAAAGAATTACCGGGATTACCCCCACATCGATCCGTTGAATTTCAAATAGATCTTGTACCAGGAGCTGCACCAATAGCTCGTGCTCCTTATAGACTCGCACCCAGCGAGATGAAAGAACTGCAAAGCCAACTACAAGAACTATTAGAATGTGGTTTCATTCGACCAAGCACATCACCATGGGGAGCTCCTGTTTTGTTTGTCAAGAAGAAAGATGGTACATTCAGGTTGTGTATCGACTACCGAGAGTTGAACAAACTTACCATCAAGAACCGCTACCCACTACCGAAAATCGACGACTTATTTGATCAACTACAAGGCTCGTCTGTTTATTCAAAGATTGACTTACATTCCGGGTATCATCAAATGCGGGTAAAAGAAGATGATATTCCAAAGACTGCTTTTACGACGCGTTATGGTCATTACGAGTTTATGGTTATGCCGTTTGGATTGACTAACGCACCAGCTATGTTCATGGACCTTATGAACCGAGTGTGTGGACCATACCTTGACAAGTTTGTCATTGTTTTCATTGATGACATACTTATTTACTCAAAGAATGACCAAGAACACGGTGAACATTTGAGAAAGGTGTTAGAAGTATTGAGGAAGGAAGAATTGTACGCTAAGTTTTCAAAGTGTGCATTTTGGTTGGAAGAAGTTCAATTCCTAGGTCACATAGTGAACAAAGAAGGTATTAAGGTGGATCCGGCAAAGATAGAAACTGTTGAAAAGTGGGAAACCCCAAAAACTCCGAAGCATATACGTCAATTTTTAGGATTGGCTGGTTACTACAGAAGATTCATCCAAGATTTCTCCAAAATAGCAAAACCCTTGACTGCATTAACGCATAAAGGGAAGAAATTTGAATGGAAGGATGAACAAGAGAAGGCGTTTCAATTATTGAAGAAAAAGCTAACTACGGCACCTATATTGTCATTGCCTGAAGGGAATGATGATTTTGTGATTTATTGTGACGCATCAAAGCAAGGTCTCGGTTGTGTATTAATGCAACGGACGAAGGTGATTGCTTATGCGTCTAGACAATTGAAGATTCACGAGCAAAATTATATGACGCATAATTTGGAATTAGGCGCGGTTGTTTTTGCATTAAAGACTTGGAGGCACTACTTATATGGGGTCAAAAGTATTATATATACCGACCACAAAAGTCTTCAGCACATATTTAATCAGAAACAACTGAATATGAGGCAGCGTAGGTGGATTGAATTGTTGAATGATTACGACTTTGAGATTCGTTACCACCCGGGGAAGGCAAATGTGGTAGCCGACGCCTTGAGCAGGAAGGACAGAGAACCCATTCGAGTAAAATCTATGAATATAATGATTCACAATAACCTCACTACTCAAATAAAGGAGGCGCAACAAGGAGTTTTAAAAGAAGGAAATTTAAAGGATGAAATACCCAAAGGAGAGAAGCATCTTAATATTCGGGAAGACGGAACCCGGTATAGGGCTAAAAGGATTTGGGTACCAAAATTTAGAGATATGAGAGAAATGGTACTTAGAGAAGCTCATAAAACCAGATACTCAATACATCCTGGAACGGGGAAGATGTACAAGGATCTCAAGAAATATTTTTGGTGGCCGGGTATGAAAGTCGATGTTGCTAAATACATAGGAGAATGTTTGACGTGTTCTAAGGTCAAAGCTAAGCATCAGAAACCATCAGGTCTACTTCAACAACTCGAAATCCCGGAATGGAAATGGGAAATCATTACCATGGATTTCATCACTAAATTGCTAAGGACTGCAAGTGGTTTTGATACTATTTGGGTAATAGTTGATCGTCTCACCAAATCAGCACACTTCCTGCCAATAAGAGAAGATGACAAGATAGAGAAGTTAGCACGACTGTATTTGAAGGAAGTCGTCTCCAGACATGGAATACCAATCTCTATTATCTCTGATAGGGATGGCAGATTTATTTCAAGATTCTGGCAGACATTACAGCAAGCATTGGGAACTCGTCTAGACATGAGTACTGCCTATCATCCACAAACTGGTGGGCAGAGCGAAAGGACGATACAAACGCTTGAAGACATGCTACGAGCTTGTGTTATTGATTTCGGAAACAGTTGGGATCGACATCTACCGTTAGCAGAATTTTCCTACAACAACAGCTACCATTCAAGCATTGAGATAGCGCCGTTTGATTTGGTAAGCGGGGGAAACTAAATCCAAGGTACATTGGACCATTCAAGATTATAGATCGTGTCGGACCAGTAGCTTACCAACTGGAGCTACCTCAACAACTCGCGGCTGTACATAACACTTTCCACGTCTCAAATTTGAAGAAATGTTTTGCTAAAGAAGATCTCACTATTCCGTTGGACGAAATCCAAATCAATGAAAAACTTCAATTCATTGAAGAACCCGTCGAAATAATGGATCGTGAGGTTAAGAGACTTAAACAAAACAAGATACCGATTGTTAAGGTTCGATGGAATGCTCGTAGAGGACCCAAGTTCACCTGGGAGCGTGAAGATCAGATGAAGAAGAAATACCCGCATTTATTTCCAGAAGATACGTCAACACCTCCAACTGCTTAAAATTTCGGGACGAAATTTATTTAACGGGTAGGTACTGTAGTGACCCGAACTTTTCCATGTTTATATATATATTAAATGAAATTGTTATTTACATGATTAAGTGTTTCCAACATATTAAGCAATCAAACTTGTTAAGACTTGATTAATTGAAATAGGTTTCATATAGACAATTGACCACCCAAGTTGACCGGTGATTCACGAACGTTAAAACTTGTAAAAACTATACGATGACATATATATGGTTATATATATAGTTAACATGATTTTATTATAAGTATGTATCTCATTAGGTATTTTAACAATGAGTTATATACATAAAAATGAGACTATTAATTTAAGAAACTCGAAAACGATATATATAACGATTATCGTTATAACAACGTCTTACTAGGTACATATGAATCATATTAAGATATTGATACACTTGGTTAATTATGTTAAATGATAAGTAAATATATTATTAAGTGTATTAACAATGAAATGCATATGTAAAAATAAGACTACTAACTTAATGATTTCGAAACGAGACATATATGTAACGATTATCGTTGTAACGACATTTAACTGTATATATATCATACTAAGATATATTATATATCATAATATCATGATAATATAACAATTTAACATCTCATTTGTTATAATAAACAATGGGTTAACAACATTCACAAGATCGTTAACCTAAAGGTTTCAAAACAACATTTACATGTAACGACTAACGATGACTTAACGACTCAGTTAAAATGCATATACATGTAGTGTTTTAATATGTATTCATACACTTTTGAAAGACTTCAAGACACTTATCAAAATACTTCTACTTAACAAAAATGCTTGCAATTACATCCTCGTTCAGTTTCATCAACAATTCTACTCGTATGCACCCGTATTCGTACTCGTACAATACACAGCTTTTAGATGTATGTACTATTGGTATATACACTCCAATGATCAGCTCTTAGCAGCCCATGTGAGTCACCTAACACATGTGGGAACCATCATTTGGCAACTAGCATGAAATATCTCATAAAGTTACAAAAATATGAGTAATCATTCATGACTTATTTACATGAAAACATAATTACATATCCTTTATATCTAATCCATACACCAACGACCAAAAACACCTACAAACACTTTAATTCTTCAATTTTCTTCATCTAATTGATCTCTCTCAAGTTCTATCTTCAAGTTCTAAGTGTTCTTCATAAATTCCAAAAGTTCTAGTTTCATAAAATCAAGAATACTTCCAAGATTGCAAGTTTACTTCCAAGTTTTCTAAATCCATTCCAAGTAATCATCCAAGATCAAGAAACCTTTGTTACTTATAGTAGGTTATCTTTCTAATACAAGGTAATAATCATAATCACACTTTAATTCAATTTCTATAACTATAACAATCTTATTTCGAGTGGAAATCTTACTTGAAATTGTTTTCGTGTCATGATTCTGCTTCAAGAACTTTCAAGCCATCCAAGGATCCTTTGAAGCTAGATCTATTTTTATCATTTCCAGTAGGCTTATCCAAGGAACTTGAGGTAGTAATGATGTTCATAACATCATTCGATTCATACATATAAAGCTATCTTATTCGAAGGTTTAAACTTGTAATCACTAGAACATAGTTTAGTTAATTCTAAACTTGTTCGCAAATAAAAGTTAATCCTTCTAACTTGACTTTTAAAAATCAACTAAACACATGTTCTATATCTATATGATATGCTAACTTAATGATTTAAAACCTGAAAACACGAAAAACACCGTAAAACCGGATTTACGCCGTCGTAGTAACACCGCGGGCTGTTTTGGGTTAGTTAATTAAAAACTATGATAAACTTTGATTTAAAAGTTGTTATTCTGGGAAAATGATTTTTATTATGAACATGAAACTATATCCAAAAATTATGGTTAAACTCAAAGTGGAAGTATGTTTTCTAAAATGGTCATCTAGACGTCGTTCTTTCGACTGAAATGACTACCTTTACAAAAACGACTTGTAACTTATTTTTTCGACTATAAACCTATACTTTTTCTGTTTATATTCATAAAATAGAGTTTAATATGAAACCATAGCAATTTGATTCACTCAAAACGGATTTAAAATGAAGAAGTTATGGGTAAAACAAGATTGGATAATTTTTCTCATTTTAGCTACGTGAAAATTGGTAACAAATCTATTCCAACCATAACTTAATCAACTTGTATTGTATATTATGTAATCTTGAGATACCATAGACACGTATACAATATTTCGACCTATCATGTCGACACATCTATATATATTTCGGAACAACCATAGACACTCTATATGTGAATGTTGGAGTTAGCTATACAGGGTTGAGGTTGATTCCAAAATATATATAGTTTGAGTTGTGATCAATACTGAGATACGTATACACTGGGTCGTGGATTGATTCAAGATAATATTTATCGATTTATTTCTGTACATCTAACTGTGGACAACTAGTTGTAGGTTACTAACGAGGACAGCTGACTTAATAAACTTAAAACATCAAAATATATTAAAAGTGTTGTAAATATATTTTGAACATACTTTGATATATATGTATATATTGTTATAGGTTCATGAATCAACCAGTGGTCAAGTCTTACTTCCCGACGAAGTAAAAATCTGTGAAAGTGAGTTATAGTCTCACTTTTAAAATCTAATATTTTTGGGATGAGAATACATGCAGGTTTTATAAATGATTTACAAAATAGACACAAGTACGTGAAACTACATTCTATGGTTGAATTATCGAAATCGAATATGCCCCTTTTTATTAAGTCTGGTAATCTAAGAATTAGGGAACAGACACCCTAATTGACGCGAATCCTAAAGATAGATCTATTGGGCCTAACAAACCCCATCCAAAGTACCGGATGCTTTAGTACTTCGAAATTTATATCATATCCGAAGGGTGTCCCGGAATGATGGGGATATTCTTATATATATGCATCTTGTTAATGTCGGTTACCAGGTGTTCACCATATGAATGATTTTTATCTCTATGTATGGGATGTGTATTGAAATATGAAATCTTGTGGTCTATTGTTACGATTTGATATATATAGGTTAAACCTATAACTCACCAACATTTTTGTTGACGTTTAAAACTTGTTTATTCTCAGGTGAATACTAAGAGCTTCCGCTGTTGCATACTAAAATAAGGACAAGATTTGGAGTCCATGTTTGTATGATATTGTGTAAAAACTGCATTCAAGAAACTGATTTCGATGTAACATATTTGTATTGTAAACCATTATATAATGGTCGTGTGTAAACAGGATATTTTAGATTATCATTATTTGATAATCTACGTAAAGCTTTTTAAACCTTTATTTATGAAATAAAGGTTATTGTTTGTTTTAAAAATGAATGCAGACTTTGAAAAACGTCTCATATAGAGGTCAAAACCTCGCAACGAAATCAATTAATATGGAACGTTTTTAATCAATAAGAACGGGACATTTCAGTTGGTATCAGAGCGTTGGTCTTAGAGAACCAGAAAATTTGCATTAGTGTGTCTTATCGAGTTTGTTAGGATGCATTAGTGAGTCTGGACTTCGACCGTGTTTTCTTTAAAAATGATTGCTTAACATTTTTGTTGGAAACTATATATTATTAACATGTATATATTATGTTATATATTAATCTCTTAACATGTTTGATATTGTGTGATAGATGTCTACCTCTAGCACAAATCCCATTGACTCACCTAATAATAACGAAGAGTCGAATATATATTGGACTGATTCACAAGTTCCCGAAGAAGAACCGGAAGAAGAATCAGAACCGGAAGAAGAATCAGAACCGGAAGAGGAGGAACCGGAGGAGGAAATAGAACCAGTGGGGGAAATAATAAAATGGTTAAGTAAAAGAAAATTCTCAACCAACCGACCAAGGTTAATTATGGTCAATGGTGTTTCCGCCAAGGAAGCAAAATATTGGGAGGATTACCAATTCTCCGATGAATCGGATTCCGACGAGAATTCCGATGATGTTATAGAAATTACCCCAACTGAATTTAAAAAGGCAAAAGAAAATAATAAGGGAAATGGCATAAAAATAGAGAAATCTAATTCCAACCCCGATGAACTTTATATGTATCGTCAACCCCCGAAGCCCTTAAGTTGTAACAATGACCCGGGAACCTCTAAACCACCAGGTTTTTCTAAACCGTTGTGGAAAACGACAGCTCGTATTAGGGGAACATCATATATCCCTAGAAACTTGGCAAAACGAACCAAAACCGAAGAAGAAGAAACGAGCGAGTCGGAATAAGATAGTTGTATTCGTGTGGTGTAATATATGTAATATAGTGTGCTTATGCTTTATGATATATGTAAAAATTGCTTGTATTAATAAGTAATTTTTTTTTATTATGAATCTAACTCTTGTCTATTTTACAGTATAAAAACACAAAATGGATAGACAACCCAATATTTTAAGAGACCTACCCGGAGACATGATTGATGAAATCTTGTCTAGAGTCGGTCAGAATTCCTCGGCACAACTATTTAAGGCGAGATCAGTTTGTAAGACATTCGAAGAACGTTCCAAGAATTCCTTGGTTTATAAAAGGCTTTCGTTCGAAAGAAGGGGGATATCACATTGGGAAATCCATAAGTTACGATATGTTTACTTTGACGCATATATTGCGGGGAACCCAAATGCTATTTTACGCAACGGGTTAAGAAATTATTTTGACTCAATATATCCGAATATAGGACTTCGTGATTTAGAAAAAGCGGCTAACATGCAACATAAAGAAGCATGTTATGCTTACGGCTTAGTAATGTTCGCTTCTCACCAAAGTGAGAACAAGAACATCGGGCTACAACTATTAAACAAAACGTTCCCACAAGTGACGGAGTCGGTAATTGGGGTAAGAAATGAGGTTTTTAGGTTATTACGAGACTGTTGGACATTACATAACCCTCGTCCCTTTGACGACGTTACAACACACTGTCTTATCAACGGCCATAACGGTTATATTCCGCAAGACCAAGGATGGGAAGTAGTCCTAGTAAAACCAGAATGCATGACTTGTTTCTGGACGTATGAATTACGTGTCTTTATTGCCTTTGCTGAACGACTTGTGTACTAGCTAGAATTATCTTCACAACTATCTTGTATCAAAGTTATTGTGTGCTATATTTCATGCTTTATGTAAAATAAGCGGTATTGTAAGTTTGTAAAATATTGTATAAAAGTTTGAACGCGAAATATTATTATAATCAGTTTTTCATATAGAATTGTAGTAGTTGAATTGTATATTAGCTACTAAGTATGAACTTAACGGGTAGGTACTACCCGAATTTAAACTTATAAAATGCTAATATGAAGAAAAAGCTTTTATAAATGAGTTCATATTATGCTACGAAATACTATTTAACTACTCTTAATATTCTGTATGATTAACTTGTTCCATTTGAATATTTTGAAGGAAATGGCACCGACTACTCGACACACCATGAATATGAATGAAGAGGAATTCCATACTTTTCTAGCTTCAAACATAGCCGCAGTACAGGCTGCGCTACATACCAACAATAACCTTGGATCTAGCAGTACAGGAAATCGTGTAGGATGCACCTACAAAGAATTCACTGCCTGCAAACATTTGGAATTTGATGGAACCGAAGGACCGATCGGATTGAAACGGTGGACTGAGAAGGTCGAATCGGTGTTTGCCATAAGTAAGTGTACTGAAGAGGACAAAGTGAAGTACGCTACGCATACCTTCATAGGTTCTGCGTTAACATGGTGGAATACCTATCTAGAGCAAGTGGGACAAGATGATGCGTACGCACTACCGTGGTCAGTATTCAAGCACTTGATGAACGAGAAGTACCGTCCCAGAACCGAGGTCAATAAGCTCAAGACAGAACTTAGAGGGTTACGAACCCAAGGATTTGATATTACCACGTACGAAAGACGATTCACATAATTGTGCCTATTGTGTCCGGGAGCGTTCGAAGATGAGGAAGAGAAGATCGACGCGTTTGTGAAAGGATTACCGGAAAGAATCCAAGAAGATATAAGTTCACACGAGCCCGCCTCCATACAACAGGCATGTAGAATGGCTCACAAACTAGTGAACCAGATTGAGGAAAGAATTAAAGAACAGACGACTGAAGAGGCCAATGTGAAGCAAGTCAAAAGAAAGTGGGAGGAAAACGGTGATAAGAATCACCAATACAACAACAACAGCAAGTACAATAATAATCGCAACAATTATCCCAACAATCGCAACATCAATCGCAACTACAACAAACGGCCCAACAACAACAACAACAACAGCAACTACAACAATCATCCCAACAACAATAACAACCGCAACAACAACAACAATCAGAAGCAGCTATGCCAAAGGTGTGAAAAGTATCACTCGGGGTTCTGCACCAAATTTTGCAACAAGTGTAAAAGAAATGGTCATAGCGCGGCGAAGTGTGAGGTCTATGGACCAGGGGTTAACAAAACGAAAGGAACAAATGGTGTCGGAACGAGTAATGGCGGAGCAAGTAGTGTCGGAGCAAGTTATGCCAATGTAGTTTGTTATAAATATGGAAAACCGGGCCACATTATTAGAAATTGCCCGAACCAGGAGAACACGAATGGACAAGTCCGTAGAAGAGTTTTCAATATTAATGCGGCAGAGGCACAGGAAGACCCGGAGCTTGGTACGGGTACGTTTCTTATTGACAATAAATCTGCTTACGTTTTATTTGATTTGGGTGCGGATAGAAGCTATATGAGTAGAGATTTTTGTGCTAAATTAAGTTGTCCATTGACGCCGTTGGATAGTAAATTTTTACTCGAATTAGCAAACGGTAAATTAATTTCAGCAGATAATATATGTCGGAATCGAGAAATTAAACTGGTTAGCGAATCATTTAAGATTGACTTGATACCAGTAGAGTTAGGGAGTTTTGATGTGATAATCGGTATGGACTGGTTGAAAGAAGTGAAAGCAGAGATCGTTTGTTACAAAAATGCAATTCGCATTATACGAAAAAAAGGAAAACCGTTAATGGTGTACGGAGAAAAGGGCAACACGAAGCTACATCTTATTAGTAATTTGAAGGCACAAAAACTAATAAGAAAAGGTTGCTATGCTGTTCTAGCACACGTCGAGAAAGTACAAACTGAAGAAAAGAGCATCAATGATGTTCCCGACGCAAAAGAATTTCCCGATGTATTTCCGAAAGAATTACCGGAATTACCCCCACATCGATCCGTTGAATTTCAAATAGATCTTGTACCAGGAGCTGCACCAATAGCTCGTGCTCCTTATAGACTCGCACCCAGCGAGATGAAAGAACTACAAAGCCAACTACAAGAACTATTAGAACGTGGTTTCATTCGACCAAGCACATCACCATGGGGAGCTCCTGTTTTGTTTGTCAAGAAGAAAGATGGTACATTCAGGTTGTGTATCGACTACCGAGAGTTGAACAAACTTACCATCAAGAACCGCTACCCACTACCGAAAATCGACGACTTATTTGATCAACTACAAGGCTCGTCTGTTTATTCAAAGATTGACTTACATTCCGGGTATCATCAAATGCGGGTAAAAGAAGATGATATTCCAAAGACTGCTTTTACGACGCGTTATGGTCATTACGAGTTTATGGTTATGCCGTTTGGATTGACTAACGCACCAGCTGTGTTCATGGACCTTATGAACCGAGTGTGTGGACCATACCTTGACAAGTTTGTCATTGTTTTCATTGATGACATACTTATTTACTCAAAGAATGACCAAGAACACGGTGAACATTTGAGAAAGGTGTTAGAAGTATTGAGGAAGGAAGAATTGTACGCTAAGTTTTCAAAGTGTGCATTTTGGTTGGAAGAAGTTCAATTCCTAGGTCACATAGTGAACAAAGAAGGTATTAAGGTGGATCCGGCAAAGATAGAAACTGTTGAAAAGTGGGAAACCCCAAAAACTCCGAAGCATATACGTCAATTTTTAGGATTGGCTGGTTACTACAGAAGATTCATCCAAGATTTCTCCAAAATAGCAAAACCCTTGACTGCATTAACGCATAAAGGGAAGAAATTTGAATGGAAGGATGAACAAGAGAAGGCGTTTCAATTATTGAAGAAAAAGCTAACTACGGCACCTATATTGTCATTGCCTGAAGGGAATGATGATTTTGTGATTTATTGTGACGCATCAAAGCAAGGTCTCGGTTGTGTATTAATGCAACGGACGAAGGTGATTGCTTATGCGTCTAGACAATTGAAGATTCACGAGCAAAATTATACGACGCATAATTTGGAATTAGGCGCGGTTGTTTTTGCATTAAAGACTTGGAGGCACTACTTATATGGGGTCAAAAGTATTATATATACCGACCACAAAAGTCTTCAGCACATATTTAATCAGAAACAACTGAATATGAGGCAGCGTAGGTGGATTGAATTGTTGAATGATTACGACTTTGAGATTCGTTACCACCCGGGGAAGGCAAATGTGGTAGCCGACGCCTTGAGCAGGAAGGACAGAGAACCCATTCGAGTAAAATCTATGAATATAATGATTCACAATAACCTCACTACTCAAATAAAGGAGGCGCAACAAGGAGTTTTAAAAGAAGGAAATTTAAAGGATGAAATACCCAAAGGAGAGAAGCATCTTAATATTCGGGAAGACGGAACCCGGTATAGGGCTGAAAGGATTTGGGTACCAAAATTTGGAGATATGAGAGAAATGGTACTTAGAGAAGCTCATAAAACCAGATACTCAATACATCCTGGAACGGGGAAGATGTACAAGGATCTCAAGAAATATTTTTGGTGGCCGGGTATGAAAGCCGATGTTGCTAAATACGTAGGAGAATGTTTGACGTGTTCTAAGGTCAAAGCTAAGCATCAGAAACCATCAGGTCTACTTCAACAACCCGAAATCCCGGAATGGAAATGGGAAAACATTACCATGGATTTCATCACTAAATTGCTAAGGACTGCAAGTGGTTTTGATACTATTTGGGTAATAGTTGATCGTCTCACCAAATCAGCACACTTCCTGCCAATAAGAGAAGATGACAAGATAGAGAAGTTAGCACGATTGTATTTGAAGGAAGTCGTCTCCAGACATGGAATACCAATCTCTATTATCTCTGATAGGGATGGCAGATTTATTTCAAGATTCTGGCAGACATTACAGCAAGCATTGGGAACTCGTCTAGACATGAGTACTGCCTATCATCCACAAACTGGTGGGCAGAGCGAAAGGACGATACAAACGCTTGAAGACATGCTACGAGCTTGTGTTATTGATTTCGGAAACAGTTGGGATCGACATCTACCGTTAGCAGAATTTTCCTACAACAACAGCTACCATTCAAGCATTGAGATGGCGCCGTTTGATTTGGTAAGCGGGGGAAACTAAATCCAAGGTACATTGGACCATTCAAGATTATAGATCGTGTTGGACCAGTAGCTTACCAACTGGAGCTACCTCAACAACTCGCGGCTGTACATAACACTTTCCACGTCTCAAATTTGAAGAAATGTTTTGCTAAAGAAGATCTCACTATTCCGTTGGACGAAATCCAAATCAATGAAAAACTTCAATTCATTGAAGAACCCGTCGAAATAATGGATCGTGAGGTTAAGAGACTTAAACAAAACAAGATACCGATTGTTAAGGTTCTATGGAATGCTCGTAGAGGACCCGAGTTCACCTGGGAGCGTGAAGATCAGATGAAGAAGAAATACCCGCATTTATTTCCAGAAGATACGTCAACACCTCCAACTGCTTAAAATTTCGGGACGAAATTTATTTAACGGGTAGGTACTGTAGTGACCCGAACTTTTCCATGTTTATATATATATTAAATGAAATTGTTATTTACATGATTAAGTGTTTCCAACATATTAAGCAATCAAACTTGTTAAGACTTGATTAATTGAAATAGGTTTCATATAGACAATTGACCACCCAAGTTGACCGGTGATTCACGAACGTTAAAACTTGTAAAAACTATACGATGACATATATATGGTTATATATATAGTTAACATGATTTTATTATAAGTATGTATCTCATTAGGTATTTTAACAATGAGTTATATACATAAAAATGAGACTATTAATTTAAGAAACTCGAAAACGATATATATAACGATTATCGTTATAACAACGTCTTACTAGGTACATATGAATCATATTAAGATATTGATACACTTGGTTAATTATGTTAAATGATAATTAAATATATTATTAAGTGTATTAACAATGAAATGCATATGTAAAAATAAGACTACTAACTTAATGATTTCGAAACGAGACATATATGTAACGATTATCGTTGTAACGACATTTAACTGTATATATATCATACTAAGATATATTATATATCATAATATCATGATAATATAACAATTTAACATCTCATTTGTTATAATAAACAATGGGTTAACAACATTCACAAGATCGTTAACCTAAAGGTTTCAAAACAACATTTACATGTAACGACTAACGATGACTTAACGACTCAGTTAAAATGCATATACATGTAGTGTTTTAATATGTATTCATAAACTTTTGAAAGACTTCAAGACACTTATCAAAATACTTCTACTTAACAAAAATGCTTACAATTACATCCTCGTTCAGTTTCATCAACAATTCTACTCGTATGCACCCGTATTCGTACTCGTACAATACACAGCTTTTAGATGTATGTACTATTGGTATATACACTCCAATGATCAGCTCTTAGCAGCCCATGTGAGTCACCTAACACATGTGGGAACCATCATTTGGCAACTAGCATGAAATATCTCATAAAGTTACAAAAATATGAGTAATCATTCATGACTTATTTACATGAAAACATAATTACATATCCTTTATATCTAATCCATACACCAACGACCAAAAACACCTACAAACACTTTAATTCTTCAATTTTCTTCATCTAATTGATCTCTCTCAAGTTCTATCTTCAAGTTCTAAGTGTTCTTCATAAATTCCAAAAGTTCTAGTTTCATAAAATCAAGAATACTTCCAAGATTGCAAGTTTACTTCCAAGTTTTCTAAATCCATTCCAAGTAATCATCCAAGATCAAGAAACCTTTGTTACTTATAGTAGGTTATCTTTCTAATACAAGGTAATAATCATAATCACACTTTAATTCAATTTCTATAACTATAACAATCTTATTTCGAGTGGAAATCTTACTTGAAATTGTTTTCGTGTCATGATTCTGCTTCAAGAACTTTCAAGCCATCCAAGGATCCTTTGAAGCTAGATCTATTTTTATCATTTCCAGTAGGCTTATCCAAGGAACTTGAGGTAGTAATGATGTTCATAACATCATTCGATTCATACATATAAAGCTATCTTATTCGAAGGTTTAAACTTGTAATCACTAGAACATAGTTTAGTTAATTCTAAACTTGTTCGCAAATAAAAGTTAATCCTTCTAACTTGACTTTTAAAAATCAACTAAACACATGTTCTATATCTATATGATATGCTAACTTAATGATTTAAAACCTGAAAACACGAAAAACACCGTAAAACCGGATTTACGCCGTCGTAGTAACACCGCGGGCTGTTTTGGGTTAGTTAATTAAAAACTATGATAAACTTTGATTTAAAAGTTGTTATTCTGGGAAAATGATTTTTATTATGAACATGAAACTATATCCAAAAATTATGGTTAAACTCAAAGTGGAAGTATGTTTTCTAAAATGGTCATCTAGACGTCGTTCTTTCGACTGAAATGACTACCTTTACAAAAACGACTTGTAACTTATTTTTCCGACTATAAACCTATACTTTTTCTGTTTATATTCATAAAATAGAGTTTAATATGAAACCATAGCAATTTGATTCACTCAAAACGGATTTAAAATGAAGAAGTTATGGGTAAAACAAGATTGGATAATTTTTCTCATTTTAGCTACGTGAAAATTGGTAACAAATCTATTCCAACCATAACTTAATCAACTTGTATTGTATATTATGTAATCTTGAGATACCATAGACACGTATACAATATTTCGACCTATCATGTCGACACATCTATATATATTTCGGAACAACCATAGACACTCTATATGTGAATGTTGGAGTTAGCTATACAGGGTTGAGGTTGATTTCAAAATATATATAGTTTGAGTTGTGATCAATACTGAGATACGTATACACTGGGTCGTGGATTGATTCAAGATAATATTTATCGATTTATTTCTGTACATCTAACTGTGGACAACTAGTTGTAGGTTACTAACGAGGACAGCTGACTTAATAAACTTAAAACATCAAAATATATTAAAAGTGTTGTAAATATATTTTGAACATACTTTGATATATATGTATATATTGTTATAGGTTCATGAATCAACCAGTGGCCAAGTCTTACTTCCCGACGAAGTAAAAATCTGTGAAAGTGAGTTATAGTCCCACTTTTAAAATATAATATTTTTGGGATGAGAATACATGCAGGTTTTATAAATGATTTACAAAATAGACACAAGTACGTGAAACTACATTCTATGGTTGAATTATCGAAATCGAATATGCCCCTTTTTATTAAGTATGGTAATCTAAGAATTAGGGAACAGACACCCTAATTGACGCGAATCCTAAAGATAGATCTATTGGGCCTAACAAACCCCATCCAAAGTACCGGATGCTTTAGTACTTCGAAATTTATATCATATCCGAAGGGTGTCCCGGAATGATGGGGATATTCTTATATATATGCATCTTGTTAATGTCGGTTACCAGGTGTTCACCATATGAATGATTTTTATCTCTATGTATGGGATGTGTATTGAAATATGAAATCTTGTGATCTATTGTTACGATTTGATATATATAGGTTAAACCTATAACTCACCAACATTTTTGTTGACGTTTAAAACATGTTTATTCTCAGGTGAATACTAAGAGCTTCCGCTGTTGCATACTAAAATAAGGACAAGATTTGAAGTCCATGTTTGTATGATATTGTGTAAAAACTGCATTCAAGAAACTGATTTCTATGTAACATATTTGTATTGTAAACCATTATATAATGGTCGTGTGTAAACAGGATATTTTAGATTATCATTATTTGATAATCTACGTAAAGCTTTTTAAACCTTTATTTATGAAATAAAGGTTATGGTTTGTTTTAAAAATGGATGCAGTCTTTGAAAAACGTCTCATATAGAGGTCAAAACCTCGCAACGAAATCAATTAATATAGAACGTTTTTAATCAATAAGAACGGGACATTTCAAGGTTTACATCACGGATCGACCCTTAGCCCATATCTTTTCGCTTTGATTCTAGACGAACTGACTCAAAGGATACAAGATAACATCCCATGGTGCCTAATATTCGCGGACGATATTGTATTAGTTTCGGATTCCCAAGATGAGCTTAACAGAAGGCTAGAGCAATGGAGGATCGCCCTATAATCAAATGGCCTACGGATTAGCAGACTTAAATCGGAGTACCTTAGATGCGATTTCAGGACGAGCGAAGAGGAACAAGAGGATATAGTGGATGTCCGAATTGGGGATCAACTTTTACCTCCACAAGAGTCCTTTAGATATTTAGGCTCGATGCTCCATAAATCGGGAAGGATAGATGAGGACGTGACACACCGTATACAAGTAGGATGGTTGAAGTGGAGGGCAGCGAAAGGGGTGTTGTGCGACAAGAAGGTACCCCTTAAATTGAAAGGAAAATTCTTCAAGGTGGCAATCAGACCGGCCATGTTGTACGGATCGGAGTGTTGGCCAATGACGAAAGCCCGGGAGAGAAGGATGGAGGTGGCAGAAATGAGGATGCTTAGGTGGATGTGTGGTAAGACTATGTTAGATATGATATCAAATGGAGTTTTTAGGGAGAACTTGGAAGTTGGGAACATAACCAACAAGCTGAGGGAAGTACGACTTAGATGGTTTGGACATGTTTTGAGGCGTCCACTTTTAGCCCCGGTTAGGAGAGTCGAGACCCTCGTTGTTGGGGGCGTAAGGAGAAGGGGTAGACCCAGACGTAGGTTGGAGGATAGATTGAAGCTTGACATGAAGGAGCTCTTATTGACCAAGGACATGACCTCTGATAGGAATTTGTGGAGGAGTAGAATTAAAATAGATGACTATGTTCTACATATTATTTATTTATTTTATATATTTATTTTATATTCCGTGCCTACTTGCTTGTGTGCACTTCATTTATGTCTTTTTTTTTTTTTTTTTGCGTGGGACTTTTCGTATTGGCTGTACATGTTTTTTGGATATATAAAATATCTATACTTATTGTAGCATTTTTCACATGCTTTATTGCTCTATATGGTTACATGTTTGTATTAAATTATATAGCAATTTAATTATACGTACTTTCATATCACATGTTTTTATGCTAACATAGTATACTTATTTGTCTATGCTTACATTGTATACCATCTACTTTATACTGCATATTATACCTACATGCTTTTTACCAACATGTTTACGTATGCTTATTGTACTTACATGACTTGTTATACTTGCATATTTGACACTCACTTATTTTACTTTTATGTTATATTACATTATATTGTTACCTGCTCTTTTTACCTATACATATCGTATTGGAGTATACATTATTCATGGTAAAGTTTATATTTTATCAACTGTACTTGTATATTTTTACTGCACATATCGAAATTCATGGTTCTTTCTGGCCGGAGGTCCCTGGGAAGCAGCCTCTCTGCTCTACAGAATAGGGAGGGACGACTTCCTCTACCTGGGGACCGATAGGTATCCGTGGGTGGAGGAATGACTTCCCTTTTACTTTAGGGTAGAGGAAAGGACTGTCTACATCTAACCTCCCCCATACTCCACTTTAGTGGAATTGGGTATTGTTGTTGTTGTTATTTTTGTTTGTTTATGTTTTTTCTTTCTCAACTCGTGGTTAGAGAGACAACTTCTCTTTTATTCTAAGATAGAGGAAAGATTGTCTAAATATCACATTCACCATACATTGCATGTGAGGAATTAATTATTGTTGTTGTTGTCGTTGTGTGTAGAGGTATCTAAACCCTCAACCTCACTCAACTTCACTTATCTCGCACGAAAAATTCACTAGAGAATGTAAATCAAAGTTCAAAATAATAACCAATGTAGCAACAGTTCAGTGGTTCCTGTTACCTTTGAAGCCGAGACTCACCATGTGAAAGCTTGGACTTAAAACAGACGCAAGTTCAATCCACACTCGCGGCAAGAATTTACAACTCTTGTGGTAGTGGGATGATGATTGCTCCTGTCACATGTGTGGGGATCCGTGAAGGTAATTTTTCGACATCCGACTCTTTGAAGGTGAGTCTGATGAGTTATCCAAAGGAAACATAGACTTGGAGTGTGCTTGCCAAATATACATCTTTTGTACAAATTTAAAATAATTTTTTTTCCTCTTTTTTTCATTTATAAAAAAAAAATTAGATTATTCAAATTATTTTCACCAAATCATTTGGCTTGAGCAAAAAGAAAAGCCCCTCGTTAAACCTTAAACACTTCTCTCTACCACCAAAACCACAAACATAATTTTCCGGCCAAAAATCAAAATCAAAATCAAAATCAAAGCTCAACAAAATGTTCAGAAATCAATACGATACAGATGTAACGACATGGTCACCGGCCGGCCGATTATTTCAGGTAGAATACGCAATGGAAGCAGTGAAACAAGGATCTGCAGCAATCGGTCTTCGATCCAAAACTCACGTGGTTCTCGCGTGCGTTAACAAAGCTAATTCTGAACTTTCTTCTCATCAGAGAAAGATCTTCAAAGTCGATGATCATATCGGCGTTGCTATCGCCGGACTCACCGCCGACGGCCGTGTTTTATCGCGGTATATGAGATCTGAATGTATTAATTATGGTTATACGTATGAATCTCCGCTTCCTGTTGGACGATTAGTTGTTCAACTCGCCGATAAAGCTCAGGTTACTTTTAATTTGTGTGAATTTGCAAAATATGTTTATTTAATTGCTTCAATAATTGTATATATTTTGTGTATTTGTATCTATGTTAGGTTTTTTAGGTTCTAGGGTTTACTTGATGAAAATGAAATTGAAATTGAGAAGTATTTATGTAGTTTAAAAGGTAATTTAATTATATTTGTTTCTGTTGTTTCGATTTAATAAATTATTAGGTCACTGTGTCTTTTATAGTATATATATACAATAGAGTGAATTTACTAGCTACATGACTGTATGTATGTAAATGGATAATGTGTTTAATGTGAAGTAGATTCTTTTGTTCTGTTAAGAGCACGATAATGGTGGATTCGTCGTTATGTACAAGTTTCATTTTGATGGTGGTTTGATGCTGTGAAAGATGAAAGTAAGAGTGTAAAAGTAGTTAGGTGATTATTCTGTTGAGGGCTGTTTTTTGGATGGCGAAAAACATTATGGAAGAAGAGGTGCATAATGATACATTTACATTGGTTTTGGTTAGAGCTATTATTGCGATTAAGTTATTGAAGGGTGTAGCTTGTGCCCTTCTTAAGTCATTTTAGTGCAACTTTTGTCCGTTCATTGTGTGTATTTGTATCTGCGATGTTTTTAGGTACCAAACACCCTATTCAGATTCTTTTTTAACAGTCATCTATCTGAAAAAGATTGCACTAAAGGGTCAAAAAGATGGAACCGATCCGATTGACGATTTCTACAGCATACTCTACCTATGTTGACTTTACAAAATAAATTCTCGATCATTTACTTTGGATTATGTACATACGTTGGAAACTAAGTTTTCATTATATTGCCTTGAATTATATTATTTAATTTAAATAAGTCAATTCTAATTTCCATTTTCTTCTCCGCACATAATAATTTGATAATTTTGTAACATCTTCACAACATGATATATTCTTTTCTTTTGTAACTTACATTTTACTTCGTACATAATAATTAGGTTCTATTGTATGATGATATAGGTGAAAAATGATGTATAATTTGTACTTACTTTTCCATCCGTATGATTAAGTGATATTATTTCAATAACAATTGTATTATTTAGTTACTACAAAAATGATTATGTTATCTCATTCACTTCACAACCACTAGGTGCCCAAAATAGAAAAAGAAATAAATGACAAAATAACTTTTCGACCATTTACTTTGGATCAAGCTTGACTTGAATAAAAAGAGACTTGAATGAAGTACCAAATAAATATGTTCAGAATTAGGTTTCAATTGCTGCTAGTTTTTATATTACTCCTAAGGCTTTATGTTTAAATTGAGACTTTAATAAAAAAAGTAGCTTTGTAGAGAATTTATCTAAATAGATATGTATGTGTGAATTCTTGGATTTGTACCGCTAAGGCTTTATGTTTAAATTGAGACTTTAATAAAAAAAGTAGCTTTCTAGAGAATTTATCTAAATAAATATGTATGTGTGAATTCTTGGATTTGTACCGGGCTTGAAGTAAAATTTAAGATACAAACTAAATGATTCGAACATGCACGTGTTGAATAGGCATACACAACTAGTGAAAAATAATTTAACGCAGACTTTGCCTTCGGGCATAACATTGTCTTGGTCGAAGAGGCAGACTTTTCTTTTAGTCACTGCTTAGCGACCATACTCGATGACGCCAAAGACATAATAGGCACATCCTACGATACATACAGTACTGTTATTATGTACTTTTTACCATAGTAGAAGTAACAATACAGTATGTAAAAGTAGAAGTAACCGCGCGCATGTATTGAAGGACGTGAATGTTATGTCTTTAGCACCACCGAGTGTGATTGTCAAGCATTGACTAAAGAAGAAGTTCTCTTCTCCAACCAAGAGGATGTTCTGCCAGATGGCCTAATCTGCGTTAAGTTGTTTTGCACTAGTCGCGTATGCCTTTCCACACCTGCATGTTCGAACCGTTTATTTGTATCTTAAGCTTTATTTTTAAAAGGTAGGGTGTAAACGAGGCGAGCCCGAGCTCATCCAGACTCGAGCTGGGCTCGTTTAAATTTCATTGAGCTCGAGCTCAACTCGTTTGATATTTTATAAGCTCGAGCTCGACTAGTTAATTACATAATCTTATTTTCTCTATATTATTTATATTTATTAGATTTCATATTTATTGTTTTTGTAATTTTATCTACATAAAATAAGATTTACTATTATTCTTTCAACTATTATTGATATTGATATTGATATAATAGTAACTATTACTCCCTCCATCCCAAATCTATTGTCCCAGAAAAAAACACACGGTGTAAGAAAAAGTACGTGTCACATGTGCGTTTTTGTTAACTTTCCAGTCTTACTCCTTACTTTTTACCTATCTTTTTGTCCTACATGAATAGACTTGTGGCACAAAAGATTTTATCACATTATTCTTTTCCATTTATGGAAGTGTACAATTAATTTGGGATATTCGAAAATGGAATAATCGACAATAGAATTGGGACGGATGGAGTATATATAATTATATATTATATATTTATATTATGTATATTATAATATATTACTAAAAAAATTAATATTTTTGGTGTATATAAATGAAATGCTCGTTTAGGCTCGCGAGTTTGTTCGAGCTCGAGATATGAAGCTCGAGCTCATTTACTGAATGTGCTTGTAATAATTAAGTTCAAGCTCGGGCTTGAGCTCGTTTAGGCTCGGCTCGAATCGAGCTTTTAACGAGTCGAGCTCGAGTAGTTCACGAGTAGCTCTGCTCATTTACACTGCTAGTAAAAGGTAATCGATTTAGCATTTAAATCATACTTTAGGATAGCCAACTGATATAAAAATTGTGGCAAGAGCTACTGAGAATAGTTTGTGTAAGTTGAAGTTGTTTGAAGTTTTAAAAATTAGTTTCTAGAAACGAAAGTTGAAAAATTTCTGGTATTTAAGAAGTGACAAATAAAAGAGTATTTTACAAATAATTCATGAAGAAGTGGCTAAAGCTTAATAACGCCTTATGACTGTACAACAACAACAACAACAACAGTACCCAATACCACTTGAGTGGTGTATGGGGGAGGTGAGATGTAGACAATCCTTCCTTTATCCGAGAATAAAAACAAGTCATTTCTCCACCCAGAAAAGTAGAGGAAGTCATCCCTCTCTTTATTCGGCGGATAAAGAGATTGCTTCCGAGTGGACCTCCGGCCTTTAAAAAAAAAATAAATAAATAAATACATAAAAATTGAGACGCCATGAAAATGGTAGAATCAAATTTTCATGGGTTTAAAAGCCTGCCTGAAAATCAATTTAGGCTCTAAGCGGCAGTCAAGACGCCACTTAATCGACGTTTGGTGTTGCCTCAATAAATAAAGCCAAGGGACCTTGTAAACAGAACACGAAAGGTATGCCGGGTGGAAGTTGTTGCACAAGCAAAGAGCCAACCACCCGTAACAAACCAAATTCTTTACTTTGTCAATGTGTACCCTATTAACATGTATCTATAGCAAACACAAATTCTTACCTAAGTCATTTGTTAACAGGTATGTACCCAACGCTCATGGAAACGTCCTTATGGTGTGGGTCTACTTGTTGCCGGTTTAGACGAATCTGGGGCCCATCTCTACTACAACTGCCCTAGTGGAAATTACTTTGAATACCAAGCTTTTGCTATTGGGTCCCGCTCACAAGCTGCTAAAACATACTTGGAGCGCAAATTCGACAACTTCACAAGCTCGTCTCGTGATGACCTCATCAAAGATGCTCTGTTTGCCATTAGAGAGACGTTACAAGGTGAAAAACTCACAAGTTCTGTATGCACAGTTTCTGTTGTTGGAGTTGGTGAAGCATTTAATATTTTGGACCAAGCAACTGTACAATCGTTGATTAACGAGTTTGAAATTTCTGGAGAAGAAGCTCCAGTTAATGAGAGTGTGGCGGCGGAAACTGGCGGTGCCGGTGCTGATCAGGGCGGAGATGCTGTGGTGGAAGAAGCCGCTCCGATGGATATTTGAGGAATGTTTGTGTTTCTTTGATGCAAAATCTGATGTTTGTTTTAGAAGTTGATATGGACATGAAATTACTTTCTGCTGGAATCTTTTAATTGCAGTTTTTAATGTTCTTTTTTGGAGCTTCACTTAAGTGCTGCCTATTATGAACTCTCAATATGGAACCTATATTACATGATTGCAGTTATTAAGCTGAGTTAAAGCATCCCACTAGTGTTGCAAGAAAGTATTCTACAATTTAGGTATCATATGTCAGTATTAGTGAGTTTTTTGCAAGACTGGTGTCTTTTTAAAGCTAGGGTTTCGATATGTTTATCCTCCACTTTGTATGGTAGTATTCAAACGAAGATGAAATATAGTGGTTGAGAAACACTGCACTCAAATTCTCAATAATATTATAGATAACATTATTTTATTGATATCTAAAATAGATAATTTCAACCCATTTTGAGACTTAAAACATTGTAAAGAGCTGAATGGTCTTTATATGTATTAAAAAAAAAAAAAGGCGTTTTGTCATAACGAATGCATATTGGTTTTGTCACAAGGAACTGAAAGATTATGATAAGGCGGTTGCTAACATGATACCTCCTGAAAATTTGAACAAATTCTGTTGCCAAAACGGCGAAACGTACCGGTAAGGTTCATTTTTGTTGGACCGAGATGTTGGTATTTCTTTCGGAGCATTTGAACCCTGCGCTCTTAAAAGAAACTGAGAATGTCTCCATTTGGGCCTTGGTTGTCGATTTGACCCTCAGACAGCAGTATAATATCATCGCCTATTTTGAATAAAGCAATGAGATGATCATCTAAACCAGTTGAAATTTCGGTGTTGGTGTTTTGACCCGAGTGTAAACCTAATCTTATCTTTTTTGGGTCAGAAAATGTGTTTACCAACTGATATATTGTTAGAGCATGAAATCAGGTTGGTTGTAATTGGTTGTCCTTGTTTACGTGGTTCTTTACATGCTAGTCCTGGTTATTGATTGTTGGTTATTGATTGTTTGTGAGGCCGCAAGGTGTGTTGTGGACTTGTGGTCGTTGTTCTTATATTGCAATTTTTATTATTTTGATAAATAATTAAATAATATATATCGGATAAAACTCTTTTACAAAAAAAAAAAAAAATTAAGAAAAACCCGATAATAGACACCACCACCATTTTGAGACTCCTTTGATGACTGATGAGTACGGAGAGTCAGTATACAAACAATTAAATTAAATTATTATTCAATTCAATCATGGTAAGAGCTAAGCAAATATATGTGCTGAATGCTATTTGCCTTCACTTATTTTCCTAATTCTCGACTTTTCTTTTTATTCCGGACAAAAATTATTGCATACTTGATAAAAACAATATGATCAGAGGTCTATATGATTCAAGCAACTTGAATGCTTAATCATACCCAAATCGAAAAGGAACTAATAATACATTAATACCAGATCCAAAGATGTCTTCGATGTAATAAGGGTAATAACAACCCATACAACAAGGTGTAAACAATAACAGTTCTACCCTAACAAGTTTAAAACCTTTATTTGGAAGAATACCGAAAATCCAATATCCATAAATTGCTTACAACGGGCATTCATTCGTCAACATCAAACTCACCAGGAGGCAGCAACAACAAAGTAACTTCGTGAGACGATTACATATTCACGAACCTTTTTTCGTCAATCATTGAATCAGAGTGTTGGCTTCAGAGGCAGCCTTCTTTTGTATAACTTTTAAAAAGTCGGTATTATCGAGCGGCTCTGCGTTCTTGGCGGCATGGGCTTCGGCAAGCTTGGCGTAATTGGCGGCCGATTCAGAGATGAAGGCGATTTCTTTGTCTGTAAGTTTCCTCAAAAACTTTGCGGGATTTCCGCCCCATACCTGTTTCCACATTCCAAAGGTGGTTATTTCAACCCATTTATGATTTCAAATAATCACTATACTACCTAGAGGTCTGGATTAATAATACAATTATATAGGCTGTGTAATCATAGTTATCCAGGTTAATCAATTATAAAATGGATAGTGTCAAGGTTGTAAAAGTAGCGAGTCAGGGACGAGTCGATCGGGACCTTGGAAGAACGAGTAGGTCAACTCGGGGATGATACGGGCATTGACCAACGTTGACTTTTATTGATAAATAAATTCAAAATATTTCTGAAGAAATTTGGTACCAGATTATGAAGACAGAATAGTAAAATTTAAGAACAAGAACTTATTGGAAATCTTTCTCCAATTATAGAAAAACTCTTATTACAATCTCCTTATTACATCCCTATTTATAGTTGATTAACCTTATCCATTAAGTTAATCAAGTCTAGTCTAGAATAATCTAGGATAACCAAGTCTAGAATCATCTAGGATAGTCAAGTCTAGAATAAAGTAGAAAAGTCAAGGAAGAAGCAAAATTGAAAACAATGACGGCTAGCCCACTTGTTATCCGTTCACATGTTCCACCTCCTCAAATCCATTTGAGATATAATTTCACAAAATAAACCTCTAACTATTACTTTATGTCAAGATTGGTCCAACAATCACCCCCCCAATCTTGACCTTGAGTAATCATTTATTTCTTTGAGTCTTCAATCCTTTGAACCCCAAGAATCTCTCTCATTTCAGCAAACTTTAACTTCGGCAATGCTTTTGTAAGAATATCAGCCCGTTGTTGATCTCCACTGATGTATTCAACTTTAATCTTCTCGTTTTCAACACACTCTCGTATGAAATGATACCGTGTGTCGATATGCTTACTTCTTCCATGAAATACCGGATTTTTCATCAATGATATTGCTGACTTATTATCAACTTTGATCACAACTTGTTCTTTTTTTCTTCCAGTTATTTCAGCTAAGAGTCCCCTTAACCATATTGCTTGACAAGCTGCTGCAGTAGCAGCCATAAATTCTGCTTCGCAGGATAATAAGGCCACTGTTTGTTGTTTTTGTGAATTCCAAGCAATAGGTCCATCATCAAAGTAGAACACTAATCCAGTAGTACCCTTTCCATCATCTGGGTCCACCGAGAAGCTGCTGTCACTAAATCCAAGTAGGTTATTGCTACCATTCCTTCGATAGTGAATACCCAGGTCTACTGTTCCTTTCAAGTACCTAAGAATTTGCTTAACAGCTTGAAGATGAGTAATTTTAGGAGTTTGCATATATCTACTTGCATATCCCACCGAGTATGCAAGATCCGGCCGTGTATGAGTTAAATACCGAAGGCATCCAATTGTTTTCCGGTATTCAGTTGCATCAACACATTTGATGCCATCATCTTTCATCAACTTCAGACCTGGTCCCATTGGATATTTGGTGGAATTGCACTCCCACATTCCTGCTTCCTCTAGGATTCTTTTAGCATATCTTGATTGATGAATTTTTATTCCATCTATGCCTTGTATTACTTCGAGTCCGAGATAATAAGAAAGTAAGCCCAGATCACTCATCTCGAATTTATCTTCCATTTGCCTTTTGAATTGTTTGATTTTCTCCAGGTTATTACCCGTTACAATCAAATCATCAACATAAATTCCTACCAAAAGTGATCCTTCTTGTGTTCTTTTTGTGTATACAGCTTGTTCAAGCTTACACCTTCGAAATCCATATTCCTTTAGAACTCCATCTAATTTTGTATTCCAAGCACGTGGGGCTTGCTTCAGGCCATAGAGAGCCTTTGACAGTCTGTACACCTTTTGTTCCTTCCCCTTTATCACAAAACCTTCCGGTTGAGATACGAAGACTTCTTCCTTGAGGTCACCGTATAGAAATGCTGTTTTAACATCTAGGTGATGAACATCCCACCCTCTTTGGGCTGCCAAAGCTAGAATAAGTCTAACAGTCTCAAGTCTAGCTACGGGTGCGAATACCTCGTCAAAGTCTACACCATGTGTCTGGATGTAGCCTTTGGCAACTAGCCGTGCTTTATGTCGTGTGACATTTCCTTTTGCATCCCTTTTAATTTTGTATACCCATTTTAGTCCAATAGGTCAGTGTCCTTGGGGTAGATCCATTAACTCCCAAGTATTATTCCTTTCAATGGAAGCTATTTCACCTTCCATAGCTTGCTGCCATTCTTTATATCTTGTAGCTTCCCTGAAATTTGTTGGTTCTCCTTCAGTAAGAAGAAGATCATATACATCACTTTGATTTTTCCAACCTCGTGGTGGTGTATCATCATATGTCTCCTCTTCTGCCTTTGGCAACTAGCCGTGCTTTATGTCGTGTGACATTTCTTTTGCATCCCTTTTAATTTTGTATACCCATTTTAGTCCAATAGGTCAGTGTCCTTGGGGTAGATCCATTAACTCCCAAGTATTATTCCTTTCAATGGAAGCTATTTCACCTTCCATAGCTTGCTGCCATTCTTTATATCTTGTAGCTTCCCTGAAATTTGTTGGTTCTCCTTCAGTAAGAAGATGATCATATACATCACTTTGATTTTTCCAACCTCGTGGTGGTGTATCATCATATGTCTCCTCTTCTGCCATAGATGGATCTGACTCATTGACTGTATCTGTCGGGAGACGAGACAGCATAGGTCCTCGTTGTTTTACTGTTGTTTCAGGACTGCTAACATCAGAATGGGTTATGCTTTCCTCATTGGTCGATCTTCCTTGACTTGAGGAGTTGCTGCTTTGTGGGCTATATGAGCTACTTGGGCTGCCTGGTTCAGTAGGCCCATTTTCGGAATTTTGATCAGCCGAGAAAACTTCACCGGGGTTTATATGTATTACGAATTCTCCTTTGTGATTAGGTTCTTGATTGTTTTCTACTCCGGAATGTCAATCCCATTTGCGTGCTTCATCAAATTCCACATCTCGACTGATTACTATTTTCATCTTCTCGGGATCATACATACGATGTGCCTTAGTTCCTGGTTCAGTTCCTAAATAAACCATAGGAATACTTCTGTCATCAAGTTTTTTTACTTGATCTGAAGGTACTTTCACATATCCAACACATCCAAACACCCGTAAATGATCAAGATTTGGTCTTCTTCCTTTTAAAGCCTCATATGGTGTTTGATTTTTCAGAATCTTCGTGGGCAACCTGTTTAGGATATAAACCGAGTGACGTACTGCTTCAGCCCAGAAACTTTGTGGCATATTCATTGCTTTAAGAATACTCCTTGTTGTGCTCATCACTGTTCGATTTCGCCTTTCAACAATACCATTCTGCTGTGGCGTGTAAGGTGCAGTCAACTGTCTTGTGATTCCAGCATAATCACAATATTGATTGAACTCGTTGGATGTAAATTCTCCTCCCCGATCAGTTCTAAGGACCTTTATTTTCCTTCCATATTGATTTTCAGCAATCGCCTTGAATTTCTTGAATTGCTCAAATGCCTCTCCTTTGGTTTTTAACATGAAAGACCACATAAACCTGCTGTGATCATCAACAATCAGCATAACGTACTTGTTTCCCGCTTGGGTGGCAGGGGATATGGGTCCGCACATGTCTGCATAAACCTGTTCCAGTGGATTTTGGGCTCTAAAAGTCGTCTGGACAGGAAAACTTTGTCGTGAATGTTTCCCTGCTAAACATGCTTCACATATCTGTGTAGGGTGATCAATAACCAGCACTCCATCCACTAGATTGTTGGTCCCTAGCCGCTTTATTGTATCAAAGTTCACATGACCGAGACGGGCATGCCACAACCATGCTGGATCATCAATCTTGGCATGTAAACAGATTGGTGTCCCAACCTCGAGATTAATTTTATACAACCGATTAGGGGACCTTTGAACCTTCATTAGCAGCGATCCATCTACCTCAAACATATATAAGAAACCATGTTTGATCAAGATTACACAACCCCCTTCTTCAGCTTGCCCAAGACTAAATATGTTAGTCTTTAAGTATGGGATATAAAGTATGTCGGTCAACAAACGTTGTTCACCATTCTTACATGTTAAAAGAATAGATCCTCTTCCTTCTATATCCACACACGAGTTATCCCCAAATCTCACTGTACCACCAATATCCGTATCAAGTTTTGAAAACAGTCCTTTGTTTCCTGTCATGTGGTTTGTTGCTCCAGTATCTAAGTACCACATGTTTTCTCCACCATCATGTGACTCATACTTTGCTGGAAAAACCTTCTTTTCACTTAGATGAATTACTTCCTTCCCGCTTCTTTGATTGGCTACGGACATCAATAGTGCAGGTCTGTCATCATTAGCCACTGGTAGTTCGGTTGATCTAGCTCGAGTCAAATTTGCTTGTTCTCCTTTCTTTCGTGTTGGACAATCGGATGGGAAGTGTCCAAATGCATCACATCGAAAACACTGCAGCTTTGATCGATCTTTAGTTAAGTTTTCAGTTATTTGTCTACCAGCAAAAAAGTTTTGTCCGCGGCCTGAACCCCTTCCTCGACCACCAAACTGTCCACGACCTCGGCCCCTACCCCGGGTGTCTTGGCCATTCCCTCGACCTCGACCAAAGTTGTTATCCTTTTTCTTTCTTGAGTCCCATCCTTCATAGGACAACAGAAGTTGGTCATGGCTGTTATTTGTAGTCTTTAGACTGGTTCGTTCTTCGTAAGCTTTTAGCCTACCCACAACTTCCTGGAATTTCACCGTTTTGAGATCAACCAGTTGTTCGATAGTGGCTGCCATATTTAAGAATTTTTCTGGTATGGCAGTTAATATTTTTCTCACCAACGTGGTTTCCTCAATGACGGTTCCAAGTGCAGCTGATTTTGAGGCAATTCCAGAAAGTTTTGCGGCAAAATCATCAATTTTTTCGTTATCTTTCATCCTTGCTGCTTCAAATTCAGCTTTAAGAGTTTGAAGCCTAGCCTCCATTACTCGTTCAACTCCAAGGTGACGGGTCTTGATTGCATCCCAGATTTCCTTCGCATGGGTGCAACTTGCAACTTGAAGAATCAAGTCTTCAGGTAAAGACTGATACATATAAGCGATTGCAGCATTATCCTTTTTCTGATCGACATCAGTTCCAGGTTCAATTGATTCCCAGATTCCATGTGCCTTAAAAATCGCTTTGATCCTAAGCGACCAGATGGGATAATTGGTCGCAGTTAGGATAGGGCACTGGAACGTAAGATGGCTGGTATCCTTGATTGCATCCGAGGTATTGATAATATCTCCCATGAATCTGGTCTTCGATCGACGCTCGTATTTTTCTGTCTTAGAATCTGGTGATTGATCTAGTCCTTTTGATCAACAACACGATCCCTTTTGTAACCTGGCTCTGATACCAATTGAAGAAATTTGGTACCAGATTATGAAGACAGAATAGTAAAATTTAAGAACAAGAACTTATTGGAAATCCTTCTCCAATTATAGAAAAACTCTTATTACAATCTCCTTATTACATCCCTATTTATAGTTGATTAACCTTATCCATTAAGTTAATCAAGTCTAGTCTAGAATAATCTAGGATAACCAAGTCTAGAATCATCTAGGATAGTCAAGTCTAGAATAAAGTAGAAAAGTCAAGGAAGAAGCAAAATTGAAAACAATGACGGCTAGCCCACTTGTTATCCGTTCACATGTTCCACCTCCTCAAATCCATTTGAGATATAATTTCACAAAATAAACCTCTAACTATTACTTTATGTCAAGATTGGTCCAACAATTTCAAATTTAATATATGACACAAAATCTAACTTTAAAAAATAAATATTTTTTACCTAACTTTGACTTTGACTGACTCGGACCAGACTCAGCCCGACCCAGACCGACTTTTTAGCGTTGGACGGACGACCTTTAAGGTGTTTTGGGGCGACTTGGGATAGAGCAATGTTTACCCATCAATCCAAGCCGGTTAAACAACATGTTTGACCCGTTACCCAGCCCACTCATCTTGCCACTTCCAGAAATAAATCTGTTAACAAGACAGAAAAAGACAAAACTCAAACCTCGCCAGCTGGAATTCTAGTATCCTGTCTTACAAGTGCTCCAGCAGCAACCATGCCATGTTTCTCTACAACTACCCCATCAAGAAGTGTCGCTTTCATACCAACAAACGCTTCATCCTCAACAGTGCATCCATGTAATACAGCACTATGTCCTACATTATAAAACTAATTTTTATCCAAACATTTTTATAACATAAAACATGCAAAAAAGTTGAAAACTAGGCCCGAACAACATCGCTCACCAACAGTCACGTTGTTCCCAATCACCGTTGGATGCACTTTTCCAGGAAGATTAGACTTTGCAACATGCACGAGTGAATGGTCCTGTATATTAGTTCCAGATCCAATTGTAATACTGTTCACATCACCTATATATAAAACAGAATATTTCATCAATAAGCATGCTATGAATTCAAACATGTAAATCTGATCAATAAATAAAACAAAATTGTTGCATAGATGTCCACATCTATAAGATGAGCAGATAGTTATATTATTTGGAACAAGGGAAGGCATACTGAATTGTACAATATTGTTAAGGCCACAATGTAAATTTTGAAATTAAAAACTGAATATAAACCAATTATAAAAATAAAATAAAAAGAACAAATTCTTATATGGTCAAGGTTGTAAAAGCCTGACTAGTCGGGTTTGGGAAGTAGTCCAACTCGAATAGTCCCAATACGGTCAATGCCAGTCAATAGGTCAAAGTCGGATTTATACGGTCAAAGTGAAAGTTTGCTGACATATGAAAATAAATAAATTTAATGGTTCTGAAACATCTGAACATCTAAACAGTTGAACGATTATGTTTATGTTTCAAGACATTGTATTATACTTTATGTTTAAGGTAGTGATATTTCCATCACACTTTTTGATAAATCCATCATAATTATGAATTAATGAGTTGTACTATACAATTTGTTATTGCACATTTGAGGAGGATTTATCAGAAAGTGTGGTGGAAATATCATTATCGTGTATATTTACATATAATTTTTAAAATTTACTAATTTAACTGTAAAAGAAGTCCAACCCGATTAATCCCGACTACTCAGTACTCACCAACTTTTTGATTAGTCCTACATGGTCTCGGCCAACTAGTCCCCGACTAGAGACTTAAACAACCATAATCTTTGTTGAGGCTACCTTCAAGATGTTTTATAAAACTGAAATATATGTCCATGTAACTACAATAAGTACCAATAAATTTATCTACTTTTATAAAGTTGTTAGTACTTAGTCTAGCCTTGCAGTAGTTTTTTCATTATAATTATGAGCCAACATATGAGTAGTTTTAGCACGATCCAATTTTTTATATTGAAAAACAAGTAATAAAAGGCAGCTAATGGAGCATACAAGACTATTGCAGTCGATTAATAAAAGCCATGATGCTTAAGCATTACCTCTCAAAACACAACCATACCAAATAGACGATCCTGCCCCCACTTGAACATTCCCAATTATAGAAGCACTGGGGGCCACAAATGCATCCTTAGCAACCGAAGGGGCTTTATCGTATACATTCATAAGAGTTCGATGCCTCGACACTGCGAAAAAAAAAAAAAAAAAACAAAGATTGGT
Source organism: Rutidosis leptorrhynchoides (assembly GCF_046630445.1). Lineage (NCBI taxonomy): Eukaryota > Viridiplantae > Streptophyta > Magnoliopsida > Asterales > Asteraceae > Rutidosis > Rutidosis leptorrhynchoides. The sequence goes on from NC_092341.1 coordinate 74,555,526, forward strand.
TAAGACAATACTAAATTTCGAATTCCCGAGCAAAACAACCGTATGCCATTACGTTGCAATATCTTGAGTATCACTTAAAATTTCAGTCTATATCTCATGAGTCCCAAATTCACTATACATTGTTCTAATTTCGTGTACCTCAAATGAAATTACAACTTGAAGTTTATATAATATAAAACCCTAATTCCATTATATCAGTATGCCTTTAACAATTTCTAAACTAATCATGAAAAACAACAGAAACTAAACTAAATAATTCATTTTTTAGGCAACAAGTTAGCTAAATCTGAAATCTTTAATGACCAAATTAACAAAATTTGATCTTTTGAACATAGATCAAAAACCCACATTTGAAATCCAATAACTGAGTTAAATGAATGTTAAAGTAATGAACTTTAATAATTTGGGAATTAGGGTTGAAGGGTGTAAAATACATACGTTGTTCTTTGAAGAAATTGTTGCCTTGAAGGCGTGAACCGAGACGATCCATGGCTTGACCCGTTTCACGGATCCAAAACCCGACTGTGTATGCAGCTTTTCCTAGAGTACCCATGGCCGATCAATCACTGTTTGACTGCTTGTGTGTTTTCGGCTAAAATGAAACAAAAATGCAAACTGAAATGTTAACCCAAAGAAAAGACAATTGGAATTACCATATTGTCCTTCGTTATTTACCTCTTTAGACCAAAATGCCCTCCAAATACTTTCTTTTGTACCGTTGACATAAATCGTTAAGAGCTATAAATAACAGTTTGTTAACGGATATATCTCTATAAAAATACACGATTTATAAAAGGGTGACTAAATTTAAGCTACTAATCAAAAGACACAATGTTTCGAAATTTATAAGTCGCGATCTAAAAAACCAATCATGACCAAAAATCTTCAAATCGTTACTTCAAATTGTCCCTAGTCACAAGCCCCCAAAAACCGCCCATAGTCGAAAATTTTCATATCTTGATCGTAAAAATTGTGATCACGTCCTAAAAATTTTCGATCATGACCGATTTTAAGGCAAATCTTAAAATTCGGAAGGTCCCTTTGCGAATTGAGAGTACATTTCGCAAGGTCTCTTGTTCTTTCTTGTAATGAAACAAGAGTTATTATTTTTCAATTTGGAAACTAACTTCTCAGCTCGATTATATGCAAAAGTAACGCACTTATAGTTTTATCAATATGCGAGTTTTGAGAAAAAATTTCTAACTCCAAATGCCATTTTATTTCCATAGATTGCATAAAAATTTGCAAGTCCATCCATTTTGTCAAAAGACAAGCCAAGCTTTGGTTCTAGAACTCTTTTATCATCCTAAATATTCTCAAGTTTGTTTTTTAGTGACATTCTCTTTTCACGTAATCAATTTAGTTTTCCAAGTCTTTGTGACACTTCTTATAGCTAAGAAAAATCTATATTATGCTCAAATGAATACTAAACATTATTTTCTAGAAATTTGTGTTATCATATTCATATTTATATCCACATCCATTTATAAAATAAGCCAATCTTTACTTTTACCGAGTTACTAATTTATTGTGCACTTCAAACTCAAAATAAGTCACATTATTTACAAAACTAGAAAACATATTACTTTTTTTTTTTAAAGGCAAATTCACAACACTCATTAACACGAATATTTACAATCACGTATATGTTCCAGGTGGGACTTGAACCCTCAACTTCTTGGTTAGAGGGCAACCACGATACCGCTGGACCAAAGGCCCTTTGGTAGAAAACATATTACTTAATAATTTACGATAAAATTAGAATGTATAACGCCTGAATTATTCTTCACGATTCCATGTGTGATGTCTCTACATTCTTACTACCATTCAAAGTTTATGATAAATAAGCATCGATTTTATTATTCTAAGTTTCCGATAAATAATCATCTATCATTGATAGGTAAATATGAAATTGATAGGTAAATATGAAGATATATTGATGAAGAAGGAGATATTACGATTGATAATACATTTAACGGCACCCTATCTTTAACGGCACTATGCATTCTTACTTGTACTAGTCGATTAACTATATCATGCCCCTTCTGTTACCAAAATAGGTGTCTTTTATAAATTGTTGTTTAATTGAATTTAGCATAGATTAATGTTAGTTTTTAGGACTTTTTAGGATTTTGAAAGACTAGTTCTTGGAAAAATTGTCAAATTATTAGATTGTAGAATAGATGGACTCAAGTTGTAAAATCAGCATATTCAACGGCACACCACTAAAGAATTCACATTTCATTTTGACTGATTTTCCTAGTTTTTAAAGACAATCAAAAGCGTAGCTTTTTTTATACAATTTGTATTCCTCACACAAATAAGTGTTTAGAGTGTTTACACACTTATATAATGAACTTTATTTTCACGCTCTAATCAAGTGTAAAAAAAAAGCGTGACTAAAGCACAAATTCTTCCCTTATATTCTCACTTATAAATTTTGAAGAGATTAGGATTATCGTTTGATCATAATTTTGTGTATACGTTTATATATAGTGCTCTATAAAGCGCTAAGATGATTGAAGCTTTCGACTTTGTAGTGTTCGATCTCTAAAACATAAGATATTTATATAAAATTGTGATTGGGATGAGAAGCTACATTTTTATACCGTGTTGGACCATGATGTTTTTTGCTATTAATTAGCTGATTATGAGCTTTTTATGCTCTGTACTTATGTAGAAACTAGTCTGAATTGCTGATTAAGCAGTAAGCAGAAATGATTCCCTAATAATAATAGTGTATGTGTATGATTATTTATTAGCAACATATGTATCAAATACACAGCTGGATTGTTTGTTTTTGAAGTTTATAAGAACATAAGTATGTATAATTACATTTTTGACCTCACCAAATAGAATTTTGGCCCATGGAGGTGCCAGATGAGATGTTTGTCATACTTGTATCTACCTGATTGGTACAACCATTTCTCAACTACCAAGCTTACAAAATCACCAATTTTCACTTTAAAGTACTTTTTGACCTTTTTCATATAAAAAAAGTTAAGTTATTTGTGTAGAAGTTACAATAATCTTATATCCCCAACAACACTATATTGTTTAGTGATAGCATATCTTACAACTCATGTCTCTATATTAGTTTATCCTCAACCTATCAACATTTTAGGATTTGGCCATAAGGCTTTCAGTTTTAGTGTGACCGTACATTTCTTGAGAAAATGTTAACAAGAACCTTTTTTGTGATATTGTTTTGCTGGGCTGCTCTCACTGTTATCACACCTATCCTTGTTCAATTGTCTGCAACTGCAAAACTATTGGATCACAATGGTATGTAATAGTTTTGGTAACATATTGATCACGTCATTCATTATGTTGGTAGTTGATTACTTGATTCTTCTTTTATTTCAAAATATGTTTATATCCACAGCTGTAAAAAAAAAACAATTCTCGATTACACCTTTTTAGAACAGATTGATCCGATTTTCCAGAATTCGTTTAATTAATCGGTCATCATCGGTTAATTGTTCAGAATTTGATTTGTTGGTCAAAGTTGATCAAAATAAAAGTTTGAACTAGAATTTTAGAGTTTCTGAAGAACGATTATGTACATGTTTTTAGACAATTTTATAAATGTTTATGTTAATGATTTTCTTCTATAATTACACATATCATTTTGAATTTTGTTATTTAAATTTATGAAAAGTCTAATCCAATTGATCCTCTCATTGCCGGTTACTTCCTCCAAAGCCTGGACAATAACTTCCCAAGTGGCGAATATCGCAACCTTGCTTATACTCTTTGAAAAATAAAAAACTCTTAGTAATGCTATTTTAGGTGAAATAAAAGATGACGGTATGTATACTAGTAAAGGGATCGGGTCATATTCTAGAAGGGCGCTTGGATCAATCGGGCCCTGTGAGAGAAAAAGTCCTTCAGCGCTCTCATCACCATCACCAGCGCCATCACCGTCATTAGGAACCTCACAGACAAAGTACGTCGGAACTAGTGAGTGGTAACGCGAGAATTACCTCCATACCAAATTTGCAAAACACGATATCTTGAAACCTAATCAAGTTGTCATGATCCATTATTGACAATTTGTCTATAGTCTTGATATACTTGGTTTGTTTTGTATAGTTATGTAGCAAACCAAGTTGGATTTTTATCATTAAAAAATGCTCTGTACTGATAATTATGAAAAGGTAATTAAAGGAACGAAAGAAAATCGATGATTAGATAATAAGGGTCGTGATTTGGGACGACAAGTGCTTTGACATATTTTTTGGCAACAAAAAAAAAAAGGAAGAAGAAATGATTCGAGGGATGATGGAGGTGTTAATTTTTCATACCTCTTTATCTTTATAATCAATATATTGCTTATTTTTTCATTTTTATTAGAGTTAAATACTTAAATATGATTTCTTGTAGGTGTGGATATGCAGCTTCTATTTTGTAGCACATTGCTATTTGCTAGTAGCCTTAAACAATGAGGCAGTATTGGTCAACACTAAAATTAATATAAAAAGGTTTAGTAGATGAGTTTAATCTAAATTAACCTTAATTAATCTAGCTGAATGGTGACGTTCGCTTAAATTGATTGGAGCCTTGGATGAAGGCTATAAAGATTCCTATTTTTGTAAGAAATTATTAAATCTAAAAACTTAGAAAACTATCATATAGTTCATATTTCACTTTCATCACAAAACGTCACTATTGTCATGACTTTATATATTTTTTTGTCCATTGCTTCATGCTAACAAATGGCAAAAGAATGTGTCGTGGTAACGTTATAGAAATGACAAATGATTTTTTTTTTCCAGAGAATATCCATAACCCCAATTACAATAATTGACAAAAAAATTCAAAACCTAGGACTAAACAAACACAACCCTAGAAAATCGAACAAGAAGCAAAATCAAGCATTCTTGATCTTCAATCTGCCATCTTTCAATTCCATCTTCCAACTCTTCGCAGCCAACTCAATTGCAGCAGGCCCTCTCACTTTTAGGGTTGTTGATTTTAGGCGAATACCATCAACAATGCAGAACCAAATCCACTTCAGATCTTTGTTTTCCTCTGAATGTTCTACAATTCCTTTCTTGCCAAATGTGGTACACAGTAGCAGCAACATAAGGCGATTAATAACATCCCAAATTTGACATTTAAAAGGGAAACCAGCTAGCATATTGACAATGCCATGAAGATTAACTGGTAAACCTTTAAAAAGCAGAAATTTCTTCAATTCACTCCATACTTTTTTTTTTGAAAACTCACATCCAAAGAATAAATGACTTATATAATCCTCTTCTTTATCACACAGAGCACATTTGAATGATTAATTAGGATACCTGTAACACTCGAATTTCCAAAGGCTGGGTGGACCGACGGTCTAGATTGGCCTGGCGGTCCAACCTCAGTTCAAAAGAAAAACAGGAGCAAACTGGACCGGCGGTCCAGATTGGCCCGACGGTCCAGCACAAGGTTTTTTTGTCAACAGCTCAGAATTGGACCGGCGGTCCACGACGGGACTTTTGTTATTTTTGTAATTTTGTAAAATTAAAGAGGGTAATTTAGTCTTTTCACTTATGGACGGTTTTAAGTCCCAAGATCAGATCTTATCTTCATTTTCATCCTCATTCTCACCAACCAAACCCTATAGAGAGAGAGAGGAGTTTCTAGAGAGAGGAAGCTGGAGTTAGTGATGGAAATGGTGATTTTTGCCCAAATTGGAAGCGGGTTTTGGTTCTCCTTGATGTTTCTTGTTACTAGCTCGATTTTGGAGTTGAGGTAAAGCTTAGATTCGATTTAATTACTTTGATTTGGATTTGGGGTTAGGGTTTGTGCTAGTTAAGGTTATTTTTTTTCGAAAAGCAAAACATTTCATTAAAACTCGAAGCCACAAGGGGGGGGGGGGGCTAGCCCATTACAACGACCCAAAGATTACATTAACACGAACCCGAACAAAGGAAAAAATCACTCAGCTTTTTCAAGGAGAGTAAAGAGAAGTTGAGCCCAAGTGATGAAGCCACATTTTCTTTTTACTGCTAGTTAACGTTATAAACCTCATTTCTTGTGATTTTGAGGGTTTTTTGGGTAAGATTCATGTACGTAAATCCAAATTGGTGACTTAGGGTTTTAATTGATAAAATTGTAAGTTTGGGTCTTGTATGTGTTGGTTCAAAGTGATTTTGGTGTTGTGTTGACTTGATTTTGGGTGTAAACCCTAATTTAGGTCAAAATGGGTTTCGTGTTGAAATGGGTCAGGTGTTCTTGATTTTTGATTAATCAAGTATGTAAATATTTTGTTTAAGTGCTAATTGATGTTTTAAAAATATAATCACTAGCCGTTAGTGATTTTGGGCATTTTTATGACTTTGGTCAAAATGGGTAAATTGAATTGAGTCAAACTTGATGATGACACTAGTTTTGGTCAAAGAGATGTTAAACACTTTTGTTAAGTGTTGAATGACATTTTTGAATGAAAGTAAACGTGGGAAGTGATTTCGGGTTAAAATTGGTATTTTGACCATAAAGTCAAACTTGGTCAACTATGAAACGGGTTTTTATATAATATACGAGATAGTATGCATTTAAAGGTTAAAGTTGATGTATTTGGGTATTTCGGGAACGCGGGAACTAGTCTCGTTAGTTTTGAACCTTCGGGTGTCGTTAAATGTATAAAAAGGTGTATTTTCCACTTTAGGTGTCTAAATGGGCGGATTGTAGAGGTAGGTATAAACCCTTGGTTAAGGGTGTTGCGTGGAATTCTCTTGTAGAGAATGTTTGTTGATTATGTGTATACCTATATGCGTATTATAGGTAAAGGTTTGCTCGGTGGCGTTTGGAGGCGATTTACATACATGATTTGTGCGGGCGTTTCGAGGTGAGTGGAATAATTATGCATGTATGTATATAGTGTATTTATTTGTGAATGTTATGGTATGAACCATCGAGCCGTTAGTGCCATAACATGTATGTGACGAGTGTCAAAGTGTGAACCACGAGCCGGTAGCACTATAAACATGATGTGAACCACGAGCCGGCATCATCAAGTGTGAACCACGAGCCGGTAGCACTATAAACATGATGTGAACCACGAGCCGTTAGCATCAAAGTGTGAACCACGAGCCGGTAGCACTATAAACATGATGTGAACCACGAGCCGGTAGCATCAAGTGTGAACCACGAGCCGGTAGCACTATAAAATGAGGCGTGAACCACGAGCCGGTAGCGCCAAAGTGTGAACCACGAGCCGGTAGCACTATAAAAGAGTATGACTCAAATACGTATGGTGTGAACCACGAGCCGGTAGAACCATAGCGTTTATGGTTAACCATATTGTGTTTGTTGATTGTTTAGCATATTATATTATATTGTTTGAGTATATGCTATTAGTTATGCTAGCTTGCGGTATTGGAGGTTATTAGCTTTATACTTGAGATGGTTTGCTAATTATATTGCTAGCATGTATGCGGTATTTGAGTCAGTGTGTGCAAGTAGGTACATTATATATGTATGTGTATAATTATTGCACTCACTAAGCATTAGCTTACCCCTCTCGTTGTTTACCTTTTTACAGGTATTGTGATTGTGAAGCTAATTAGTCGTTAGACTAGATGCGTATGAGCGCTTGGGCTCGATGGGGTAGCTTTCGGATATGGATGTGGATTGGGTATTTGGTAGATCCTCGGGATTATGCTCTTGGTATCGGGTTGGGCTATTGTGTCTTAACCGTGGTGTTGAATAAATGTTTTGAGGTCGCATCGTTTGGTTGTGTCGAGTCAAACTTTGTATGTGAAATAAATTCTCGTAAGGATGTATGGTGTCATTTGTAAACCAAGAGTCGAGATAAAACGTTTAACGTGTTATTATGATAAGTTGTATATGGTTAACTATTTCGAAATGGTTTGTATACTTGGTGTTATTGGGACCTAACTTATAAAAAAAATTGTACTCCGTTTTGGTTAAACAGATTGGGGTAGTTACAAGTGGTATCAGAGCGTAGTTTAAGGGAATTAGGTGACCTTGGAATAGATGCCTAGTCTTAGACTTATTGACGGTTGTGCGTTATTTGCGGGACTTATAGGAATACTGGTCGGTTTGAGATTTGTTAGTGCCTTAGAGTAGGTGACTTACTAGGACTTGTGATTGTCCAAAATGTGATTATGCGGGGCCTTATTTCGTGTGTAAATTAGTGCTTTAAATTGCTAGTGCCTAATGTAAGTTGGCGAACTTGGACGTTGTTTTAGTGATAGTCACCTAGGTTGTAGGTTGACTTGTTGTTGTGGTGTACTTGTGTATATTTATTATTATATTGTATATAGGTGTATATATACAAGTATCTATTGGTGCAGTGTCCTAGAGACGAATCTATTAGAAAGATTCGAATATTTGGAGGTTTTGAGTGATCAAGTTCGCGGTAAGGACTTTGGTCATTCGGGTACTAGGAGTTATCGCGTGTTATCTTGTGTGAATGTTGCGTCAGTCTGGGTAAAGTACTTTGCGTGACCATGTGAAAATGGTAAGGTACGCATTTGTAATAGTGATTGATCACCATTATTATGAAAGTGTATCTTGACACCAAGCATGACATGACGAGTATCGAGTGGAGGAAACGTGACATGGTTTGGGTAGAACGGGATGAGTTAGGAATCTTTTATTGGTTCCTAGGATATAGTGGTCTCGAGTGATGTGCTTGTTGTCACATCAGATTCGTTGTGAGCCGGAAATTGTTACGGTGGTTTCGGTTAGTTAAGTGAGCGAGCCAAATCACGAGTTCGGTGCGTGCGTAGTCACCCTAGGTAGTGGGTGCACTGTTGAGATTTGTCATTGGTTGTAGTTACCCATCGTAACTTGAATGACCGATTATTGTATGCGTGTGTGTGTGCGTCGAGGACTTAAATTCCGTAATGGAATGCGATAAGTCTAATGATTGTAGTTTGGGGTTGCACTCGGTAGAGTGTGTGGATAGAGGACCGTGTAAGGATTCTAGTTGTGAGTCGCCTTGGAATTGGCGAATCGGGGAGTCTTTGGGTCATTAAACTCATGGGAGTGGGACCCGTATGACGATGATTTCGTTAGTGTGTTATGGATTATAGGGTAACATTCCTAACGGAATATCCCTTGTAGTAGTGGTTTTATCGAGGTGTGGAAGGATGCAAGACTTGGTGTTTCCAAGCATCTCTTTAGTGTTGGATGAAAGGTTTCATTAGGCTATATCGTTTTGGCTTGTGGAAATTGTGGGTAGCGTGAGATCGCTAGGAATTTTTGATAAGATAATAAACCGTAACGTTTATCGGGTAGGTATGACTCCGGGTCATTATTATGGAGAGACGGGTGTCATCGGGTGTATGGAACCCAAAGATCGAGTTCTAAATCTCGATAAATTGCGTTGGGAGTCTACATGACACTGCGTCAGGTGCCCCCTTATACCTGCTAGTGTAATTTTCAACTCCGGTGATGGTGTGATAACTTTGTGCTTAGGGTGACCGTGAGATACCCTTAGAAGCAGCGAGGATTATAATAGTGATCGACGGGCGATAGTAATTCGGCGGTTGCGAAAGTCGAAGTTTAAGAACATTGCGGTGGATACTTCTTATGAAGTGACGGACGACCGAATCTTGTTGCTCTTAAGTGATGGATGGGTAAAGATGACCGGCGAGCCGGTAATGTACTTAATGGTCGGTTAGACCGAAGGTCATGATGAAGTGTTGATATTGCGATTGACGCAATTATTGTGTCGGATTGATCACTCTTCTCCATGAGAGTGAGCAATTGTTGATTAAGGTTTGTTGGGTGGAAGGTCGGGTGATCTCGATTGAGATGCATGACTGATTAAGCGGAGTGGCATATGCCTACGCTTAGAGGCGCACGTGGGACTTTGGTGGAGTTCGCTTTGCGAACGGTAAAGGGCTGTTAGTTGTGATTTGTGGTATGAAGGTGCGGGGTTGTCGCGTGTGCGACATCTCAAGTGATTGTGTATGACGGCTCTGAGAGCCTAAAGTGAATTTGAGGTGATTTGGTGTGTAAGACCAACGATGAGAATGATCATGTGTGTCATGGAATGACAATTCCGCGGGATGTTATCATCTTGGCGGTGAGAATGTGGAGCTGAATCCTAAGTGGGGGAGTTTTTACTGCCGCTCGAGGAAGCTCCGGTGGTGTTATGTATAGTGAAATGACAGAGTGTACCGTGCTAAGCCTCAATAGGTATTCGGGGTTTCCAACGAGGAAGAGTGACGGGTTGTTAATGTCGACTCGAGATCGAGCTTTACGATTGTGAGCTACAATTCCGGAATGTTATGCGTGAAGATTGCGATTATGGGATCGAAGGAAGTGTAAGTCTTCTTACGTAAGGTAGTCGTGTAGTACCAATGTGAGGTATGAGACCAAATGTGAAGTTTGAGAACCCAGAATAAGAGAATGAAACTGTCGTGCGGGTGCTCTCGTGATGTAATTTTGGGTTGGTGTGAAACTCGGATAGTACTGTTGAGTAGGTACGGGTTCGATTTCGGGTGAATATTGTATTTTCCCTTTCGGGAAACTTGGTCGTGAAAATTGTCAGCGGATTATTCCACTTTATGGATGATTGTGAGGTGGGGAGTGCCAGTCCGATCGTCTCACATGGAGACACGCGGATGTTGTTTGTTTACAAGGGTGTATTCCCTAGTGATGTGACCCATTGGTTGCAGTGTAATGTCGAGGCCATCCTTAACGGATGGTAGGTAGGAGGATTCACCCGGCGTTGGTGAATATCCTGTAGGGTTTAAGAGAGAAACCATGTATCGAGTGTTGATGTTTTGTCTAATGCGTGGTGTATTATTGTCATCCTAGATTAATCCAGAGACTGATGGTCGTGTGCGGATCGATTGATGGAAAAGTTTGTGTCCATAGTGTGGTTATTTGGTAATACCGAAATTTCTTATTTGAAGGAATAATCCGGTTGTGGTGACGGAGGAAGTTGGTTCTTGAATGGAGAACATTTATGTTCGACCGTTGTTGGTATGACTTGTCGCCATCGGTGGAATCCCATTATGATGGTAGCCTTGTGCTAAGTTTGGGGTGTCACCGTAAGGAGTGCTCATTGGAGGAGCGTGGCGGTTGCCCGTTGGCATCGACTTGTCAAATTTTCATCTACTGGTGGTAGTTGTGGAAGATCAATGCTTGCGCATAAGCGGTTGTGCGACCGGTTGAGTGGGGCGTAAATGAGTTGTTGGAGTGCGGAGTATTATCATGACATGAATCCTTTTCGATTTGGATTAATGCAAGGCTTGGTTCACGTCGTGGTAAACCTAGTGGATCACAATGGATGACTCAGAATTGAACGTGCTTGGTTGCGGGTTGGAGCCTGAGAGGAAAGTGTAGGGTTACATGGGGCTTTCTGTGTTCCCTCAGCAAATGACTCGAATGTTGGATGTATGGTGTACTGTCGGTGGTAGCATGGGTAATCATTGAGTTCGAGCTTATGTTAATGTATGGTGAGTTCTATGGGTGTTTTCGACTTCGGGATTTTAGATGTACTTGTAGGATCGTTAAATTTGGTTCCGAGTTGCGGATGGCAGGTGTGCGAGCATTAGATTACTTACTTAATGGTGCGTGGTGCGGATCACGGGGACGTGATCCATTTTAATTGGGGGAGAGTTGTAACACTCGAATTTCCAAAGGCTGGGTGGACCGGCGGTCTAGATTGGCCCGGCGGTCCAACCTCAGTTCAAAAGAAAAACAGGAGCAAACTGGACCGGCGGTCCAGATTGGCCCGATGGTCCAGCGCAAGGTTTTTTTGTCAACAGCTCAGAATTGGACCGGCGGTCCACTTTGGACCGGCAGTCCACGACGAGACTTTTGTTATTTTTGTAATTTTGTAAAATTGAAGAGGGTAATTTAGTCTTTTCACTTATGGACGGTTTTAAGTCCCAAGATCAGATCTTATCTTCATTTTCATCCTCATTCTCACAAACCAAACCCTAGAGAGAGAGAGGAAGCTTGGGTTAGTAATGGAAATGGTGATTTTTGCCCAAATTGGAAGCGGGTTTTGGTTCTCCTTGATGTTTCTTGTTACTAGCTCGATTTTGGAGTTGAGATAAACCTTAGATAAAATTTAATTACTTTGATTTGGATTTGGGGTTAGGGTTTGTGCTAGTTAGGGTTATAAACCCCATTTCTTGTGATTTTGGGGATTTTTTGGGTTAGATTCATGTACGTAAACCCAAATTGGTGACTTAGGGTTTTAATTGATGAAATTATAAGTTTGGGTCTTGCATGTGTTGTTTCAAACCTTAGAACACTTGTTCACTAGTGATTTTGGTGTTGTGTTGACTTGATTTTGGGTGTAAACCCTAATTTAGGTCAAAATGGGTTTCGTGTTGAAATGGGTTAAGTGTTCTTGATTTTTGGTGAATCAAGTATGTAAATACTTGGTTTAAGTGCTAATTGATGTTTTAAAAATATAATCACTAGTCGTTAGTGATTTTGGGCATTTTTATGACTTTGGTCAAAATGGGTAAATTGAATTGGGCCAAACTTGATGATGACACTAGTTTTGGTCAAAGAGATGTTAAACACTTTTGTTAAGTGCTGAATGGCGTTTTTGAATGAAAGTAAACGTGGGAAGTGATTTCGGGTTAAAATTGGTATTTTGACCATAAAGTCAAACTTGGTCAACTATGAAACGGGTTTTTGTGTAATATACGAGATAGTATGCGTTTAAAGGTTAAAGTTGATGTATTTGGGTATTTCGAGAACGCGGGAACTAGTCTCGTTAGTTTTGAACCTTCAGGTGTCGTTAAATGTATAAAAAGGTGTATTTTCTACTTTAGGTGTCTAAATGGGCGGATTGTGGAGGTAGGTATAAACCCTTGGTTAAGGGTGTTGCGTGGAATTCTCTTGTAGAGAATGTTTGTTGATTATGTGTATACCTATATGCGTATTATAGGTAAAGGTTTGCTCGGTGGCGTTTGGAGGCGATTTACATACATGATTTGTGCGGGCGTTTCGAGGTGAGTGGAATAATTATGCATGTATGTATATAGTGTATTTATTTGTGAATGTTATGGTATGAACCATCGAGCCAGTAGTGCCAGGTATGAAAGCCGATGTTGCTAAATACGTAGGGGAATGTTTGACGTGTTCTAAGGTTAAAGCGGAGCATCAGAAACCATCAGGTCTACTTCAACAACCCGAAATCCCGGAATGGAAATGGGAAAACATTACCATGGATTTCATCACTAAATTGCCAAGGACCGAAAGTGGTTTTGATACTATTTGCGTAATAGTTGATCGTCTCACCAAATCAGCACACTTCCTGCCAATAAGAGAAGATGACAAGATGGAGAAGTTAGCACGACTGTATTTGAAGGAAGTCGTCTCCAGACATGGAATACCAATCTCTATTATCTCTGATAGGGATGGCAGATTTATTTCAAGATTCTGGCAGACATTACAGCAAGCATTAGGAACTCGTCTAGACATGAGTACTGCCTATCATCCACAAACTGATGGGCAGAGCGAAAGGACGATACAAACGCTTGAAGACATGCTACGAGCATGTGTTATTGATTTCGGAAACAGTTGGGATCGACACCTACCGTTAGCAGAATTTTCCTACAACAACAGTTATCATTCTAGTATTGAGATGGCGCCGTTTGAGGCACTTTATGGTAGAAAGTGCAGGTCTCCGATTTGTTGGAATGAAGTGGGGGATAGACAGATTATGTAACGACCCTGGATTTTCCAACGTTTATTTATTAATAATTGTTATTATTAATGCGTGTGATTAAACGAATGTATGTTATTACATTTACATGTTGCCATGATTGCCCGTACTTGACTTTAAATGCCCGAAACGTCTTTGTGACACGCGAAACTTACACGAATAATATTTTCAAGTATTATTTACATTCATGATTAAGTTTTATTAATCATTTTATTTAACTAAGGTTATTAGTTAATTACATGGGCTTTTATTGGATTACTTGTTAATTACATACAACTTGGGCTTTTAATTGAACATGGACTTGATTAGCCCACCCTACTTCTTATATGGACTTAATTAGCCCATCTAAACATGTAAGTATTACTTGTAAGTGTAACTAGTTAGTTAAGAACATTGGAATCTAGTTAACATATAATACCCATGAAATCAACCCCATTAACCAACTTTTGATACCTTTACCATGCATGGACTAGTGGATGTTTGCCTCCCCCTTGATCCCATTTTGGCCGTCGGCCTACAACACATGGGGAGGGGTTTTGGTTCATTTTTTTTATTACAAACTTACTAGCTCTCTCTCATTCCATAACACACACATACTTGCTTTTATTTTCTCTCTTTTCTCTCATAGATTTGTAAGTAACTTGAACTTTCTTCCTTTCTTCTTTTCTTGATAAAACCGAAACCAAGAACACATGATTCATCATCATCTTTGTTCTTTGATGTTGTGTAATTACTTGATATTTGTTAATTGTTGTTGTTACTTTGTTACTTGTTGTTATGTATTATTTACTTACTAGTTTCAAGAATCAAACTTACTAGTTTCATTCTTCTTTTATCTTGTAATTTCAAGAACACTCAAGAACTAAACTTACTAGTTTATGTTCTACATATGTTGTTTTAAAGTTTGTAAGTTCATGGTTGTAAAAATCATACTTGTGAATCATGTTTGTAAACTTATAAGTTTACATTCTTAAAGATCAAACTTTGGTTTGAATCTTTAAAGTATGAACAACCCATGAACTAGTTACTAGTTACTTAGTTTATTTACTTCATATTATGCATTTTGAATTCATGTATGTTGGTTAAAATTGGTCAAATGTTACTAGTTAACTTTGATCTCATTAATCTTGAACTAAAGTTAACTTTAAAAGTTCAAGAACATGTAAGTAAGTTTCTTTAATTATAACTTGGTACACTTATGCTAGATCTAGACTTTTGAGTCTTGGATCTTCAAGATCAAACTAAGAACTATGTTCTACATCTTAAGATCTTGATTTCATAAGTTCACTTTCAAGTTTGTAACTTATTATTAGTTTTAAAGTTCATGTATGTGTTAGATCTAAGACTTTGATGTAACTTTGGTTCATCAAAACACTTGCAACCTTTATTTTCTGATAGATATTTTCGAGTAGATAATTTTTCATATAGGACTCGTCTTAATCCGAGTTACGGTTTACGATTTATGGCCCTCCGATCGTCACTATGTCCTTTTAACGTTGTGCAGAAATTTCTAACCTACTCGCACTTAGACCGTCGCCACGGTCAAACGAAGATGAGTTTGATTCTGTAAATTTTACCACAACTAAAGGACTCATATACGGAGCCATGGCCACTGGTCTCACCTTATTTCAGTAGGTATTGAGACCGTGGTGACTGACTGAAGTTAGCCTTTGTTTTAAACTACTTTCATAAACGAAACTTACTTTACGCCTTTTGTTTGATGATGAATGATGATGACCCTTAATACATACTTTTAAACCTATTCGGACGATTTACTGACTTAGTACTATTTGACTTAGGTTGAAGACTCGTTGGACCTTTCGGACCGATTACCTGCACACTTTTCCCGACTCGACTTTACCGCCACTTTATCATTGTGAGTTATAGCATTCCCTTTTTACTTTAACTTATTTTGGGAACTGAGAATACATGCGGATTTTATGTTTTACATACTAGGCACGAGTACTTAAACTTATATATGTGTGGGTTATGTAACGGCAGAAACATTCCCTTTAGCTCGGTAACGTTTAGTCATTCGTTTTTGAACCGGTGAACGCGAATCTTAGATATTGATCCATAGGGTTTGACATCCCCACTCGGGCTAGTCGCACTAGCATTTAACGAATGTTTAATACTGATAATGCTAAAAAAAAACATATATTTCATAGCATTATCCCTCAAGAAAGATAAGCTTTTAGTTGCAATTGTTCTATTTACAAGTGATATTCGTTTAAATAATAAAAGGTGAAGACAAAAGACAGATTCGATGAATTGAAGACGCAAACGACCAAAAAGCTTAAAAGTACAAAATACAATCAAAGAGGTTCCAATTATTGATAAGAAACGTCTCGAAATTACAAGAGTACAAGATTCAAAACGCAAAGTACAAGATATTAAATTGTACGCAAGGACGTTCGAAAATCCGAAACCGGGACATGAGTCAACTCTCAACGCTCGACGCAACGGACCGAAAGTTACAAATTAATTATGTATATAAATATAATATAATATAATATATAATTAATTATATAAATTATATATTTATATTATATTTATATCATTAAAATCCGTCGGCAAGTAAAGATCCAAAATGGATGAGCTGTAAAGTCGAACTTCGCGACTTGCGGAGTTCGAAGGCAACAAGGGCCGCAACTCGCGGAGCCCCAAATTTCAGTGTGGGCCTATAAAAGGCAACGCATTTTTCTGAATTCAACACATCTTTTTCTCTTCATTCATAAACGTATTATATATATATATATATATATATATTTATATTTTAATTTTAATTTTAATTTTAAATCCTAATAATAAGGGTATGTTAGCGCATATTGTAAGGGTGTAAGTCGAAATTCTGTCCGTGTAACGCTACGCTATTTTTAATCATTGTAAGTTATGTTCAACCTTTTTAATTTAATGTCTCGTAGATAAGTTATTATTATGCTTATTTAAAACGAAGTAATCATGATGTTGGGCTAATTACTAAAATTGGGTAATTGGGCTTTGTACCATAATTGGGGTTTGGACAAAAGAACGACACTTGTGGAAATTAGACTATGGGCTATTAATGGGCTTTATATTTATTTAACTAAATGGTAGTTTGTTAATTTTAATATAAAGATTTACAATTGGACGTCCCTATAAATAACCATATACACTCAATCGGACACGATGGGCGGGATATTTATATGTACGAATAATCGTTCATTTAACCGGACACGGGAATGGATTAATAGTCTATGGAATTATTAAAACAGGGGTGAAATTATGTACAAGGACACTTGGCATAATTGATAACAAAGTATTAAAACCTTGTTACAGTTTAAGTCCCCAATTAGTTGGAATATTTAACTTCGGATATAAGGATAATTTGACGAGGATACTCGCACTTTATATTTATGACTGATGGACTGTTATGGACAAAAACCAGACGGACATATTAAATAATCCAGGACAAAGGACAATTAACCCATGGACATAAAACTAAAATCAACGCGTCAAACATCATGATTACGGAAGTTTAAATAAGCATAATTCCTTTATTTTCATATTTAATTGCACTTTTAATTATCGCACTTTTATTTATTGTTATTGTATTTAATTGCACTTTTAATTATCGTACTTTTTAATTATCGCAATTTTATTTTATCGCACTTTTATTAATCACAATTTCATTATCGTTATTTACTTTACGCTTTAAATTTAGTCTTTTATTTATTTATTATTTTACATTAGGTTTTAACTGCGACTAAAGTTTTAAAATCGACAAACCGGTCATTAAACGGTAAAAAACCCCCTTTATAATAATAATATTACTTATATATTTTTGTATTTTTATAAAATAAAACTAATATAGCGTTAAGCTTTGTTTAAAGATTTTCCCTGTGGAATGAACCGGACTTAATAAAAACTACACTACTGTACGATTAGGTACACTGCCTATAAGTGTTGTAGCAAGGTTTAAGTATATCCATTCTATAAATAAATAAATATCTTGTGTAAAATTGTATCGTATTTAATAGTTTTTCCTAGTAAAATATAAGCTATTTCATATACACCTCGCATAACATCAAGTAATTTTTGGCGCCGCTGCCGGGGACCGCCGAAGCGAAACGCCACACACATAAAAAAAATTTTTTTTTATTAAGTTTTAATTAGTTTTTGTAAAATATATACTTTTTAAATATTAAAAAAATATAAAAAATTAAAAACCGAAAAAAAATATATATATAAATTTATTTTTAAGATTTTTATTTATAAAATTATAAAGTATTTTTATTTCTATTTTAGTTTTTAAATATAAGTTTTATTTATTTAATATAAATATTTTATATAATTATTAAAATAGAAAAATAAAAAAAATAATATATATATATATATATATATATATATATATATATATATATATATATATATATATATATATATATATATATATATTTATATATATATATATATATAATATTAAAAACGAAACCTGTCAAACGAAACCACCTAATCTGAAATTTCATACCCCGCGACTCGCGGAGTTTGTTGCCAGGTGTACCGCAACTCGCAGAGCCACCCTGACACGACCAGAACCCTAATCTTGCATTAATTACGGAGTTTTAATTATTATTATTAATTAATTAGTATTTAGGGTTAATTAATTTATTATTTAGTTTAAGTTTTAATTAATTTGTAATAATTAATTTTAATTAGTTTTATTTATATATATAAAATTAATAGTTTTATAAAATAAATAATATAAAAATAATATTTTTATAAAAAATTGTACTTTTTACAACTTTTAGTATATTTTTATATTTTGTCCCTTTTTATTTGTTTTTAGCGTAATTTTTGTAATTTTTCATTCGTATTTAGTTTTAAGTCATAATTTTTACCATAGTTATTTTTACTTCTAGATTTTTAGGCTTTGCCGTAAAATCCCTTAAGTGCTTTCTCTTTAGACTAAGATTTAGGTGCTTTAGAATTTTGCGACGCCTATCTAAGTTTTAGTATTTTTTTAAGATATTGCCATTTGGGATATAGTTTTACTTGTAAGCTTTAATATTTTTAGACGCAACTTTTAATTCTTAGTTTTTAGTTCTTTTTTAAGTTTCAACGCGCTACTTTCTTATTTTTATTTTTCGACGCCTTTTACCTATGTATCAATTATCACTCCAATTAGTAATCTCAATTTGCAATTTTAATTTTAAGTTAGTGATAATAATAAGGTTGGGATAGTCGAGTGTTTTAAAGTTTTATAAGTTGCTCTTTTTCTTTCTTATTTCTCCAATTTTAATACCGACGCGCTCTTTTTCTTTCTTATTTCTCGCAATTCTAGTTTTAGGACTTAGAATTTTCTCTATTTCTTATCTAAAACTTCTTAAAATTTCAAAAATTTATTTTAAGTGGTTAAATTGATAGACATCAAAATTTTCCGGTTCGTAGTAATAGTTGGATTTGTACGTGGACCGGGTTATTGGAGCCAAACAGTACTCAATTATATTGAGACCAAACGAATCCGGCCCCTCTACTGCATCTTTTGGCTATTCGAAACGTGGGCAAAATCAGAAAAGTCTATTAATTGGATAACTTATATAATTTTTCTTTCCTTTTTAAAACTAATAGGATATTCAGTGAATGCACCGAGCAAGACGTTCACCACCTTTTGTACGTTCACCACCTGTAACCAGATCAAGACATCTAGCTAATATTGTCGCCGTTGATTTTTCTTTAGAATCGTCATCCAGTCGACCAAGTACTCCAATTCAAATTTCCGATAATCCATTTTTTGAACCCGACCTCACAATTGAGAATCCGGAGAATATTCAGGGACAATTCATAGATCCTGAACCATTAATTTTTCCTCCGGAACCACCAATCATTCAAACAGAGATTGTTGAGGAACGAACCATTAAATCAGAATCCTCTAGTGATTCAGATTCAACAAATTCAATCATGGAAAATCTGGAACCTTTAAGTATGGAAGACCGAATGAGAGCTAAACGCACTGGCCAAGGTCACGCAATTACTCATCCTGACATTAATGCGCCAGATTATGAAATCAAAGGACAAATCGTACACATGGTGACTAATCAATGCCAATTTAGTGGTGCGCCGAAGGAAGATCCAAATGAACATCTTCGTACCTTTAATAGGATCTGCACTCTATTTAAAATAAGAGAAGTGGAGGATGAACAGATATATCTCATGTTATTTCCCTGGACTTTAAAGGAAGAAGCCAAAGATTGGTTAGAATCGTTACCTGAAGGGGCGATTGATACATGGGACGTTTTAGTTGAAAAATTTCTTAAACAATTCTTTCCAGCATCTAAAGTCGTAAGACTTCAAGGAGAAATTGTTACGTTCACACAGAAACTGAATGAAACTCTATATGAGGCGTGGACAAGATTTGGAAATTATTAAGAGGATGTCCGCAACACGGTTTAGACACCTGTCAAATAGTACAAATATTCTACCAAGGATGCGACATCACTACAAGGAAAGACATCGATATAGCAGCTGATGGTTCTATTATGAAGAAAACTGAAACTGATGCTTATAAAATTATTGATAACACTGCTTCCCACTCACATGAGTGGCACCAAGTAAAAGATATCGTTAGATCATCTAAAGCAGCTAGAGCAGATTCTAGCCATGACTTAGATTCCATTTCAGCAAAGATAGATGCTGTCGAGAGACGAATGGAAAAGATGACTAAGGATATACACTCAATACGAATTAGTTATGAGCAGTGTGGAGGACCACATTTGACAAAAGATTGTCTTAGTATTAAGCTAACAATGGAACAAAGAGAGAATATTTCATACATAAACCAAAGGCCTGAAAATAATTATCAGAATAATTATCAACCGCCAAGACCGATTTACAATCAAAACCAGAATTATAATCGAAATATTCCATACAACAACCAACAAGGTCCTAGCAATCAATAAGTATCCAACAATACTTACAATCAGCAAAGACCTAATTTTCAAAACAAACCTCCACAAACCGATGATAAAAAGCCGAATTTAGAAGATATGATGACGAAGCTAGTTGAAACTCAAACACAGTTTTTCACATCTCAGAAACAAACGAATGAACAAAATGCTCAAGTATTTAGAAATCAACAAGCTTCTATTCAAAATCTGGAACAAGAAGTAAGTAACCTAGCAAGGTTAATAGGTGAAAGAAAACCGGAAAGTTTACCTAGTGATACAAATGCTAACCCCCGGAATGAAACAGCTAAAGCTATTACCACAAGAAGTGGTATTACACTTAAACCACCTGAAATACCTGTAATTTCTGATGAAGCTATTCCTACTCCACAAGAACCACAACCTGAACAAGATAAGGAAAAAAAACCGGTAGTTGAAAAGGTTAATGAAGATAACACAGTTAAGGCTAAACCTTATGTTAAACCATACTAACCACCACTTCCTTATCCGAGTAAAATGAAAAAAGAGAGACTTGAAGCCGAGCAATCCAAATTCTTGGATATGTTTAAATAGATAAATGTAAATCTTCCTTTCATTGATGTGATTTCAGGAATGCCTAGATATGCTAAATTTTTGAAAGATCTAATCTCGAATAGAAAGAAAATGGAAGAACTCTCGGCTGTTATTATGAATGCTAATTGTTCTGCAGTACTGTTGAATAAGATACCAGAAAAATTATCTGATCCAGGAAGTTTCACAATTCCATGTTTTCTGGGTAGTCTTAGTTCAATAGAAGCATTGGCAAACTTAGGTGCTAGTATAAATTTAATGCCATATTCACTATACACTAAACTATACCTTGGAGAATTAAAACCAACAAGAATAAGTATACAACTAGCCGATCGATCAATAAAATATCCTAGAGGGATAATGAAGAACATGCTAGTTAAAGTTGGTACTTTAGTATTTCCAGTAGATTTTGTTGTTCTGGACATGGAAGAAGATTCTCAAGTTCCTCTCATATTAGGAAGACCATTCTTAAACACGGCTAAAGCAATGATAGACGTGTTTGGTAAGAAACTGACCCTAAGTATAGAGGACGAGAGTGTTACCTTTTCAGTTGATAAAGCAATGCAACAACCGCAATCTGCAGATGATACATGTTATTATATTCAAACTATAGAATCACATGCAGAATTGTTAGAAGAATTTTCAGAATTACAAGGAACAGGAGAATGTTCTTTAGGAGAAGGTAATGAACCAATTGATGAAACTGAAATGTTAGCTACACTAATGGCTAATGGATATGAACCAACAACAGAAGAAATTCAAATGCTAAAAGAAGAAGACGGATATCGATATAAATCATCGATAGAAGAACCACCAACATTAGAGTTAAAGCCACTTCCAAACCATTTGGAATACGCTTATTTACATGGTGAATCTGAATTACCTGTAATAATATCGTCTTCTCTTACTGAAAATGAGAAATCACAACTCATTTCTGTGTTGAAAGCTCATAAAACAGCCATTGCATGGAAGATTCATGATATTAAAGGAATAAGTCCTTCGTATTGCACACATAAAATCCTTATGGAAGAAGGTCATAAAACGTATGTGCAACGCCAATGAAGACTAAATCCTAATATGCAAGATGTTGTTAAGAAAGAAATTTTTAAACTGCTAGATGCATGTTTAATTTATCCAATTTCTGATAGTCCATGGGTAAGCCCAGTTCAATGCGTGCCTAAGAAGGGTGGCATGACTGTCATTACAAATGAGAAAAATGAGCTTATTCCTACTAGGACTGTAACAGGATGGCGTGTTTGTATTGATTATAGAAAATTAAATGACGCCACCAGAAAAGATCACTTCCCCTTACCTTTCATTGATCAAATGTTAGAAAGATTAGCCGGAAATAGTTACTATTGTTTTCTTGATGGTTTTTCCGGATATTTTCAAATTCCAATAGCACCCGAGGACCAAGAGAAAACCACATTCACGTACCCTTATGGTACTTTTTCTTACAAACGCATGCCATTTGGACTTTGCAACGCCCCTGCAACCTTTCAAAGGTGCATGATGGTAATTTTTCACGACATGATAGAAGAATGCATGGAAGTTTTTATGGATGACTTTTCAGTCTTCGGTGATACTTTTGAAACATGTCTAGATAATCTTGAACGAATGCTTATTAGATGCGAACAATCAAATCTAGTACTTAATTGGGAGAAATGCCATTTCATGGTTAAAGAAGGCATCGTTCTGGGTCATAAAATTTCAAAGGAAGGAATTGAAGTGGATAGAGCTAAAGTAGATGTAATTGCTAAACTTTCACATCCCACCAATGTTAGAGGAGTTAGGAGTTTTCTAGGGCATGCCGGTTTTTACCGACGTTTCATTAAAGATTTTTCTAAAATTGCCACTCCTATGAATAAACTCCTAGAAAAGGATGCTCCATTCATCTTTTTAGATGAATGTATCAAATCTTTTAATATTCTTAAAGAGAAACTCACTAATGCGCCGATCATGATAACTCCAAATTGGAATTTATCGTTTAAACTAATGTGCGATGCAAGTGATTTTGCAATGGGAGCCGTTTTAGGACAAAGGATTGAAAAACGATTTCAACCTATATATTATGCTATTACAAGGAGCACAAACAAATTACACAACTACTGAAAAATAACTCCTTGCTATTGTCTTTGCTTTTGACAAATTTCGTTCATATCTCGTTCTAGCTAAAACGGTGGTCTATACCGACCATTCTGCTCTTAGATTCCTATTTTCGAAACAAGATGCTAAACCAAGATTAATCCGTTGGATCTTACTCTTACAAGATTTTGATATTGAAATCCGAGATAAAAAAGGAGCAGAAAATCTCGCAGCCGATCATCTTTCTCGTCTTAAAAATCCTGAATTAGAAGTTCTAAATGAATCGGCCATACAAGACAACTTTCCTGATGAATATCTATTGAAGATAGATCATAATAAAATTCCATGGTTTGCAGACTATGCAAACTACTTAGTATGTGGATTCCTTGAAAAAGGATTGTCGTACCAAAAACGAAAGAAATTTTTTAGTGATATAAAACACTATTTCTGGGAAGATCCACATTTGTTTAAAAGTTGTCCCGATGGAATAATACGCCGATGTGTATTCGAAGATGAAGCTAGTAAAATTTTAAACCATTGTCACACAGGACCAACAGGAGGGCATTATGGGCCTCAACTAACAGCAAGAAAAGTTTATGATGATGGATTCTATTGGCCTATAATTTACAAAGACGCACACCTTCTTTGTAAATCCTGTGATGCTTGTCAAAGGGCCGGAAAAATAAGTCAACGTGATGAAATGCCACAAAATGTCATTCAAGTATGTGAAGTATTTGACATTTGGGGTATTGACTTTATGGGTCCATTTCCAAAATCTCATAATAATCTCTACATTCTCGTAGCCATTGATTATGTATCTAAATAGGCGGAAGCACAAGCTCTCCCAACTAACGATGCACGAGTTGTAGTCAGCTTTTTAAAACGTCTTTTTGCAACGTTTGGAACACCGAAAGCTTTAATAAGTGATCGGGGAACTCATTTTTGTAATAATCAACTTGAGAAAGTTCTTAAAAGATATGGAGTAACTCATAAAATCTCCACTGCATATCATCCACAAACAAGTGGACAAGTTGAAAATATCAACCGAGCTTTAAAACGTATTCTAGAGAAAACCGTAGGATCAAATCCGAAGGAATGGTCCATTAAATTGGAGGATGCACTCTGGGCTTTTAGAACAGCCTACAAAACTCCAATTGGAACCACACCTTTCAGACTCGTTTACGGAAAAGCATGTCATCTTCCAGTAGAAATTGAACACAAAGCATTTTGGGCTTTGAAGACATGTAATCTTGATTTACATGAAGCTGGACGTCTACGGTTAAGTCAACTAAATGAATTAGAAGAATTAAGACAAGAAGCATACGAAAATTCGTTAATCTATAAGGAAAGAACGAAGAAATGGCATGATAAAAGAATCAGAAGTTCAAAAGAATTTAAAGAAGGAGACAGAGTTCTTCTTTTCAATTCACGATTCAAGCTATTTTCTGGAAAATTGAAATCAAGATGGTCTGGACCATTCATAGTCAAAAGAGTTTTCCCATACGGAACGATAGAATTAATAAATTCAAATGGGATTGAATTTAAGGTTAATGGTCACAGAGTTAAACACTACATAGATAGTCCGATGGAAGTCGACAACGAAGTTAATCACAATTTCAATACCACAGCTAACTAAGTGTGGGGAGAATCAAGTCTTTAAAGGATAATATGTATTTCTGTTAGAGTTAGATTTTCTGTTTTCGTGTAGTTCTCGAAAATGGAACCCGAATGGTCTTTCCCTAGCAGACCCTAAAGAACCAGTCTTCTCCCCCCATTTTGAATTTTTATTTTTATTTTAGATTTTTTCGAAATGAAGACTTCCTGTGAATTAAACCATGGTCTAATGCTACACGCTTTGATCACTAAACGTAATAATGACACACTTCCAAGTGAATTGGTATCATTAATAAGAGGTAAATTGGACGGAGTAAGAAAAGAATCCAGATGCGAAGATAATAAGTTACAATTTGGTAAAGGAAAATCAAAATCCGCAGCGAAAAGAAGAGCACGACACCTTGAAAAATGTCACAAATGCGGAAAATGGTCACACGAAGGTAAATGTTCAAATAATCAAACCTATTCAAACACCGAATTTGTTACTTTATGCAGAGATGGACCGTTCATATGTTTAGAAGAAAAAACATTAAATGCTCGAGGTTACGCCTATGTAGCCATGGAAAATCAATTAGTCCGACTATCTTATGAGTGGGCTAGAGCATATCACTAAGAAATATATTTCACAGGTAAGTTTGTACAGTTTTCATTTTTATTTTTATTTTTATTTTTAACATTTTGATAATAAACGCTAATTTGTTCGCTATAAATTATTAAATTGGTATTCGATGAAATTAGCTCTTGCGACCGAAATTATTGTTATCATTCAAAAATTTATTACATCACTGCGAAATTTAACGTTTATTCTTAAGGTATAAATATCTTTAATCAATCAACCCAAAATATTTCAAAAATTCGTCATGAGTTAAATTAGGTCATGGAACCGAAATTACTTTACTGAAAAGAGGGGCGCATATTTTTGATAATATTTGATTGATTAAAGTGGAATAAAAGCCAAAAAAATTTTTAATTTTATTTTTACCATGTTTTTAAAATTAATATATAAATCTTAAATTGATATTGTAAACTTTTTAAATCAATATATTTAAAATTGTAAATATTTTAAAAATTAATATTTTTAATATAAGTTTGTATGTATAAAAACAAAATTAAATTTAAGTTTGGTGTGAATTTTTAATAATATGAATTTTTAATTTTATGCATTTTAAATTTAAGTTTGGTGTGAATTTAAAAAAAAAAATTTACTTTATTTTGCTAAGTTAAAAATATGATTTTTAAAAATTCGTCGTAAGTTGAAGACTAGGTCGTTGAACCGAAATTGCTTTACCCGAGGGAGGGACGAGAACTTTTATTATCATTATTTTTAATCTTATTGAATTAAAGTATGCCAAAAACATTAAAAAACCCAAAAATCTTTGCTTTTAAAAACGCGCTTTAAATTGACAAATTTTAAAATTTTGTCGAGGGACGGACTAGGACATCGTTCCGAAACGACCTCGTCCTAAATAACAAGGGAAACAAAATTTTAAAATTAATTACTTAATTGTTTTATAAGTTAAAGATTATTAAAAAAAAAAATTTAAATACCGCGACTCGCGGAGTTTGATAGGGACACACACCGCGACTCGCGGAGTTCAGAAAATACAGAAAAATAATAACTGGTCGATCAGACCAGTCTCTTTCCCCATTTCCATATTTTCTGCGAAAACACACCCAAAAACACACACAAATCCGAATTTTTTTCACCATTTTTCATTAAATCTTTCACAAAATCATGTTGAGAAGGATGCTATCAAGGAATTACTCAAAGAAAACGGTAATTTCTTCATCAAAACACCCTTTAATCCGAATATTTAGTGTTCTTGAACAATTTTATACCCAATTTGATTTTGATTCTTTTTAGTGTAATTGTGCTTAAAATGTTTGTGTATTATGCTTGTATAACCTAGATTGATGCTATTTAACATGATTAGAAGCCTTAAACTTCAAATTTTGAGTAATCTAGGGTTTGTGTTCTTGAGCATTTTGGGGCTTTTTGATATAAACAGGTTATGGCCGATTTTTGTCATGAATTATTGCTAAATTAAGTAGTGTAACGTGTTTAGGTAGTTAAATGATCCAAACTTTGAGCCTAAACATGATTTTTGAGAATTAAAGTGGACTTTTTCAAGTCTAAAATTCATGAACTTGATTTTTGAGAGATAATGCCATTTGAAACTTGTTTAATTGCTAATAATGATTATTTTGACATGTTATTTGAGTTGAATGCTTATGAACTTGGCGAACATTTTCGTATATGCTTATTTGAAAAAGTGTAGATTTGATAAAAATATGAAAATGAGCATAAGTTTGATATAAATTGAGCATGTCATTGTAATTATTTTGATTGATGATTTTGCTAACACTAATGCATATTTGGATTCACAAAAATTGTGTTTGATGTGTTTTGCAGACTGAAAGGGGTGAACCTTCATCCCAAGCTCGCATTGCTCCTCCTGAGAATGCAGAACAACGGGATGTTGATAACTATTACAAACAAGATATACCTCATCCAGTTATAACATTTTCAGATATGCACGTGGAAGATTTGCACCCGAACTTGAGATTAGACAGACGTTGGATAGATTATCCAAAATACCAAAGGAGCTTGAACACTCTTCATTCTAAAGCTGTTGAAGTACCTAGGGTAATAGAATGGGAACCGTTAGAAGCCGTAGGATTGGGCGAACGGATTAGAGAATTACTTGCAAAGAGGTATGGTAATTCTACTTTTAACGATTGGGTACGATTATTCAACATGCGTAGACCTGTATATAAAGTATGGTGTGAAGAATTATTGTGTAGTATAGAAATAAATGATCGGGTAGCTACTTTAACCGATAGAACTTTTATTAGATTTTTGTTAGGAGGTTCGATATGCCACATGTCTCTACTAGACATGGCTCAGGCCTTACGTATATATACGCCTGAGGAGCTAGCATCTGCCGATTGTCAAGGGTTGATATTAAATGGTAGGAACATTGATGAAAAGTTTGATACGCATGGTGTATGGAGTCAAATGACTAGCCATCACCGATTTAAAGGGGGAAATTACTCTTATACGGATATAGATAGAGCTGAGTTAAGAGTAATTCACAGGTTTCTAGAGAACTCGATTACACAGCGAGGTAAAAATAAGGAAAAGGTAAATGAGCAAGATTTATTTTACCACATGTGTATTCGAGACCCACAAAGCGCTGTAAGTATACCTTATTGTGTGGGTTATTATTTATCGGCTATGGTTAGGGGGATGAGACCGCACAGTATAATAGGAGGTGGTATATTTATTACATTAATTGCTGAGTATCTCGATGTGGATATAAGTCGGGGGGATTATTAATCGAAGAACCAGAACCCCACGATACAATTGGTTTAAATGTATATCATGGTGCTAAGGTTTTGAAGAGGCGAAATAACGCCGCAGTACCATATAATGGAAGACATCCACAGGTTGAAAGAAATCAACAGCCAGGTAATGTGGGAGGGGGAAATGAAATGACAGAAATGCAAAGGTTTATAGCTTCACAAGAGTATGAAAATACTAGACATCGAGCATTTGAAGATTGGCAAGTTCATCAAAACCACATCATAGCTCATTGCCAACATGTAGGTAGAAACTATATTCCTACTCCAAAGCCCGTATTTCCTCCCTGGTGTATAGAGATTCAACTACCGTATCCTACTTATAACCCAGCTGAAGCATTCTATAACACATACGGTTATGCATGGAACCCCTACTGGTATCAATATCAACCCTAGTTTATTTAGTTTTATTTATTTTATTTTTGTAATGTTACTACATTTAACACTTATGTTGATATTGTAATAGTTTTTATAATTTTCTAACTTTTATTATTAGATTTTAATAATTTTTGAATGTGGGGTAATATACCAAACTTCAAAAAATATGTATATATGTTTGCAGTTTATCTTATGTACACAACAGGGTAAAATAATGCATTTTCAAAGACTGGCATTAAGTTCAGCAAAAGCAACTAATTTTGACGACAAGATGCAAAATATATGTGATGTAACAACAAACGGAATGAACAAATGATGTGCACCATTTATCATTCAACAACAAAGAACAATATGTTTGGAAACTTTGGTAAAATTTAATCATTTTTCTACGCTAATCACCCTCAATAATTTAAATTGTTACTGATTTCTTGCAAATGAGGGCATTGCAAGATCTTAAGTATGGGAAGGGGTTATATTCTTTCGGATTTTTAAAATTTTTACTTTATACACTTGGTTACCATTAGAAATACTAGTAAAGCAGTAGTTGTATTAGAATCTAGTTCTCTATGATAATAAAGAACAGCCCTAGTCTTATACACTGACTACCCAATTCTAGTAAAATTTTTCAAAATTTTCAATTAAATGAATTCAAAATCATGTTTATACATATTTATGAACGATAAAACTAGGTGTTAACACCGAAATTATTGCTACCTCGGAAAGGACATAAATTGAGAAACAAACCAAAATGTTAGAATTCATTTAAAATAGAATAGAGTACAATAAAAAGGCAAATAAAAGAAAATAAAAGCCAAGTGTGGAAATATTTACCAAATTATTTTAAACATATGTCACATATTTTTGTACAAATAACTGAAGATACTTTTGTTTTGGACAATTTCTAAAAAGTTTTACCCGATTTTCTGTAAGAAAGATGGATCTACACGATGAATCAATTTCATCATTAAAAGGAAGTAAAGTCTTTCGAAAAAGACACGCGCTTCTTGATTTAGGTCATGAAGTTGTCGTCCAGACCAGCTGTAGGTTGACGAAAAATCTAGAAAAGTCATCACTAAAATCACCAGGAAATCCACGGACCTCAGCATCAAACAGGGTCACCAAGTGGTCAGACTTATCCTAACCATGAGCGGATCTGTCTCGTAAAATGGGGAGGACGCCGTGCAAATTAGGTGGATAAGACTAATGATTCGGATCCCCAGAAAGGATAATCTCCTTAAAAGATCAAAAATCAGCTTTTAAGACTGATATTACTCAATCCTAGAGATTGACCTTAAAGATTGAGAATTACAAATTCATGGAATTCGATGATATCTAAACTCGAGCTTTAACGAGAAAATATTTTGATCAAAATTACAAACCGATTTGTTTTCTGAAAACCCATTTTCAATGCGTTCATTACCATTGAACGTAAAATCCTAGGAATTCACCTGGAATTCATTAGGTCACCTGAACCAAATTGGGTGTCAACCGTAAGAACGGTGGTTGCATAGCATGGTTAAAGACAGGACCTTGTGCCAAACCGACAAATTATAAGGGTGAGCTTTACTATTGCTCCTACCCAGGATAGTAATTGCATCCGACACGTTATAGACCATAATTAAAAGCATGTCAGGGGACATTGCCTTAACAGTTGCTTGTTCAACGCTTTCCTTTACAACCGGACGGTAGTTTACCGAAATGTAATATACGGAATAAGTAAACTGGATGTGTGCTTTCCGATACAGGGATATCAGTGGATTACACGAGCCTAAAAGTTTTTAGCTAAAATATTGATCCACAAATATATTTTGCAACACCGATGGTGGATCAAATCAGAAAACTTGTCTAGGGTAAAATCTAGCATGAATTTTCAAAAGATCAAATGTTTTCATAAAGATCCAATTTCCTAAAGGATCTAAATTTTTATAGTCATGTGAGACTGTAAACCAGATCGTTACTATCATTGTTCATACCGCCGTATTGAAATCACTGATGTACAAAGTGTGAAGAATAAAGAAGTGATTCAAGTATTTTTATTTCAAGACTATATTGCTTGAGGACAAGCAACGCTTAAGTGTGGGAATATTGATAATGCTAAAAATGAACACATATTTCATAGCATTATTCCTCAAGAAAGACAAGATTTTAGTTGAAAATTGTTCTATTTACAAGTGATATTCGTTTAAATATTAAAAGGTGAAGACAAAAGACAGATTCGACGAATTGAAGACGCAAACGACCAAAAAGCTCAAAAGTACAAAGTACAATCAAAGTGGTTCCAATTATTGATAAGAAACGTCTAAAAATGACAAGAGTATAAGACGCAAAACGCAAAGTACACGATATAAAATAGTACGAAAGGACGTTCGAAAATCCGGAACCGGGACCTGAGTCAACTCTCAACGCGCGACGCAACGGACCAAAAATTACAAATCTACTATGCACAAGAATATAATATAATATATAAATAATTATATTAATTATTTATATTTTATATTTATATATATATTATGTCGGCAAACAAAGATCCAAAAGGTGTGAGCTGGATCCGATCTCTCCGTGACTCGCGGAGTTCTAAGAGCAAAGGGGCCGCGACTCGCGGAGCCCCAAATTGTGAAACTGCCTATAAAAGCCAACGCATTTGATCCGTTTTAAATATCCTAATTCTATCTATCTCTCAAAAACGTATATATATATATATATATATATATATATATATATATATATATATATATATATATATATATATATATATATTATAATTTTAATTTCTAATAATAAGGGTATGTTAGCGAATGTTGTAAGGGTGTAAGTCGAAATTCTGTCCGTGTAACGCTACGCTATTTTTAATCATTGTAAGTTATGTTCAACCTTTTTACATTAATATCTCGTAGCTAAATTATAATTATGTTTATTTAATACCGAAGTAATCATGATGTTGGGCTAAATATTAAAATTGGGTAATTGGGCTTTGTACCATAATTGGGGTTTGGACAAAAGAACGACACTTGTGGAAATTAGACTATGAGCTATTAATGGGCTTTATATTTGTTTAACTAAATGATAGTTTGTTAATTTTAATATAAAGATTTACAATTGGAAGTCCCTATAAATAACCATATACACTCAATCGGACACGGTGGGCGGGGTATTTATATGTACGAATAATCGTTCAGTTAACCGGACACGGGAATGAATTAATAGTCTATGGAATTATTAAAACAGGGGTAAAATTATGTACAAGGACACTTGGCATAATTGATAACAAAGTATTAAAACCTTGGGTTACACGCAGTCGATAACCTGGTGTAATTATTAAACAAAGTATTAAAATCTTGTTACAGTTTAAGTCCCCAATTAGTTGGAATATTTGACTTCGGGTATAAGGATAATTTGACGAGGATACTCGAACTTTATATTTATGACTGATGGACTGTTATGGACAAAAACCAGACGGACATATTGAATAATCTAGGACAAAGGACAATTAACCCATGGGCATAAAACTAAAATCAACACGTCAAACATCATGATTACGGAAATTTAAATAAGCATAATTCTTTTATTTCATATATAATTCCTTTATTTTTGTATTTAATTGCACTTCTAATTATCGCACTTTTATTTATTGTTATTGTATTTAATTGCACTTTTAATTATCATACTTTTTAATTATCGCAAGTTTATTTTATCGCACTTTTATTTATCGCAATTTCATTATCATTATTTATTTTACGCTTTAAATTAAGTCTTTTATTTATTTAATATTTTACATTAGGTTTTAACTGCGACTAAAGTTTTAAAATCGACAAACCGGTCATTAAACGGTAAAAACCCCCCTTTATAATGATAATATTACTTATATATATATATATATATATATATATATATATATATATATATATATATATATATATATATATTGTATTTTTATAAATTAAAACTAATATAGCGTTAAGCTTTGTTTAAAGATTTCCCTGTGAAACGAACCGGACTTACTAAAAACTACACTACTGTACGATTAGGTACACTGCCTATAAGTGTTGTAGCAAGGTTTAGGTATATCCATTCTATAAATAAATAAATATCTTGTGTAAAATTGTATCGTATTTAATAGTTTTTTCTAGTAAAATATAAGCTATTTCATATACACCTCGCATAACATCAAGTAATTTTTGGCGCCACATACATAAAATTTTTTTTTTTTTATTAAGTTTTAATTAGTTTTTGTAAAATATATACTTTTTAAATATTAAAAAATATAAAAAATTAAAAACCGAAAAAAATATATATATAAATTTATTTTTAAGATTTTTATTTATAAAATTATAAAGTATTTTTATTTCTATTTTAGTTTTTAAATATAAGTTTTATTTATTTAATATAAATATTTTATATAATTATTAAAATAGAAAAAAAAGTATATATATATATATATATATATATATATATATATATATATATATATATATATATATATATATATATATATATAAATATTAAAAACGAAACCTGTCAAACGAAGCCACCTAATCTGAAATTTCATACCCCGCGACTCGCGGAGTTTGTTGCCAGGTGTACCGCAACTCGCGGAGCCACCCTGACACGAGCAGAACCCTAATTTGGCATTTATTACGGAGTATAATTTAATTATTATTATTAAAACTTAATTAGGTTTATATTTAATATTAATATTTAGTTTTAGTTTTTAAATTAATTTGTATTTTAAATATTAATTAGTATTATTAAATATATATATAAATTAATACTTTTATAAATAAAAATAAATAAATAATATTTTTATAAAAATAAATAATTTTATCAAATTTAAGCTTATTTTTATTTTTGTATCTTTTTATCATTTAATCGTAATATTTGTATTTTTATTTGTTCGTAGCTAGTTGTAAGTTCTAGTATTTTGCCGTAGCTTATTTTCACTTCTAGACTTTTAGGCTTTGCCGTAAAATCCCTTAAGTGCTTTTTCTTTAGACTAAGATTTAGGTGCTCTAGAATTTTGCGATGCCATTTTTAAATTTTAGTACCTTTTTAAGATATTGCCATTTGAGATATAGTTTTACTTGTAAGCTTTAATATTTTTAGACGCAACTTTTATTTTTTTAGTTTTTAGTTCCTTTTTAAGTTTCAACGCGCTACTTTCTTATTTTTATTTTTCGACGCCTTTTACCTATGTATCAATTATCACTCCAATTAGTAATCTCAATTTGCAATTTTAATTTTAAGTTAGTGATAGTAATAAGGTTGGGTTAGTCGAGTGTTTTAAAGTTTTATAAGTCACTCTTTTTCTTTCTTATTTTTCATCGCCTTTTATTTTTCAACCCTTTTCTTTTTCGACCTTTTCCGATGCGCTCTTTTTCTTTCTTATTTCTCGCCATTCTAGTTTTTAGGACTTAGAATTTTTCTACTTCTTCTCTAAATTTCTTTAAATTACGAAAATTTATTTTAAGTGGTTAAATTGATAGACATCAAAATTTTTTGGTTCGTAGTAATAGTTGGATTTGTATGTGGACCGGGTTATTGGAGCCAAACAGTACTCAATTATATTAAGACCAGACGAATCCTGCCCCTCTGCTGCATCTTTTGGCTATTCGAAACGTGGGCAAAATCAGAAAAGTCTATTAATTGGATAACTTATATAATTTTTCTTTCATTTTAAAAACTAATAGGATATTCAGTGAATGCACCGAGCAAGACGTTCACCACCTTTTGTACGTTCACCACATGTAACTCGATCAAGACATCTAACAAATATTGTCGCCGTTGATTTTCCTTTAGAATCGTCATCCAGTCGACCAAGTACTCCAATTCAAATTTTCGATAATCCATTTTTTGAACCCGACCTCACAATTGAGAATCCGGAGAATATTCAGGGACAATTCATAGATCCTGAACCATTAATTTTTCCTCCGGAACCACCAATCATTCAAACAGAGATTGTTGAGGAATGAACCATTAAATCAGAATCCTCTAGTGATTCAGATTCAACAAATTCAATCATGGAAAATCTGGAACCTTTAAGTATGGAAGACCGAATGAGAGCTAAACGCACTGGCCAAGGTCACGCAATTACTCATCCTGACATTAATGCGCCAGATTATGAAATCAAAGGACAAATCCTACACATGGTGACTAATCAATGCCAATTTAGTGGTGCGCCGAAGGAAGATCCAAATGAACATCTTCGTACCTTTAATAGGATCTGCACTCTATTTAAAATAAGAAAAGTGGAGGATGAACAGATATATCTCATGTTATTTCCCTGGACTTTAAAGGGAGAAGCCAAAGATTGGTTAGAATCGTTACCTGAAGGGGCGATTGATACATGGGACGTTTTAGTTGAAAAATTTCTTAAACAATTCTTTCCAGCATCTAAAGCCGTAAGACTTTAAGGAGAAATTGTTACGTTCACACAGAAACCAAATGAAACTCTATATGAGGCATGGACCAGATTTGGAAAGTTATTAAGAGGATGTTCGCAACATTGTTTAGACACCTGTCAAATAGTACAAATATTCTACCAAGGATGCGACATCACTACAAGGAAAGACATTGACATAGCAGCTGGTGGTTCTATTATGAAGAAAACAGAAACTGATGCTTATAAAATTATTGATAACACTGATTCCCACTCACATGAGTGGCACCAAGAAAAGATATCGTTAGATCATCTAAAGTAGCTAGAGCCGATTCTAGCCATGACTTAGATTTCATTTCCGCAAAGATAGATGCTGTCGAGAGATGAATGGAAAAGATGACTAAAGATATTCACTCAATACGAATTAGTTGTGAGCAGTGTGGAGGACCACATTTGACAAAAGATTGTCTCAGTATTGAACTAACAATGGAACAAAGAGAGAATATTTCATACATAAACCAAAGGCCTGGAAATAATTATCAGAATAATTATCAACCGCCAAGACCGATTTACAATCAAAACCAAAATTATAATCGAAATATTCCATACAACAACCAACAAGGTCCTAGCAATCAACAAGTATCCAACAATACTTACAACCAGCAAAGACCTAATTTTCAAAACAAACCACCATAAACCGATGATAAAAAGCCGAATTTAGAAGATATGATGACGAAGAGAGTTGAAACTCAAACGCAGTTTTTCACATCTCAGAAATAAACTAATGAACAAAATGCTCAAGCATTTAGAAATCAACAAGCTTCTATTCAAAATTTGGAACAAGAAGTAAGTAACCTAGCAAGGTTAATAGGTGAAAGAAAACCGGGAAGTTTACCTAGTGATACAAATGCTAACCCCCGGAATGAAACAGCTAAAGCCATTACCACAAGAAGTGGTATTACACTTAAACCACCTGAAATACCTGTAATTTCTGAGGACGCTATTCCTACTCCACAAGAACCACAACCTGAGCAAGATAAGGAAACAGAACCGGAAGTTGAAAAGGTTAATGAAGATAACACAGTTAAGGCTAAACCTTATGTTAAACCATACCAACCACCACTTAATTACTCGAGTAAAATGAAAAAAGAGAAACTTGAAGCCGAGCAATCCAAATTCTTGGATATGTTTAAATAGATAAATGTAAATCTTCCTTTCATTGATGTAATTTCAGGAATGCCTAGATATGCTAAATTTCTGAAAGATCTAATCTCAAATAGAAAGAAAATGGAAGAACTCTCGGCTGTTACTATGAATGCTAATTGTTCTGCAGTGCTGTTGAATAAGATACCAGAAAAATTATCTGATCCAGAAAGTTTCACAATTCCATGTTTTCTGGGTAGTCTTAGTTCAATAGAAGCATTGGCAGATTTAGGTGCTAGTATAAATTTAATGTCGTATTCACTATACACTAAACTAGACCTTGGAGAATTGAAACCAACAAGAATAAGTATACAACTAGCCGATAGATCAATAAAATATCCTAGAGGGATAATGGAGAACATGCTAGTTAAAGTTGGTACTTTAGTATTTCCAGTAGATTTTGTTGTTCTGGACATGGAAGAAGATTCTCAAGTTCCTCTCATATTAGGAAGACCATTCTTAAACACGGCTAAAGCAATGATAGACGTGTTCGGAAAGAAACTGACCCTAAGTATAGAGGACGAGAGTGTTACCTTTTCAATTGATAGAGCAATGCAACAACCGCAATCTGCAGATGATACATGTTATTATATTCAAACTATAGAATCACATGCATAATTGTTAGAAGAATTTTCAGAATTACAAGGAACAGGAGAATGTTCTTTAGGAGAAGGAACTGAACCAATTGATGAAATTGAAATGTTAGCTACACTAATGGCTAATGGATATGAACCAACAATAGAAGAAATTCAAATGCTAAAAGAAGAAGACAGATATCGATATAAATCATCGATAGAAGAACATCCGACATTAGAGTTAAAGCCACTTCCAAATCATTTGGAATACGCTTATTTACATGGTGAATCTGAATTACCTGTAATAATATCGTCTTCTCTTACTGAAAATGAGAAATCACAACTCATTTCTGTGTTAAAAGCTCATAAACCAGCCATTGCATGGAAGATTCATGATATTAAATGAATAAGTCCTTCGTATTGCACACATAAAATCCTTATGGAAGAAGGTCATAAAAAGTATGTGCAACGCCAACGAAGACTAAATCCTAATATGCAAGATGTAGTTAAGAAAGAAATTATTAAACTGCTTGATGCAGGTTTAATTTATCCAATTTCTGATAGTCCATGGGTAAGTCCAGTTCAATGCGTACCTAAGAAAGGTGGCATGACTGCCATTACAAATGAGAAAAATGAACTTATTCCTACTAGGACTGTAACAGGATGGCGTGTTTGTATTGATTATAGAAAATTAAATGACGCCACCGGAAAATATCACTTTCCTTTACCTTTCATTGATTAAATGTTGGAAAGATTAGCCGGAAATAGTTACTATTGTTTTCTTGATGGATTTTCCGGATATTTTCAAATTCCAATAGCACCCGAGGACTAAGAGAAAACCACATTCACGTGCCCACCAATGTTAGAGGAGTTAGGAGTTTTCTAGGGCATGCCGGTTTTTACCGACGTTTCATAAAAGATTTCTCTAAAATTGACACTTCTATGAATAAACTCCTAGAAAAGGATGCTCCATTCATCTTTTCAGATGAATGCATCAAATCTTTTAATATTCTTAAAGAGAAACTCA
This sequence comes from Rutidosis leptorrhynchoides, assembly GCF_046630445.1. Lineage (NCBI taxonomy): Eukaryota > Viridiplantae > Streptophyta > Magnoliopsida > Asterales > Asteraceae > Rutidosis > Rutidosis leptorrhynchoides. The sequence continues at coordinate 74,593,306 of NC_092341.1, forward strand.
CTAATGCGCCGATCATGATAACACCAAATTGGAATCTACCGTTTGAACTAATGTGCGATGCAAGTGATTTTGCAATGGGAGCCGTTTTAGGACAAAGGATTGAAAAACAATTTCAACCTATATATTATGCTAGTAAGACGTTACAAGGAGCACAAACAAATTACACAACTACTGAAAAAGAACTCCTTGCTATTGTCTTTGCTTTTGACAAATTTCGATCATATCTCGTTCTAGCTAAAACGGTGGTCTATACCGACCATTCTGCTCTTAGATACCTATTTTCAAAACAAGATGCTAAAACAAGATTAATCCGTTGGATCTTACTCTTACAAGAGTTCGATATTGAAATCCGAGATAAAAGAGGAGCAGAAAATCTCGCCGCTGATCATCTTTCTTGTCTTGAAAATCCTGAATTAGAAGTTCTAAATGAATCGGCCATACAATACAGCTTTTCTGATGAATATCTATTGAAGATAGATCATAATGAAATTCCATGGTTTGCAGACTATGCAAACTACTTAGTATGTGGATTCCTTGAAAAAGGATTGTCGCACCAAAAACGAAAGAAATTCTTTAGTGATATAAAACACTATTTCTGGGAAGATCCACATTTGTTTAAAAGTTATCCCGATGGAATAATACGCCGATGTGTATTCGGAGATGAAGCTAGTAAAATTTTAAACCATTATCACACAGGACCAACAGGAGGGCATTATGGGCCTCAACTAACAGCAAGAAAAGTTTATGATGCTGGATTCTATTGGCCTACAATTTACAAAGACGCACACCTTCTTTGTAAATCCTGTGATGCTTGTCAAAGGGCCGGAAAAATAAGTCAACGTGATGAAATGCCACAAAATGTCATTCAAGTATGTGAAGTATTTGACATTTGGGGTATTGACTTTATGAGTCCATTTCCAAAATCTCATAATAATCTCTACATTCTCGTAGCCATTGATTATGTATCTAAATGGGCGGAAGCACAAGCTCTCCCAACTAACGATGCACGAGTTGTAGTCAACTTTTTAAAACGTCTTTTTGCAAGGTTTGGAACACCGAAAGCTTTAATAAGTGATCGGGGAACTCATTTTTTTAATAATCAACTTGAGAAAGTTCTTAAAAGATATGGAGTAACTCAAAAAATCTCCACTGCATATCATCCACAAACAAGTGGACAAGTTAAAAATACCAACCGAGCTTTAAAACGTATTCTAGAGAAAATCGTAGGATCAAATCCGAAGAAATGGTCCATTAAATTGGAGGATGCACTCTGGGCTTTTAGAACAGCCTACAAAACTCCAATTGGAACCACACCTTTTAGACTCGTTTACGGAAAATCATGTCATCTTCCAGTAGAAATTGAACACAAAGCATTTTGGGCTTTGAAGACATGTAATCTTGATTTACATGAAGCTGGACGTCTACGATTAAGTCAATTAAATGAATTAGAAGAATTAAGACATGAAGCATATGAAAATTCGTTAATCTATAAGGAAAGAACGAAGAAATGGCATGATAAAAGAATCAGAAGTTCAAAAGAATTTAAAGAAGGAGAGAGAGTTCTTCTTTTCAATTCACGATTCAAGCTATTTCCTGAAAAATTGAAATCAAGATGGTCTGGACCATTCATAGTCAAAAGAGTTTTCCCGTACGGAACAGTAGAATTGATAAATTCAAATGGGATTGAATTTAAGGTTAATGGTCACAGAGTTAAACATTACATAGATAATCCAATGGAAGTTGACAACGAAGTTAATCACAATTTCGATACCACAGCTAACTAAGTGTGGGGAGAATCAAGTCTTTAAAGGATAATATGTATTTCTGTTAGAGTAAGATTTTCTGTTTTCATGTAGTTCTCGAAAATGGAACCCGAATGGTCTTTCCCTAGCAGACCCTAAAGAACTAGTCTTCTCCCCCCATTCTGAATTTTTATTTTTTGTAGGTTTTTCGAAATGAAGACTTCCTGTGAATTAAACCATGGTCTAATGCTACACGCTTTGATCACTAAACGTAATAATGATACACTTCCAAGTGAATTGGAATCATTAATAAGACGTAAATTGGACGGAGTAAGAAAAGAATCCAGATGCGAAGATAATAAGTTACAATTTGGTAAAGGAAAATCAAAATCCGCAGCGAAAAGAAGAGCACGACACCTTGAAAAATGTCACAAATGCGGAAAATGGTCACACGAAGGTAAATGTTCAAATAATCAAACCTATTCAAACACCGAATTTGTTACTTTATGCAGAGATGGACCGTTCATATGTTTAGAAGAAAAAACATTAAATGCTCGAGGTTATGCCTATGTAGCCATGGAAAATCAATTAGTCCGACTATCTTATGAGTGGGCTAGAGCATATCACTAAGAAATATATTTCACAGGTAAGTTTGTACAGTTTTTATTTTTATTTTTATTTTTATTTTTAACCTTTTGATAATAAACGCTAATTTGTTCGCTATAAAGTATTAAATTGGTATTCGATGAAATTAGGTCTTGCGACCGAAATTATTGATATCATTCAAAAATTTATTACATCACTGTGAAATTTAACGTTTATTCTTAAGGTATAAATATCTTTAATCAATCAACCCAAAATATTTCAAAAATTCGTCATGAGTTAAATTAGGTCATGGAACCGAAATTACTTTACCGAAAAGAGGGGCGCATATTTTTGATAATATTTGATTGATTAAAGTGGGATAAAAGCCAAAAAGATTTTTAATTTTATTTTTACCATGTTTTTAAAATTAATATATAAATATTAAATTAATATTGTGCAATTTTTAAAATTAATATATTTAAAATTATAAATATTTGAAAAATTGATATTTTTAATATAAGTTTGTATGTTTAAAAAAAAAAATTAAATACCGCGACTCGCGGAGTTTGATAGGGACACACACCGCGACTCGCGGAATTCAGAAAATACAGAAAAATAATAACTGGTCGATCAGACCAGTCTCTTTCCCCGTTTCCATATTTTCTGCGAAAACACACCCAAAAACACACACAAATCCGAATTTTTTTCACCATTTTTCATCAAATCTTTCACAAAATCATGTTGAGAAGGATGCTATCAAGGAATTACTCAAGGAAAACGGTAATTTCTTCATCAAAACACCCGTTTAATCCGAAAATTTAGTGTTCTTGAGCAATTTTATACCCAATTCGATTTTGATGCTTTTTAGTGTAATTATGCTTAAATTGCTTATGTATTATGCTTGTATAACCTAGATTGATGCTATCTAACATGATTAGAAGCCTTAAACATCAAATTTTGAGTAATCTAGGGTTTGTGTTCTTGAGCAATTTGGGACTTTTTGATATAAACAGGTTATGGCCGATTTTTGTCATGAATTATTGCTAAATTAAGTAGTGTAACATGTTTAGGTAGTTAAATGATCCAAACTTTGAGCTTAAACATGATTTTTGAGAATTAAAGTGGACTTTTTCAAGTCTAAAATTCATGAAGTTGATTTTTGAGAGATAATGCCATTTGAAACTTGTTTAATTGCTAATAATGATTATTTTGACATGTTATTTGAGTTGAATGCTTATGAACTTAGCGAACATTTTCGTATATGCTTATTTGAAAAAGTGTAGATTTGATAAAAATATGAAAATGGGCATAAGTTTGATATAAATTGAACATGTCATTGTAATTATTTTGATTGATGATTTTGCTGACACTAATGCATATTTGGATGCACAAAAATTGTGTTTGATATGTTTTGCAGACTGAAAGAGGTGAATCTTCATCCCAAGCTCGCATTGCTCCTCCTGAGAATGCGAAACAACAGGATGTTGATAACTATTACAAACAAGATATACCTCATCCAGTTATGACATTTTCAGATATGCACGTGGAAGATTTGCACCCGAACTTGAGATTAGACAGACGTTGGATAGATTATCCAAAATACCAAAGGGGCTTGCACACTCTTCATTCTAAAGCTGTTGAAGTACCTAGGGTAATAGAATGGGAACCATTAGAGGTAGTGGAATTGGCCGAGCCAATCAGGGAATTACTTACTCAAAGGTATGGTAATTCTACTTTTAGTGATTGGGTAGGTTTATTCAACATGCGTAGACCTGTATATAAAGTATGGTGTGAAGAATTATTGTGTAGTATAGAAATAAATGATCGGGTAGCTACTTTAACCGATCGAACTTTTATTAGATTTTTGTTAGGAGGTTCGATGCGCCACATGTCTCTACTAGACATGGCTCAGGCCTTACGTATATATACGCCTGAGGAGCTAGCATCTGCCGACTGTCAAGGGTTGATATTAAATGGTAAGAAGATTGATGAAAATTTTGATACGCATGGTGTATGGAGTCAAATGACTAGCCATCACCGATTTAAAGGGGGAAATTACTCTTATACGGATATAGATAGAGCTGAGTTAAGAGTAATTCACAGATTTCTAGCGAACTCGATTACACAGCGAGGTAAAAATAAGGAAAAGGTAAATGAGCAAGATTTATTTTACCACATGTGTATTCGAGACCCACAAAGCACTGTAAGTATACCTTATTGTGTGGGTTATTATTTATCGGCTATGGTTAGGGGGATGAGACCGCACAGTATAATAGGAGGTGGTATATTTATTACATTAATTGCTGAGTATCTCGATGTGGATATAAGTCGGGGGGATTATTAATCGTAGAACCAGAACCCCACGATACAATTGGTTTAAATATATATCATGGTGCTAAGGTTTTGAAGAGGCGATATAACGCCGCAGTACAATATAATGGAAGACATCCACAGGTTGACAGAAATCAACAGCCAGGTAATGTGGGAGGGGGAAATGAAATGACAGAAATGCAAAGGTTTATAGCTTCACAAGAGTATGAAAATGCTAGACATCGAGCATTTAAAGATTGGCAAGTTCATCAAAACCACATCATAGCTCATTGTCAACATGTAGGTAGAAACTATATTCCTACTACAAAGCCCGTATTTCCTCCCTGGTCTATAGAGATTCAACCACCGTATCCTACTTATAACCCAGCTGAAGCATTCTATAACACATACGGTTATGCATGGAACCCCTACTGGTATCAGTATCAACCCTAGTTTATTTAGTTTTATTTATTTTATTTTTGTAATATTACTACATTTAGCACTTATGTTGATATTGTAATAGTTTTTATAATTTTCTAACTTTTATTATTAGATTTTAATAATTTTTGAATGTGGGGTAATATACCAAACTTCAAAAATATGTATATATGTTTGCAGTTTATCTTATGTACACAACAGGGTAAAACAACGCATTTTCAAAGACCGGCATTAAGTTCAGCAAAAGTAACTAATTTTGACGACAAGATGCAAAATAAATGTGATATAACAACTAACGGAATGAAGAAATAATGTGCACCATTTACCATTCAACACAAACAACAATATGTTTGGAAACTATGGTAAAATTTAATCATTTTTCTGCGCTAATCACCCTCAATAATTTAAATTGTTACTGATTTCTTGCAAATGAGGGCATTGCAAGATCTTAAGTGTGGGAAGGGGTTAAATTCTTTCGGATTTTTTTTCTTTTTTTACTTTATACACTTGGTTACCATTAAAAATACTAGTAACGCAGTAGTTGTATTAGAATCTAGTGCTCTCTGATAACAAAGAACAACCCTAGTCTTATATACTGACTACCCACTTCTAGTAAAATTTTTCAAAATTTTCGGACTAAATGAATTCAAAATCATGTTTATACATATTTATGAACGATGAAAACTAGGTGTTAACACCGAAATTATTGTTACCTTGGAAAGGACATAAATTGAGAAACAAACCAAAATGTTAGAATTCATTTAAAATGGAATAGAGGAGAACAAAAAGGAAAAATAAAAGCCAAATGTGGGAAAATTCACCAAGTTATCTTAAACATATGTCACATATTTCTGTAACAAATAATTGAAGATACTTTTGTTTTGGACTAATCTAATCAGTTTTACCCGATTTACTGTAATATATTTGAAAGAAAGATGGATCTGCACGATGAATCAATTCCATCATTAAAAGGAAGTAAAGTCTTCCAAAAAAGAAACGCGCTTCTTGATTTAGGTCATGAAGTTGTCGTCCAGACCAGCTGTATATTGACGAAAAATCTAGAAAAGTCATCTCTAAAATCAGCAGGAAATCCATGGACCTCAGCATCAAACAGGGTCGCCAAGTGGTCAGACTTATCCTAACCATGAGAGGATCTGTCTCGTAAAATGGGGAGGGCGCCGTGCAAATTAGCTTGATAAGACTAATGAATCAGACCCCCAGAAAGGATAATCTCCTTAAAGATTAGAAATCAGCTTTTAAGCCTGATATTACTCAATCCTTGAGATTGACTTTAAAGATTGAGAATTACAAACTAATGGAATTCGATGATATCTAAACTCGAGCTTGAACGAGAAAATATTTTGATCAAATTAAAACCGATTTGTTTTCTGAAAACCCATTTTCAATGCGTTCATTACCATTGAACGTAAAATCCTAGGAATTCACCTGAAATTCATTAGGTCACCTGAACCAATTCGGGTGTCAACCGTAAGAACGGTGGTTGCATAGCATGGTCAAAGACAGGACCTTGTGCCAGACCGAAAAATTATAAGGGTGAGCTTTACTATTTCTCCTACAAAGGATAGTAATTGCATCCGACACGTTATAGACCATAATTAAAAGAATGTCAGGGGACATTGCCTTAACAGTTGCTTATTCAACGCTTTCCTTTACAACCGGACGGTAGTTTACCGAAAGGTAATATACGGAGTAAGTATACTGGACGTGTTGCTTTCTTAATACAAGGTTAGCAAGTGGATGACACAAAACCACAAGTTTTGAGCTAAAAATTTCAAATATGAAACCCACCAAACCCACAAAAAGAATTTGCAAACACCGGTGAAGGGTTATTCCGGAAAACTTATCTAGGGTAAAAGCTAGATTTAATTTTCAAAAGATCAAATGTTTTCATAAAGATCCAATTTCCTTAATGGATCTAAATTTTCATAAGTCATGTGAGACTGTAAACCACATCGTTACTACCATTGTTTATACCGCCGTAAAGAAATCACTGATGTACAAAGTGTGAAGAATAAAGAAGTGATTCTAGTATTTCAAGACTATATTGCTTGAGGACAAGCAACGCTCAAGTGTGGGAATATTTGATAATGCTAAAAACGAACATATATTTCATAGCATTATCCCTCAAGAAAGACAAGCTTTTAGTTGCAATTGTTCTATTTACAAGTGATATTCGTTTAAATAATAAAAGGTGAAGACAAAAGACAGATTCGACGAATTGAAGACGCAAACGACCAAAAAGCTCAAAAGTACAAAGTACAATCAAAGTGGTTCCAATTATTGATAAGAAACGTCTCAAAATTACAAGAGTACAAGATTCAAAACGCAAAGTACAAGATATTAAATTGTACGCAAGGACGTTCGAAAATCCGGAACCGGGACATGAGTCAACTCTCAACGCGCGACGCAACGGAGCGAAAGTTACAAATTAATTATATATATAAATATAATATAATATATAATTAATTATATAAATTATATATTTATATTATAAAATCCGTCGGCAAGAAAGGATCCAAAGATGTGTGAGCTGTAAATATTACCTCCGCAAGTCGCGGAGTTCGAAGGCAACAAGGGCCGCGATTCGCGGAGCCCCAAATTTTAATGTGGGCCTATAAAAGGCAACGCATTTTTCTGAATTCAATACATCTTTTTCTCTTCATTCATAAACGTATTATATATATATTTTAATTTTAATTTTAATTTTAAATCCTAATAATAAGGGTATGTTAGCGCATATTGTAAGGGTGTAAGTCGAAATTCTGTCCGTGTAAGGCTACGCTATTTTTAATCATTGTAAGTTATGTTCAACCTTTTTAATTTAATGTCTCGTAGCTAAGTTGTTATTATGCTTATTTAAAATGAAGTAATCATGATGTTGGGCTAATTACTAAAATTGGGTAATTGGGCTTTGTACCATAATTGGGGTTTGGACAAAAGAACGACACTTGTGGAAATTAGACTATGGGCTATTAATGGGCTTTATATTTGTTTAACTAAATGATAGTTTGTTAATTTTAATATAAAGATTTACAATTGGACGTCCCTATAAATAACCATATACACTCAATCGGACACGATGGACAGGATATTTATATGTACGAATAATCGTTCATTTAACCGGACACGGGAATGGATTAATAGTCTATGGATTATTAAAACAGGGGTGAAATTATGTACAAGGACACTTGGCATAATTGATAACAAAGTATTAAAACCTTGTTACAGTTTAAGTCCCGAATTAGTTGGAATATTTGACTTCGGATATAAGGATAATTTGACGAGGATACTCGCACTTTATATTTATGACTGATGGACTGTTATGGACAAAAACCAGACGGACATATTAAATAATCCAGGACAAAGGACAATTAAGCCATGGGCATAAAACTAAAATCAACGCGTCAAACATCATGATTACGGAAGTTTAAATAAGCATAATTCCTTTATTTTCATATTTAATTGCACTTTTAATTATCGCACTTTTATTTATTGTTATTGTATTTAATTGCACTTTTAATTATCGTACTTTTTAATTATCGCAATTTTATTTTATCGCACTTTTATTAATCGCAATTTCATTATCGTTATTTATTTTACGCTTTAAATTTAGTCTTTTATTTATTTATTATTTTACATTAGGTTTTAACTGCGACCAAAGTTTTAAAATCGACAAACCGGTCATTAAACGGTAAAAACCCCCCTTTATAATAATAATATTACTTATATATTTTTGTATTTTTATAAAATAAAACTAATATAGTGTTAAGCTTTGTTTAAAGATTTTCCCTGTGGAACGAACAGGACTTACTAAAAACTACACTACTGTACGATTAGGTACACTGCCTATAAGTGTTGTAGCAAGGTTTAAGTATATTCATTCTATAAATAAATAAATATCTTGTGTAAAATTGTATCGTATTTAATAGTTTTTCCTAGTAAAATATAAGCTATTTCATATACACCTCGCATAACATAAAGTATTTTTCTAAAATTGCCACTCTTATGAATAAACTCCTAGAAAAGGATGCTCCATTCATCTTTTCAGATGAATGTATGAAATCTTTTAATATTCTTAAAGAGAAACTCACTAATGCGCCGATCATGATAACTCCAAATTGGAATTTACCATTTGAACTAATGTGCGATGCAAGTGATTTTGCAATGGGAGCCGTTTTAGGACAAAGGATTGAAAAATGATTTCAACCTATATATTATACTAGTAAGACGTTACAAGGAGCACAAACAAATTACACAACTACTGAAAAAGAACTCCTTGCTATTGTCTTTGCTTTTGACAAATTTCGTTCATATCACGTTCTAGCTAAAACGGTGGTCTATACCGACCATTCTGCTCTTAGATACCTATTTTTGAAACAAGATACCAAACCAAGATTAATTCGTTGGATCTTACTCTTACAAGAGTTTGATATTGAAATCCGAGATAAAAAAGGAGCAGAAAATCTCGCAGCCATTCATCTTTCTCGTCTTGAAAATCCTGAATTAGAAGTTCTAAATGAATCGGCCATACAAGACAACTTTCCTGATGAATATCTATTGAAGATAGATTATAATAAAATTCCATGGTTTGCAGACTATGCAAACTACTTAGTATGTGGATTCCTTGAAAAAGGATTATCGTACCAAAAACGAAAGAAATTCTTCAGTGATATAAAACACTATTTCTGGAAAGATCCACATTTGTTTAAAAGTTGTCCCGATGGAATAATACACCGATGTGTATTCGGAGATGAAGCTAGTAAAATTTTAAACCATTGTCACACAGGACCAACAGGAGGGCATTATGGGCCTCAACTCACAGCAAGAAAAGTTTATGATGCTGGATTCTATTGGCCTACAATTTACAAAGACGCACACCTTCTTTGCAAATCCTGTGATGCTTGTCAAAGGGCCGGAAAAATAAGTCAACGTGATGAAATGCCACAAAATGTCATTCAAGTATGGGAAGTATTTGACATTTAGGGTATTGACTTTATGGGTCCATTTCCAAAATCTCATAATAATCTATATATTCTCGTAGCCATTGATTATGTATCTAAATGGGCGGAAGCACAAGCTCTCCTAACTAACGATGCACGAGTTGTAGTCAACTTTTTAAAATGTCTTTTTGCAAGGTTTGGAACACCGAAAGCTTTAATAAGTGATCGGGGTACTCATTTCTGTAATAATCAACTTGAGAAAGTTCTTAAAAGATATGGAGTAACTCATAAAATCTCCACCGCTTATCATCCACAGACGAGTGGACAAGTTGAAAATACCAACCGAGCTTTAAAACGTATTCTAGAAAAAACCGTAGGATCAAATCCGAAGGAATGGTCCATTAAGTTGGAGGATGCACTCTGGGCTTTCAGAACATCTTACAAAACTCCAATTGGAACCACACCTTTTAGACTCATTTATGGAAAAGCATGTCATCTTCCAGTAGAAATTGAACACAAAGCATTTTGGGCTTTGAAGACATATAATCTTGATTTACATGAAGCTGGACGACTACGTTTAAGTCAATTAAACGAATTAGAATAATTAAGACATGAAGCATGAAATGTCCCGTTCTTATTGATTAAAAACGTTCCATATTAATTGATTTCGTTGCGAGGTTTTGACCTCTATATGAGACGTTTTTCAAAGACTGCATTCATTTTTAAAACAAACCATAACCTTTATTTCATAAATAAAAGTTTAAAAAGCTTTACGTAGATTATCAAATAATGATAATCTAAAATATCCTGTTTACACACAACCATTACATAATAGTTTACAATACAAATATGTTACATCGAAATCAGTTTCTTGAATGCAGTTTTTACACAATATCATACAAACATGGACTCCAAATCTTATCCTTATTTTAGTATGCAACAGCGGAAGCTCTTAGTATTCACCTGAGAATAAACATACTTTAAACGTCAACAAAAATGTTGGTGATTTATAGGTTTAACCTATATATATCAAATCGTAACAATAGACCACAAGATTTCATATTTCAATACACATCCCATACATAGAGATAAAAATCATTCATATGGTGAACACCTGGTAACCGACATTAACAAGATGCATATATAAGAATATCCCCATCATTCCGGGACACCCTTCGGATATGATATAAATTTCGAAGTACTAAAGCATCCTGTACTTTGGATGGGGTTTGTTAGGCCCAATAGATCTATCTTTAGGATTCGCATCAATTAGGGTGTCTGTTCCCTAATTCTTAGATTACCAGACTTAATAAAAAGGGGCATATTCGATTTCGATAATTCAACCATAGAATGTAGTTTCACGTACTTGTGTCTATTTTGTAAATCATTTATAAAACCTGCATGTATTCTCATCCCAAAAATATTAGATTTTAAAAGTGAGACTATAACTCAATTTCACAGATTTTTACTTCGTCAGGAGGTAAGACTTGGCCACTGGTTGATTCACGAACCTATAACAATATATACATATATATCAAAGTATGTTCAAAATATATTTACAACACTTTTAATATATTTTGATGTTTTAAGTTTATTAAGTCAGCTGTCCTCGTTAGTAACTTACAACTAGTTGTCCACAGTTAGATGTACAGAAATAAATCGATAAATATTATCTTGAATCAATCCACGACCCAGTGTATACGTATCTCAGTATTGATCACAACTCAAACTATATATATTTTGGAATCAACCTCAACCCTGTATAGCTAACTCCAACATTCACATATAGAGTGTCTATGGTTGTTCCGAAATATATATAGATGTGTCGACATGATAGGTCAAAACATTGTATACGTGTATATGGTATCTCAAGATTACATAATATACAATACAAGTTGATTAAGTCATGGTTGGAATAGATTTGTTACCAATTTTCACGTAGCTAAAATGAGAAAAATTATCCAATCTTGTTTTACCCCTAACTTCTTCATTTTAAATCCGTTTTGAGTGAATCAAATTGCTATGGTTTCATATTGAACTCTATTTTATGAATCTAAATAGAAAAAGTATAGGTTTATAGTCAGAAAAATAAGTTACAAGTTGTTTTTGTAAAGGTAGTCATTTCAGTCGAAAGAACGACGTCTAGATGACCATTTTAGAAAACATACTTCCACTTTGAGTTTAACCATAATTTTTGGATATAGTTTCATGTTCATAATAACAATCATTTTCTCAGAATAACAACTTTTAAATCAAAGTTTATCATAGTTTTTAATTAACTAACCCAAAACAGCCCGCGGTGTTACTACGACGGCGTAAATCCGGTTTTACGGTGTTTTTCGTGTTTCCAGGTTTTAAATCATTAAGTTAGAATATCATATAGATATAAAACATGTGTTTATTTGATTTTAAAAGTCAAGTTAGAAGGATTAACTTTTGTTTGCGAACAAGTTTAGAATTAACTAAACTATGTTCTAGTGATTACAAGTTTAAACCTTCGAATAAGATAGCTTTATATGTATGAATCGAATGATGTTATGAACATCATTACTACCTTAAGTTCCTTGGATAAACCTACTGGAAAAGAGAAAAATGGATCTAGCTTCAACGGATCCTTGGATGGCTCGAAGTTCTTGAAGCAGAATCATGACACGAAAACAAGTTCAAGTAAGATCATCACTTGAAATAAGATTGTTATAGTTATAGAAATTGAACCAAAGTTTGAATATGATTATTACCTTGTATTAGAATGATAACCTACTGTAAGAAACAAAGATTTCTTGAGGTTGGATGATCAACTTACAAGATTGGAAGTGAGCTAGCAAACTTGAAAGTATTCTTGATTTCATGTAACTAGAACTTGTAGAATATATGAAGAACACTTAGAACTTGAAGATAGAAATTGAGAGAGATCAATTAGATGAAGAAAATTGAAGAATAAAAGTATTTGTAGGTGTTTTTGGTCGTTGGTGTATGGATTAGATATAAAGGATATGTAATTTTGTTTTCATGTAAATAAGTCATGAATGATTACTCATATTTTTGTAATTTTATGAGATATTTCATGCTAGTTGCCAAATGATGGTTCCCACATGTGTTAGGTGACTCACATGGGCTTCTAAGAGCTGATCATTGGAGTGTATATACCAATAGTACATACATCTAAAAGCTGTGTATTGTACGAGTACGAATACGGGTGCATACGAGTAGAATTGTTGATGAAACTGAACGAGGATGTAATTGTAAGCATTTTTATTAAGTAGAAGTATTTTGATAAGTGTATTGAAGTCTTTCAAAAGTGTATAAATACATATTAAAACACTACATGTATATACATTTTAACTGAGTCGTTAAGTCATCGTTAGTCGTTACATGTAAGTGTTGTTTTGAAACCTTTAGGTTAACGATCTTGTTAAATTTTGTTAACCCAATGTTTATAATATCAAATGAGATTTTAAATTATTATATTATCATGATATTATCATGTATGAATATCTCTTAATATGATATATATACATTAAATGTCTTTACAACGATAATCGTTACATATATGTCTCGTTTAAAAATCATTAAGTTAGTAGTCTTGTTTTTACATATGTAGTTCATTGTTAATATACTTAACAATATGTTTACTTATCATAGTATCATGTTAAATATATATATATATATCCATATATATGTCATCATATAGTTTTTACAAGTTTTAACGTTCGTGAATCACCGGTCAACTTGGGTGGTCAATTGTCTATATGAAACATATTTCAATTAATCAAGTCTTAACAAGTTTGATTGCTTAACATGTTGGAAACATTTAATCATGTAAATATCAATCTCAATTAATATATATAAACATGGAAAAGTTCGGGTCACTACAGTACCTACCCGTTAAATAAATTTCATCCCGAAATTTTAAGCTGTTGAAGGTGTTGACGAATCTTCTGGAAATAGATGCGGGTATTTCTTCTTCATCTGATCTTCACGCTCCCAGGTGAACTCGGGTCCTCAATGAGCATTCCATCGAACCTTAACAATTGGTATCTTGTTTTGCTTAAGTCTTTTAACCTCACGATCCATTATTTCGACGGGTTCTTCGATGAATTGAAGTTTTTCGTTGATTTGGATTTCATCTAACGGAATAGTGAGATCTCCTTTAGCAAAACATTTCTTCAAATTCGAGACGTGGAAAGTGTTATGTACAGCCGCGAGTTGTTGAGGTAAATCAAGTCGGTAAGCTACTGGTCCGACACGATCAATAATCTTGAATGGTCCAATATACCTTGGATTTAATTTCCCTCGTTTACCAAATCGAACAACGCCTTTCCAAGGTGCAACTTTAAGCATGACCATCTCTCCAATTTTAAATTCTATATCTTTTCTTTTAATGTCAGCGTAGCTCTTTTGTCGACTTTGGGCGGTTTTCAACCGTTGTTGAATTTAGATGATCTTCTCGGTAGTTTCTTGTATAATCTCCGGACACGTAATCTGTCTATCCCCCACTTCACTCCAACAAATCGGAGACCTGCACTTTCTACCATAAAGTGCTTCAAACGGCGCCATCTCAATGCTTGAATGGTAGCTGTTGTTGTAAGAAAATTCTGCTAACGGTAGATGTTGATCCCAATTGTTTCCGAAATCAATAACACAAGCTCATAGCATGTCTTCAAGCGTTTGTATTGTCCTTTCGCTCTGCCCATCAGTTTGTGGATGATAGGTAGTACTCATGTCTAGACGAGTTCCCAATGCTTGCTGTAATGTCTGCCAGAATCTTGAAATAAATCTGCCATCCCTATCAGAGATAATAGAGATTGGTATTCCATGTCTGGAGACGACTTCCTTCAAATATAGTCGTGCTAACTTCTCCATCTTGTCATATTCTCTTATTGGCAGGAAGTGTGCTGATTTGGTGAGACGATCAACTATTACCCAAATAGTATCAAAACCACTTGCAGTCCTTAGTAATTTAGTGATGAAATCCATGGTAATGTTTTCCCATTTCCATTCTGGGATTTCGGGTTGTTGAAGTAGACCTGATGGTTTCTGATGCTCAGCTTTGACCTTAGAACACGTCAAACATTCTCCTACGTATTTAGCAACATCGGCTTTCATACCCGGCCACCAAAAATATTTCTTGAGATCCTTGTACATCTTCCCCGTTCCAGGATGTATTGAGTATCTGGTTTTATGAGCTTCTCTAAGTACCATTTCTCTCATATCTCCAAATTTTGGTATCCAAATCCTTTCAGCCCTATACCGGGTTCCGTCTTCCCGAATATTAAGATGCTTCTCCGATCCTTTGGGTATTTCATCCTTTAAATTTCCTTCTTTTAAAACTCCTTGTTGCGCCTCCTTTATTTGAGTAGTAAGGTTATTGTGAATCATTATATTCATAGATTTTACTCGAATGGGTTCTCTGTCCTTCCTGCTCAAGGCGTCGGCTACCACATTTGCCTTCCCCGGGTGGTAACGAATCTCAAAGTCGTAATCATTCAACAATTAAATCCACCTACGCTGCCTCATATTCAGTTGACCCCATATAAGTAGTGCCTCCAAGTCTTTAATGCAAAAACAACCGCGCCTAATTCCAAATCATGCGTCGTATAATTTTGCTCGTGAATCTTCAATTGTCTAGACGCATAAGCAATCACCTTCGTCCGTTGCATTAATACACAACCGAGACCTTGCTTTGATGCGTCACAATAAATCACAAAATCATCATTCCCTTCAGGCAATGACAATATAGGTGCCGTAGTTAGCTTTTTCTTCAATAATTGAAATGCCTTCTATTGTTCATCCTTCCATTCAAATTTCTTCCCTTTATGCGTTAATGCAGTCAAGGGTTTTGCTATTTTGGAGAAATCTTGGATGAATCTTCTGTAGTAACCAGCCAATCCTAAAAATTGACGTATATGCTTCGGAGTTTTTGGGGTTTCCCACTTTTCAATAGTTTCTATCTTTGCCGGATCCACCTTAATACGTTCTTTGTTCACTATGTGACCGAGGAATTGAACTTCTTCCAACCAAAATGCACACTTTGAAAACTTAGCGTACAGTTTTTCTTTCCTCAATACTTCTAGCACTTTTCTCAAATGTTCTTCGTGCTCTTGATCATTCTTTGAGTAAATAAGTATGTCATCGATGAAAACAATGACAAACTTGTCAAGATATGGCCCATATACTCGGTTCATAAGGTCCATGAACACAGCTGGTGCGTTAGTCAATCCAAACGGCATAACCATAAACTCGTAATGACCATAACGCGTCCTAAAAGCAGTTCCTCCTTTACTCGCATTTGATGATATCCAGAACGTAAATCGATCTTCGAATAAACCGACGAGCCTTGTAGTTGATCAAATAAGTCGTCAATTCTCTGCAGTGGATAACGGTTTTTGATGGTAAGTTTGTTCAACTCTCTATAGTCAATACACAACCTAAATGTACCATCCTTCTTCTTGACAAACAAAACAGGAGCTCCCCATGGTGATGTGCTCGGTCGAATGAAACCACGTTCTAATAGTTCTTGCAGTTGGCTTTGCAGTTCTTTCATCTCGCTGGGTGCGAGTCTATAAGGAGCACGAGCTATTGGTGCAGCTCCTGGTACAAGATCTATTTGAAATTCAACAGATCGATGTGGAGGTAGTCCCGGTAATTCTTTCGGAAATACATCGGTAAATTCTTTTGCGACGGGAACATCATTGATGCTCTTTTCTTCAGTTTGTAATTTCTCGACGTGTGCTAGAACAGCATAGCAACCTTTTCTTATTAGTTTTTGTGCCTTCAAATTACTAATAAGATGTAGCTTCATGTTGCCCTTTTCTCCGTACACCATTAAGGGTTCTCCTTCTTCTCGTACAATACGAATTGCATTTTTATAACATACGATCTCTGCTTTCACCTTCTTCAGCCAGTCCATGCCAACTATTACATCAAAACTCCCTAACTCTACTGGTATCAAATCAATCTTAAATATTTCGCTACCCAGTTTAATTTCTCGATTCCGGCATATATTATCTGCTGAAATTAATTTACCGTTTGCTAATTCGAGTAAAAATTTACTATCCAACTGCGTCAATGGACAACTTAATTTAGCACACAATAACTTTGATACAAGATAGTTGTGAAGATAATTCTAGCTAGTACACAAGTCATTCAGCAAAGGCAATAAAGACACGTAATTCATACGTCCAGAAACAAGTCATGCATTCTGGTTTTACTAGGACTACTTCCCATCCTTGGTCTTGTGGAACATAACCGTTATGGCCGTTGATAAGACAGCGTGTTGTAACGTCGTCAAAGGGACGAGGGTTACGTAATGACCAACAGTCTCGTAATAACCTAAAAACCTCATTTCTTACCCCAATTACCGACTCCGTCACTTGTGGGAACGTTTTGTTTAATAGTTGTAGCCCGATGTTCTTTTTCTCACTTTGGTGAGAAGCGAACATTACTAACCCGTAAGCATAGCATGCTTCTTTATGTTGCATGTTAGCCGCTTTTTCTAAATCATGAAGTCCTATATTCGGATACATTGAGTCAAAATAATTTCTTAACCCGTTGCGTAAAATAGCATTTGGGTTCCCCGCAATATATGCGTCAAAGTAAACACATCGTAACTTATGGGTTTCCCAATGTGATATCCCCCATCTTTCAAACGAAAGTCTCTTATAAACCAAGACATTCTTGGAACGTTCTTCGAATGTCTTACAAACTGATTTCGCCGTAAATAGTTGTGCCGAAGAATTCTGACCGACTCTAGACAAGATTTCATCAATCATGTCTCCAGGTAGGTCTCTTAAAATATTGGGTTGTCTATCCATTTTGTGTTTTTATACTGTAAAATAGACAAGAGTTAGATTCATAAAAAAAAATACTTATTAATACAAGCAATTTTTACATATATCATAAAGCATAAGCACACTATATTACATATATTACACCACACGAATACAACTATCTTATTCCGACTCACTCGTTTCTTCTTCTTCGGTTTTGGTTCGTTTTGCCAAGTTTCTAGGGATATATGATGTTCCCCTAATACGAGTTGTCGTTTTCCACAACGGTTTAGAAAAACCTGGTGGTTTAGAGGTTCCCGGGTCATTGTTACAACTTAAGGGCTTCGGGGGTTGACGATACATATAAAGTTCATCGGGGTTGGAATTAGATTTCTCTATTTTTATGTCCTTTCCCTTATTATTTTTTTTTTGCCTTTTTAAATTCAGTTGGGGTAATTTCTATAATATAATCGAAATTCTCGTCGGAATCCGATTCATCGGAGAATTGGTAATCCTCCCAATATTTTGCTTCCTTGGCGGAAACACCATTGACCATAATTAACCTTGGTCGGTTGGTTGAGGATTTTCTTTTACTTAACCGTTTTATTATTTCCCCCACCGGTTCTATTTCTTCATCCGGTTCCGATTCTTCTTCCGGTTCCGACTCTTCTTCCGGTTCTTCTTCGGGAACTTGTGAATCAGTCCACGAATCATTCCAATTTACATTTGACTCTTCATTACTATTAGGTGAGTCAATGGGACTTGTTCTAGAGGTAGACATCTATCACATAATATCAAACGCGTTAAGAGATTAATATATCACATAATATTCACATGTTAAAAATATATAGTTTCCAACAAAATTTGTTAAGCAATCATTTTTCAAGTAAACACGGTCGAAGTCCAGACTCACTAATGCATCCTAACAAACTTGATAAGACACACTAATGCAAAATTCTGGTTCTCTAAGACCAACGCTCGGATACCAACTGAAATGTCCCGTTCTTATTGATTAAAAACGTTCCATATTAATTGATTTCGTTGCGAGGTTTTGACCTCTATATGAGACGTTTTTCAAAGACTGCATTCATTTTTAAAACAAACCATAACCTTTATTTCATAAATAAAGGTTTAAAAAGCTTTACGTAGATTATCAAATAATGATAATCTAAAATATCCTGTTTACACACTACCATTACATAATATTTTACAATACAAATATGTTACATCGAAATCAGTTTTTTGAATGCAGTTTTTACACAATATCATACAAACATGGACTCCAAATCTTGTCCTTATTTTAGTATGCAACAGCGGAAGCTCTTAGTATTCACCTGAGAATAAACATGCTTTAAACATCAACAAAAATGTTGGTGAGTTATAGGTTTAACCTATATATATCAAATCGTAACAATAGACCACAAGATTTCATATTTCAATACACATCCTATACATAGAGATAAAAATCATTCATATGGTGAACACCTGGTAACCGACATTAACAAGATGCATATATAAGAATATCCCCATCATTCCGGGACACCCTTCGGATATGATATAAATTTCGAAGTACTAAAGCATCCGGTACTTTGGATGGGGTTTGTTAGGCCCAATAGATCTATCTTTAGGATTCGCGTCAATTAGGGTGTCTGTTCCCTAATTCTTAGATTACCAGACTTAATAAAAAGGGGCATATTCGATTTCGATAATTCAACCATAGAATGTAGTTTCTCGTACTTGTGTCTATTTTGTAAATCATTTATAAAACCTGCATGTATTCTCATCCCAAAAATATAAGATTTTAAAAGTGGGACTATAACTCAATTTCACAGATTTTTACTTCGTCAGGAAGTAAGACTTGGCCACTGGTTGATTCACGAACCTATAACAATATATACATATATATCAAAGTATGTTCAAAATATATTTACAACACTTTTAATATATTTTGATGTTTTAAGTTTATTAAGTCAGCTGTCCTCGTTAGTAACCTACAACTAGTTGTCCACAGTTAGATGTACAGAAATAAATCGAAAAATATTATCTTGAATCAATCCACGACCCAGTGTATACGTATCTCAGTATTGATCACAACTCAAACTATATATATTTTGGAATCAACCTCAACCCTGTATAGCTAACTCCAACATTCACATATAGAGTGTCTATGGTTGTTCCGAAATATATATAGATGTGTCGACATGATAGGTCGAAACATTGTATACGTGTCTATGGTATCTCAAAATTACATAATATACAATACAAGTTGATTAAGTTATGGTTGGAATAGATTTGTTACCAATTTTCACGTAGCTAAAATGAGAAAAATTATCCAATTTTGTTTTACCCCTAACTTCTTCATTTTAAATCCATTTTGAGTGAATCAAATTGATATGGTTTCATATTGAACTCTATTTTATGAATCTAAACAGAAAAAGTATAGGTTTATAGTCGGAAAAATAAGTTACAAGTCGTTTTTGTAAAGGTAGTCATTTCAGTCGAAAGAACGACGTCTAGATGACCATTTTAGAAAACATACTTCCACTTTGAGTTTAACCATAATTTTTGGATATAGTTTCATGTTCATAATAACAATCATTTTCTCATAATAACAACTTTTAAATCAAAGTTTATCATAATTTTTAATTAACTAACCCAAAACAGCCCGCGGTGTTACTACGACGGCGTAAATCCGGTTTTACGGTGTTTTTCGTGTTTCCAGGTTTTAAATCATTAAGTTAGCATATCATATAGATATAGAACATGTGTTTAGTTGATTTTAAAAGTCAAGTTAGAAGGATTAACTTTTGTTTGCGAACAAGTTTAGAATTAACTAAACTATGTTCTAGTGATTACAAGTTTAAACCTTCGAATAAGATAGCTTTATATGTATGAATCGAATGATGTTATGAACATCATTACTACCTTAAGTTCCTTGGATAAACCTACTGGAAAAGAGAAAAATGGATCTAGCTTCAACGGATCCTTGGATGGCTCGAAGTTCTTGAAGCAGAATCATGACATGAAAACAAGTTCAAGTAAGATCATCACTTGAAATAAGATTGTTATAGTTATAGAAATTGAACCAAAGTTTGAATATGATTATTACCTTGTATTAGAATGATAACCTACTGTAAGAAACAAAGATTTCTTGAGGTTGGATGATCACCTTACAAGATTGGAAGTGAGCTAGCAAACTTGAAAGTATTCTTGATTTTATGTAACTAGAACTTGTAGAATATATGAAGAACACTTAGAACTTGAAGATAGAACTTGAGAGAGATCAATTATATGAAGAAAATTGAAGAATGGAAGTGTTTGTAGGTGTTTTTGGTCGTTGGTGTATGGATTAGATATAAAGGATATGTAATTTTGTTTTCATGTAAATAAGTCATGAATGATTACTCATATTTTTGTAATTTTATGAGATATTTCATGCTAGTTGTCAAATGATGGTTCCCACATGTGTTAGGTGACTCACATGGGCTACTAAGAGCTGATCATTGGAGTGTATATACCAATAGTACATACATCTAAAAGCTGTGTATTGTACGAGTACGAATACGGGTGCATACGAGTAGAATTGTTGATGAAACTGAACGAGGATGTAATTGTAAGCATTTTTGTTAAGTAGAAGTATTTTGATAAGTGTATTGAAGTCTTTAAAAAGTGTATAAATACATATTAAAACACTACATGTATATACATTTTAACTGAGTCGTTAAGTCATCGTTAGTCGTTACATGTAAGTGTTGTTTTGAAACCTTTAGGTTAACGATCTTGTTAAATGTTGTTAACCCAATGTTTATAATATCAAATGAGATTTTAAATTATTATATTATCATGATATTATCATGTATGAATATCTCTTAATATGATATATATACATTAAATGTCTTTACAACGATAATCGTTACATATATGTCTCGTTTAAATATCATTAAGTTAGTAGTCTTGTTTTTACATATGTAGTTCATTGTTAATATACTTAACGATATGTTTACTTATCATAGTATCATGTTAACTATATATATATATATATATCCATATATATGTCATCATATAGTTTTTACAAGTTTTAACGTTCGTGAATCACCGATCAACTTGGGTGGCCAATTGTCTATATGAAACATATTTCAATTAATCAAGTCTTAACAAGTTTGATTGCTTAACATGTTGGAAACATTTAATCATGTAAATATCAATCTCAATTAATATATATAAACATGGAAAAGTTCAGGTCACTACAAAGCATACGAAAATTCGTTAATCTATAAGGAAAGAACGAAGAAATGGCATGATAAAAGAATCAGAAGTTCAAAAGAATTTAAAGAAGGAGACAGAGTTCTTCTTTTCAATTAACGATTCAAGCTATTTACTGGAAAATTGAAATCAAGATGGTCTGGACCATTCATAGTCAAAATATTTTCCCATACGGAATGATAGAATTAATAAATTCAAATGGGATTGAATTTAAGGTTAATGGTCACAGACTTAAACATTACATAGATAGTCCAATGGAAGTTGACAATGAAGTTAATCACAATTTCGATACCACAGCTAACTAAGTGTGGGGAGAATCAAGTCTTTGAAGGATAATATGTATTTCTGTTAGAGTTAGATTTTCTGTTTTCGTGTAGTTCTCGAAAATGGAACCCGAATGGTCTTTCCCTAGCAGACCCTAAAGAACTAGTCTTCTCCCCCCATTCTGAATTTTTATTTTTTTTAGGTTTTTACGAAATGAAGACTTCCTGTGAACTAAACCATGGTCTAATGCTACACGCTTTGATCACTAAACGTAATAATGACACACTTCTGAGTGAACTGGTATCAGTAATCAGAGAAAAATTGGACGGAGTAAGAAAAGAATCCAGATGCGAAGATAATAAGTTACAATTTGGTAAAGGAAAATCAAAATCCGCAGCGAAAAGAAGAGCACGACACCTTGAAAAATGTCACAAATGCGGAAAATGGTCACACGAAGGTAAATGTTAAAATAATCAAACCTATTCAAACACCGAATTTGTTACTTTATGCAGAGATGGACCGTTCATATGTTTAGAAGAAAAAACACTGAATGCTCGAGGTTACGCCTATGTAGCCATGGAAAATCAATTAGTCCGACTATCTTATGAGTGGGCTAGAGCATATCACTAAGAAATCTATCTCACAGGTAAGTCTGTGCAGTTTTTATTTTTATTTTTATTTTTAACCTTTTGATAATAAACGCTAATTTGTTCGCTATAAAGTATTAAATTGGTATTCGATGAAATTAGGTCTTGCGACCGAAATTATTGATATCATTCAAAAATTTATTACATCACTGCGAAATTTAACGTTTATTCTTAAGGTATAAATATCTTTAATCAATCAACCCAAAATATTTCAAAAATTCATCATGAGTTAAATTAGGTCATGGAACCGAAATTACTTTACCGAAAAGAGGGGCGCATATTTTTGATAATATTTGATTGATTAAAGTGGAATAAAAGCCAAAAAAAAATTTAATTTTATTTTTACCATGTTTTTTTAATTAATATATAAATATTAATTTAATATTGTAAATATTTGAAAAATTAATATAAGTTTGTATGTATAAAAACAAAAATATAATTTAAGTTTGGTGTGAATTTTTAATTTTATGCATTTTAAATTTAAGTTTGGTGTGAATTTAAAAAACAAAAATTTACTTTATTTTGCTAAGTTAAAAATATGATTTTTAAAAATTCGTCGTAAGTTGAAGACTAGGTCGTTGAACCGAAATTGCTTTACCCGAGGGAGGGACGAGAACTTTTATTATCATTATTTTTAATCTTATTGAATTAAAATATGCCAAAAACATAAAAAAAAAAACCCAAAAATCTTTGCTTTTAAAACCGCACTTTAAATTGACAAATTTTAAAATTTTGTCGAGGGACGGACTAGGACATCGTTCCAAAACGACCTCGTCCTAAATAACAAGGGAAACAAAATTTTAAATTTAATTAATTAATTATTTTATATGTTAAGATTTTTGTAAAAAAATAATAATAATAATACAAACACCGTGACTCGCGGAGTTTGTAATGGATAAATACCGCGACTCGCGGAGCATCAAAATTCCAGGAAAAAAAATATAAACTGATCGAACATATCAGTATCCACACCCACACCCCAAAATACTGCGAAAATCAACCCAAAAACACACACAAATCCGAATTTTTTCACCATTTTTCATCAAATCTTTCACAAAATCATGTTGAGAAGGATGCTATCAAGGAATTACTCAAGGAAAACTGTAATTTCTTCATCAGAACACCCATTTAATCCGAAAATTAGTGTTCTTGAATAAATTTATACCCAATTCAATTTTGATGTTTTTTAGTGTAATTATGCTTAAATTGCTTATATATTATGCTTGTATAACCTAGATTGATGCTATTTAACATGATTAAAAGCCTTAAACTTCAAATTTTGAGTAATCTAGGGTTTGTATTCTTGAGCAATTTGGGGCTTTTTGATATAAACAGGTTATGGCCGATTTTTGTCATGAATTATTGCTAAATTAAGTAGTGTAACATGTTTAGGTAGTTAAATGATCCAAACTTTGAGCCTAAACATGATTTTTGAGAATTAAAGTGGACTTTTTCAAGTCTAAAATTCATGAACTTGATTTTTGAGAGATAATGCCATTTGAAACTTATTTAATTGCTAATAATGATTATTTTGACATGTTATTTGAGTTGAATGCTTATGAACTTGGCGAACATTTTCGTATATGCTTATTTGAAAAAGTGTAGATTTGATAAAAATATGAAAATGAGCATAAGTTTGATATAAATTGAACATGTCATTGTAATTATTTTGATTGATGATTTTGCTGACACTAATGCATATTTGGATGCACAAAAATTGTGTTTGATGTGTTTTGCAGACTGAAAGGGGTGAATCTTCATCCCAAGCTCGCATTGCTCCTCCTGAGAATACGGAACAACAGGATGTTGATAACTATTACAAACAAGATATACCTCATCCAGTTATGACATTTTCAGATATGCACGTGGAATATTTGCACCCGAACTTGAGATTAGACAGACGTTGGATAGATTATCCAAAATACCAAAGGAGCTTGCATACTCTTCATTCTAAAGCTGTTGAAGTACCTAGGGTAATAGAATGGGAACCGTTAGAAGCCGTAGGATTGGGCGAACGGATTAGAGAATTACTTACACAGAGGTATGGTAATTCTACTTTTAGTGATTGGGTACGTTTATTCAACATGCGTAGACCTGTATATAAAGTATGGTGTGAAGAATTATTGTGTAGTATAGAAATAAATGATCGGGTAGCTACTTTAACCGATCGAACTTTTATTAGATTTTTGTTTGGAGGTTCGATGCGCCACATGTCTCTACTAGACATGGCTCAGGCTTTACGTATATATACGCCTGAGGAGCTAGCATCTGCCGATTGTCAAGGGTTGATATTAAATGGTAGGAAGATTGATGAAAATTTTGATACGCATGGTGTATGGAGTCAAATGACTAGCCATCACCAATTTAAAGGGGGAAATTACTCTTATACGGATATAGATAGAGCTGAGTTAAGAGTAATTCACAGGTTTCTAGCGAACTCGATTACACAGCGAGGTAAAAATAAGGAAAAGGTAAATGAGCAAGATTTATTTTACCACATGTGTATTCGAGACCCACAAAGCGCTGTAAGTATACCTTATTGTGTGGGTTATTATTTATCGGCTATGGTTAGGGGGATGAGACCGCACAGTATAATAGGAGGTGGTATATTTATTACATTAATTGCTGAGTATCTCGATGTGGATATAAGTCGGGGGGATTATTAATCGAAGAACCAGAACCCCACGATACAATTGGTTTAAATGTATATCATGGTGCTAAGGTTTTGAAGAGGCGAAATAACGCCGCAGTACCATATAATGGAAGACATCCACAGGTTGAAAGAAATCAACAGCCAGGTAATGTGGGAGGGGGAAATGAAATGACAGAAATGCAAAGGTTTATAGCTTCACAAGAGTATGAAAATGCTAGACATCGAGCATTTGAAGATTGGCAAGTTCATCAAAACCACATCATAGCTCATTGCCAACATGTAGGTAGAAACTATATTCCTACTCCAAAGCCCGTATTTCCTCCCTGGTCTATAGAGATTCAACCGCCGTATCCTACTTATAACCCAGCTGAAGCATTCTATAACACATACGGTTATGCATGGAACCCCTACTGGTATCAGTATCAACCCTAGTTTATTTAGTTTTATTTATTTTATTTTTGTAATGTTACTACATTTAGCACTTATGTTGATATTGTAATAGTTTTTATAATTTTCTAACTTTTATTATTAGATTCTAATAATTTTTGAATGTGGGGTAATATACCAAACTTCAAAAATATGTATATATGTTTGCAGTTTATCTTATGTACACTACAGGGTAAAACAACGCATTTTCAAAGACTGGCATTAAGTTCAGCAAAAGCAACTAATTTTGACGACAAGATGCAAAATATATGTGAAATAACAACAAGACGGAATGAACAAATGATGTGCACCATTTATCATTCAACACAAACAACAATATGTTTGGAAACTTTGGTAAAATTTAATCATTTTTCTACGCTAATCACCCTCAATAATTTAAATTGTTACTGATTTCTTGCAAATGAGGGCATTGCAAGATCTTAAGTGTGGGAAGGGGTTAAAATCTTTCGGATTTTAAAAAAAATTTTATTTAAACACTTGGTTACCATTAAAAATACTAGTAACGTAGTAGTTGTATTAGAATCTAGTGCTCTCTGATAACAAAGAACAGCCCTAGTCTTATATACTGACTACCCAATTCTAGTAAAATTTTTCAAAATTTTCAATTAAATGAACTCAAAATCATGTTTATACATATTTATGAACGATAAAACTAGGTATTAACACCGAAATTATTGTTACCTCGGAAAGGACATAAATTGAGAAACAAACTAAAATGTTAGAATTCATTTAAAATAGAATAGAGGACAATAAAAAGGCAAATAAAAGAAAATAAAAGCCAAGTGTGGGAAAATTTACCAAGTTATTTTAAACATATGTCACATATTTCTGTAACAAATAATTGAAGATACTTTTGCTTTAGACTAAACTAAACAGTTTTACCCGATTTACTGTAAAAAAAAGATGGATCTACACTATGAATCAATTCCATCATTTAAAGGAAGTAAAGTCTTCCGAAAAAGAAACGCACTTCTTGATTTAGGTCAAGAAGTTGTCGTTCAGACCAGCTGTAGTGTAGCGACCCGACCAAATCGTCATTGACGGCGCCGTCTACTTAGGTCCCGTTACGTGGTCATAAGTCTTTAAGACAAAGTTTGACCAAAATATGTCGCCTTCATTTCAAAATAAAGATTGTTCCCAAAGTTTACAAGAATTGTTCAACCAATAGTTAAGTTACAACGTTATAATACGAATGAAATCTAGGCGACACTGTTTAAAGTAAAGTCAAAAGACGCTCCATGAAATGCACATATACTCGACATCCAATGCAAGTATCAAATAATGAGCGGAAGCATGTATCATGTATCGTTCAAGGACCTGAGAAAAACATAGAAATCTGTCAACGAAAACGTTGGTGAAATCATAGGTTTAAGTAAGTAAGTACAAGTGAACCACAAGATTTGCATCAATGAAATAATAGTAATACATTCCAAAAGTTTGTTTCACGAGCACCCAATTATCAAAGCTTAACATTCCTTCCATTGTATACCCCATCACTTAGTGCTAGAACAAACACTGATTCTCGAAATTATATTTCATCCGTAGACGGTAGCGAACCGTCAAGGATGAGGGTTGTCAACCCATATGGCCATATAACATAAGTTCTCGCTTACACCCGGCAAGTGTAATTAATGATAATCGAATTGAGGATTTTGTTCTAAACTCGTATGTAGAATGTTTGTTTTCCCGTTCTTGTGTTCACTTAGTTCAAAAGAATCGTTTATGTTTTCTCATCCCAATATAAGTTCAAAAAGAGTAAAAGTGGGACTATGATCTCACCTTGAGTGCACGAGTAGTAAGGTACTTCACAAAATAACGTGTGCGAAGGATAGTGCTAGTCTTGACCTAAACAAATAGGTCGTATCAATAACGGTAAACACGATAGGTCAAAGATGTTCAATTAGTCCTATGGCTCGTTACGACTCGATTATTTAGCATGTGAAATCAAATTGCCAAGTTTCATGCAAGATACAAGTATATAAACAAGTTAGGAAGGTTGCATAATCATTTGGTTAAGTTTGACAAAAAGTCAAACTTTGGTCGGTCAAAGTCAACGAAAGTCAACACGTTCGGGTCGGGTTCCGAACTATTTTTCTGAGGTTTTTAATCATATATGAACATGTTAGAACAAGTTTCATGTGAATCGGAGGTCCGTAGTATGCCAAACATTTTCCTAAATTTGACAAAGTAGGTCAGAATCTGACCACGGCATATGCCGCGCCGCGGCCAGAGGTGTCGCGCCGCGACATAACACGTGGTCTGGCACCAGGCCAGTTTCAATTGTTCAAGTCCCAAATCAAAACTCTTTCAAGCATAAATTACAAACCGCTAACATTTAGAACTCGCACCTTATATCGTTGGAAAGGTAATTTGACAAAGAACACAACTAAACACAATTCATCAACCAAACTTCCACTTACAACAACCAAAAACCGTAATTAAACGTTCATAATCAAAGTTCAAGTTCCA
The DNA here is from genome assembly GCF_046630445.1 of Rutidosis leptorrhynchoides. NCBI lineage: Eukaryota > Viridiplantae > Streptophyta > Magnoliopsida > Asterales > Asteraceae > Rutidosis > Rutidosis leptorrhynchoides. The sequence continues at coordinate 74,621,854 of NC_092341.1, forward strand.
AAAACGCATTTTATGATTCGGGCAACCAATTTACATGAATGATATGCCGTTTCGAAGGTAATCAAGCATACAATACAACTAATCACTAACAATTAACATTCCATGGCATTCAAGCATCCAAAAATTCATTTCAAGAACTAGCAAACCCTAGTCAAGCAATACCAAAATCAATAATCACGTTTTTGAAGTTTCTTTGATCAATCTATATATCAACATGAAGCTAATGATGCTAGTAACACTTTTAAAACATCAACTTTCAACATCTAACAACATATGATCATCCAAAATTCAAGAACAACACACCAAAATTCAAGTTCATGCTAGTTACACTAAAACAACGAGATCGAGCATATAAATCATATATTCATGTTAGACTTGAGCCATAGACACTAATTAACACTTTTATAAGTTAAAAACATCAAGAACACAAAATCTAGTGATTTTAGAAAGTTACCCAAATGAGATGAAGTTGGTACCAAAATGAAGAGGATGAAGAGAGGATCACGAATATGTAATTTATTTGGTTGCTAGCTCCCTAATCCGGATTTAGATGATGAATGAATGAGAAAGGAAATTGGGTGTGTGTGTTCTTGCTAGAGAGAAAGAGAGAGAGATGAAGATGAAATGAATGGGTGAAAGGGGTTTGACCCTTTGACCTAGTCAAGGGTTTGATCCCTTGTCAAGTTTAGTCCCTCAACTTTCGCTCGGGTGCGGGAATTACCTAAACGAGATAATTTAAAACGCGTATCAACGGGAGATGTTATAAACATATAACGGATTTTATATTAGTATAACGGAAAAATAAATGGAAAAAGGCGGGATGTTACATTACCTACTCCTTAAAAGAAATTTCGTCCCGAAATTTAAGTAGGCGTAGTAGTCGTTGTTTCTTCCTCGAGATCTCGCGTTTCCGAATTCACGAATAGGTGAGGATACTTCCTTTGCATTTGATCTTGTCTTTCCCAAGTGAACTCGGGTCCTCTTTTGGCATTCCAACGAACCTTGACAATCGGAATTCGGCTTTGTTTCAATGTCTTGACGGAGGTGTCCACAATTTCAACCGGTTCCTCCACAAAATGAAGCTTGTCATCAATAGTAAGTTCCTCAAGAGGGATGACGATATCGGGTTCGGCAAGACACTTTTTCAAGTTAGATACATGGAAGGTAGGATGAACGGAGTTCAATTGAGGCGGAAGATTTAAACGATAAGCAACGGTTCCAATACGCTCCAAGATTTCGAAAGGACCAATATACCGCGGATTTAGCTTCCCGCGTTTCCCAAAACGGATTACACCTTTCCAAGGCGCGACTTTTAACATTACTCGGTCACCGACTTGAAATTCAAGATCGTTGCGTCGTTTGTCGGTATAGCTCTTTTGACGACTTCGGGCCGTCCTAAGCCTATCTCGGATTTGAACGATTTTCTCGGTGGTTTCGTGAATGAGTTCGGGTCCGGTGATTTGCACGTCGCCTACCTCGGCCCAACAAAGAGGTGAACGACATTTGCGGCCATATAGCGCTTCAAAGGGTGCGGCTTTAATACTCGCGTGATAACTATTGTTGTAAGAGAACTCGGCGAGAGGTAAGTGCTTGTCCCAAGCTTTTCCGAAATCAACCACGCAACCTCGTAACATGTCCTCTAAGGTTTGAATTGTTCGTTCGCTCTGTCCATCGGTTTGAGGATGATATGCGGTGCTCATGTCTAAACGCGTTCCCAACGCTTCTTGCAATGTACGCCAAAATCTAGAAACGAAACGGCCATCTCGGTCGGAGATAATCGATAAAGGTACACCGTGTCGGGCTACGACCTCCTTAATGTAAAGTTGCGCAAGTTTCTCCATTTTGTCCGTTTCTTTCATGGCAAGGAAGTGTGCGGATTTGGTGAGACGGTCAACAATAACCCAAATGGTATCATAACCGCCCGTCGTTTTTGGTAGCTTGGTGATAAAATCCATCGTTATCCTTTCCCACTTCCATTGCGGAATCTCGGGTTGTCGAAGTAGTCCGGACGGTCTTTGGTGTTCGGCTTTGACTTTGGAACATGTCAAACACTTGGAAACATAAGTAGCTACGTCCCTTTTGATGTTTGGCCACCAATATAGCTGTTTAAGGTCGTGGTACATCTTATTGGCACCGGGGTGAATCGAGTATCGTGACTTATGGGCTTCATCTAAAATAAGGCTTCGTAGGTCCCCATAACTAGGCACCCAAATTCTTCCGGCGAAATATCGGAGTCCGGTTTCTTTAACTTCGAATCGAGAGGTGAGGACGTTCAAGTGTTCGAGAGAGATGTTTTCATCCTTGAGAGCCTCATCTTGGGCTACCCGAATTTGGCTATTAAGGTTGGTGTGAATGGTGATGTTTAAAGCTCGGACACGGAGAGGCACCGCTCTTTCTTTTCGACTTAAGGCATCGGCTACTACATTTGCCTTCCCGGGATGGTAACGAAGCTCGCAATCGTAATCGTTCAAAGTTTCAATCCACCGTCGTTGTCTCATGTTTAGTTGCTTTTGATCGAAAATGTGTTGAAGGCTTTTGTGATCGGTGAAGATAGTACTCTTGGTTCCATAAAGATAGTGTCTCCACATTTTAAGTGCAAAGACAACGGCTCCGAGTTCGAGATCATGTGTCGTATAGTTTCGTTCATGAATTTTGAGTTGTCGAGAAGCATAAGCAATGACTTTCGCTCGTTGCATCAATACACACCCAAAACCATGTTTTGAGGCATCGCAATATACAACGAAGTCATCATTGCCTTCGGGAAGTGACAAGATAGGAGCGGTGGTTAGCTTCGTTTTCAAGATTTGGAATGCGGATTCATGTTCGGTCGCCCAAATGAATTTCTTTCCCTTGTGAGTCAATGCGGTTAGAGGACGTGCAACCAAAGAGAAATTTTCGATGAATCTACGATAGTACCCGGCGAGACCCAAAAATTGCCGAATGTGAGTAGGAGTAGTAGGAGTCTCCCATTTGCTAATGGCTTCGATTTTCGTTGGATCGACTTTAATACCTTGGTCACTTACAACATGACCAAGAAATTGAACTTCCTTCAACCAAAATTCACACTTGGAGAATTTGGCATAGAGTTGTTCTTGTCTTAAAAGTTCAAGCACAAGTCGGAGATGTTGTTCGTGCTCTTCTTCATTTTTAGAATAGATCAATATATCATCGATGAACACAATAACGAATTTATCGAGATACGGTTTGCACACGCGGTTCATAAGATCCATGAACACCGCCGGTGCGTTAGTGAGACCAAATGGCATGACAAGGAATTCATAACTACCATAACGAGTTCGGAAAGCGGTTTTGGAGACATCTTCCCCCTTAACCCTTAATTGATGATAACCCGAGCGGAGATCGATTTTCGAATATACACAAGACCCTTGTAGTTGATCAAAGAGATCATCGATGCGAGGAAGAGGATATCGGTTCTTAACCGTCAATTTATTTAGTTCACGATAATCAATGCACATTCGTAGGGATCCGTCTTTCTTTTTAACAAATAAAATCGGAGCGCCCCAAGGTGAATGGCTAGGTTGGATAAAACCTCGATCAAGTAGTTCTTGGATTTGACTTTGCAATTCTTGCATTTCGGATGGAGCAAGTCTATACGGTGCACGTGCTACGGGTGCGGCTCCCGGAATAAGATCGATTTGGAATTCAACCGGTCGATGAGGCGGAAGACCCGGCAATTCGTCGGGAAATACATCGGAATAGTCACTAACAATTGGCACATCATCGATGTGCTTCTCATCGGACTCGACTTTCTTAACGTGGGCAAGGATCGCAAAACAACCCTTACGGAGTAGTTTTCTAACTTTAAGGCACGAAACGAGGTTGAGTCTGGTGCAACTCTTATCGCCATAAACAATCAAAGGATCACCATTCTCAATAGGAATTCGGATTGCGTTAAGATCACAAAGAATGTGAGATTTCGTTTTGACTAACCAATTCATACCGATTATTACATCAAAGCTTCCTAGTTCCATGGGTATCAAGTCAATTTCAAATTCCCTACCCAAAATGTTTAACGTACACCCTCGGTAATATGTGTCGGCACTTAATAGTTTTCCGTTAGCCACTTCAATGGTATAAGTGGTATCTAATGGAAGAGGTGGAGTGCTAAAAGAATGAGTCAAAGTCTTGGATACAAAGCATTTATCGGCACCCGAATCGAATAAGCAAGAGACATAAGAATTGTTGAGAAGAAACGTACCCGTGACTAGTTCAGTGTCATCCCGGGCTTCCTCGGTGTTTATGTTGAAAGCTCGACCGCGCGTATTGGGGTTATCTTTCTTCTTCGGGCATGCATTTCTATAATGGCCCGTTTGGCCACATTCATAACAAGTGCCCGTCTTTGGTGCATTGGGCCATTTTCGAGCGACGGGAGTGGCACTTTTACAATCGTTGGCCTTATGACCAATTCCTTGGCACCGGTGGCAAATTAACTTACTACATTCGCCAAAGTGATGTTTGTTGCATTTGTTGCAAAGAGGTAGGTTCCCGGCATAACCTTTCTTGCCGTCGGAGGTGTAAGGCTTCTTAGCAAAGTTGTTGTTGCTTGATTGGGAGGGTTCCCACTTTCTTTTGTTGCCGCCCGATTTATCCTCGGCCTTAGGTGCCGAAACTACGATTTCGTCAACCGTTTCAATTAGTTGGCGAGCCATGTTCATAGCGGCTTGATGAGTAGTGGGTTTGGATGACATCACCCCTTGTTTGATGCTTTTTGGAAGACCGAGCATGTAGAGCTCAATCCTTTGAGATTCGGGGTTAACAAGATTAGGACACATCAAGGATAGTTCGGCGAAGCGTTGATTATAAGCTTTAAGATCGTTTCCGACTGCTTTCAAAGCTCTTAGTTCTTCCTCAAGCTTTCGGGTTTCTTCGCGCGGAAAATATTCAACAATCATCTTTTCCTTTAGATCGGCCCAAGAGAGGGCATGAGCCTCATCGGTACCCACCGATTGAACATAGGTGTTCCACCATGTTAGAGCAATTCCGGAGAAAGTGTGAGTGGAGTATTTGACCCTGTCTTGGTCCCGACAACCGCTTATGCTAAAGACGGCTTCCGTTTGCTCAAACCATCGGGTGAGCACGACCGGTCCCCCGGTTCCATCAAAAGTGTGAGGTTTGCACCCCATGAAAGCTTTATAGGAGCATCCCTCGTTTGAGTTTCCGGCTCCATTGTTGTTGTTGTTGTTGTTGTTGTTGTTGTGGTTGTTATTATTATTGTTGTTGGATGAGTGACCGGCCATGGCCGCATCTACGGCGGTAGCTATCATCCGTTCGAGAGCTTGTTCGGGAGTTTCATTTCGGCGTACACGACGAGGAGCCATTGTTCCTTCAAGACACAAGAATATCATTGATTAGTATTCTCAATAATACTAACCGTGATATAGAATAAAGATAAAGAGAAGGGTTTTTTTTTTTTTTTTTTTTTTTTTTTTTTTCGACTCGCCTTAAATTCTTTATGTCATAATGTCGGAACGTTCATACGAGTCACCGTAATATAATCCCGGAAATTATATTACCCTGATTCATATGTGCATTCGACATCATTTCATATAGTCAAGGTGGCGTGTCAATCAAATTAAACAACGTGAGATTAAGATGAACTAGGAGTAGATATGAGTAGAAACGTTCGAGTATAAATGCACAAGTAGTCAAGTAATTCCTACTTCAAGTCTATATGCCGGTTGTAGTCTAGACTCACCAATGTACCCTATGACTCGGGGTTGACACTAATGAACTCTAAATCCCTACAACCAACGCTCTGATACCATCTGTAGCGACCCGACCAAATCGTCATTGACGGCGCCGTCTACTTAGGTCCCGTTACGTGGTCATAAGTCTTTAAGACAAAGTTTGACCAAAATATGTCGCCTTCATTTCAAAATAAAGATTGTTCCCAAAGTTTACAAGAATTGTTCAACCAATAGTTAAGTTACAACGTTATAATACGAATGAAATCTAGGCGACACTGTTTAAAGTAAAGTCAAAAGACGCTCCATGAAATGCACATATACTCGACATCCAATGCAAGTATCAAATAATGAGCGGAAGCATGTATCATGTATCGTTCAAGGACCTGAGAAAAACATAGAAATCTGTCAACGAAAACGTTGGTGAAATCATAGGTTTAAGTAAGTAAGTACAAGTGAACCACAAGATTTGCATCAATGAAATAATAGTAATACATTCCAAAAGTTTGTTTCACGAGCACCCAATTATCAAAGCTTAACATTCCTTCCATTGTATACCCCATCACTTAGTGCTAGAACAAACACTGATTCTCGAAATTATATTTCATCCGTAGACGGTAGCGAACCGTCAAGGATGAGGGTTGTCAACCCATATGGCCATATAACATAAGTTCTCGCTTACACCCGGCAAGTGTAATTAATGATAATCGAATTGAGGATTTTGTTCTAAACTCGTATGTAGAATGTTTGTTTTCCCGTTCTTGTGTTCACTTAGTTCAAAAGAATCGTTTATGTTTTCTCATCCCAATATAAGTTCAAAAAGAGTAAAAGTGGGACTATGATCTCACCTTGAGTGCACGAGTAGTAAGGTACTTCACAAAATAACGTGTGCGAAGGATAGTGCTAGTCTTGACCTAAACAAATAGGTCGTATCAATAACGGTAAACACGATAGGTCAAAGATGTTCAATTAGTCCTATGGCTCGTTACGACTCGATTATTTAGCATGTGAAATCAAATTGCCAAGTTTCATGCAAGATACAAGTATATAAACAAGTTAGGAAGGTTGCATAATCATTTGGTTAAGTTTGACAAAAAGTCAAACTTTGGTCGGTCAAAGTCAACGAAAGTCAACACGTTCGGGTCGGGTTCCGAACTATTTTTCTGAGGTTTTTAATCATATATGAACATGTTAGAACAAGTTTCATGTGAATCGGAGGTCCGTAGTATGCCAAACATTTTCCTAAATTTGACAAAGTAGGTCAGAATCTGACCACGGCATATGCCGCGCCGCGGCCAGAGGTGTCGCGCCGCGACATAACACGTGGTCTGGCACCAGGCCAGTTTCAATTGTTCAAGTCCCAAATCAAAACTCTTTCAAGCATAAATTACAAACCGCTAACATTTAGAACTCGCACCTTATATCGTTGGAAAGGTAATTTGACAAAGAACACAACTAAACACAATTCATCAACCAAACTTCCACTTACAACAACCAAAAACCGTAATTAAACGTTCATAATCAAAGTTCAAGTTCCAAAAACGCATTTTATGATTCGGGCAACCAATTTACATGAATGATATGCCGTTTCGAAGGTAATCAAGCATACAATACAACTAATCACTAACAATTAACATTCCATGGCATTCAAGCATCCAAAAATTCATTTCAAGAACTAGCAAACCCTAGTCAAGCAATACCAAAATCAATAATCACGTTTTTGAAGTTTCTTTGATCAATCTATATATCAACATGAAGCTAATGATGCTAGTAACACTTTTAAAACATCAACTTTCAACATCTAACAACATATGATCATCCAAAATTCAAGAACAACACACCAAAATTCAAGTTCATGCTAGTTACACTAAAACAACGAGATCGAGCATATAAATCATATATTCATGTTAGACTTGAGCCATAGACACTAATTAACACTTTTATAAGTTAAAAACATCAAGAACACAAAATCTAGTGATTTTAGAAAGTTACCCAAATGAGATGAAGTTGGTACCAAAATGAAGAGGATGAAGAGAGGATCACGAATATGTAATTTATTTGGTTGCTAGCTCCCTAATCCGGATTTAGATGATGAATGAATGAGAAAGGAAATTGGGTGTGTGTGTTCTTGCTAGAGAGAAAGAGAGAGAGATGAAGATGAAATGAATGGGTGAAAGGGGTTTGACCCTTTGACCTAGTCAAGGGTTTGATCCCTTGTCAAGTTTAGTCCCTCAACTTTCGCTCGGGTGCGGGAATTACCTAAACGAGATAATTTAAAACGCGTATCAACGGGAGATGTTATAAACATATAACGGATTTTATATTAGTATAACGGAAAAATAAATGGAAAAAGGCGGGATGTTACATGTAGGTTGACAAAAAATCTAGAAAAGTCATCACTAAAATCAGCAGGAAATCGCCGGACCTCAGCATCAAACAGGG